>NC_140094.1:13854559-14497893 GCF_964237585.1 Gallinula chloropus | reverse complement strand
GAAGATAAGAGATTAACAAGGAGGAAGAAGTGATAGTATCTAGGATTAATATGCTGTATAACCAGCAGCAATCCAAGTAGGGTTACTGTAATATTAATCCTACTTAGCACCACCTTTGAGGGGGAACACGGGAGGAGCTGCTGTGTGGATGCCACAGGTCACCCAGGAGCTTCTATGAATGACTAAGGCAGACACAGATCTGTGGGAAAGGGAATGACATGAGCTGTGGGCCACCAAATATTGCAGGGCAGAGGTTACTTTATCTAAACTCACTAGCACCGAGTACAGATCAAGGCTCTGTACAGACCCATTGCTCAATAGTCTGCTAAATATTGGGCTTTGGCTTAAGTTAGCTTCTCTTCAGAGCTTGCTGGTGTCATCGAACTCCACCTTGGACATCAAGCTCTGTGGGACTGCAGATGTAGAATCACAGCACAGTGAAGCACCTATGGGAGAAAGCACCTCTGGAATGAAACATGGGGGGAAAAGGTCCACACATCTCCTTTGGGTCTATCATGAGGGTCTCTCCCACCCTCAGTACTGCTCAGTTTCCTGAGACAGCATGGTTGAAAAACAACTGGACAAAGATGGAAGAGCTTTGATTAAGGATAGGGTGTGTTGGTTTTTTTCCCTTTTGCCTTATGAAGAATGTAAGCCTTATATACAATATATGTTTTTTAAAGAAGGTATTTTAAACTGATTTGATTACCATAGAGCTGACACATGCTGCACAAAAAAGAACAACAGGCAGGGAAATTCATTTATAATAGCCAGTAAATGAATTTTCCCAATGCTTGTTCTTTCTGCTCAGTACGTGTCAGCTCTATTGTAATCAAATCAATTTAAAATACCTTCTTTGAAAAACATAACGGTATTTATTACCAGCTCATACCTTTTTGATCTGAAGCATATATATGTATATGTGTGTATATATATTTATACATACGCATATAAAATACTGTCTTTGAAAAATATAGTTGTATTTATTACTAGCCTACCTTTGCATCCAGACTTTACATGCATATATATGTGTATGTGTATGTATATATGGAACAGAGGTTTTACATATTTAAAAAAGATGAGGCAAGCAGAAAGTTTCATGTAGTGCTGATGGCACCCAGTATGCCTTGAATCCAGACAGAAATCCCAGAGGGAAAATGACTCCGCCAGTCTCCCGTGCATACCAGCAGGACTTAGACAAATGCACATCAGGCTGAGTATCAAAGATGAGTTTAAGGAAAACTTCACATCTCTCCTCACAAGTCATTGCACTGAGGCAGGTGGATTTTGCAGGGCCCCTCACCCAGTTCCATTTGCCACCTAATATCAGCACTGTGACAATGACAGAGAAACAAATCAATGCTCTGCTTACAGCCCTCATATTCACTGCAGCCTTTCCTGCAAACTTGTTCAGTCTGTAAAGCAGTGCTCCATGGTAGCACAGTCCAGCCGGTAGCAGCAGGACTGAAAAGAGTTTGTATAATCCAACGGAGGATCTTTCTCGTCTGCTTCACCTCCCGCAGCACAAGGACATCGTGTCAGGGACATCTCTGCTTGCTCAGGCTCAACTCACCAAGGACAGAACCCGCAATCTCTTTCTCCCAGGGAAGGGACAGGGACATTTCACCCAGCAGCTAAAGATGATCTAGTTTGGGACACTCACCCCTCCCTCCACCAGCTCTTTGTAGGTGCTGAAAGGCTGGCTGACAGCCAACAGAATTAAAAATTCAAACCACAGCTTAAGGGGGAAAATCTTTCATCCTCTTTGTTTGGCCTCGTTTTCTAAGGAGCAGGCGTGAGTGTGGCCATATTCTTTGGGTGTATACATTGCTGCCTTTCTGTTTTAAACCTCTCCAACCGTCTCTGAAACCCCTGTGTGCCTTCAGCTGCATCTGGCAGAGAGTAGTGGTGGCCTCTAAGCTACAATATTACCACAGCCATTGTGAGAAGCCACCAGGCGAGGAGGGAAATGCTGTTGACCAAGGAGAAGGAGAGGGCTGTTTTGTGAGTACAACCTTTATTAGACAACAGAGAATCGGGCAGAGGAATGCCCCTGAGGTGAGGCTTCATTAGGTCCTGCTGCTTAAAGAATGACTGGCTTTTCCGTCGAGCCCTCAGGGGTATAGGTTACGCCTCTCACAAAGATAATTACAAAAGGATGCGGCCGATGATAGCTAAAAATGGTGCCACATTTTAGGGAGGGCAAAGCCATATTTGGCCAGTGAGAATCTTCCCAGTGGCTTCAGTGAGCCTTAGTCAGCCCTGCAGCACAAACAGCTGCACATCTGGGTGGAGTTCAATGGGAAACATCTTTCTCAGCACATGAAAATGTTAGCGATTCCAGCGTTTTCCTGTTCGGGGCTGGGAGGAATCACGAGTCTTTCAGAGGTTTTTAATGAGCATACAGGGAAAGAGAGTTGAGGGCTGAGGCAAGCAAGTTGCCAGGGTTGAGGACACCCACACAACAGTGAGGTGCCTTCATGCAAACCCTTTGCCTGTGTCATTCTGCCAAAGGTTTGCTTTGCGGTGCCTGGGCGGTTTGTGATTTCAGGGTGGTTCTGTCACTTACTGCCTGAAATGCATCTGATCTCTGTCTCATTTCGGAAATGATGCTGAACGCTACTGCACGTCACCTTCTTGCAGCAAAAATACCTATGGACTAGACTGGTGGACAGGATGCAGCCCTGTGCAGTGCCCCTGAGCCCTTTACCACCTGAAAATCCACCCATGAATGGTGACAGTGGGAAGCCAGCCACTGAGCTGGGGCAGAGGGATTCCTCACAGTCCTCTCTGAGTGTTGTGGCTTGACTCTTTCTCCTCTTTACTTTCTATCTATCTATCTATCTATCTATCTATCTATCTATCTATCTATCTATCTATCCATCCATCCATCCATCTGTGTATTTATTTTTATATTTATTTTCCTCCTGCTTTGCTTTCCAGAACAGAAAACAAATGCCAGGAGAAATTTATGGAAAAACTTGCCCATCCATTAAAAAAAAACAAACCAAAAAAAAAGAAAAAAAGCCACCACAAACTTTCAAACTCTTTGCAATAGCCAGGAATGGTTGCAGACACAAGGACCCCCAGGCATTGCATTTGCAGTAAAGTGACAGAAAGTGAGATTTTTTTGGGCAGACCAGGCAGCTCCTGGATTTTCCTCGCTGCCACTGGGGGGGGCTGAATTTTCTTCCATAAATCGCCTAGTTGACGGGAAAAAAAAGCCTCAAAACCCACCCTATCACATCACTGCAATGTTGAAGGCACTTCAAAACGACTCAGATGTTTAACTATTGTGCTAGTGATCATACATTCACATTGGGCTGCAGGCCAAAAAAAGGGAGAGAGAGAGAGAAAAAAAAAAGCAAAAAAAAAAAAAAAAGCAAGTCTTGCAGCTGAAATGCTATAAAGTGCTGAATTTTACCTTAGAGCTAAACACTCTTCAGTGACAAATTTCAAAGGCCATATGTATGGTATTTTCATGAAAAGCAGAAGACCCTAAATTTCTTTGTTTAACTGGAAGCAATTTCCCTCCCCGAACAGGAGGCTTCTGTAGTTCACCTCATTTATTGAGAGGCTACAAATTTCGCTTGCTTTTCTTTTTTCTTTCCCCAGCACAGCGAGATCTTGGATATAGAAATAAGGGCAATGGGAGTTGAAGAAAAAAATGTACCTGCTGTAATGCCAACAGGAAGGGTTGCAAAAAAAAAATAAATTACTGCTGCCATGTTTGATTGTTTCTAGGTATTACTTTGGGCACACTGTGTTGGTTCCTGTGAGATGGTAACAAGAAGAGATAGGAAGGGTGAGAAGGGCTTTTTGGTGGTGGTGTTTTTCCCCAGTACAAAGGTGAGACATACTACAGTGGCCTTGCTGCTGTCAAATTAAAACCATAGGAAAAAAAAGGTGGGAAAGTTCCTGTATGTTGTATGATGCCACCTTCTGAGCTCTGCTGTTACACCTGAGTAGTAGTTTTGAATATTACATCATAATTTAGAGGTGAAAAACACTGAGATGCATTTAATTTACATTCTGTGTTTTGACCCCTCAGAAACAATATTGCCATCCTTTCCCTGGACTTATAAAGTTTAGAGATATACTTCTTTTTTAAAATTATCTCCTTTTTTTTTTGTAAATGGAAGCTAATTTCCCATGTAATCACATGCTTCCAGGAGCTGGGACTTTAGGAGTTATTTTAAGAATTGGCAGCACTGGAATATTTAAATATTAAGTTTACTATGAAGGAAGCTGGAAGGAATCTGTATGTGGGAAGGCTCACTGAATATTCATACAAATTACTCTAGTGAATCTCATTTTCTACTACTTTGCGTTTTTTCTGGCTGTTCAGAGCAGCAAAAGTTTTGATCTCAGCGTTTATGTGAAGTTCACTCTTGTCCCAGTATTTTTGTTCCCACTCAGGAACAGTTTTTTGCATGTGATCCCGTTCTCTGGGAAATTGTGTTATATCCTCCTGACAAAGCTGGAAAGCTAAAAGGTCATTTATTTGGGAAATGGAAATGATATGGTGTCCGATCCTGCAGACACATCCCGTGAATATTAGCTGTTGAAAGATCACGAGATTCAGCTGAGCCAACGTTTACTTACTTAAAGCATTTGACCAAGCTCTCTGGATAACAACAGCACAGGGACATGGCTGAGGTGGCAGGACAATGTTCTGCTGGGACACCTAGGCTTGCCCCTCACGGCGCCGAGAGCTCCTGCCCCTGGGCATCTCAGCAGTGACATCTGCGTTCACACTGACCGAGTCCAGGGGACTCAGGCAGGCAGTGCATGTCCATGCCCATGGGTGGTAGGCTCTGCACTGGGATGTCTTTGTAGACAGTTTGCAGCAGGCATGACTGATTTTAATTTTTTTCATACCAATAAGCCTGATCAAATCTATCGACATCTGATCATAGCAACAGTTCTTCTCAAGCTCCTGATGTGTCAGAGCATCCCAAATGCCACCCAAAGCACCAGGACTCCATTGCCATTACCCAATTTGGCTTTATCTGGCACTTGGGAACAGACCATACACAAAGATGGATGCAAAGACACACAGAAAAACATGCATCTTCCTTTTACCAGCAGAACTGTTGCTTGATTGGCATCAATATTTCCCGTCAGCTCCAACAATGCCAAAGAAATGCTCACCTTGCCGTGCCTTTAGCCTTTTAAATGAGGTTTGTTAAGTCAGCTCAGCCTCAGTCCTTTCTTGTTGCCTGACAGCTGCCTGGGAGAAGGCCACTGGCTTTCCCAAAGCATGCAGCCATCCACTTGGCTGGTGTGGGGGTTAGCAAATGAAAGTGTCTTGAAATAAATCCATACTCGTGCAGGGCGATTACCCATGGAGCCCTGCTGTATCACTTGTCTTAAAAAGCAGGACTTGGTTGATCAGTGATGGGCCGGGGTTGGCCTTAATTAACCAGCAAGGTTTCTGTCCTCTGGGACTTGTGAAGCCGTAACCAAAAAAGGCAACTCCTTCCACTGCCCCGCTCCCTGAAGATGACAGGACAGGCTTGACATCCTAATCCTTCGGGTTGTCTTAGTCGCTGAAAGGCTCGAGCAGTGTCAAAGCAACCAGCTGATTGCAATCTTCACGCCAAACCCAACATCTTCATTCCAGCCAGCAGCTCTCACATTAAATTTCCACATGTGTGTCCCCCTCGCTGCCCTCCACACCCCTTCCCACCCCCCTTCCCTCCAACCCGCCCCCCATTTTTCTGCTGGAAAAAAAAAAAGAGCTTTAAAAAAAACCAAAACCAAAAAAAGAAGGGAAAAAAAGGCAACAACGAAAAAAAAATCCTTTCCAAACCCTTCAAGCAATAACTGCTGTACAAAGCCAGTTGGGACACAGTCAAATTAGAGAGTTATTATTACCTAGGGGACATTAGAAATCAAGTTTGTTACTGGCAGTTCCTGTTTCTGTAAAGACTTGTTAATAGCTGAAATTTTAAAGGGTGTTGTTCAATTGGCAAAGTGTTATTTTTCTAAGCAGCCACCATGTTCTCACCTGCTGCTGTTGCTCCCGAGAGCTGCAAATGTTTGGAGGAGGTGGAGGTTGTTGAAGGGCTGTAGGTCTCCTGCCGAGGGGATCCCTGTTCTCCCCTTCCCAAGAGAGGAGCTGCTACTCCTGCCTGGGGAAGGCTGGATGGGAGCCTTCTCCTTGATGTAGCTGGAGGCTCGTTTGGATGGGCTGCATTTGGTCTGGCACGCTCACAAAATTTTAGGGAAGGAAAAGGGTCTTTGAAACTGTAGTTAATGAGGAGGTGGAAGGAGAAAGGAGGCCTGGGTTTGTGGTCCCTAAAGGGAAACGTTTTTTGGTTGCTTGCAAGTTCCTCAGTCACAATGACTCAATAAATCAGCTTTTTTTCACTTGGAGCCAAATCCTACCCTTACGAACATCAGTGATGCCGGCTTAGGGGAATCTCTGTAAATCTCTGCTAATTTCCATTTCGGAGTGTTGTGGTTTTACACAGTGATGCGACAGAAGCAGATCTCATTTTGGCAGAAATCTGTCCACACTACAATTTATGTAACCTATGTGGTCTCCATGCATTTTACATATGCTTTATGTCAGGGTGACTTTTTCATTGTCTAAAATTATTTTAAAAGCAGAGAGGGGAAAGAAAAAAAAAGAGAAAAAAAAGAAAAAAGCACTCTAGAAAGAAAGCAGAAAATGGAAAATACTTGGCTTTGGAACTACATACAGTCCTAGAGCTTTTATTCTTGATTGTCTAATTGGGATTTTTGGAGGGATCTCGGTGCAGATGTGGACGAGAACATATGCTTCTGTCATGTATGTGCCTGGTCAACACATAGGAAAGTAAATGTCATCTAAAACTTCTCACACAAGTCACAAGAGCTGTAGTGCAGAAGATGAGAAAAACCTGCCCTGTCCATATTTTAGCTTTATATATATGTATGTGCACACATGCATATTTACAGGTGTGCATGTATATATTTATATAGATAATTATTGTTTACAGTATGACTGGTTACATCTGTCCAGCTGCCTATAAATTTATTATAGGCAATTATGTATGTAACTGAATTCTAAAATGCCCTATAAATTGCGACCATCTGATATGTATATAATAAATAAATCTTATGTAAGGGCTGTGTGCATTTCAGAGTTTAACACAACATACACCTCTTCCCACCAGGACCAAAAGCAAGTGTTTAAAGAGGGCACAGAGGAAAGCTGAGCTGTGCCCCAGTTTTCAAGTTCCTTTGGTCCCAAATTTGGTCTTTTCTACTTTATTTTTATTTTTTTTAATTTTACTTTATTTTTATGCTTAGTTTAGTTTAGCTTGGTTTTAAATTGAGAGATGGGCAGTTAGCTGGTAAGAAACCCTGCCTGTTTCTTAGAGCTCAATGCAGCATCTCTAGGGTGGGACTTTGGATGAACTACTTAATCTCACTCAGTCCTCAGTTTCCCCATCTCTAAAATGGGTTCAGGGTTTACATTCAAGATCCTGAAGAGTGACTGCCTGAGGGGCCTGGGGGGAGGCAATGCCCCCCCACTCAGCATCCCTAGGAGAGGGGGCAGGCTGGTACAACGAGGAGGGTGGCTGTGGGCTGGAACTTCTTCTGCACCCCACCATAGCCATCTCCAAGAGGAGCATCAACCACAACAATAAACACCAGCAGCTGCAGCAGCCGCGACGAAGGATGTCGCCAAAAACAGCAAGAATCCAACTTGCTCAGCCAACTCTTGTTTTCTCAGCAGAAAGGGAGGGGATGGGGAAAGGCCAGGCTTGAGTAGGAGCTGTGGGCTCAGGGGACGGGATGGGATAGGATAGGACAGGGGTCCCAGCTGCGGGAGCTGGGGCAATCTCGCATCTCTCACCAGCCACGTTCCCCAGCTCCTTATCCCTCCCTCCCTGCAGCCCCCAGCTCCAGCCCCTCTCCCCTTCACCACTTTTGCTTTATTTACGAATATGTCGCTGGAATTCAAATGAGTTATCTATTCTGTGGCTGCCTCACTTTCCCACAGAGGGCCACTGCCTGCCTGACGCAGGGTCCGGCCGAAACAGCGCGAGAAGAAAGGGAAAGACCAAAAGAATGCTTTTCAGCTCTTTTTATTCCTTCCCCCCCTCCTTTCCTCGCTTTATTTTATTTTGTGTGTGTGCGTGTGTGCCGGGCGCACTCTTCACTGGCTGTGTCCCCCCCCCCCTCCTCGCTCCCCTCCTCCCCGCTTTCATCCCCTTGGCCCTGCTTTAGCCCCCTTTATGTTACACGATAGCTCGGATGGAAGCCCAGGAGGGTCCTATAGGGAATGCATAGGATCCCTGGGAGAAAGAAAGCCCCCAACAAGCTATACACCAGATGTATAACGTTATATGGTCAAACTGGCAAACACAAAAGCTGAAAAACAAAAGACGTGAATTAGGGAGAAGCATTCAAAGGCGTGTTTTGAAAACAGCCCAGCCAAGAGGCTGGATTCCCCCTCCTGAGACTAAATGTTTGAAAGAAAAGGTGCTGAAGAAAGAAAGGGAAGGGGGGGGGGGAGCAGGAGGGGGTGGGGGAAAAACCCATTTTTTCTAATTAGCCAAAGTCTAACAGGCCCTGAATTTTGCAACTAGTTTTGGGGTTTTTTTTTTCCTTTTCTTCCCCCCAGCCCTTTTTTTTCTCTTCCTTTAAATCAAACATGGGGCAGATGAGGTGCCTTAGCTTGTCAAAGTGAGGGGGGTTGGTCAGAGGGGTGATGCACTGAAACCTGTGATGTCTCTCCCTAGCCAAGGCTGCAATTAGGCTTTGGGCTTCGCCCCCCCCTCCCCCCCCCCCCCCCCCCCGTGTTTCCAGAGGGCTGCACCTCCCTTTATATCAGCTCCCTTTTCTAAATTCGCCTCTACCCACCCACAGGTCTCGAAACAGGGAAGGTACCGGTCAGGGGCAGATGAGAATGGAGGCATCTGCCTTTTTTCCCCCCTTTTAATTACCCTCCATCAGCTCAACACCCATCACGCTTGGCCTGGCTGAGGAGCTCTGACCACTCATCCTAGTCTGAGATGAAAATTCATCCAAACCAAAAAAAAGGAGGAAAACAAATTAAAAAATCCCAACCTGGGATTGCAACATGCAGTTGCAGTTGCAGAGTGCAGGATTACAGGGACAGGTCTAATGCTCCCTGTTTCTACCACCTGATATCTTTGCAGCAGACCTGGGGTTCATGTGTCTGTGCTTGGTGGTTCTCTCTCAGCATAACTCTGTGAAGGAAACTAAGAGGAAAAGATGGGTTGGCTCGAACCAGGCTGCTGTTCCTTTGCTGGTGGCTTCAAAATTCCAGCAGCAGCATTTGCACCTCTGCAAAGATAGCCTGGAGGGTGCCCAGGAAAATTCCTCCCCTCATCGCATTGACTGAGCATCACAGAGGGCCGGACTTTCTGCTTTAGCTTGTGCACGAAATCGATGGGGATACTAACAGAGGAAGGATAACTTGTCGGGGTGGGATGGTAACAGTCTTACCCTAATTAATTTTCTCTAATCTTGCAGGGCAGCTAGTAGAGAAATCTCCCCTCTTCACATGCATGCACACACACAGACACGCAAATCTGCTGTCCTGGTCCTTTCCCTCCCGACTTCATCCCCAGATTGGCAGACCTATAGGAAATGCTGAGACGTGCTCGGGGAGAGGGGAAGGAGAAGGAAATGGAGCAAAGGGAGAAGGTGAACAGCGTTTGCTGGGGAGGGGGAGCACATCACAGCTCGAGCAGAGGCACCTTCCATTGCCACACAGCATCATTTGATGTGTGCGGCTGTGGACCGTGGGCTTTGTAACAAAGGCATGGTCAAACGAGCTAGACCTATTGCACAGCTCCTTATAGCTGTCATATAAGACACGGGGCCGCTCTGAGGATGAGAAATCAACAGCCTCACTGCTATTCTAGTAGTGAAGGCTGCAAGACAGCTCCCCTTATTTCTCTGCAAGTGTCAGCCCTCTCCCCTCCTCTGCCAGTGGCAGACGTAGAAGCACAGCAAACTATTAAGATATCCAATATATAACAAGGGGCTGGCAGAATTACCAGGCTGAAAATGTATGTTCACAGTTGAACAATTCATATTTTAGCTCCTTCACCTGGTGGTGCGGGTTTTTTGATATACTTGTGGCAATGGATAAAATAGATTCATTAGCTTTGATTAACCTTCTTTAACTAGAGTTAAAAACCTGCTGCAGACAGCTCTGCTACCAATGCAGCCTTTAGGATGCTTTATCATGTTTAAGACCCAATTACTGTTGTACCAAATAAGAATAAACCATCACAATAAAATGTGGCGCACACAGCCCTGTTAAAGCTCACGGCAAATAATCATTAATTTATAACAGCAACTTCCCCATTTCTATAGTTTTATTGATGGCTACAGTTAATTCAAGTTGAAAACAATGTAACTTGACACTGATCAGACCAACTAGTTTTCTCGTTTTATTGACTTTTGCCTTTTCTTTTCTTTTTTTTTCTTTTTTGCTTTGTGTTTGGAGTCTCAAATGGCTACTTCTTAATAAACCCTCATAAAAACCAGGCAGAGAACAGCAAGGCATAGATGAAAAGGCTTTGGGGGAGATTTTCAAAGGCACAAAAGGTGCCTAACTCCCATTGACTTTCAATTACTGATTCATTTTTATTACGAATTTTGAGGAATTAGGAGGGAGAGTTGAGTTTTATGCAGTTATGTGTTTGTGCCAGCCATGAAGCTAGCAGTTTTAAAGAAAAATGATGCTTTAAATCAGTAATTGCTTAGAAACTTTTTTGTTCGTTCATCTGCAACCTATTTGCTTTTCTGCTTTTCAGAGAGCTCTTTGATCTTAATAAAAGTCCAGAAGGAATACAGAACATAAATACACTTGTTACTGCAGCTTTTTCATTTTTGCCTAGGACCTGATCCTGCACTCACTTTAAACAGATGATTAACTTCATAAATGTTCGGTTAGGCTTACTCATCAGTGTAAAACTGCCTATCTGCTTAATTTCTTTTGCAGGATCAAATTCTGTGCTAATTGAAAGAGCTTCCATGTGTTTGTTTTACATTTCCTTGCATTTTGGCATAACTGGATCTGGAAAGCAGCTGCAGAATGCAACGTGTTAATTTTGGACAGGGTTTGACTGAAGTGGGAATAATAAACAGTGAGATGCTGCAGCTTTCAGGCAAAGCAGAGTAACAACAATTAAAAAAAAAAAAGAAAAAAAAGAAAAAGATGCTAAGGAAACAAATCTCCAATCAGTACAGTTACAAGTGTAGCTTAATATTTGATTTAGCTGAAGCCAGGCCACCGGGATTGTGAGCTGCTGTTTGGGAGTGGAAATGTTAGTGTCTGCAGGCCAACCTTTCTGCTCTGCCTGTTCAACTTTATTTTCTCTTTTGACTTGCACAGCTCCCAGTTCATAATAAGCTAAAGATGGGACTTTGGTTAAAAGTATAGATTTGTGCAGAAAACAAAGTGCAAATTTTCAGCAATGCAAAAACATCAAGGAAATAAACTAAATCCTCATGGTTACTAATTTGGCAACTTTGGGTCAGACATGATCTAAATCCAGTCACCCCTTTGCTAGGATGCTGTGCCAATGAAATCTGCTGCTGGCAAGTTTGGGGATTATTGTTTCTGGGCTGACTTTAGGACATTGTGCTCAGTGGATTTTACTCTGGGTCAGGGTCAATGCCAGGTCTTCTCTGCTGATTTTATGTTCCAACTCAACTTTTTTTTCAGCATATTTTTTCTTCTCTTTTTTCTGACAGTTCCCATAGTTCATGGCAGTGACTGAACTCCTTCGAACTTTAGATGCTGGTTCTTTCCATGGTGTTGGACTCTCCACTTGTGTGACCTAAAGTAAAGCAGTTGAATCAAATGAAACTGTATTAGATCTGTTCCTGGTGTAAAGTGGTGTATCTCCAGGATCAGCTGACACTTTCAATAAAATTCTTTGGGTTATACATGTTACCCAGGCAAGTAATTCCAATGTTTGCAGTGGAACTATTCCCCCATGAGTTAAATGCCTCTGTGAATTTGTAGAATATAACTCACGTCTTTCGAGAAGAGCTGAGAGAAGCAGAAGAGGGTATATGCTGAATACATTTCCCTGTAAGAACCAGGCCCTGATCCCACTGAGTGGAAGGGAGCTTTACTACCCTTTTTCCTGGAGCAAGGCTAGATCTGATATTAGCTCTACGTTATGCTCTGGGCTGCAAACGCTTGCAAAGAAAGCCAGATACTAGATTGCAGCTAAAATGTCTTCAAAAGAACCCAGATTTAATATTTCATCAGAGGAACAGAGAGAGAGATTTGCTAAACATCAAACAAATATTAATACAAATGCCTCCTGAAAGAAAGTCAGTTATGAAAATCAGTGAATACAAATGTTCCAGTTGACATTACTGGTGCATGTTTGTGGGCTTTTTGTTTACACTGCCACATCATGAAAAATAAAATACACCCAAACTGTGCATATTGATAAGGATATGCTTTCATCTCTGAGTCTTGGTGACATGTGAAAACTGTCTCAGCTTCATTCCTATACCTGGTATTTGCACCAAGAAACCCTGAAGAAGAATGTTGCTTCTGTAGCAGCTGGGTGCATTTTTCTTTAGTCTCTTGTATATACATGGAGAGAGCAACTTGAGGGAAGGGATCATGTCTGGTCCTGCTTTAGACTATAACTTGCTTCTGCACATCACAGGAGAAAGGTTATAGGAAGAGGATGGCTCAGAATTAAAAGTATTAACCTGAAAGTTAATTCATTGAGCTTCCATTTGCTTCCTTGTAATTTTGGTAAGGTCATCTAAGCTCAAAAGGATCTGTGTAAGCTGAGATAGCTACAACCAAGGAGATGGGCTTAAAAATCCTTGGCTATAAGAAGATAGTGTTTTGAGGGCTATTCCAAGATTGTACGAGGATGATTCCATTTCTGTCTCTTTGGACAGTGGATATTGAAGTTTGTTTGGAGAAGCAGCCAAGTATTGGGACCCTTCTCTCTCAGGTCATGTCCATCCGAGATGGTGGTGGTCATCCACAAGACCAGTTTTGGCTCAGCCTGTATCTGGGTTTCTGTATTTAGATGTGAAACAAGCCTGAGTGAGCCACTTAGCTACCCATCCTCTTTCTGCAGGCTTTAAGTACAGTTTTAGAAGGGAAAGGAAGAGTAAAATTATTCCTACTGTCCATTTATCTCATTATTACTATTGTGGTCTTTTTCCTTAGAAGAAAACCTTGAAAAGATGGAAAAAGAGGAAAGGAAATAAAATTTTAATACTCACTGGAAAGGTAACCAACAAATTCAATGATTTAGGGATAACACTCTTCAACATCTTTGTTTTATACAACTTGGTGGAAAATTTTATAGACAGGTGTTTATGTCCCCAAAGAGAACAAGCTTCAATTTCCAAGAAGTCATCGAGTTCTTCTAAGCTGCTTGAATGCCTTTCACACCATAGGAATAGAGGCTGTTGGTCCCTGCAAATGTGGTACCATTCAAACAAGTCAAATTGTATAATTTTTCAGTTGAGCCCAACAGCATGTGATATTTGGGAGTTCACACTGAAAATGTAGATTTATCGTCCATTGATGCAGGTGGGCAACTGTTCAGTGGGACTCATGCTGGAAGGAGTTTGAGCTGTTCCACTATTCCTGAAGGAAGACTTCAACTCAATTGGAAAGGACAAAATGAAAAGGTAAAAAGAAGATGACAGAAATGTAAGACAGTGCTCCCCCAAAGAAAAAAAAAAGAAAAAAGAAAAAGAAATTGAATCCTTTGGAGCCATGTAAGAATAATAGGAAATTTATACTCAATTAAGCCACTCGAGCAGAGCTGTTAATTAACCTTATCAGAAAGGACATTCCATTTTTATAGACCTGAGGCTATCAGCAAGCACTGGACTTTTTAAGTGGATGAAAAAGGTGCAATACATTGATTTTCATGTACAAAAGCATATCCAAAGAAAAACTTTGTACTGATCTAATCCAACTTTTAAGAAGGTTCACTATTAAAAGAAAAAAAAAGAATATAGGAAAAAATATGATGAGCAGAAACAGCATTTCTAAAGCTGCTATAGAATATCATGGATCTGAAAAAACTCCATCATTGATGACAGCATGTTGCAATGACCTATACAAAATCCATGGCTTCATGTAGAAGGTCAGTATTCTGTTGGACAGTCAGATGGAGTAAATCTTACATACATATGATACTATATATGTGCAAAAATATCTGCAGAGTCAGCTACATCCTACACCCTTAATATAAGATATAAAGTCTGAAAATATAATCAAAGAAACTGGAACAGCTTACTAGAAATTAATGTGTCCTAAAAGAGCAGCCAAAACACCACCTAGTAAGCTAGAAACCATTGAGACATAAAAAAAACCAACCCAGCAAACCCAAACAAACAACCAGAAATCCCCACCAAACACTGTTGGTAATGACCTGCTCTAATAGGAATTATGAAGGACCAGTAAAAATAGCACACATGAAATACCTAGAGAATAGGAATCTCTGCTTTCCTGGAAGTCAGCTGAACTCCACAAGATATGCATCTGAAGGAATGAGAGCAGAGTCTGCCTTTTTCCTTCCCTTCCCTTCCCTTCCCTTCCCTTCCCTTCCCTTCCCTTCCCTTCCCTTCCCTTCCCTTCCCTTCCCTTCCCTTCCCTTCCCTTCCCTTCCCTTCCCTTCCCTTCCCTTCCCTTCCCTTCCCTTCCCGTCCTGTCCCAAATCCAACAGGCTTATTCTGCCTTGCAATATATGTTTTATCAGCTGGTATTTGTCTTTATACTTCACTATATATACATATACACACACACACATTTACATATACACTTACACACACATTTAAAACACACATATATGCTTAAATGTGTAATTGGAATTAGGAGGAATTTTTAATGAGAAAGTTCCTTTAATGAGATTCTTCTGATGTTCAAGGAAGATATTAATTCTAGGAATATGAAGTATATGCTAAAGTTAAAGTATTTAAATGTTTTGCCTAAATGTCTAGCAATGGTTCTCCTGAAAATTTTATATCCTTAAATTACACCATTCAGGCAGGCTTTCTTTCATAGTACTGGACTAACTTCTACTCATTTTATCCAGGATAACATTTCCCAAACAGAGCAGTATTGGAGACAATCTTGCTTTCAGGCAATTACATTTGTGATTAAAACAGGAGTTCTTATTCTGCATCAGAATAAAGTGGAGAATTCTGAAGTCTCCCATGGATGGACTTGGCAGGATGAAAGCAGTGATGAGAGCTACTGGTTAGACCTGGGATGTGAAAGAGCCTGTCCTGGCTTCCCAACTAACAAACATCTCAAGGAAAGTGATGACTGTGAAGTTATGTGGGACAAATCCAGTTTGCTTAACTGGTTCCTCTGGCAATTGCCATAATGGGAATTTTTTTTTAGGGTTAGTTAGGCTTTTCTGAAATTTTGATCAAAATTTCAATGACATTTCTCTGCTGAAGTTGATCACCTGAAGTATGCTGGAAGTGTGAAGTAAGACTCCTAGTCTGTCCCATACTGACAGAATAGACAGACCCCTGTACTGCCTTCTGCCCATGAGTTGTCGATTTTAGTGTCGAATAAAATACTACAACTTTCCATGGGGAATTCCATCCTATCAGCTTTCTTTTCTGGGGAAAGATCGGCCTCTTCTATACTCTCTACAGTTTTCTTATTCAGTTAAATACTGTTTCTTTGCTCACTTCATCTCAAACAATTTGGTTTGAATGGACACAATCCCAAAAACCAAGAAAAAAGAAAAGGGCAGAAACCAAATTCTACAAAGATGCCCAGATTTTGCAGCAGGGGTGTGTTACAGAGACAGGTAGCATGGAGCACTGGATCTCAGCAGCATCTAACAGTGTCATTAACTCTGCTGGGTCACCTAAATGGAGTCACCAGAGGTCTAGAGCATATGCAGATATAATAAACGATATCGCCCGGGGAAACGTGAATTTCCTTTACATTAAAGTACAGTGGGGACTTTCAGCTTTTTATAGTATGTGGTTAAGTCACACCTTTACCTCTAGATCTTCTACTTTCTATGAGCCATTAGCAGCTGGAAATGAAAAATACAGAACAAACTTGTAGGGAAAATATTGCGATCCCTATATAAGCTTGTAAATACTAGTATTACAGACTGCAGGTGGGTACGTGTGTTTTATAATTCCAGAAAGAGACAGGTAGGGGAGCTCTTATAAATATGTTATTAAGCAGTAAAGCACACTAAATGTAAAAAAAATATGCTTAGCTTCATGAAGCAAACAAAAATTTGTTTCAGAACCTTTCCTCTTCTGTGGAAGTTGGGTGGAAGGTACGTCAATTGGGGCAATGATTTTTTTCAGTGGGTAATAGCTGTGTGTCTAATTAAGGTCCAGGGCATATTTTGTTAATGATTTTGGCTGACCAAAATGGCAAGGAGGGAATTAAAAATGTTAAAGTAATTTTCTATATCTAGATTTGAAATATTTGAGTTATCTGTGCAGTTCGACATGTTTATGGGAAAAATACATGTATGTGTGGGGAGAGACAGAGAAAAACATTAAAAAATGTCTATAAGTTCTTTTCCATCTATCCTTCTTTCACCTTTTCCTTCCCAAAATGCTTTTGATTCAGATTTTTTCTGAATAACATTTTCCTGTTCTTTCAGCCTAAAATTGAATTTGCCCTGTATTTTCACTTTTTCCACTCAGTGAAAGGACTTGTACTCCCATACAGATATATTCCTCATGAAAGTCTGTTTTGCTTCACATTTCTTTGAATACAAAGAAACAACAACTGTGGCCCACACAACTTTGGCAATAACAGTGGGAACCTTTGGCTTTTCTCTCTCTCCTTGGACAACCATGACAGCTTTCTCTAAGAAGAGCCACATCAGTGCAAAGGACTATGGAGCCTTCTTGTTCTTTCCTCCCAGAAACCAGACACAGAGGTACCACTGAATACAGAAAATTCTCCCCCAATACAAGCCAGTCCAGAGACAGCACCATAAAACAGCACCGAGCACATCTTCCATTAATTTGCTCCACCAGCAATTCATCCCTCTGTGTCTCAGTTCCTTCCACCTCTGTCATACATTTATCTTGAAAAAAAACACATATGGCAGGGGATATCTTTTTATGTCTTTGCACAGGAAAGCAAAGAGAGGGGCATCAGTCTAGATTAGAACCATTTAGTCCTTGCCATAATGCAAATGAATCCTATTAAAGGATGGGGGCCTTAAATAGCCTGTACTGAACCTTCTGTGAGTAATTTAGATAACTTTTTAAACAAATCCATTCTACATTCTTTTATGAACAAAACAGTACTACTGTGCTAACCTCATCCCATAATTTCTAAGCCCCAGAAGCCCTACAAAAATGTATCAGCAATTAGTTTTGAATTAAACAGAAAGTGATGGAACAAATGCAAAAGTATTCACCTTTGTAACACGGCCACATTGCAGAGATATAAGAGCGCAGCTGTTCTCGCCTAAAAAGGAGAATTCCAGAAAAAGAGAGGCTGGGAAAGAAGTCAACAATGGGCCCTGGAACTGAACATCATGCTCAGATTAATTTAGAAACCACTAAACATTTTGCCAAAAAAGAAAAAGTAAAAAAAAAAACCAAAAAACCCACCATTTTTTTTTTATTAGGCAATAAGATGTGTGATTTAAATGCAGCACTGGAAGCAGAAGTTCAGGCTTCCACTCTTGACACACCTTAGCTCAGGCCAGTTGTACAAGCAGGAATGGAGCTGTTATATTATTTAGTGGAAAATGAAATTAATCCAGAAAAAAAATTAATACTTCAGGGGTAGGTTTAGATTCCAAGTTTACCTACTAGCAGAATATCTAAAAATAATAGAAATCCAGGAGGTTTGAGGGGAGAGAACAGGCCTTGCTATAAAGGAAAGAATCCAGAATAGAAGGAAGGCACTCATCTGGTTCATATTAATTTGTATTAGTTTCCACTACCTGTATTGAAAGAATGAAGGTGAAATATTTTCACCGATTGTCCCATGTAACTTAATACTGAAGGATAAGCAATTTGATATAGGGCCCAAAGAGAGATGGAAGTGGAAGGGTGAGGAGCAAAGCCACCCCTGGTGAGCTCCTCTGGCTCCATTAGCAGTGAGGCACACTGCAGTTTCAGACACATGTGCTTGTGGAGGGCACTCACCACTCCCTGGGTAAAGTCCAGTTTACATGAGGCTGAGGAGCCAGCCTTGCCTTTGGTATTTAAATCTGGTTCCTGAGGTTGGCCAACTGTAAAAACAAACCAAGCAGTGACGTTCAATGTGGACTGCAATAATAATTTGGCACTGTCAACCTTTTCAGAGGTCTCCCAGCTTATGCACTTCGCTGTTATTGAAAGAGGTGCTTTGGTTTTACTTGCTGAAAAATCCCCAGGACTTTCACCCTTCCAGTTTGGTAAACCATGTGCCGACACCTGCACCGCGTGTGCATGATTTAACAGCTCTGGAAGAGACCCACACATCTGCTGTGGTGAGCCACCAGATTGGAAAGCTGCTACATGTCATGAGGCTTGGGTGGCCTCTTTTAACACGTTCCTGGTCTAGGAGTATTATTCCAAAAACCATGACATGAAGCGCTGGGAAGCTTCTGCAAGGAACTGGGCTGTTTTCTGCTTGCCATAAACCTGGTGAATTTAAGTCCCGTGGCAGCTTCATGGTGTGTAGTGAGTGAAGAAGCACTAAGTACTCAGCTTTTTCAGTTTCAACCAGTGATGGAGCAGGAAAATCAAACCAGTGCTCTGTGGATCCTAACTGACCCAAAAATAAACCCTGCCCATGTTACTGCCTTGTCCTTGTGATGTGTCACATCTCAAGAGAATCACCTTTTTGGGTTGCATTATTAGTGGGTTCCCAATAGATGGTGCTAATGAGACTATTAAGTAGCCTAACCAATATGCAAATGATGCTGCAAACGGGCTGCTGGGACCTGTCCTTGTCTTCTTCATAACTTGTGTTAGAAGGGAACTTTATTAAACATTGTTACAAGTGGCTTCCACAGGCTGAGAAACTCATAAGGGTTTTCAAGCCACAACTGAGAAGTCTGTTGCTTATCCAAAATCTGGGCTGGCAGCAGAGTGGTCTGGGTGCTGGGAATTAATTAATACAGGTAGACCAATCCTGGATCCTTGCTACTGGTATTTAACAAAGCCATGTCCAAAAGCCCTTTCAAAGACTGCAAGAAAGTCGTCTTTGTTAGTGTGGCTGATTGAATGTTACTCGGTTACCTCCTTTTACACACCGTGGTTTTATGTAACACACCAAATACAATGTTTAAATAAGGTTAGTGTTATGTTATACAGTCCAACAAATAAAAGGATGTTTAAAGTTAAGGCTGACATTCCATCCTTAACTTTTTGTACCTTTGTGTTACATCACACCTCAAACATAACATTGATTTAGGGCCCCTGCCCTGGCTCTATCAAGACACGAGGAGATTAATTACATTAAATACATTATTCCGACCTTTGCATTAACTAGCCATTCCTTTGTTGGTTTAATAATTTCAACCTTTAGGTAATGTTGGCTGTTAGCACACTCGATTAGCCTTTTTTTTCCTTCTCTTCTTCTTTGAATAGGAACATCCCAAACATTGAAAATGGGAAATTTCTATATCCTCAAGGTCAAATTTTACATTGTCTTTCCACAACTGGGCACTATGGATTAGCTTTTCCAGGCAAGGCATGTGCACATAAACACCACTGATTACAAATCTACAAACTTAACTCCAGAATACAACTCCTTGATCAAGTTGTCCATATTATGTTTTTGGGATAATGTGTCATGTACTTGTAGCTGTATACATGCAACTGGCCATTCATTTATGCTTACACGGGAATGTATGGCCTTACCCTTTCAGAACTAGAAAGCATTATCAAATAACACTGCATTTGAGTTATTATTATCATTATTGATTTAAGCACATTTATTTTCAAATTCAGAAAGCTCTGATATAGCATTACACCCAGTACATAATGTAGAGCTAAAGCATGTTCTACTTATCATCAGAGAGAGAGTGAGAAAGGGGAAAAAAATAGAAAGTTTTGTTTGCTTGGCACCACAAATGCTGCAGAGTATCTCCTATTGCATTGATTGTATTTGTTTTTCTGGGTGAATTTCCAAAAACTGAAAACCAAATAACCTTATAATTGGAAGCAAGGCCACTCCTTTGCTATAAAATTCCTAATAGCCTAAGAACTGCTCTGCCAGTAAGATCATGTGTCCAATATCTTCTCTCTGATAGTGATTGTTGGAAACACTATAAAAATGGGGCAAGAGCACACATGAAAATAGGTTAGTACGTCACTAGTTTGTTTTAGGCATTTCTTAAGGCTGTTCTTTTCCTGAGGTGGGTCATTGGCCTACACTGTGCAGCTGTTTTAGTGTTAGCTGTTGATGTCCATAGGCTTGGGTGGAGAGCAGGACACTGCTGGGGGTCAGAGTAAGTAGGAACTGTGGAGTGAGATGAAGCAAAAGAAATCATTTCCTTCTATTATCATCTCACAGGTGTCTGGACAGATTTGTGAGGGTGGTATCTTCCTGAGGGGTAAACTCAGGCATCTCCCAGATGATGTTCAAGTTTCATAAGATAAACTAGAGTTAAGTATTTTTGTTTCTTCTTGTTGGAAGAGATATCGTGGCTGCTTTTGAAGAGAGACATGAATGATGAATAGAAGTCCTGGGGCCTTTAATGCAGAAAATTTAATTTGAGAGGTTGGACGTTGGATCAAGGAGCTATGACAGGAGCTTCACTGAGGCTCTTCTCTGTCCTGAAAGCCCTTAATTACTGTAGGATTAGTCCATAAGCTGGAAACTCATTTCTAGTAATTGCTCTGTGGCTGGGAGCAAGTCATATGCTAGCACTGTCTGTGAAAGGGGGAAGCTGCGCTTACTGGTCTCTAAGGGCAAGTGGTGAGGTCTTAAAGATCACAGAGCTTGCCCTGAAACTTGTTGAGCTGCTGACAGTGGGGATATGTCCTCCCAGTGAGGATACCGGAGCTGTGGTCATTGTGCCTGTTTCAGCAGTTGACTCCTTATGTAACGAACTGGTGCATTTCTTTGGCACTCAATAGTTTCTAGACAGATTCCCCTCAGCCTCCTCCCTTTTCTCACTAAAACCACCAGAACAGCTTTGATGATATGGGAGCCAAATATAGTGCCCTATCATGGGTTCTTGTAGCAGCCTTTGGTGCGGATGACTCTGAATCAGAAAATAGGAGTAGTTTCATGGTCTCTTGTGTTGGCCCTTCTTTGGGGGTGTCTGTTTTTGAAGGGGGATTGATATCATCAGAATCAATTCCTGGTTGAGCTATTCCATCTCAAGAGCAGTTGAAGGCCAGACATTTCCAGCCCTTATTTTAGCTCCTGATTCTGTGCTATGGGAATCCAGTTAAGCTTATAGCATAGCATGACCCTTATGAGTGGTTCTTGATACATAAAAAATAGCAAGGACAATTCATAAATTACTTTGCATGTGACAAATCTCAATGGGACTTGACATTGTGCAGGATAAAAGGTGTCAAATGTGTTTGGATTGCACCAGTCCGCTTACCACAGACCAGCATTTGCACTGCAAATGTACTGTGCTGCCATATACTGCAATGCTGAAAGAAGGATAAAAATAAGCGACAGAATAAAAGGCCACATGATTTCCACTGCTGGCAAGGTGACGTCTGCCATCCTGGCTGACACACCAGTAATTAAACTCCAGACTTCCAGAGTTGCTGCTGTTGTAGCTTGAACTGGAGTCAAACCTACATAGCTGGGCTGTAACCGTCATGGTCTTAATGTATTGGACATGCCTTGTGACCCCTAATGCACAGGCACGCACACAGGGCTGGGATTGTCCCCAGATGCCTGTTAGGACTTTCCAGCCGGGGATCATGAATGCTGAAAGATAGCTATTAAGTCCAAAGGATGTAAAATAATTTTCAAATTAACACATACTTTGGCTATTGGTTTAAACGTCAGAACTCTCTTCCTCTGAAAGCAACAGTTTGAGAAAATGTCATATGCAAAATAGGACCAAGAGTTTCATATTTCCAGTTTTCCTTGGGAGACAACAGAGCTATTCTTCTTTCCAGTAGGAAGCAAATGTTCTAATACACTTTCTTATGTATTTTGACATTTGCATTGACGATGGGTTGGGTCAGGGTGAGATTATATAAAAATGAATCTTACTTGCAAGGGAAAGTTACCTTTTCCAAGTGAGTGCAGCTTCCAGTCATTCTGGGAAGAAAAATTTGATTTGCAGAAGCCTGCACCAAATCCATCTATGCTGGATGTGACCTACAGATAAAGTCCCAAACTCACTAGTACTATTAAATGGCCCATTTTTCACTAAAGCTTTGGTCAGCTTTTGTTTGGCTCTGTGCCACACCAGACCTTTTCTACTTTGGAGGCAAGACAACAGAAAGCCACAGGAGGAACAATCTCCCTGCTAAAAAAAATAAAACACAGGGGTGCAGATGGAAGTTGGGTTTCCAGAATCCTCACTTAGCTGTGAGTCCCAAAGTGGAGCCCATCAAGCCGGGAAGAGAACAAAACTCTTGTCAGGAATCCGAACTTAGGACCAAACCTCCTCCCAGCTGCGTTCGTGCTGCCTGCCCAGTGCCCTATAAATGGGGAACGAGCAGCAGGGAAGAAACCACTTCCCTTTCTCCTGTGGTTCAACATGCATGCTTGGAGTGGGAAGGTACGAAAGAAGAATGCAAAATGTCTTTTCCTAATGCAAGGGCAGAGAAAAAAAATAAGCGGGGGGGGGGGTGGTTGCAAGCTGGGAAAAGGCATCTCCTCCAGAGGGGAACTGTAAATGGGAGAGGAGCTGTGGTGGCTGCTGGCAGGGGGAGGAGGGGGCGTGGGGAGGGGAAGGGATCAGGACTACAACTCTGAGTGCCCCCCGGGGGATTTCCTCCGTGGATTGCACAGTCATTTGTAAAAATCGACTGTGACTGTTACACTCGCACTTACTCCTTGTTGCTTTATTCCACATGCAGCCCAACATGTTTTTCCACTGATACGCGGATTTTGAGCTGTTTTGTTTGGACTTGCCGGTGCAGGGGCTTCAGTTGACACAAAGGGCTTATCAATAACACTGAACCCTTTCTGACAGCTGTTTTTGCTTCCCGACTCTCCTGTTAGGGAGGAAAAGGGATGGCTGCGGGGAAAGGAAGCTTCTTGAATAGCAGCCAGTACCTTCCATGGGTAGCACACTTCAGGCAAATCTAGAATTACCTCCCTCCCGGCTTCAATTCCCCAACAGTGCTGTGGCCTCCTCCACTCAGCACCAACAGAATAAGCCTTCAGTTGATTGCTTTGGTAAATCCATCATTTTTGCATCCTAATAATTAGCCCAGCAGCTGTTGCAAAGCTGGAAACATGACTGTTTCCTTTTTATTGAAGGGATCACTTCTCTAAATGAGTGATGTCCATTTTAACTCTCCCCTGATATGCATAAATACACACGCAGCCGGTGTGACTTTAGGCATGAAAAATCAGTAATGGGTATATGATTCTCAAATCTAGTAGAGCTGATAAAAATCAAGGTTGCTGTCAGCTGTGTAAATTGAGAACTCCAAGTGAATTTGGTGGTCGGTCTGGGGAAAAGGGGGTTTTTGTGCTGGTGAGTTGCTCCCTCTCGTGGAAAGCCAGCATGCCGGAGCCGTCCGGAGCCAAGCTCTGCCGCTTCTTGGATGACTCTGCTTGAAACATAGTGTGAAACCTAGAGCCATGCACACACACACACACATGCACGCACACACTCTCACAAGCCTGACCCTGTGAGCATGGAAAACATCCCTGCTCTCTGGGTTTTACGCCAGGAAACTTGGCTTGCTGGGAAGAAATCCTTCGGAGTGAAAAGACTCGGCCCTCCCAGAGCCTCATCATTATTGCCTTATGTAGCCTCATTAGTTTGGCTATTTCGAAATCCTTGTACAGCGCTGATCTGGGGGTCTTGGAAAGTCAGAGACATCTGAAGCTAAGGAACAGGACTGGCACTTTTTTTTTTCTTTCTTTCTTTTTTACTCCCTCCACTTCTGTTGGTGCTGTCCTTTGGCTTTCTTCAGGATAAAATAAAACCTGTTTTTGGGATGACTGAGTATTGTTGAATTATTACTATGCTATTAACCAAATAGCTATTATCACTAGACTATTAACTGAACTGCTTTCCCCTTACCTCTTTCTGTTTAAAGGTTCCCCCCTATTTCTGTAGCTCAGATAATCCCAACCCTATCCGTTCTCCCAGCCACAAGAATGAGCCAACTTCCCTGTCATCCCATGGGTATGATTCCCCTCCACCCCCCCAGGATAATCACATGTTCTGGACTAGTATTTTTTTATTGCTTTTATCGAGAGATTTTATTACAAAGGAAAATATGTCCTGTATTTCTTAGGCTGGAAGGATATAGACTTGGCAGTTAGGAACCACCATAGCAATTTTTAGCACAGTGGTGTGGTTTACATGGATTAATCTGCAGTAACTCTTTGGAACGCTCTTCAACCGCTCGAAAGCTGCCTCAGCCCAAACAGTTTATAAGCTAAATAACAAAAGTCTTGTAAATATTTATTTAACGAGACATATTTTGAATAACTGACATGTATAGAGCCTTCCTAGAGAGTGTGTTATCACCATCAATTTTCATGGTCTGATATAATAACAACTACCAGTGTAAACCGTGGCAGGGAAGATATTGACAGTCCGAGGCCGCTGTTAGCAGCAGTGTAATAACGGGGCAAAGAGACTGCAAAAGCAGGATTCAAATAGGGTTTGCTCCCACTTGGCAAATCGCTGGGAGAAAAGGGATGTGGGTTATCTGTTATCAGAGAGTGACTGTAAATATGCTGCAGTTACCATGCTATTGCAGTGTAATTATACAGAGGTGATGCCTTTTTAATAGCTACCTACCAGACAGAGAAAGAAACACGATTTATAGAGCTTCATCCTCTTCTTCGGTCTCCTAAATTCTGAGTGGCAGTTTCATGCCACAGTGATGGGTGCTGCCTTGCCACCTGTGTAGACTAAATTAATCTGTGGACACAGCAGGTTAATTACCTAAACATATTGCTTATATTTAACCCTATTGTTTCATATTTAATATGTGTATTTTTAGAAGCCAGATAAAGTTATTTATGCTGCAAATGGCTCGCAGTTACGAGTTCATGAACCCTCTGATTAATATGAATTAGAAATGATAACACGGTAAATGTGCAGATGATGTTGAAAGAGAAACCCTGTTTGCTAGTCTTACAGTTACTCCACGTGGTCTCAAGTCTTTCACTCAGCTCTCTCGCACCAAGAAATGGCTTCTCATCCACTGGTATCAAAACCAGAGCAAATTCTGGGCATATTTCACAACCATTTTTTCCCCTCTATGTGTCTATAGCGATGATGGATGGCACGGACTGACTGTCCTTAGAAGTGAATGTATTTATTTGTCCACAGGATACGGATAGCACATGAAATTGCAGTGGTAGTGTAAACCTCCCCCACACATCACCCTCTGTCAGTGTGGCTCAGCTTTGACAAAAAGGGACACAGCGAGCCATGGGGAAATTGTGTTTAATTCCAAAGTCACACAGAGAGTCAGTGGCAGGCTGACAATGAGGACTTCCAGCCCCTCATCGGCATTCCTCTGCCGTAAACACGGGGCACCGGCCCTGACTCTAATGATACAGGGGGAGTTAGGCTCAGTGCAAGAGATGCTCAGCAAAAAGGCCTCCCTTGCATTCAGTTAAAATGCTGCTAGTGGGATGTGATTAATCTAACTTCAGACTCTGGAACAGCTACTATTAAACCCAGGGGATGGTTTTATTGAAAAAATAAATAAATCTGGCTTTAAGGGGTGGGGGTTGAATACAAGAAACACATGTGGGACTTTTTTTTTTTTTTTTTTTGGCCTCATTTCTTAAAAAGAAGGATGTTCCACACTGTTGCCACCATGGCATGTGGGAGGCAGGTTAGTAACCAGCCCTGAGCATCCCACTTTGCTTTGCCCACTCAGGCCAAACGTCCCCTCAGCACAAGCCGACGACTGCCTGTGCATTTTGATCAGCCAACGGTGTCTCTTCAGCAGCTGGGCAGTTTGAGTGCTGCTGTCACCTCAGATCAAAAAAGGTTTTGCCATGGGCATCTCTCACATGCAAGTAAGCCCCAGGAATCCTGTGGACATTGCAGGGTGGCTGTGGGAGCTACATGAATGTCAGCTAGTTACAGTTCTGTTAAGTTACCTAAAAGGAGAAACTTATGAGGAAAGTGTGTGCTGGACGAACCCTTCTGGTAATTTCTTGTGACATAATAGTGACATGAGATACCGTGATTAGCCACTTTCTGGAATCCCAGCCCTGGGTGTAAAACAAGTTATTATTCTGAGACTAAAATCTTTGCATTTTTTACTGATGCATCTAAATACTGTATTGATCAAGCTGGCACAAGTGTGTATACTAAGGCTTGATTTATCAGAGAGTTTTACCCAGCAAGATATAGCTGTTGGGTAAGTCAGCTTTTTTCTCTTAAAACTGACCTCAATATGACAATACAGTTTCTCTGGTTCTGGTGTGATCAATACAATTGTTTCTGATTCCATTGTTGTCATAAATCCCCTATAAACACCTTCTGTGACTTTGAATAAAGTTTGCTGGTGTCATACTTTCAAGGCAGCTGAATTGTCATTGGACTTTTGTCTCCTTTTTTTATTTCATTAAAGGCCTTTGATTACCTTCATTACTGAAAACTCATTCCTTTATGCATTTCCAGCATAAGCATCCTCACTTATTTGAGTATGAGAAGCTACCAATATGTATTTTTTTAACTTTTCGTGCAGAGGTGTGATTTCTTCAGTCAGATTCATGCTATACCTTATCCTAAATAAATAAAATAATATCACACATATGATTACATTACAGAGCATGCAGTGGAGAAGTAATGCATTTTTTTTCCTACGTTGTTTGTGCTGAGGATGTCTAGTGCTCAGGCTGCAGGGCAGGATTCCTATAATTGCTCCGCAACTGACTGACTCACCAGTGCTGTGACCCTGGGCAAATCCCTCGGTCTCTCTGGCTCTGACCTTCTTCTTGTGTAAGTATTATCTCCTCCAGAGAAGCTTTGTCAAGATAATTTGTGTTTTAGAGCACGCTGAAATCCTTGTCTAGAATATACTGCTATGGTACATGCACACAATAAAGGGCATGGGTGTCCCAGGCTACTACTCACTGGTTAGTCACCTTATATTGGGTAAGTTCCTTGTGCTATCTTGTGAGAGCAGACTATCCAGGAGCATCTCAGCAGAAAGTTCTTAATGTTGGTTAATAATCAGGCTCAAAGAAACTGCAGTGAACTGTTGTGGTAATGCTTCTGGAGAACCCTGGTGTTTACACAGAGGTTGCACCTACACTGACCTCTTACAGCATTCAAGGTGAGGGTTTTAAAACTAGACCCTTCAGCTGTCTACTGTCTTGGTCGTGGCCAGACCTGGTGAACTTTCAGGAGTTTTCTGTGCTCTCTTGCCTTGGTTTCCCACATCTTCAGTCAGCTCCAAGGGAAAGTCCCCCAAAGGCTCAGTATGTTTGTGCAGGAAAGGTACCCCAGGGTGTTTGTGTTTACGAGCTGTAATTTTGTATTAGGAGTTCCATTTATTGCCCAGATTCAGAGCATTGCAGAATATGCCAGGAGATGTGTCCACTGACAAGATAGTGGGTTAAGTAAATTTGGGGAGGCATTGGTCAAATTTTAAGCTTCAGATTTCACCTCTCTGCATATACACAGACCTCAAAAGCCTTCACCATTGTGGCCTTAGGGGAGTCCCTCAAAGCATTTGAACTCTATGGATCCTTGATCAAAGGTTGGGTCTCTTTAAGAAAGGCAGAGAGACAGTCTTGACCTTTGGGAACATTCAAGAATGTCTTGGTGGAACAGAACTCCTTGTGTCTTTGGGTTCAATAGGATCTAGGTATGGATAAGTATAGCATAGTCCCACGCACATCAGAAAGGCAGTGCTGGAAGCAACATAAGTGCTTGGGGGAAATATATGTTTCCCAGGAGTTCTCCATTAGATGAAGATATTCCTGGAGTATCTTGAAATTAATCTAGGAATACACATCTTGAGCAGGAATGAGCTACCCTACTGGGACAGCCTTCAGCATCAATCCCATGGAGAAGGACAGATGTAGTGGGAAAAGGCCAGCATGTCCTCCTCCATCCATGTGAACTAGTGCTAGATCTATCCAGTCTCAAAGCTGGAAAGCTTTCCAGCTCCTGTCTAGGCTCTTGCAGGACTGGTTCCTGGAGCAGGTCCTCTTCTCCTGCACACGCTGAGCTATTGAGGCAGGTGAAACGGATATAAACAGCAATCTTACATGGCACAGGAAAAGGGATGCACAAACCTCCCTGAAACAACAGCAAATCACAGCTGAAATTATCATTTGAACAGGAAAGGAAAAGAAACTGTCGCACAGGCTTGAAGCATCCCAGGAATCTAAACAGAGGCGGCCTCACCATCCAGACTCATTCCATTTTAGTGCGCTATTTCCCAAGTTGTTGCGTGAATGATCCCAGTGTCTTTGCCTTTACAACCTTGCCTGATAGGCCATTCCACACATTTATTATCCTCGATGTGAAAAAGTGCTTCCTAACGTCTGTTCTAAATCTGTTTTAATTTCCATTTATGCTCCATTGTCCTATAATCTGTTTGGAGCTGAAAATAGAACCAAGGTATGATCTTCTTACAACCCCTGGCAATAAATTTTATTAGTATTTTTTTCCAAACTTCACAACCTTGCAGTAAATAAGAAAGCTTTATGGGGAAAAATAACCTCTATCCTCCTCCACTCTCCTCCCCATCCACAAACCCCACGACCTTTATAAACTTTGACCAATATCATTGTTTTCCTTTGCTTCCCCCTCCCCCTGTTTTGACTTAATATTGCATTGGTTACAGGAGTAAACCAATTATATGAGTATTAAAAATGGAAGCAGTTTGCGTGCTGGCAATGTATATCTTTTACCAATGGCTGATGGAAAAAAAAATTCTCCCAGCTGCTCTGTAAAGCTCTCTCTATGCAGCTTGAAACATCTGGTTTGTTTTGTGTGCAGTGTTTTACACAGGGCATTTGCAATTCTTTATTCAAATTGGATTTTTAGTTCACTTTCCGGTAGAAAGGTTGATATGTTTGTCATTAATAAGCATGGTAAAAGTAATATGTATGTAATTAGAATTCAATCATCAGAACCAGGGTGGCAGGGTCCCCTAAAAGACATTTTCATTCACTTCAATCTGCAATCAGAGGATGAAGTTTCCTCAATGAGTTAATGCGGCTCGGTCCTGGTGGACTATAACATTGCTCCAGCAAGGCATATTTATTTGCATGATTGGCAATTAGAATTTATTGATTTCAAAAAAGGAAATCCTTCCCTGGATACTAGTGTTTCACTCCCTTGGCTGACGTTGGACAGGAAAAGCTGTCAAGATATGGATACCACATCTGGGTTGGAGGAGGAGAACATAATTATTTCTATTTCTCAACAGTAATTTCTCAGGATCAAGGGCACTGATGGACTCTGGAGAGAGTTCACGCCAATATTCCTTGGCAGGAAATGAGATGGTTGATGACTATAATAACGAGACCTTTATGATAATCTCAGTGGAGGATGCAGCGTAGGCTAACACCCAAACTAGTCTCTACTAGATACGGGCACTGGATCAAGCTGGTCTAACACAGGTTTAGGTGTCTGCTGGTATACACCTGAAAGCGAATCCTAGAGTAGTTCGTAGGATGCAACTTAATTACCATAGACAGTGTTGAGGAAGTTCTGTTGTCTTCATCCACATTCAAACACAGTCAGAAAAATTACTCCGCTCAAATGATGGCAAGGACTAGGTAAGCACCTTCCACAGGAACTCCAAAGATGGACAGCTTAGAAACTAGAGAAGTAATAAGAAAAATACAGAGCAGCTATAAATAAAGGGTAAAAATGAAAAGACTGGAGTAATGAGAAGGGACATCTTTCTAAATCTTCATTTCCCCTTTCCCCCCTTTTACCTTGGATCCAGTGCATTACAGATAATAGCCGCTTTGTATTGCTGTCAAGGAGAACAGATGCAAGCCCTTGTCTCATACTTCCAAGGCAAATGACAGTATATAGCCCACAAAGAGTTGAAATATTCATTATTCCCCACCCTCAACTTGACCAAGAGCCTGAAAGGACTTACAGCTTTGCCCTTTTTACCCATGCCCCCCATTTTCCTTCATCTATTGTTGCCAAATATGCAGCTGAAATTAATAGCACCGCTTCACCTGCCACATGTCAAACTTAATTTTACTTTAAATCAGTCTTAATTATTCTAGTGAAGTTTATAGTTTTAATGGAAAGACATTGCTTGCTTAAACTATAACATTTATTGCAAAGGGCCAAGAGAGATTTAGAGTCACGTTGTCTTTCCAAAGTGGACAGCTTTAACTGGATGAAATCACATCTCATGCCTTCTAAGAAGGTGAACTTTCTGAACCCAGCTATTCAAGGCAGGCCCAATGACAAGAAAAGACAAAAAAATCAAGCCACATGCAAATTAAATCTAGAGACAAAATCCAGTGCCCAAGTGTTGATTTCTCCTGTTGCACAAGGGTACTGGAGCATCAACGTGTTGCAGAGTAATCCTTGCTGTGAACTATTTTCAGGGAAAGAAGAGAGAAGAAAGGTATTTCCAGGAACGTGGCTCCCGTTTCATAGGCTGACAAATCAGGTCAATGGCTAATACTGATCAGTATGAAATGCTTCGGCTCTGAGGAAGATTTAATGGTGCTCACTGCACTGTAGCTGCCTCCATCTCCCATTGGTGCCACTCATTTACTTGCAGGTGAAACATAAAACTAAGGGCTATTAAAGAGCCCACACTTTTTCCAGGAAGGAGGGTGTTAGGTCTGCATTAGATCCTGGCTTTAATCCAGAGCCTGTAATCACACCTTGCCAACTGTACCGAAAATTTCCCCTATGAGTTCCTTTGGCAACACCCCATTTTACAGAGCTAAGTCTGTGCAGACTGACAGCAGCCTTTCAGTCCAGCTGCATTTCAGTCATAGGAAAATAACCCCCTGGGCACAATTTATTAAGCACTCTGGGACATCTCTGGCAGTTTTGTTTAGTGGTTAGAACATAAGGAAGAGCATCAGGATTCAATATCTGGCTATTTGATGATTACGAGTGAAGCTATTTGATGTTTTGCGTGCTCTGCTTTACCTGCCTGTGAAATAAGTAAAACAATGTTGTTAAAAATACATACAGTCCACCGCTATCATTTGTTATTTGGATAAATTATGCCAAGCTAAAGTAGAAGACTCCCTAAATTCACCCCAACTCCTCACAAGCCAGCTACCCAAAAGATAAGCATCAGCTGAAGGTTTATACATGCATTGTTTCTCCTTTTTTCTTTCTTTCTTCCTTCTGTGGGCATCCACTCAGAAAACAGATGGTCTCTCCTCACTGACATTTTCTTACAGTTTTTAAATGATGCTGCAGTAGGGGAGAGCTGAAACGTTCAATCTAGAGCTGTTCAGTCTCAATCTAGGTTCATAATTAACAGTAGCTAAGCGAAGTTTAATAAGGGCAGCCCACCAACTTTTCTCCTTTTCCCCCGGCGCATTCGCAGCAAGGCCGTAATGAATGTGTGGCTCAGAGTTTCCCCTGACCGTGACTCCCTGGAATATTTATTGTTTACCTTTCGTGATAATTAAAGGAAAGGAAATGAAGCCTAAAGGAAGACGGAGTGACATCTAATATTCCTTAATATTCTCTTGTTTCTTTAAGTGATGGCTTTTGCCAAGGGAGGGCCTCCCTCTCTTATCATCAGCCAGGTCCTGACCCTGGGGCCAGGGATCCTGGCTGTAACTTGACCCCAGGACCAGGTGTGTGCCTGCAGGTCACAAGACTGGCCAAAAAAAAGTCCAACCCCAACCCATGCCGTGCAAACAAGCCATTCCTAAGCACATTATTGCCTTTAACTCTTTCAAGCCCTATTCAGGCAGGAACATTAGAGCAGCCACCTCTGCGCATGCCTGCCCCGCGCTGTAAGAAGTGCCCAAGTAGTCAGCAAGTAGCTCCCAACACCTCGGTGCCTCTGCAAAGTTGCCACATGCTGAGGTGTGAGCATATCCAAACTAAACAGAGTTTATCGTACCTGGTTGGAAATGGGGCTGTGAGAGTTTGTGACCTGCAGAGCCCTGTGCTTCCTTCCTCCACTTTCACCAGGCTGTTGCTAAATCACAGGGATTTTACAGGGCCAGGAAGTGGGATGGGTGAGGTGCTCCACGTTTTTTGCAGCAGGTCAGGCGCTGGGGGCTTTGAAGCACTGGAGACTTTCAAGCACCGCTTCAGATCACAGCATCACAGAATCGTAGGGGTTGGAAAGGGTGTCCAGAGATCATTGAGTCCAACCCCCTTGCCAAAGCAGGTTCCCTAGGACAGGTCACACAGGTCGGTGTTCTAATGCATCTTGAATATCTCCAGAGAAGGAGACTCCACATCCCCCTGGGCAGCCTGTCCTAGTGCTCTGTCACTGTGAAAAAGTTCTGCATGTTGGTGCGGAACTTCCTGTACTCCAACTTGAGGCCACTGTCCCTTGTCCTGTCCCCACAGACCACTGAAAAAAGCCTGGCCATTTCCCTCTGTGTCCCACACTTCAGATGTTTATAAGCATTAATCAGATCCCCAGATCAGATCTCGAGATGTACCTCAAGAGGAAATTCAGCATTGATGCCTTCACCCAACCCAGTGATTCTGACTGCTGGACTATTAGACCCACAGTGTAAGGGGTCCCAAAGAAATTTCCACCTGTCCTTTGCAAAAAAGCAAGGTTGTTATAGCTCTGGGCTAAAATGCATGTGTACACACAGTTGAGCTACAGTCTAAGCATTTGGCTGCCCTAAGTTCTCTGTGATTTTGAGTATGGCTTACTCATAGGTACTCCTTTTTCCAGCAAGAAAGCACAATATTCCTTTTTATTTGCCTTCTATCTTCTTTCTTTCTTTTTAATTTCCCTCCACTCCCAGTCTTCAGCATGTCCCCAGGTCATACCTACAAGCCTTTGTCCTCGGCTGAAATGTCTGGAGACTTTTATGGGGGGCTCCTGTCATCACATGCATCCCGGTGCATGGGCTTTTAGGCAGACTCCTCAAACTATGAATTAAAAAGCACAGGAACTGACAGCCCTGTGAACTACCTGTGAAAAATCATACCTGGGTTTATGAAGCTATTATGTCTTCAAGGACATTCGGCAGCAATTCTTGAGGAGACAGTGTTACAGGGGAAAAAAGGCTTTTTCAACATCAGTATCTACTCTGTAGTCCTGGTACAAAATGAATGCCACTAAGTAATAAGCAGACCGCATTGTTATGAGCATAGAGAGTGATCCAAAATCTATTAAATAGGAGAATTTCCAGTGATATCAGTGGTCTGTGGTTGGGGTCTTCCAATAGAAAATCTCACTGGTATCCCATTTGCATTGTAACAGTCTCATAACAATTTGCAGTAACATCATTACCAAAAGCCATTAATAATCTGAATACATGAGCAATTCAGCTCTTTCCAAAGGGGCTAAGACCCCTGCTTCTCTTCTAAAGTCATGCACAGTTAAAGAAATCAAAGCTTTCCCTTTTCTTTTCCTGGTCATAGAAGCAAAAAAAATGTAGCCAGCATTGACTGTTTTCTTTTTTCCTTCCCCCTTTCCATCTTCGCTTGCCGCTGAAAAATAAAAATAAAAAATAGCCAAATCCATTTTAATGACACTTTATATAAACCATTTTTCCAGACTGAGATTATGGACATCACTATGTTCCACCCCATCACAAACTTTTACGGCTGACTTATAAAGTCCCAGAGAAGGAGATGTATAAAATTCATGCAGACCATGGATACCGGAAAACATATTTGGGAGCTTAGGCAGGGATTCTTTGGAGACAGCTAATATGTAACTGAGCAGTTACCCTTCAGCACAGGGATATCAAAACCAAGTTCACCTGGTTGCTCAGGTAAAGCCCAATCCAAAAATTCATTTTAAACAGATTGAGTTTGGTACTGAAGGTTTATAGCCACATTCTCTCACCAGCACAACAGTCTTAACCAGAAAGATGCTCAGGAGTCGTGAAACACAAAACATGAACCCAGATCTACCTCCCAGCTGCCTTGTGAGATCTTCTCTCCAATTAAAATTTTCATCCATGTAACACATTACAAAGCTAAAGGTACCTCCATGACCACATGTGCTCTTCTGCAAACACATAGACTAACAGGTTCTACCTTCCAGGTGCAAATCTTACCAAATAACCTAAAAGTCCTGAAAAATTCCATTAAAATGCTGAAAAAAAGCACTTTTCATGACAGTGCATCTTACCTTGCAGGATTTAAATTGGTGCAAGACCCTTATGGACTGGAAACACTGTATTATATTTTGCATCCCATTTACCCTGAAGAATGAATTTAATAATTCTTTCTGTATGAGGAAAATTACTTATTTTTCACATGCCCTTTTTTTTTATGAGTATTGGTTTCTTTTAGGAGTGTTAGGGATGATGCATTGGATACACTGGAAGACCAAAAGCTTTCACCTACTAGTCAGAACATCAGATAAACGGAGTCTCCTCCAAGTTTGGAAGGAAGATGACTGACTAGGAAATGATTTAATAATAGCTTCTCCATGTGGAATTCTCCTTTAAAATGTATCATGTTCTGTGCATGCCTACAGGTGTGTGACTATATAAAAATAATAGATCTGGCTGAAAACTCCTCTGCTTTGGCCGTTTTCAATCTTTCTGGGTTCGTTTCCCAGTAGAAAGCAATTCTTTTCCCTGAAAATGCTGACAACAATGAATTTGTTTACATGTCAATGAGGGAAAAATCCTTCATTTGTTTTTACTGCTCTCCTGCATTACTCCCTTATTACCATGGTTATTAACTTTGCCATTTGACGTAGCATCAGACAGTTAGCCCCTAACAGCATAGCAAGACATATGCCATAAACTGTGCCAGCAGTCACTGGGTACTTGCTCCTGGCCATGCGTGCTCAGATAGTCGTGTTTAGATTAACGTGGTGCTGCCCCAGCCCTGTTTTGTGAATGCAAATGAAGGATAATCATGTCCACAGCTCTGTATAATACTGAGCTATCAGAGAGTGGGAAACTTCTGCCTCAGACTGAGGCTCACCTGCATGCCTAGCCCATCTAGGGATGCTCCATCAGTGGCAAAGGCTCAGTGGCTCCAGTGGTCCTTGGTCAAGCTCCTCCTGACCCTTCTCTCGGGGCCGATCATACCTACAGAGCAGCAATTATGTATATACAGAGGGTGGGAGATGACTGCTAAAATTACATCAGGTTAATGAGTGAGAAGATCCTCAGCAGGGCATATTCCTGGCTCTTCTGGAGGTACTGAGGTGGGACTGTGAAATTTGGTGATCTGACGAGCAGGTTTTTTTGTGCACTGTCACGCTTGGTGTTTCCAATCAGCCTCAAAGCGCCGAGAACCTCTGAGTGCAGCCAACTTCTTCGCCCTCCTGCTCAGCTCAGTAACTGCAGGCTCCCTCTTGGCAGGCATCTTCTGCACCCAAAATAATAAATAAATAAAAATAAAACCAGTCCATAAGCGTGCTCATGTCTCCCTCTACCCCTCCCCTTTAGAGAGTGGCAGGGAAGGGGGGCGGGGGGGGGGGGGGGGGGGAAGCAGCTTGAAAACAAAAGTTAAATTGTTGCAGGTGGAGCAAGAAGAAAAGCAAAGAAAAATCTGCTCAGACAGAGAGACAAAACAAGCAACTGCTTAAGGGATTTGGCAGCGAATGAAACTGTCCCTTCCCCCTCCCCGTTTGGAGCCTGGTTCAGCATGTACTGGTGGTGGATCACAGTACCAGCCACACTGAGATACAGGCAGACACTTCTGTCTCACCAGCTGCTCTGACAATCCATTTTCATAAAGTAACGGGAGGGGAGGCAAAGCTGCAAGATGGAGCTCCCGGTCACCGTGTGAAAGCTTCTCCCCGCACCGCCCTGTGCTTCAGGTGTCAGGGCTGTCAAGGAAGTTTGACGAGAGCGGAGAGTGGCTTTTCCCTAAAACATACAGCAGCTAAAGCCAGGATGCCTTTGACGGGTACCCGCATCCGGGCTTGTCAGTTATACACGATGCGATTTTGGAGATTCCTACAGAAAAGCTGAAGTGCTGGGTTGTGATTGATGACTGAAATAGGTGTTCTTCCCACTGGGCAGTTAATGAGACAATCTCACAGCATTTGCTTAGGAAAACACCATCGTATGAAAAGGGACATTGGCTACTTTAGACATCAATAATATCTTGTATATATTATTTATTTTTTCTCCCAAGGGAAAGGATGTTAATCCTTGTAGCCAGCCCAGGTTAAGGCAAAATCTGGATAGTTAAGTTCTGTCAACTTGTCCGACTACATTTATCATAAACTATTGAGTGATACAACACTTTCTTATGCAGTTGAAGTGATTCATCCAGCAAAGATGTATTTCAATGGAGGGGGTGGGGGGGTGGAGAATAAAAGTGATTCTTTACATTTCATTTGTACAAGCACCAAAGCTTGTGAAGCACTTTGGAGTCCATCTGGCTGAAATGTGCTATATATAAATGTAAGATTGTTATCACCAAAAACACATTCAGTATGGTGTTTCTCTCACATATTTTTTGTTAATTTCAGCGAACCAGTTCTTTTTAATGAATAATTTCCATTGGAAAGCTTTGTTTTCCCTGTAACATAAAGCTTTTTTGGTTTCAATCCCTTGTCTGGTTCTCATTAGCTTTGCAATGAATTAGCCAAGAGGGCTTTTCCTCTCAGTTAGGTTGGGAAAGTACCACTGGCATGTGTCTGATTTTTGTGGGAAAGTGCCTTTTTCCCCTTTATTATTTCAATTATCAGTTTTTGCTTGTATTCCACTACAGATTCTTGCAATCCCAACCACAATTTGTGCTTCTGTACATGCACATGTGTGTGCCTCTGGACCTACATATCGCTTACATGCTAATCACCGTGTGGTTCCTCTCTTTCTGACTACATTGCTTTCTATGTTGCAACTGTATAAGCATCTTCGTGTTTGGAGCTGTTAGAAAGGAAGCAGCCATAAAGAGATTGCTTTTTTCTATAGCCATGCCAGCGTATGCAGGAAAGTGATTTGATGACTCCAGATAAGCTCCATGCTGATTCACCAAGCCCCTCTGCAGAAAACCACACAAGACAGGTTCCATCTCACTGGCTTTCGCTTGCAGAATTGGAACACGTGCGAAGCATAAACCCCTTATCCCATCACAGGCCAGCAAAGCCAGGCAAACGGTTGCCTATTCCTGGCATCTGCCAGAGAACTACGTGCTCAAACAGCTCCTGACTTAGAGAGGAATAATTTAAATCAAAAGGCACGGTGAAGAAATTAAAACTAATGTATATAAATAATATTACATAATGGGTTGCACCACATTTTACTTGCATATGAAATGTTTTTATAAACCCCTTTATGACCTCCCCACTTGTGACTTCTGGGTCTTGTTATTATTAACTGAGTGGGGAATAGATCTTACTCTATCCCAGATGCAGCTCCTTATGAATTCCCTCTTTCATAAACTGAATAGTTTATGTATATGTATACGTATACTTTTTCTCCTAGTAGCTTTTGCAGTAGGCAGGAACGACACACAATGTAACACAATTACATCACTCCTCCGAGCACCTTCCTTTGCACATCATTAGCTTCCAAAGGTAGACATGACCCTCCCAGACAGAGATGGCAAGTTATCAAACTTGGGCAAAAGTCTTCTCATGTTTGGAAAACGTTTGTTGCTGTAGAGCTGGAGCTAGACCCTGGCTAGAACATGGGCTGTGTTCCTGCTTCAAACACTCCTACAGCTCTTAAATGGCCAGTGTCATAAAACCCAACATGAATTATTGCCTTCCAGCCAGCTTAGTATTTTCATCTGCAAACTTTTATTACATTGTTCGGCACTGATGTGAAATACTGGAGAGATTACCCGGCTGCACAATGTACCCTCTTGTCCCCATCTGCACCAAAGCTGCCAGCTGATCACACACTGACAGAGAGCCCTGAGCGTTTTCTGACTCCAAACACACAGGCGTGCCAAGGTGCACAGGTGGTGGATTGGTACGGCAGCGAGGATGGACAGGTGCTTCCAGTAGGCTCTCAGAGACTGGCATACCTCAACTTACCACTACACTTATGTTCTCAAGGACCTTGAGGCAAAGCACAGGCACTGGGTGTGCTACCATGGTGTATGTGGTCTTTCAGTGTATAGTATTAGAGATTTTCACTGATATTTAATAGCAGGAAAATGAAATACTCATTTTCTTATTTTCTAGTACTTGCAAGCCTAGCATTACTCTCATAGATCAGATTAAAGGAGGTTGAGGGGAGACCCTATTGCTCTCTACAACTACTTGCAAGGTGATTGCAGAGATGCCAGGGTTGGTCTCTTCTCTATGGTGGCAAGCAATAGAATGAGAGAAAATGGCTTAAAATTGCAGCAGGGGAGATTTAGGTCAGATATCAAGAAGAATTTCTGTACTGAAAGGGTTGTCAAGCATTGGAATAGGCTGCATGGAGAGGTGGTGGAGTCACCATCCCTGGAGGTATTTAGGTGTGTAGATGAAGTACTTAGGGACATGATCTAGAGGTGGACTAGTCAGGGTTAGGCTGTGGTTGGACTCAATGAACTCAAGGGTCTCTTCCAATCAAAGTGATTCTATGATTCTATGATTTCAAGTCAAGGGTGTTCCTACAGAGCAAGACCTAGAAGATACCTTGAAGACAGTTTTCTGTTGCTTATGCAACAAAGAGAACAATAAAGAACTGAACAGAAGGAAAAATATCCATAGAAATAATTACAGCTGAAAGAAAGTTGACCTGCCCTGATTGCCGAAGTTTTAACCTGATTTTTTAGCGTGAGCACATTGACATGTCGTTTTTCCTCCACCTCAGCCATAGAGTTCCAAGGCCTGTTATTGTGCAAGATGTGGCACTCGGCTGAAGCCTGACTGCAATCTGGACCTATGAATTGGAGTTAAATTTAACCAAAGCAAATGTACAGGGTTCTCTCCCAGTTTTAGCCTGAAGCTGTTTTCTAGGGTTGGTTCTAATTGCTATTCGAGTATGAAGCTGTGACTGGTTGCTTGACTAAATGAGGTAACTAAAACCCATCAAATTAAGGACCTGGTTTCCATTTTGATGTCAGTATTTCGAAGGGCTAAATCTTCGATGAAATCAGGAAGTGTTTCCTTTGACATTGGTGGGAACAAGGTTTGCTCCATGTGCTCTATTTTGTTCAGGCAGTGAAAATGGCATGAGGGAGTGATATTTCAGCCAAAATTCCTATGTTTTTCAGATGTTCACAATATTTCAAACATATCTGATGCTCTTCCACATTTTCTGGCTCCTTTTTCCATGTTTCAATGAGAAGATTAATGGATGAAATCTATGTGTGGTAGTCCCTTTGAGCAACAGTTTGTATATCCGAATGTTAGTAAATGATGGGAAGTTCAGCGTCCATGGGAAGGTCATTTGAAAGTCTCAGAAAACAATTTTATATGCAAGAAACAAAAACATGATCCATTTCCCATTTCAATGGGCATCTTTTCACTACCACAATGACCCACGAGTTTGGGGTTTGTAAAGCTTATTCTCTGTCATACAAAGGCCATTTTCAGTGCAGTTTCAAGGCTACAGGAAGGGTTAACCTCTCAGCTGCCCTCCCACACTGTGTTTTGATCGGTGCCCCAAGCTATAGGACAGATATCTCTTTGTTTTTTGTCTTTAATATCAGATTCCCAATTCACTTGTGTAGATGATGGGACTCTACAAAACTCCCTTTGTCTGAAGTAAGAGATGCAGCACTTACTTCACAACTGACTTTTACTTGACTTTTTTCTCCCTCCTTCAAAAAGCACCTGCTTGAGTAGCTTGATGACTAAAGAGCCCTTCAACCTCCCTGCCACCATTTTAGATCTGGTCTACTTCATAAGAGACTGAACCATTGTGGCTAAGTTGCATACGTGAAAAGAAACTGATGGTGTTGATGCAATTGTTAGTGGATGAGTGGATGTCAGGAACTCCTGCAATAATTGGCACAACTATTGGGAAGTCTGAAACATGAGGATGAGACTATGGAGCCTTATCTGGAGATGGGATGTTCATTCTCATCACTAACATGCTTTGTATCGTGCTGTGGAAGAACACAAAGTTAGATTATCTTTTCCTTATACTTGTTGTTTTGTTTTTTCAGTTTTTCCCTCCTTGTCAGAGATAGTGCTTAAGGGTAAAAATGGCACAGAAGGCTGAACAGGCTGCAGACAAGTTTGCACCAGCCTTGCAAAAGCTGATGGTGAAGACAATTTGACGGAAATCTATAGCAAACTCAGCAAAGATTAGTATGGAGCATCAAATCAGTATGGATGGTGGGGCATCCAAAGAAGCTAAAATTTTCACTTCTCTGAAAGACTTCATTAAACCTAGGACACACCTGAGATGCTACTATTGTGTACTCCTACTAGTCGAATGCAGGAAAGACACAAACAGTGTCAATTCTAGACACTGCGGTTAAGAGATTTGATGGAACAGGAACCAAGCATAGGGAATCATATTTTAATTATAAGTTCATAAGTAAGAGGAAGGTCTTTGTTCTTCCTTCTTGTTCATGACATCTAAAGCCCTGAGGAATAAACACTTCTATAGTGAACTTGTTTATAACCTTACAGTAGATTTTGTTTATTTGTTGCATTTGTAAATCTCATGGTTATAGAGAGAAATAAAAAGAAAGAAAGAAATCAGAGTTGATTACAGCCAGCAGTGATGTGACTGGGAAACAATAGATGTATTGTGTGGAATATCTCACAGCAGCCCGGAAACACACAGGAAAGGAAAGAAAAAAAGAAATGGGGAAAAAAAAAATAAAAAAAGAAGGGGGGAAAAGACAGAGTGAGAAGGAATGAGAGATTTCTTATGCAAACATATTAACCACTTTTCCTGAAGTTTGCATGGCATAACTGAGGAAAGAAATTTCTCATTGTAAAATGCTCTGTGGTCGTTTGGGGTTTTTTTGTCGGGTGGATGTTCTTTAGCAGGGAAAAAAATGCATGAAGCAGTTCTTCCAGTAACCTCTGACTCTTTCTCGCCATGTCTCTCTCTTGCTTTCACTCTTGTTCTGTTTTTATTTATTCCCTGCAAATACAATGGAGAATAAAAATGTGGTAGGACCTGCTGGCGGCAACTATGGCCTCCGGATCCAAGCTGACAAAAATGTCAAGAAACTGACAGTAAAATATGCGAATAAAATCTCTGTGAACGAGAACAAAACTCAGGCTCTCACCACCACTCACTACATTGTGGCTTTGGAGAGTATTTCTATCAGTAACAATGACTTTCTCTTTCAAAAAATACTCACATATACATTTATCGTATGTATTGTCTTTTAAAATCTTTCATCAAAATCTCACAGGAGGGAAAAGGCACAGAGGAAGATGGGAAAGCAAGAGACACTTAGGGCAGGGAGATCAGGGAAGAGCCGACATTCAATGGAGAGACAGAGAACTGCATGCCGAGCGCCAGACATATGGATGCTGTATGAAGCTGCAAGACAGACAGACTTCTGCTGCTCCCTTCTGTGATCTTAAGATGAGGGAAATGCAAAAGCAATGTCTAGGAAAGAAAGCTCCAAGAAGCGCTTAACAATCCAATGAAGCCTGTGTAGTCTTTCCTACCTGATGGAGAAGAGCTCTTTGCTTTGAGTAGATGGGCATCTTTGTGCGGATCTTGGAGTAAGGATAGATTGAAGGGACTGAAGTGGTTTGGTCTGGAGAAGAGACTGAAGTATGGCCTGAGTGTGGTCTTCCAAAATATAAGAATAGGTATAGGGAGCTAAAGAATAAAAAGTTTCTCTCTTTTCCCTATGCATGGAAAAAGAAATAACAAGCTTAAAATGCTGCTTGAAGACTTTGTTGGGAAGAAGTTTATTATCATTAAGATGTTTTGAGCACTGTACTAAAGCATTGTGCAGTTTCTAAGCTTTTCAGAAACATTTGCACAAGCATCCTTCTGGAGGATACAGGCAGAGTTAGTCCTGGCTGGGGCAGGCTTACATGTCCTCTGAGTGTCTTTGCAGTCCTCCTTCCTGTGCTCCTCCTGTGGATAATGAGCTAACACAGCAGAAGGATTTTAAATTGCTGATCATGGATGAAAGCAAGCTCCTGCCATGAAAAGCTGGAGAATTGGAAGAGCTGGAATCCCTTCTGGACTCTTACAAACTCTCCCTATGGCTTTCAGGAAGCCGTCTCGCTTGCTCCACACACGCAGTGTGGGGGCTAGCTCTCCTGCTTCGGGACAGAGGGAGCTAAGGGTGGAAATATTCTCCTGTGCAGAGTACTGGCATGAAACCTATATGCTACTTATGTTGCACTCAGAGTTGTTTTGAGACCTAAGTGAAGCTGAAGTGGCGCTAAGTCTTTAGCTGGAAATTTTCTTCAGGAGAAAGTTTCACCCTGCTATCTCGGAGATGTGCAAATATTCACTGAGGGGGTGTCATAGAAAGGTCTATAAATAATCAAATATGAGCCCCCATATGAATTATGCATGGGATACTTAGAGAAAACGTGAGTGTCTTGCATTAGATGAAATCAGATCAGTGCCACTGAAATCACATTGCTATTTCTACGAGGTATTAACTGAAAGCTATAAGACCTCATTTTTAAAACAGGCTACAACAGGTGCTTGCAGGTCTGTTCAGATAAAAATTATGGCTTTGTGGAGGCAAATATTAAGAAGCCTCTAAAATGTGTTAATTTATTATGAATAGAAAGTAGTTTGATGTTACTTTTTAAGAAAAAACAGTCACAATACAACATTCATTAGTCCCTAAGTGAGGCAAGGGCTTGTCAGTCAATTAGATTTCTGACCCTAAATCATGTAGGCTCTTCTGAAAATTCTGCATCCTGCACCTGGAGGTGAGAGGTACAGTATCAGTACAATGTTTCACTTATTATTCACTTTATTAAACTGCATTGATATTAGCAGTAATACTGCATTTACTTTCATTAAGCTAAAACTAGAAACAGCAAAAAAGAACTGGTTTATTATAGAACATTTCACCAACAGACTTTCCTGATATCTGAACAGAGCCCTGTTAGAACTGAACCAAACCCAATTCATTTATAGAGCCGTTGAGTTGTACTTTAGTTTACAATTTGGTTCAAAGATGTCTAAGTGAAGGCAGGAATTCTTTGGAAGTCTTACCCAACAAGCATGCCCTGCCTTTGTCTAGTAATGATACTTTTACACTCTTTTCTATGCAGTCATGGCTACAGAATTGCTCACTCTCAGAATGTCCTCTCCCGTTGACCAACAGGTAAACAGTCCAAGGGGTGGAAAATCTTATTGGTAAAATGAAGAAAAATATTATTCCAATCTTCCCCTGCCCAATTCAAATATCTGACCGCAGATGAGACCTTTAGTACAGGCTTTTGCATTTTTTTTTGTAGAGGGGTCAGAGGGTCAAGATGGTCAAATACATGAAGTGCCATGTTTACCATATTTCTCTATCAACCAAGCAGATCTAGTTCTTGCTCACTGACACCAGAGAAAATGAAGAATAATTCTATCAATGTCAATGCCATTACAGCATCATAAAATTGGCATAATTTAGGAAAAAACTGGGCCTACTGCACTGAGGTTCTTTCATCTCCTCTGCATGTTCCCTAATTTGTCATTACTAGAATAGTTGCTATAACTGTCCTGGTGAAAATATAAAAGAGAGACTTGCATGGCCCATAAACTCAATGAACCATTAAATAGGTGACAATAATCTTGATAGAAGTTTGGAATATTTAATTAGCACAAAAATGCACTTAGTGAGTGAGTTCAATTGCTATCACGGGTACTCCTCAAAATAATAGCCGAAGATTTTATGTGTCCATGAAATGCCTTAGAAGACATTTAAGAAAAGAAACAGACAATATTTCATGTATTAATTGAGGATCAGACATATCTGTAAGTGCCCAGTAATAAACATTTCCAAGGAAAGTTAACCTAGGTCTCCTGGAATCCCAAAGGTGACTTCGTACCCATGAAGTCAAATAATTCATTGGCAACTTTTCAGTAGAAGGATCTCCTAAAACACAGCCAGAGAGCAAATATTTTACCTTTTCAACAAGCCTCGGTCTGTCTAATAACAGAAGATTTTTAAAAGAATAAAAGAAAAAAAAATCATTGGAAATGATATAGTAATTTCCCATTTTAGGAACTTTCTTCCCACTTGAAATTGCCTAACAGAAGGTCTCTGTTCATACAAACTCAGTACTCCATATAATTTTCAGTAGCAGGGAGCTGTTTATATACATATTTTCTTCCCATGTGGCATTGCCTCCTTCATTGGTTATGATTGTAAAGACTCGCGTACATCTAGATTAAGGAGTACAGAGTAGAAACGTGTTTATAATAGCTCTCTCCTTGGCACTTGTGCTGCCACTCTTGAAATATCGCATCCAGATTTTGGCGTCCACAGCTGAGGTGGTGTCTGCGTTAAAAAACTAGTTCACAGCAACCGGAGAGGATCTGTACAGAGAAACAATTAATGCAGAGCAGCCGGTATCCCCTTAGCAGTTGGGACTCATTGGGGTTGGAACATTGTTTCTCACTTAGCTTCATCCAGAAATGAAGTCCGGTTCGGGCCATCTGAGATAGCAGAGAGTGTGAACTAAAGCAGCAGAAGTGAGGACGGTTGTGAGATTTCCTTCAAGGATACTCTCCTGCTCTGAACAAAACCAGGAACACAGATGCACCCTGAAGGTGCTGAAAAACGGGGTGGTTGGTGTTAGTTTAAAGAATAGCTCATGAATGAACAAAGGATTGGAAAACATTTTTGAGATAGAAACTCTCAAGGAGCTGTTGGAAACAGGATGAAGCGTTGACTTCATCTCAGTCAAAAGTAAGCGGGTTTAAGTACTTTGTCAAGTACTGAATACTGCTACTTGGGCTGGAGAGAAGCCAGACAGATTTAGACAAGAAACATGATACATATCCATGTGTATAGATAGACACATATATGGTATAAAAGCACGTACATATATATACACACTTTTGCAATGAAGGTAAATTTTAAAGTGGAATAATGACTTTTACTCCAAATACAACTTTCATTGCCTATTACTAAATGGAGTTTTCAGATTAAAACAATCTGTTTCCCGCTCCCTTCCATGATAACCCAAGGTTAGCCTCAGCTGTTGGACTCGAAGCAGGAAAAGAATTTGAAGAAATTTTATGACCTCTGATATGCAGGCTAGCAGAAAAGAGAATGGCAATGGGCTTTTTGCTCTTAACTTCTATGAATCTGTCATTCACAGGCTGCAATCTGAAAGCTGATACCCCATACATTGCAGTGACCGTTCTAGGACATCTCTACTAACAGATGTTTCTATTCTTGTCCAAACACCTTCCTTCAAAGTTCTGTTCTCACTGTGACCTTCATACCATGAGTTGTTATCTTTCTGGCAATGCTTCCAGAGCAGTTTCATGGACCAAAGCTGCTAAAATAAATTGGATATAGGTCAGATAAATATTCATAGATGTTTGCCTGCTTTTCAGTACTAAAACACTGTCAAACTTCTTGATGATCTGTGACCTCTGTTGTCACAATGGATACAACATCTGGGCAAAACCTTTTCTTTCCTCCATCTCTTTAGAGTTCTAAATGGATTCTAGAAACCCAAAGTTATTTCTTTCACAATCATCAGTGTAAAGAGAGGCTTCTCACTGATCATCTACCTTAACTGCTTATTTGCAACAAGATTTCTTTTTCGTGTTCCCTGGGAGTAGGTATTGAGAGTTTTTCCTCTCCTTTTTCTCCTACACTTACTGTCAGTGTTCAAGAGTCAACCTGAAGCTTTTGCCTGACATTTGGTACTCCAGATGCTCACGTTGCTGCCTGACCCGTGGGTGTTCTTATCTTTGGAAATAAATTAGATACCATGCTAAAATGTGTGTAGCCTTCCACAAGGAATTAGCAAAATCTCTTCTCATGGTGTCATAGTAGAAGGAAATTTCTGTGTCACAGGGAGTCTTGTGTAACACAATCAGGAGCCCAGCATGGTGGTTTTCAGAGCTTGGTGATTTACACCTGGCTATTTCACTCTGATGGAATCTGGACTATCAAGTATTTGTGTTAACATGATCAAACTTTGTTTTGCTAGCATTTCCTCAGGTTTTCATGGATCTTTGGATAAATGAGAAGAAGGGACGGAAATAATCTTTTCTGTGACTTACAGCAATAAAACACTTCTAGAGAAGCAGCAGTCTCTTTTATTTAAGATATTTGCACTTGGGTTGCTGATTTATTCATCTGAATTTACTTTTGTTTAAGAGGAAAGAAAGTACTTCTAAGAGGGCATGGGCATAGCAGACCTAATCGTAGCTTTTCGTCACGACTGTAAAATTTTTGGGCTAGTTTCAGCTTCTTAGAGTCATGCTCTTCCATGGGCCTTTGAGAGACATCTACACACCATGGATAAATACTTTAGGAAAGAGGGGTTGAATAGCTAACCCTGAAATGATCTTGAATCTCTATTAATGGTCATGAGATCTGGAGAAAGAAATGGCCACACTTTATTTTCAAAGCAGGAACTGCAGCTGTGGGAACAAACAGCATGTAATAAACACTTGAATCAAAGTTTGTGGGAGTTTTGTTATTGACTTTGAAGTAAGCAAGTCTGAGGCCTTTACTATGGAAGCTGTGATTCTGTTTGTGGTTTTTTAATGGCTAGAATATCCCACGGTCAGCTTGAGAGTAAGGATTTCATTTTTGGTCTTAAAAAGCAAGGCATGAAGGAGAATTCCATATTGTTGTGCAGTCTGGCTTTTATTTTGAAGGGCATTTATAAAAAAAAAAAAAAAAGAAGTGTAACTTGTGTGAAAAGTGTTGTGTTTAGGAGGAAAAAAAAAGTTCAAAAAATACCACGCATGATTGATCTCAAGTCTGCTTGCTGATCCAAAGACAACACAGCACAGCAGTCAAATATACATTTTATGGGCTTTTGTCTGTTTTGCAATAACAGTGGAAAGCATTCTTTAATTAAAATTTAAAACCGTAACTGATTAATTTTCTGTGTAAACAATCCCTGTAAACATGGAAAGTCAGCATTTTAAGGGCACAGTGGTATAAATTTTGCTTCCTCTCCCGGGTGCTCAAGGGAAAGATGGCAAGAAGGGAGGAGGAGTGCAGGAAGAGACCCGGGAGGGGGAAAAAGTTCAAGGCCTTGGTGTTCTGTACTCGGCGTACACCAGCTGCAGGATCTCGCCTGCTGCCCATTTCTCTGTGCAGGAATGTTGGCATAGGCTCCCTGCTCTCACTGGGCTATGATTTATTCTCTCTCAGATGCTGGAGGCTGATTTTCAGAGCACCCATTCCCCCACAAAGTGACGCTGCGGCGGCGAGCCATGCAGAGGGATGCACGGCTCCTGCAAGATGGGGAGGATGCTCTTAGCATGTTCTCTGTGGCTATTCCCACTTCCGATGGCAAGAGTGGCAAAACAGGATTAACTGCAGCTCCTTTCTTGTTTCTCACTGGCATTTTTTATTATCTTCTGTATGGAATTTATGGTAAACTTGACAAAAATTAAGCTGTAGGTCCTCAGAAGTACTTTTCAGAGGGGTTTAGGTACCCACAGCATAAGAACTTGCTTTAAGTTTCTACAGTCTTGTAAGTAAGGCCGACTGATCCCTCTCTGTATGAGAAAACCAGCTCAGTAGCTTGCAGGTAGGAGTGGACAGCTGAAGGCTGGGGTCTCCAGTTGGCACTAGGAGATAATGGGTTTATCCTTCAGGAAAAGATCTTGGCACAAGGTGTGAGTGGAGGAGCTTCCATCAACAAAAGAAGCATTAGACCTGGTACTTAGGATGCACTTTACCATCCTTGCAAAGTAAGATAACACAAGCAGTTTTGGTCATATCAGTGGCCAATGGCTTCAGTGGGACTCCTTTGGAGTTAGATATCACTCCAGAGCAAGCATTGCAGCAGGGAGCTTGTGTTGATATTTCAGCTTTTTTTTTTCCACTATTTTTTTTCTTCAGTAAATAAAAAAAAAATAAAAATCCATGCATGAGCATATGTGTGAATATTTTATCTGTTTCTTGCTCAAATCTTGTTAAATGGGAGCACATTCAATGCAGTGATTCAAAAGGGTCGAGAGAAAGCTCTATGGGTGAGATGAGTCACAAGCCCTCTGTCTTTTGCACATGCCTTCCAATCTATTGTAATATAGATGCCTAAAGAAATTAATAATAAGCTGCTATAAATTCTCCTCCTGTTGTTTCAGCTTTGCCTATGGACTTAGAGGAATTTTATCAATGGCTTCAGATTCCATTGCTCTCTGAACAACAGAAAAAGTGAGCTTCAAACCAAACACCTCTCTGATCTGACAGGAAGGCTTTGCTGGTACACATGAGATTTATATCATGTACTGTATGACCATTTGCCACCTTGGCCATCCCAGCTCCCTTGCCTTAACTGAGTACGAACCTGATTTTTTTCCTCATGCTTTCTTTATTCTTTGTGATTTTGCAGAAACCCAAATGCAATATTCCTCCCTGATAACACTCTTTCCTGCCTCTCCCCAAACAAGCATCCCCAGGAGACAAATTCCTCTGGAGGTCCAGTGCTGTGAAACATCCACAAGGATGTCTCCCACCACTACAGTCTTGGAGAGAATCCTGCCATCACACACAACCCCTGCAGTTATTTGGTGAAACGGGTCCAACTAAAGTCAATGGTAAAACATCTGCTGGAGTTTTACTCAGCAACTTTAATGGGGCCAGGACGTCAGCCACTGAATTTTGGCACTCTGTAGCAGACAAATATTGTGATCTGAAATTCTCAAGACAGCTGGCCTCCAACCTTCCTGTCTGCACACTAGAAATAATTTCAGAGTTTATCAGTTCTGTATCATAATCAGTTCATCCAGCCATAAAACCTGTTGGCCTCATTACTTAACCATTTACCTACCTGCTACCCACTAATGTGGTCGTTTACTTTCTTATTCCAATCAGTTGTACTCTTACCAATATGAGACTGAGCTTAAAGGAAGGACACTTTACAAATTAAGTATTTTCCACTAAGTAATTTGTCCCTACTGTTTCTAAATTTTCTTTTCTTCACTAATACTGAAGAATGAAACTCAGGAGACATATGCAGAAGTTACTGTCATTAGCAGGGGATATTTGTGACGTTCTGGGGAACAGTTTATCTAAGTGGGACACTAACATGTCTCAGAGTGCTCCAATCGGAATTTCTTTTACTCATGGTCACCCTCCTGGCATTCAGTAACAGTGGAAGAAGAGCATAGAGGCCAGCAGAAGCTAAAAAATATTGGGAAATGGTGTAACTCCCAAGGTTTGGGTCCTCCTGGCTGAAAGAGATTTACTGTAGCCGTGGCAAAGGCTGTTTGTTGGGGAGAAGATTAAACAGGAGACCCTATTCAGAGCTAGTGGTCACTTAGAAGATCTTGGAAACGTTCCTGGAGAAGGACACAGCCAAGTGAAGCTCAAGCCTCGCCTCGCAAAGCCATCCCCGTTGCACACAAAAGCACCAGGAGCTGTTCCCATCCCATATTCAATTCAGCGTAAGTACTCTTTTAAATGTTAGTGAAAGGGAATATCAGCCAGCCACAAAAAAGGACAATTATGTTATAGTTTTGAACTAAAAAGCCAATCTTTCTGCATTGAAACGAAACCTGAAAGGCACAAGTAAAGGGGTAAGGGGAGGAGGGATCGGGAAAAAGGGTTGGCGGGGGGAACGGGGGACGGGACTGAGATGAGAAAAAGACTTCAGAAGCTCCGGCATTTGCTCAAGAGCCCTTATGTCTCTGAATGGTGCTATTTCTCTCATGCTACAGAGCCACAAAGTTGTTTCCACCCCCACCCCCCCTTCCTCTGGCAACGCGAACAAGATCATAAACGTCAGATGCAGTCTTGTCGCTTTAATGGTCTCATGGCTATGAATAAAAATGGCGCGGTAACAGATTTGTTAATTGACTTTATGTGCAACTGGCATACATTAGGCAGCTCCGTTAACACCGCTCACAAAGCTGGATGTGTTGCTGTTCTCTCCCACCGCCATCGAATTAAACTTTTAACAGTTGAGAGACCAGAGGGTTAAGCCTAGGAGGCTGGAGTGATATTTTCACTGCCTTTGATGACACACTAAAATACAGAACGTCTCATTTTGCAGCAGAACATTGAGTCTGCGAAGCCGATGTACATGTGGTTACTATTTGCAGAATTTGGCATTTTCTATGAATAGCATAAAACAGGCAGTGGATCAGCTGTCATGTTTTGACAGGGTTGTCCTTTTTTTTCGAATGCCATTCTTTCTCTTTTTTTTTTCCCTTTCTTTCTCTTTCCCTTCTTTTTTTTTTTCCCTCTTTATGCCACAAATCCACTTTTCCTTTTTTTTCCCCCCACCTGTTTTTCCAACACAATCTATAAGCTAATGAACATTATATTACAAGGACATCCTGGCCATTGGTTCATAGGTTTAAGAAACCTTTTATCATGACAGACTGAACTCCAGGGTGAGGCGAGAAGGGAATAATGTTTGTACATATGGAGCACTATAAGGGATTTGATCAGACATCAAGATTTTCAATGCAGATTGCACAAATATCCATGTGGACTGATGCACACCTGAAAGTCATCATGCCATGAGGCAGGAGTTGTTTGAGGTGTGCCCTTGGGATCTGTATTCGAGTCCTAAGATTCTTTGATCTCTTTAGGGTGGGTAGAATTAACTTGTCCCTTCCTTGAGGGCAAGAATACGAGACTGTTCTTGAGACACTTTTATCAGTGAGGTCTTACACCAAACATTTTAATATCCCTGTTTTGATGGGTTATCTTCAAAATGAGGAGATATTTTACCCCACAGCTCTAAAGTATCTGTTAAGAGGAAAAAAACAACAAACTACCAACAAAACTTATTCTGAAAAGAAATTAACATCACCACATTTATCCAGTGCCAAAATCTCAGGTTGACCCCTCTAACCTGCTCACTCCATGAAATCATACACAGGGAACTTTGATTTCTTGGCTTATGTATTTTGGAAGAGAGGACCTGAAGCATGCATCCCTCAGTAAGAAGTTCACAGATCACAGGTCCTCTCCTCACTCCTTGTAGGGGTGAAAGAAGTGTCTGGGTCCTGCTCTGTGCACACACTGTGTGGACTCAGAGAGCTATTTGCTTTCTAGCAGAGGCCTTTGTGAGTGTTTACCCCACCTTGCAAACCCATGATAGAGCGGGCAGACTTTGCCAGCATCCATGACCTTTCAGGTGACAGGCCAGCCAGTGCCACAGTGTGACCAAGGCCTCCAGGAGAGCCAGGAAAGAGGAAAAAAAAGTAGATCTAGACAATGGAGTTATTGCTTAAACTCTAAGCACTCTCACTCCCATCTGTTCGCCCTCACCTCCTAGGCATCTCCTTCACCTTCACGCACCACAGAGGTTGGCTTGGCTCATTCTCTTTTGAACACATTCATATTTTGGGATGCCAGATTCAGACATTTGTTACGGTTATTGGCATTCCACATCACATCCAGAGATGAAGATCCCTGTCTACTGATATTTCCCGCGTTCTTTATTCTTATTCTTTAAACATCACCAGATTTGACCGACTAAATCTCCCAGCATTTAGAAGTAAACAGGAAAATTGCTCTCTGTTTTGATAGCCAACCATCAAGTCAGCTCTTTTAATAGATCAAGTACTTCATATTTGATAATCAGTGGATTGACTAGAATCTGCTGCCTTTAGTGCTATTCCTTAGCTCCATTGGTTCTCTTGGAAACTTCTGTTAATGGTCTCCCACAGGAAGCATAATTATTTGAAGAGATGAACGGTGAGAGAAATGCAGAAAGAAATAGTCTAATAAGAAATTACTTTTATTAGTGGTACCTTTGAAGGTAAGATCATTAATTCCATACCAGAGGCACCTTTATGCTTGAAAACTAGGAGGACTGTGTCTGCTAGAGGTGTTTCATTCCAGCCTACCCTTTTGCCCAAGAATTTTTGATGCTTCCCGACCATGTTTCTTTCTCTTCTCTTTTAAATTTTCTAGATAGCTTGTCTTGATAAAAGCATATTTCAGGTCAGATATGGGCTGATCATGGAAGCTTTTAAACTCTCTTGCTGACCTGGAATTAGTAGATTCATGCAACTTTCCACCAAACCCAGTACACCATAAAATAAGTGTTTTACGCTACAGCGGTATTGCTGGCAATGCATAAAATAAATGTCCTGTGTGTGCAGCACCATAACTCCAGTCTAAAATACCATCCACAAATTTAATAGATGGATAGATACTGCTTTGGTTGTACAGTGCCTAACACTGTAAGTTGTTTCTTAGTTGTTTTTTTATACATTATCGGATGAAACATATTTAGAATCAGCAGATATCCATGTACCTACATGGATACACATGCAGTAAACTTCCACAACCCCATGACATCCCATAGCTTTGTAGCAGCAAATGCCACACAGCCCAGTCACCCTCTCACCTCTGGACTGGGTGAACTTGCTGTTTCTCATCCATTCATTCATCTTCCAAAACTCTCATTATTTTTTCCCTCAGTATATAGATATTAATCTCTTAACATTTTATCCTGGTTCTTATAATGAACAATGAGTGTCAATCATAAACAAGTTTTAGAGGTCAAAGGAAATGAGCTATTTGCAATGGGTGAACAACTCTCTTCATTTCAGGTGAGTTTTGCCAAACTATTGCAAAGGGAAGTAAAGAAAATAAATTATGTACTAGGGAATTCAACTGGTATGGAGGCAAAATAACATCCATGCTCTGATTCTGAGCATGATTTTTCTTCTAATGGAGTTATTGCACCTCCAGAGATGAGTTCTCTGCAAAAAAACTTCAATTATTCACTATTCCTGATGAATGTGTATATCAGAAGTTAGGATGTATGCCCAAGTATTTTTCACATTTTATATCATAACTTCTGTTGTACAATATTCAAATCTGATAAGGTAATAAAATCATTTCATTTTCTCAATAATTTTCTCTTGAACCAGAGTATATTTTTTCCATACAACAATAACAAAAAACACCAACTAAATTCCAAATATCGAAAACATTCAACCTTTTGTTTTGTTTAGGATCCAACAGAAATAAATTTGAAATCCTTTAACCATCTTTATTTTTCTATGTGTGCCATAATTCAAAGCACAAATGTATCCCTATTTTCACTCTTCGATCTTAGCATTCAGCTCAGTGAAAGGCCAGAGTGAGATAAATTTTTTTTACTGTGCTGAGGCTGCTTTGTTAGATGAAACTGTTGGCTTACTTCTTCAGATGGTGTTTGCCTTCCAAGCAAAGCTGGATTATTAGAATTAAATAAAAAAAAAAAAGAACAACTGAATGATGGGAATGGGAGATCCCCTATGTGTCATATATTTTATACAAATAGGAGCTAGATTGTCTCCTCCTTTCTTCTGATGGGGAAAGGATGTTTGCAAGAGGCTGGTTGTGGGGCAAGATGAGGGAGGGATTGTTCTTCATTCCATGTAGAGTCCAGTCCTGAGCTGAGCCCAGGTGGATTTTGCAGTGTCCCTCTCCTGCATATTCAGGTTCTGCATGTTGCTCCCACTTGATATTACATGTAAAGATCACTGCCCTTTCTTGTCCACAAAACAAAAGAGGTGGGTTTTTTTCAATATTTTATTTTCCCGCTTTGTCTGTAGGTCCACCTGGGGAAGGAGTGGGAAAAGGCATGGGTTGGAAAGAGTGGGACGAAAAGGAGGGAGAGGAAGAGAGCGTGTGCGCACAGGGGGACGCTGTGTCCTCCAGGGAGGCAGTTCCTGTCAGGGAGATTACAATGGTTGTCATCTGAGTGATCAAAAAGAAGGGAAACACTGCGGAAAGGATGAGTTTCCACAGCTGTGAAGGGCTGCTAATAGCATCACCACACATACCCACACCACCGCCCTCCTTCCCTCACCATTGTCACTCTCCGCAGGAAGAGAGCAGCAAAAGTCCCTGCAGAAATTGGCACGAGCCGGATGCCCGCGACCCGGGCGGTGCAGGCAGGGGAGGGGGGGGCTGCCCAGGCCAAAACGCAGACAAAGGCCACCCCCGCCCCAGCAGCAAGGACGTTTCTCCTCCTCACTTTTTGCTTCTGCATGGTAATTATTCTTTTTAACAACAGAATATTTGGGAAAGGAACAAGTATTGCTGCAGAAAAAAAAAAAAAAAGAAAAAAAAAAAGAAAAAAAAAGTGTTTATGAATAATGGAACATTTCAAATCCATCTGGTTTCCGAGACATTTTTTAGTTTCTTGCTACAGCCAATTATATAGCATGCTTGAGTGATAACTGGTTTTATCCTCAGGCTCATTCTGCACACTAATTTCTACACTGATAGTTGCTACCAACCTCTGAGGTTAGTAGCCATATGGTAGTCCAATATGGCACTTAATACTACACTTGTTATACAGTAGGCAGTATTCCGGCAATCATAAATCCACATTGTAGTAGGCACTGTAAAAAAGCTGCGAGTCCTTTCCTGAGTTTTGGCAGTGATGGCTATTTTTAATTTAATTTCAAGGACATTATAGAATCATTTGCAACTCTTTTTTTCTCCTCCCCCCCCCCCCCTTCTCTGTTTTATTGCTGATGAAAGTCAAATTGCTGGCACCAATCCTTCCTGTAAATGGCAAAGACAGTGGAGAGCGATAGTTCTTTTCCTAGCAGAGGATCTCCTGATACTGATGCTTCTGTCAAATTGATCCCATCCAGTAGGAATTGGAAAGCCTCCTCTAAATTGTACTCTGTGTTGCTAAACAAATGCCAGTCACTAGAAATAGCAAAGTGGCATTTTGTGGGCTACCCATCTTGCAAAATAACAACCACCCTTAGCACTAATTCAAGGATTTTATCACAATATCCTCATTGGATGAGCCATACCACAGGCTTGCTAAGGCACGGCTGGTCATTATTGTACCTATCATGAACATCACAGGAAGGAAGCTAAACAGAGTCATCGAGATAAATGCGGGTCCCTTCCAAATCAGGGAAAGCAATGTAGGTGTCCTGCCTCCCAAACCAAACATTAACTCAAAGACTTTCACAGGGGAAGGGGGGGCATTACTCACATGCAAATGTACAGGAAATTGCATAGAAAACAAATCCATCCTTTCATCAACCTATTCTCATTTCAGCACCATATTTCCTATGAGGTTGAAAAAATCTGCTGCATGAGAGCATATGTTTCTTCAAAACTCATTTCAGATGTAACTTTTTTTAGGTTTCACCTCCTCTTCATGCTTTCTTCCCAAAAATTGCTTTCCAGGGCTGTTGTTTTTCCAATTTGTTTGCTCAGCAATCATTAAGAACTATCTGATTCAAAGAAGGTTTTTCACAAAATGTGTTGAATAATACAACAGGTAGTCCCATGTAAGAAATCAATTCATTATTTTCACCTCTATTAAAAAAAAAAAGCCACAAGAAAAGACAACAAAAAAACAAGAGTTGTCCTATACTTCTACCTTGATTCCCAAATCTAGCAATTTTTTTTTCTCCTGATGCTTCTAGTAATTAACCAGTAAGTATAACTTCTAAGTAAGTTTTATGATGCATAGACTACAATCTAGTCTATGGGATAGTCACCATACATGGACCTCAGCTGGAGGAGGTGGAATAATTAGACTCTAAATTTTATTTCTAACAGAAAATTTGACTGAGGGATTTAGGGAAATTCACAGGATAGGTAGGGTCAGCCTGACACAATGGCCTGAAAGAGGATGGAGAATTAGCTGTCTCTTATCCCAGGTGAAGTCTGAAAACAGAGGACACTCGAGACAGCTATGAAGTGGACACGGTTTCTTGGTCTAATAACACCGTGTTGTCTTAACTGCTAGCTATACCCATATAGTCATTACAGTGCTAAGTAGTGTAGTTACCAAGTTAAAATTGTATTAACAGAATGAAAGGAAAACTTAAAGGATAAAGAAAACGGTCATGTCCTCATATGCTTTGCATCAGACCATCTGAGGCTGAAGAACCCATTGTCAGAAGTATTGAGCATCTTTTCATGTTATCTTTCTAGTGCAGTGTTGAAATGAAATGTAGTTGTTCACAAACAGAGTTTCTGTAATGATCAGGAAAGAAATAAAATCACCCCCATTGATGCACTTGCTTTGCTTGTGTGGATATTCCTACCACAACCCCATTGGTAATTTTCTATACCTCTTTTCATATCATGTGTACTAGGCACTCCACTATGAACTTACAACAACCTGAATTTGTAAACAGACTACCTGGTCCTTATCTTAACATTGAAGTGTGCAAGTTATCTAACCGCAAAAGTCAGCACAGAGATATGTATTTTGGCTGTGAAAACAGATCTTGACCTTTAAATTCAAGTCACTCATTTCCAGAGCTACCTGTAGAGAAGCGGAAAAATCAGGGATTTTTCAGAGAACTTCCCTCAGTGAAGTTACTGAACTCAAGAAAGATGTCAGGCAAACTATAGGTCACCTTGAGGCGGAAGATTTGGTTTTTCTTATCGGGGAGTATCTATCTCTGTACAAACTGACTTCTAATTTCATCTTTGCAGTAAAGAGATTTTTGTCCTGGCTAGTTTGCTTGGGTTTCTCTGCCTGTATCTAAGTGAGGTGTTGGAAAAGGGAGATCAGACTTTTTATTATTATTATTATTATTATTATTATTATTATTATTATTATTATTATTTTAATTTTTTTCTTTTTTTTCTTTTTTTTTTCTTTTTCCAAAACAGGAAATTCCTCTCTGGGGTCATCTATTTGGATGCTTACCAACAAGCCTTTCCCTTAGTTAGCTTAATCCACCTACAAACTCAGTCGGTAAAAGGCAACCCAGAATAAGAGCGTGCATACAAAGCAGAAGAGAAACGAGGGTCTTTTATATCAAAGGAAGCCGAATGCTCTAGAATCACTATTAAAGTACATTGCAAGTGTAAACAAGCTTTTAGGAAAACCTAAAACGTTTGTGGGTTTTTTTTTTCTTTTAGGAAAGCAGTCTGGGACTTGGCAGTGTTGCAGTTGCTTCAGCTGCTACCATCTCCTCCTCTTACTAGCTGAGAGGGGGAAAAAAATGTATACCTTTACAAAACAGTCCTCTTTTCCTGCCCATGAAGTGTCACAGAATTATCTTTTTATTTTTCTTTACATGCAAATATCCCCAATAGTGACTTCTGTGATCCACTTGTTTAATTACTCATCAGTCAAGTAGCTCATATCCGAATCTGAAGACAACTTGAATGGATGAGCAGTTGGAATATTCCCCAGGAAACCAGAACCCGTGTGACCATCTTAGCAGGAAGAGCCTCTGCTCTGGCTGATACAAGGAGGAAAGTCAAAAAAAGGCACAAGGAGTGTGAGTGAATGCATTTGAAAAACTAAAAAGGGATGAAAAAAGAAAAGGAAAAAAGGAAAAAAAAAAAAAAACAACGCAAGAGATATTGATAGAAAACAGTTTTCTGTATTCACCAGCTCTCCTCATCACTCCAGCCCAGGGCTTTGGAATAGACCCAGCGGAGGGCAGCCTCCTATCCACATTTCTGACAGACAGGGCATGATGCTCACCTTTCCTGCCATCTAGTTTGTGTTTTGACAATTCAGTATAGAAACTCCAGCAAATGTATGCAGAGAGCGAAGATCCCTGGCTCCTGTTCTCCTCCCGAGGAAGTTAGCCAGGCATTGCAGAAATGTGATGCGTGAATAACACAGAGTCTAAGCAGAAAATGAGTACGTTTTAAACAAGTCCACTGGAAAAGAATTAGCAGTGAAACTGAAAAGAGCCATATGCCAATAAGGGGGAAAGTGACTCAAAGTGACACGCTGTAATAATATAATTGAGTTAGGATTAAATTGCAGAAGGATAAAAGCAAGGACAGAGCTAAAAAGGTAGAGCCTGCGACATGTGCTGCCTTGTTAAGTGGGAGATGGTCAACAGGAGGGGATTCTCTTGCCGTTTTCCTTTCATTTATAATTAGGCAGTGAAAGTACCAGGGGCATGTCAAGCCATTTGAGGGTTTAAATAAAACAGCACTTCCCTGAACCATCATGGCTCAGTTTCAGCATCCCCCCCCACCCCCACCCCCCGACTCCTTGGAAGCAGTGGGAGTCTGCAGCTATCTTCTCTTGTGGGAAACCCTCCCTGGTAGACAGCATCCGGACCTTCTCCATCTCCCACCCTCAATCTTTATTGTTAAGGGAAAGGGGGAGGTGGGAAGGGTGTGAGGCACCCTGAAGAAATCCCCTGTTTATTTAAGAGTTTTTGCAGGCAGGGGTATGGGGGAGGGTGTCTTTTTTTTTCCTCCTCTGAATTCTCCTCTATTAATATATTCCATTTAAATTGCTCACGGCACCATGTACTAATTAGGACTAGAATGACAGTTTGAGGAGAACAACTGAACCCACTTGAACTCTTGGAGTTCAGAGTTCATGCACATATGGGAAAAACATCTTCCCATTTATTTCTGCAAATACTCTGCACGTATCATGGAAAATATAGGTGATACAGACAGAGCTGATCCTAATGGCTCCAGTAGATGTTTCAGATTGCAGCCAAAGAGATTTGAAATGCTCATTTAAAGAAAACATTCCCTGAATTGGTTCCATTGATGATCACACATAGAGTTGTACTGATTCAAATGAAAGTGTTAATTTGATACCAGTTTAGATCTAGTGGTACAAAAAGCACAATGAATGTCCTAAGGCATGTTAAAGCAGGCATATTCCAGTTCAGTATAAGTCAGTGAAGTGTAGTTTTCAGCTACACTAAAACAAGAATACAACACAGAGTTGCACACCAAACAAATGAAACCAGAACATTTTTGAGTGCAGACAAGGCTGTGGTGTTAATTAATCTCAGACCAGACACCTCAGCACTTACCTTGTGTCAAAAGCTAGTGTTTTCTGCAACATTCTTGTAATAATAGCAATCCTTACTGATTGTAAGCATATATCTTACAGCATTTTAGCCAGGTGTGTAAATTGTACCAGGCACACACATTGATTTAACTTCCCAAAATAAGTTTTCTTATGTTGATGACTTTTGTCCATTTAAAACTACATTTCAAGTGCTGGCTTTGAGCCATTTTCATTCCTATTATACAGTATCCAGATATGGATTTGTACCAGCTTAATGAAATGGATTTTTACTTCTCACCTTTTATTATTTTGGTGGGAGGTTATGTGCAGACCAACTCTGTACTGATTTCCTCAACACCACATGGAAAATCAGTGACACAGCTGGAGAGAGGACCAGACTTCTACGGAGAACCAACATACAAATTTGCCTACAGGTCTTGGAAGGCAGCATCCTTGGAGTGCCTGAAATCTCCAGTTTATATATTGGTTTCTTTCCAATCTGTTAAGGAGAGGTTCCTATGTGAATAACTTGGCTGAAATGTCTGATCCTGATCTATTCCCATCCTATTCCTGTTCCTATTCCTACGTTTCTCCTATCCAATTCTATCGTTGTCTTTTATTTTCTGCTATTCCTTGCAGTGACCTCATCACTTTGGTATCTGTGTGTGACACAGTAGGGGATTTAGTTGCTCTCTGTTCCATGTGGTTTCTTTGCTCTCTTTTGCTCCCATGTTTTCTCAGTCAGTGGTTTGATGGAAGTGTGTTGGAGGTCTTCGGAGATACAAGCAATTCAAAGCCATCAATGCATCTATAATTCATAGAATCATAGAATGGTCTGGGTTTGAAGGGATCCCAAGGACCACAGAGTTCCAACCCCCTGCCACAGGCAGGGACACCAACCTCCAGGCCTGGATCTACACAAGGTTGCCCAGGGCCCCATCCAACCTGGCCTAGAATGCACCCAGGGATGGGGCATCCACCACCTCTCTGGGCAGCCCATTCCAGCACCTCACCACTTTCTCTGTAAAGAACTTCCCCCTAATATCTAACCTAAACTTTCCCTCCTTTAGCTTCAATCCATTCCCCCTTGTCCTGCCATTGTCTATCCTGTAAAAAAATTGATTCCCCTCCTGTTTCTGTGATCCCTTCAGGGACTGGAGGGCTGCAATGAGGTCCCCTGCAGCCTTCTCTTCTCTAGGCTGAACAAACCCATCTCCTTCAGCTTCTATTTGTAGGGGAGGTGCTCCAGACCCCTAATCATCCTTGTGGCCTCCTCTATCCTTGTAAAACTCAAATCCTGAATACCTGGTTACTTTTTCCTTATGTGTTGACCCAACAAATAAGGCTGAGGTATTCCTAAGACACTCTTCATTTTTCACTGTGAGCTGCACTGTGGGTTACTTCTCCATGGCATGCATAAAGGAAAAAAAAATGTGTGTCGTAAACATTGATCTATTTATTATTCTGCTTGTTTGGATAGCCTTAAAAATGGACATGTATCTATAGCTTAAGTGTCTTAAACATAAACTGGGGACCCAGACATAATATGAATGCCATCATACAGACATCATCTATGATGACTGTTACAAAAGTGCTCCTCTCGCCATTTCCCAAGTCTTTTAGCTCCCACAGGAGCCGGCAGTTTAGCATAACTGCTCTGGGGGCACAAATTTCTGCAATGTCCACCATGAAGAGCTACCTTTCTTCAGGTGTTAACAGTTGAGGCCAACTGGTTTGTTTTCTAGAAGACGGAAGTAGTAAACTGTAAGGACTTCAGGCAACATATATGTAATGACTGACAGCCGAAATATAGAGACATAAAGAAATGGGTGTCAGGGCTAATGCAGTTCTGCACATCTCCATCACACATTTCAGACACGGGCATTTTTCTTTTTCAGCCTCTGTGTTTTAAAGCAAACCGGATTGGGGCCATTGCTGCCTGTAGATTATGGCCCTCGAAGTGATAAACATGCTGTTCCATTGCTATTTGCCCCATGAGATAAACATTTCTGATGGATTTTTCTGACAAAACTGAGAAACCTAATAATCGCAACGTCAGAAAAAAAGTGAAAACTGATTCAGTTTGATCCCCAAAGGACAGGGGAGGGAAAACAGCAATAGGAGATACAGTTCTGTAAGACTGAACTTGTCAAAGCTCTTTTAGACTGCTTTGAATAAGCACATCCGCTCGGTATTATAAATAAAGGCATCAGACAGTAATTTGCATGGATTAGGATTGTTAACGTTTATCAATTGCTGGGTTTTAAAGAACTCCCAAATTCTTGATAGGAGTATCTCTTTGTAGTGAAAGATTCATGGTGGGAGTGAAAAAAATCTGATGAATTTAAAGCTACAGATGAGAGAAAGCAAAGCCATCCAGATCTAAACTGAGATACCATTAGTGGTTCCCATAAATCAAATCATGTTTATAGCAGGGATACAGTTGAATTACCATCTGGACTTTTTAACCTCGACATTTATTTCCGAACCCTCCTCCAATATTGAAAGTAAACTTAACCCTTCCTTTTATCTTCAGGACTTTGACCTGGTGCCAGTTCTTATTTTGAAGGAATGATCTGATTTTTGATGGGGACAGAATGTCACACATGGCATGAGGTTGGAAGGACTGGGAGTTTCTTGCAGAAGACAAAGTCATAAAAGAAATAAAATACATTCAGTCTTAAATGAGATCAGCTGAATAGAGGGTCAGCGGGAATGAAGTCAGGGGGAGGAAAAAGAAAGGAGGGTTCATTTTAATTCAGGTAGAGGACGCAGATGGGGTCCAAGGACAATACAGAAAAACATGTAGCAGTCAAAAGGAACCTATATTCTCTCAGGATCTGTGGGATTATCTGAGGTAGATGGGTGATGAAGAGCTGGATCCTGTTTTCATTGGTGCTGATAACAAAACTGTCATTGCCTTTAATAGTACATCCACCTACTTCTGTGAAAGTGAGAACTTTAACCCTTTACCAACAAAATAAATCAAGTTCATATCAAGCAATTTTAAAGCCTTGGGGGAAAAAAAATCCCACAAGCCCAACAAAAAACATCAGTGAGATATCTGGGTGCCAGGATTTTTTGCCTTTTTTTTCTTTTTTCTTCCTTTTAGTCTACCTCTGAACTTCCTGATTCAGTCAAGGAGCTGCCAAAATAGTTAGTAAATGATATTGTTGTGCTATTTCCAGCTCAAACTGAAAGAAGCATGAGGAGAAATCACAGGAGAGTCTGGCTCGGCCACAAGCCACTGGCCCCTTTTGCAGACCTCGCTGCTGTGAGCAGCCTCTCAGACCGTGGGGTTTGTTCACAGGCAACTCAAAGACATTTCTGAGGATTGCCCTTTCCCAAAGCTTTTCTTTCTTTAGAGCTTTTCATATCTGCAAAGCTTTTCTTTCTTCCTCCTGCTTATCACAGGAGCTGCAGGACAGCAGTGCCCTGACTCCTCAGACACTTCCCTCGTGAGTGTGGGCTTCTTGTACCTCTCTGTAAGGGGGACAGGGGGAGAGCAACATTTTGGTACGTCACAGGGTGGTTGAAGGAAAAGTGTGTTGACTTTGAGGTCTTCCAGTGGCACGTAATACTGGTTACATAGACATTCACCTGGACAGCATACAGCACTCTAGGGAAACCTCACTGCACGTACAGGCGGCTGTGCACAAAGTATACATGGGGTGCTAAACAAGGTGACACACAGGGCCTTTGACTGACTGAGAGGAAGAGGCACAGGTAGCACAACTCATCCTGGAGTCATCCCATCTGAGAAGATAAGTCCTTTGGCCATCCTACCTGGCTGTCCTACCCTTGGGACATTAAAAAAGATGGTTTCCTTTGAGGACAGCTTCCCTGAAGAAAAATTGCATTACCACCCCCCCACCGCCCTCCCCCCAAAGCTGTTTTGGGAAGTGTCTTTGGTGTCACATGTTTCAAAGTGAGCTGAAGTTTTTACATGGTCCTTGTAAGAGACAACCTCATATTTCACACTCTGGCTGGTGCCAGGATCCTCTTAGCCTATTGGCGACATTACTGCCATTTCCTATCTCCCTCCTTCCTGAATTTACCTAACCCAGAGCTCCAGCCTTTTGTTGAAATGATTTTCTGCCTTCCGGCCCTGCGTGCCGTGTGTCAGATTATGTGCAAAAGGTCGAACCCACTTCCCCCGGCTTTAGACACAGGATGAGGAAATGGAGTGAAGTTACTGATTTCATTCTGGAGGTCAGGGTGGGTCTTCTTGGGGTAGGAGTGGAGTCTGAAGAGCAAATGCTGCCATTTGTTATCCACAGTTTTTCAAACAAACAAGAAACCCCAACAATTATTCATGTGGCTGGGTCAGAAATAGTTCTCAAAGCAGCTGACAAAAAGAACAGGAGAACAATAGATGGACAGTGAGGAGAGAGTATATATATATATATATATATATATATATACACACACTCATGTATATATATATAGCCCAGACACAGACATCCAGTTTTGCTGGAAACAGAGTGAAAACACAAGGAGCAACCTGAGGATCATCTCTCTGCTGTCCAAAGGGTGGGCAAGCTGCCTTGTTCTCATGGTAATTCTGTTTTAGCATTGCGCAGACTAATTATGTGCTAACCCACACTCAGAAACTGTAACGTCAGAAGGGTAAGGATCTGAAATGGTGCCAGGAGAATGTTTTCCAGTGATGGGGAATCCCAAACTTTGCCCAGTACAGGACTGTGTTGGCTCCAAGCCAGCAGCCTGAGGCTGCATGAAAGCACATGCAGAAGAAAACAGATCTGCCACCCTCTTCCTTTGTCAGGCAGTGGATGTATCCTCCTCACTCGTGCTGTTAGGACACGACCCGAGTGGCTTCTCGTGGGTGGCAATGGGTGCGCTTCAGCCTGGAGCTGCTGAGGGCAGCAATCCCAAGTCATGAATGAGGGGCCATAACACTGGGTGCAATGGGAGGTGGGTGCATCTCTATCTCATGACGATTTAGGCAGCAGATCCTGGCTTTATGGGTGAACTGGAGACAAAGTGCACCCTCTAGCTGCGCTTCCTATCCACCCGACTGGCACTTTCACACCTTGTGCAAGTCTAGTGGCAGCTCAGGAATGTACATCCCAGCCTGCATGCTCCAGGTCTCCTGGTTTCCTCCCAGATGTGTTAAACTGAACTGGAAGTGGAGGAAAACAAATAAAGAAGCAAACAGATGGAAAGGCAAAAACCCAAAAGCACTTCCTCTCCGCAGGTTGTTGGTTGTACCTAGAGCTCTGGCTGGTTTATGTATGCATTCTGAGTAAGTTCTCTGAGGAGTATCCTGCAGTCATTTCTCAGCGAGTGTGAACAAACTCATTAACAGCTCCTTTACTGGAATGATAAGTTGTTTCTTAATGAAGGGAAAAATAAATACCCTTGCTAACCCAGGCTCCATCACTAGAAGTCACACATCATTCTTAAAGACTCCTTATTTTCCACCAGAGACATTTGTGTACAGCCCTTAAACAAAATGAAAGAGCTTGTTTCTCCTTCTTAGACACTCTTTTAGATGCTCAAATTGCACAGCATTTTTTAGATGCCTTTCAGAGTTTTATTCCAGATGTGAGCAGCTTAGGTTCAATAAAATAAAAAATAATGATCTGAATCTTCATCCATTTTAAGAAGGGAAGGTTTGTAGCACTTAAAACATGGGACCAGGGCCCAAGGGATTTGGGATCTATTCCAAGCTCTGCCATTGACCTGCTATGTAGTTTTACTTGTAAGGAAGTCACTTAAGCTCATTGTGTTTCAATGTGCCCATTTGTGAAATGGAGATAATAATGCCAAGCTCACATGGGGGCTGTAAAGGTTAATTAAATAGAGTTTTTAGGTGATTTCCCTTCTTTGGAGAAAAGTGTGACAGAAGTATTGTTTATTAATGAAGTTTGTGCAAAATTGAATTTTTGTAGCCAAGAAATACATGGTGATGTCTATGTTTGTGAAAAATGCCCACGTGGCAATCTTAAAAATTATCATTTTTTCAAGCTAAATTGATTCAGTTTGAGCTTCAAAAATCTGGGAGGGTTTTGCATTTTTTTCATTCATTCTGGTATATAACTACATGATGATGCTTGTACAAGCAAACTAGAGCAGCTAAGCATCACCATAGGAAGGTTTGTGACACACCCCCGCAAAAAAAACCCCAAACCCCAGAAACAAACAAAAAAAAATCCCACAAACCAAACAAAAAACCCCTAACCCACAACATTTAAATAATGTTTCAGATGCTTTTTGATGCTTACATGCTACAGGGAGTAAAACTGTAGGGCAGAAGTATGGCAGGACCTCAGATTAAGCTGGTTAGAGAATTTATTGATACTTTTATAGGGTGTGAAGCTAGCTGTTTTCAAATGTAGATGTTTATTTGCTCTCACATCCAGTCTCACATCTCAAATTCTGCATTCCTCTAGAAAAGGAAATGATAATATGGTCAGGCTGACCTTGTCCTTGCCAGTTTTCAGACTTCACTGCAACCTGGACTGACCCAGCAAGCACATTGTTTGAATACATGATTTGAATATGTGCAGGCTGGCACATCAGTACTCCGCAGAGGGTGGTGGGATGTGCTCTGCAATCCTACCCCTCACCCATGTGGACATGGAATCTATGGTAAGTCTGGTTCCAACACACAGCCACATGCTTTGCTGAGGCTAAACCTGTTCCCGTCCCTCCCTCAAGCCACTTGGTGAGTTTACACTTTCAGGCCAGTTGTATGAACACTGTGGATTATCATTTATTTCATTCCCATTGGAGCCCTTGCATCACTCATGTAAAGGGATGCCTGGAAAAACTGCAGAATAACAAGAGAAGAAATATAAGTTCATCTCCTGTGAAACTCGCTTACATTGGAGCTTCGGTTTGGGCTGAAGATTTAAATGCTTTCCCTCTCTTGCTAAACAAGGTGACCTACCCCATAACCAGAGAAATTCCAAATGAAGAAGAGCTATTAAGTTATCTTGTCCACCTGCCCCCGCTGGCGCAAGATTGAGAGGGTGACATGGATTCTGGCAGTGGGCTGTGCACAACCCATGACAGAGGCTGCACACAAATATGAATCATGTTGTACTTAAAAGGCCCAAATGAGTTTACTCTGGGCTTCTTACCCTTCCTCATAGCTAGTGGGAACGGGTTCCTGGAATGTAAAAAGGTTGACCAAACAGAGGCTGAATCAATCCTTGAAAACAATAGATTTAACCCTGTGAACTCCTCAGATATTCTACTGGCTGCTGGTGCTTCCCGTGCCATTTTTGCCACTCATAGATTCCCCTAGGATGGTCCTTTTAAGAAAAAAAAAAAAAAAAACTATCCACTGTGTAAATCTAACAATCAGTTAGTGGTTTCCCAAGTACAGCTTGTGGGATGGCTGCCTGAGTCTCAGATACAAAAAGAGTTTGCTGCAGATCAGGGAGCCCTGTAAATGGAAAAAAGAACCTGGAAAGACAAAGAAAAATGAGTCTTTTCAATAGCATCGGGTGAAATAGCATCTTGATTCTTTCTAGCAACATAAAGACTCCTTCTCACTCTCCTCTGTCTCTTTCGAGCCACTATGTGCCTGCAGACCTGGAAATATTCCCTTGGTATTAAGGGCTGAGATTTGTTCAAGCTGCATAAAAACACCTGACATGAGCTTTGGGCTCCCTGACAATCTCTTAAAAAGCTAATTCACATACAAACAGACTCTGGCTGTTACCCACTGACAGCAACATGAATTGAACCAAAATGTAATAAACCTCACCAAGACTATCATGGTGAGCCCCCTCACCTCAGAGATCTGTTAGTTCTCAGGAGGTGAGAGAGAAAAGAAGGTCCCTTACCAAGCACAGAATGTTCACGTGTATGAGCAGTCCTGGACTAAAGCAAGCAGAGAATTTTGGAGGCAAGCCTCCAGCTAATTTCTCTCCTATTTCAACTGAGGTTGTCTCATCCACTGACTGGGCTGTAGTGGTGTCAGTGGCAACGTAGGGAGGAGGACTGCACCTCACTTGGCCCCAATTTTCTGTTAATTCATCTGTGGGAAACACTGCAGCATCTTCACAGTTTCCTTCCTGGACTTTCCTTTATACATTTTTCTCCTGGACATCCAGCAAAATCCCATTTTCTCACTCCCTCAGGCAGGGCTGGGTTTGCATTCAAGAAAAGGGCCAAACACCAGCAAGAATCAGAACCTGGTAGTCACTGGCCATGGTGAAATCAACTTTGAATAGTTAGTTGCAAGAGCAGTGATAACCTTTCCTCCTGGGTACCACCTGGGGGTAAAACTCCTCTTAAAATTTCTTTCATTCCTTTCTCACATGATGAGAATTTTGTTGGGTTTTTTTTTTTTTTTTCCATTAGCTTATTTGAATTGAAGCTGTCCACATTTTTAGGGGCATGTCACTGGCAAATATTCACATATGGTTTGAGAAAATGACCAGTTTCACTCAGTCTATCTACACTAACCCAAAATATCTTCACTAACAATTACTGGCAGGTCCCACTGAAATGCTTGCCTATTAAATGTTGCTGGATCAGGATTTCACATACGATTCCCAAGGATGCATCTCCTACTTCTCATCCTTAAGGAAAATGGGCAATTAAAATTTTCACTGTGAACATTGCCACACTTTTCTGTGCTAGAATGGTTTTTCTGGCACTCAAGGATATCAGCTGGATGATCAGTTGTTTGTTCTAGGGGGGGATGAAAAAAACCCCAACAACCAATAACCCCATAACCAACAAATCTGGTGTTTTTGCTCAAGTTACAGAGGGTGACATGGACCTAAGCAGATTGCACAGGTGAGGACAAAATTTTGGCTGCCGTGGACTTACGTCAGAGCATGTGGGTCCATGTAGAGACATATTACAGTGAACATCTTCTGTGCTTCTAAAGGGAAGTTTACAGAGTTGCCGACATGCGTTGCTCTGAATCGTGACCTGCACTGTCAGCTGGAAGACCATTTTCTTTTGGAAATGAAACAGAACAAAATAAATGCATTTGGTTTTTTCACTAAATTCTGGGACGTAAAGCAGGTTTCTCCAGCAAGAACGAGAAGCTGTGCTCATTCTGGCAGCAAAGACTTAAAGAAAAGAGCAATCAGTCCTAGTGGGGTTTGAGAATGGTCTTTATTAAGCTGGATTTACATTTCTTCTGTTGAAATGGGGTGGGGGGGGGTTGCAAAGCGATCTGAATTAACGTGATCTGACAGTTGTTGTGCTTACAGTCCTTCAACACGCTGTGTACAAGGGAAATAGTTTCCTTCCCAGTCTTTGACATTCTCTGTTCAGAAGATTTTTTATTTTAACCCCAGTCCTAATTGCCCTTCAGTATCAAAATTAATTGTGTTTTCTGCTAAAAGGCCAGTGCAGTTTAAGGTTACTCCAGGGTCCCAGCAGCCGATGCATCTTCTGTAAATGGCTTGATTGCCGTCTGTGGAGAGGAGTGCTGGGAGAGATTTGCTTGACCGAGGCTATACATTACAGTCCAATTAGTGTGAAGATCACTACATGAGTCTTTAACTTTATCTAGTAACTGTCGGAATCTCTAATGCTGAGAGCAGAGCGAGGAAGAGGGATGCAGAGCCCACCTGGGCGGCCATACAGAGACCACGCAGCTTTCCCGGCTCCCCTCTCACTGAATCACAGGCAGCAGAGGGAGCAGTTGGAGGATGGAAATACTCGGGGAGCTGCATTTCTCATCCTAGAGATACTGAGACAAACATCCCTTTTTCCCCCCCTTTATTTCTTTGCTGCTTTACTGACATATTAATGTATGGTTTTGGATTTTTAATCTTTTTTTTCCCCTTCTTGAGACGACTCATCTGAGGTCTGGATTCATTATTCATTTAATGTAACCCCAGGCAGTGGGCTGAAGCGGGTGGGAATCTGCTAGCCTTGGTCCTCTGGGCTAATGGGGAAAGATGAGCACATCCAGAACATGAACAAATTTCCCACAACAGTCTTCAGACCTGGTTTCCTCTCTGGCACTGTCCCTCTGTCTTACAGCCAGGTCTCCAAACTCAGGCATTTCATTTAAGTATTCAAAAGTGAGCAAGATCTAGACCTCTCACTGCTCTGCGCAAGAGCTAAGGAGCTCAGGGTACAGTCAAGCAAACACACAGTTCAGCAGAAGAGGCCCATTCTAATACTAAATGCACTCTGCAGATTTCAGAGTAGATCTAGAAGACAGGTAGTACAAGTAATCTCCTGAGAGCTAGAAATTGCTTCCTTTTTGATCTGCAAGGATGAGTACAGGCTGTGATTTGCAAGTGTAATAAGTATGAATGGCCAGTGGCTGAAATCACCTCAGTGTAGTCTTGAAGGGAAAGTGGCCTTATAGCCCACGTCATGCTCATACTGTGAAAACACCAGCAAACAAATGTTCTGAAAAACCGGTCTAAAATATTTCAGCCCCATGGTTCTGCAATACAACTTCAGCCCATAATGTAGATAATCTCAGCCTCTACAGTGTTGCCAATGGTTGCTACAAAAAGCCCCGATGAAACACCAGGTTCTGCCTTATCAGAGGCATTGAAAACATCTGGAATTCATTTTTGGCTGGTCTGTGCCCCAAGTCATTAGGTTTCTTGTCTGCATTATCTAGGCCTCATGTCTTCCAAAATGTCTTCTAAAAGTAGCTGGAACAACTAATACTAAACAAAACTATTAAGAAATGTTGAAAAAAGTTTGAAAGCTCATAAAAAATAGAATTCAAAGTCCCTGACATTTTTCACATCTCCACCCTTTATTTTTCAGCTAATTTTAATGCTTAATGTCTTCTTTTCTGAGTCAGTCTCCAAACCAGGAAATGAAGAGGCAGCTGCAAAAGTGGGAAAAACATGGGGAGAAAAACTTGTTATTTGACACTATCTCACAGAAGTTCCAAAAACAGTGAACTTTCTGTAACAACTCCACTTCTCATTACAATCTCATCTGACACTGGAGCAATTATGATTAAAACAACAACAAGGAAAGAAAAAATAATTTACATTGGTATTTCAGCATTTAGGAGATTACATGGCACCATAATGTGTTAGCACAACACACCCCTTCTTTAATTTCTTTTTTTGCTGTGTATAAGTGGCACTAATGCAGTTATGGTATCCACCAAACTAGTTCTCTGCTCTTCTTATGTGCCCTGTAGAAGCAGTTCTCTTTTCCCTCAGTGTCTGATATACAGCCACAGACCTCAAGCATTATTTTCAGCCCTGTTTTACCTGCTGATCCCAATACTTAGGATTCCACTCACCAGCAGTTTTTCTACACAGTTCACAACAGAGCTTGTAGTGTTGTGTTTGCACAACTCAGAGATAAGGGAGTCTCTCTCTCTCAGAGGCATTTTACATTAAATAAAGCTGGGATGAGAGCTGTTCTGAAGGTTCTTTAAAATTACGCTGAATTGAAACTCTACTTCAGCCAGCTCAAGCAGAATGGCCCTATCAAAGAGCAGATTTTTCCTGTGGTAAACAAAGTTGTGGCTTGCTCAAGGTAGAAGCAACAAACATTTACTTTACTGGAACTTAGGAAATTAAACATTAAAGAAGAAATGATGTTGCATAGCATAATTATCCAATAGGGTTCCCCATCACAAAATGCTACGGAATAAATTAAAGAAAAAAAATTTACTTGGGGTAACAGAAAATAATGAGGTGGATATCTTACCTTTCAGATATTTACATACTGCAGCTAAACTCTGTGGTATTCAAATTAACAGCAGGTAACTTCCTGCTGCTTGGGTTTCCCATCATCTACCCCTCATTAAAACTGTGCAGAGAACATTAACTGCTACAAAAGAGAGCAAAGAAACATGTTTCAAAGCAATATTAAATGGTATTTCCAGGGGCCAAGGTAAGGGGGAATGTAAGGCTGAAAAAGTTTGTAAGGTCCTTTCAGAATTTGCACCAATGGATTTCTGGCTCCTTTTTGGAATATCCTGAACCAACTACTCTCAGGTACAGAATACCTGAGACCTTAAATATGATTGTCTACGTGATGAGCACATAAATAACAATTAAAATTTGTTCTAATTTAATGCTTATTCATGGCTGCAGCATGTCCAACTTCTCTGCCTTAGCAGCTTGGAGGGAATACAAAGGAAAATTCTGCATGTAAGAAAGTTATGAAACAAAGGCAAAGTGAAGAGGAGATGGAAATATAAAGTCAAAATGAAACCCTCCATCTTTCTGTCAAACTGAAACAATAAATAATAATGGCATCTTGCATTTATATAGTGGTTTTCATCCAGGAAGCCTGGAAAGGTCTTTGGAAACTTTACAAACTACTGTGGAGGAATAGGAATGATTTCATACACTGATCTATTGAAGGCTACCACTTCTGTAAGCAGTTTCAGTCTACAGCAACATTACATCTCAGACAGGGACAGGTAGAGCCTGATCCTGAGAGATATTGGATGGATCTGTAGTTAGTCAGAGTAAATCTTCAGTCCTGTGGGAATTTACACTGCTGACAGTTATTGTTTCTCATGATCAGACACTTGGTAAAGAAATAAAATTACACATAGATGAAATAGTTGCTGATCCTAGTCTGTGAAACGTGGCAGTAGCAGCCAGGGCTTTGCAATTAAAATCCCTAGTAATTCATTAATCATGGGATGCTAAACCTATTCATTCTAAAGAGTTGGAACCTCTTTCCAGGCCTTCCTTGTTGCTATCACGTGGCTGACATCCTTCCTTTCTTCTTTTAACCTGTGTGTGTATATAGAAAAAAAGTGTTTTAGGAGCTAGTTGGAAACAACACAAACCTCCCAGGTTTTACGTCTCTGACATGTTCACTTGTCAGGCAAAGCACGGAAGAAAAAACAAATAATGAATAATTAGTAAGCTGAGGAAACCTGATTAAGCTTTCCATTTCTATCATATGTTTCACTTAAAAAAATCACACCAGATACTACAGAAGTCTGTCGGATATTAAGAGATGGCAGAGATTTCCAGATTCTCGATTGAGGAAAATTCTTGCTGATTTTCATGGTCCTTTTGTTCCAAGAAGGATCACATAATTTTGGCTTGTGAATAAAATTTCTGTAACAGTCGGTCCAGGAATTCCCTGTGTATTAACGCATTCCTCCATCAGCTGGTGTTATGCATTTCTGCACTGGAGTACCAGAGTCCCACGTTTAAGGCATCCATCCAGCACCTCCTAATGGTGGCAGTAACAGGAAAATGAATGAAACCGAGAAAAATAAAACAGTTCCAGGAACAACAGAATTAAGAAATTGCCTTCAGATTTGTGTCTTCATTTTATTGGCCTCTGGCAGGGTATTTTGACGGGGTCATATATTACTAGCGTGAATACTCCTCTGCCTTATCCTGATCACATTATTTTCACTAAATTTCAAGAAATAGATCCTTCCCATCAAATTCGGCTGTGTGGAGGCGTGTAAAACAAAGTCCCTTTTCTGTTTATAAATTTTCTTGTTTCCTGAGATTTTTGGCATGAGACACCATGCCGTTCTCAGAAGCAGCAGCACCAGGAATTCATGTGGCTGTTGCCAGCCAGAGTCCAGGGACTGGCCTGGCTGGCAAGAGGCGATGCCACCCAAGCAATTGCTCGCGATGCCCGCCTATGACTCCTCACCACTTGAAATAACTTTGCTCATTCCAGTAGTGCCTGAAATTTGACATGGGCAGGTGTTCTGTTGTAGCAGCCTCCGTCATCTCCCATTCAGCATCCAGGCTGGTGTGTGGAAAGTTCCCTTGCTCCCTTCCTGTCCCCAGCCATGGCAGTCCATCTGCCCCGAGACCAAAATCTGTGATGTCCAGACAAGCTGATACTTAGCACTGCTGAGGGTAAGAAGTGGGACTGTGACGCTCAGTTTCCAGCCTTTTTTACCCAACTGCTCCACTGGCCATTGTGTTTGGGGAAGATGGAATGCACACATCCTTAACTAGTGACCTAAGCAATGATTAAACATGATAAAGCTTTAAGTATCAGCCTCTCCTACCAGCACCCAGAAAAACTGCAGCACAGATACTATGCAGTCCAAGAAAGAAATGTTTGCAGCCTGCTGTTGAGCCAAAGGCAGCTCTCCAGACTACAGCTAAAGAAATAGTTACCTCTTGTGTGGGGGAAATTTAGGACCAAATGAAGGAGAGACAGGGACAGTGTGTCTGCACTTACTTAAACTGTTTTCAGTACTAAATATTCTGTAAGATTAGGAAATTGTGGAAAGAAGTCTGTAGGCTTCTCAGTATCAGTGGCTTTTTTTAGGCTTTTAGGAAATATGTCTTCTTTTTCTCTTAAGTCACAGTTGTCTCTTGAGAGACTGGAAATTTAAAATCAGAGCTGTAAATTCAGTCTCTGGACCAGTAATTTCCATTTACATCATGAGACGCTCAAGAAAAAGCCTCACAGCTACATTTTGTTACAAACATGAGCTAGTTAGCCATCCTGATTGACATCCTAAATTTTGCACATAAAATAATGGGATCTCTGGCTTCACAAAAGTACCAGTTTTTCCCAGATGGCAGAAGAAAGTATTGGATATTAAGAAAAAAAAAATTGTCAAATCAGTAATTTCAAAGTTACAATGAATTTTTCACTGGTGGGGTTACTGGTCTTCCAGGTGGTTACTGGGGAAGCTCAGATAGTTCATTATGCAAAAGCTGGTTTGCTGATGGAATATAGGTTGGTATGTTCAAAGGCAAATAGGGTGGTGACAGGACAAACTTTTGTTAAAAGTAAGTGAAAATCGCATGGTTACTTCTTCACGCTTTCAAAAATCTCCTGCTGTTTTTACTTCTTCAACATGAGAAGAAGGTTGGCCAGAGCAGCTATTATGGGCTACTTATAACAAATGCTTCATATTGCTGGTGACTGGGAGCCCCCAAGAGTTCTTGTCCCACATTTTCCCTTGCAATTAAATAGGCTGAGATATAATTTGTGCCCCATATTCTCTATGTTGAAGGCAGTAGGCTTCTTCAATTTTAGCCTAACTCTTCTGTCACCTTCACCAGTTTTACATTATTTATGTTAACTCCATGGCCTCGGGGTGGGAGGGAGAGGGGAATTATTCCTAATTTACTGAAAGTGAGAGAAGAATCAGTCACTTCTTTCTTTAAATTTTTGTGGAGGATTGTTAATCAAAGTTAAAACAAATCTGTGTTCCAACGCAGAGGTGGGCGAGGAAATGTGTGCCTAACACATATGCACTTTGGGGCTCCTGCAGAAAGAAACAGAGTTCTGGAAACTGTTGTGAGAAAAACATTAAAGACACCAGGCTTGATGCTATGCTGCAGACTGGAAATGAGGGTCCGGACAATATCCAGCTATGTTTGAATCTACTTGAAGAGTTGCATTTTATTCTCCCATCCCAGGACACATGACGTAAATTATCTCTCTTCCTTATTTGCCTCACGTTTGAGAAGAGGCTGGCTTAGAGTAGGACAATGACTTAAAGTAGGAGCCAGGCAGAGAATACATCAGGTATTCGACCTGCAGGCCTATGAAATGCAGTGTCATCATAACCCAAAGGGCGTATCATTAGTCACTGAAGGAAGGAAGTGCAAGCATGCCTGGAGAAATCAATAGAAGGTCCTTGTCTAGTAACACGAAGAGAACAGCACCGATGTTTATGTCTTTGCCCTTCACATACTTTGCTCTTCCTTCCTCTCCAGTCACCTTTTCACTTTATCCAGAATTTCATTTTCCTGATTCCTGAGTATAAACGGACAAACGTAGTAACCAAGACCTGGGCTGCAATCCAGTCTTTTCTCAGAAAAAAAAAAAATTATCCATCAGGCCCAGTGTTTCTGTATGGTGGTTATCTGATTTGGCTCCTGCTAACTAAAAACATATGCAACTGGTTATCTCCATCAACACAGTTTAATTCAGCTCTGGTCCGTATTAGTGTGTTTTTCTGCAGCTGATGTCTCTTAGTGCCATGGGTGAACTGTTACTGTTAAAATCATGTTTAAATATGAAGATCAAACAAATGGTCCAAAGGTTTCCAGCAGCTAAAGATTCATTCAACAACACAAAAATACTCTGCCATGTTTTAATTAAACCTAGCATTTCTTCCCCAAAAAATCATGCTTTTGATAAACAGGGAAGCAGATTAATACAAGATTTCAGAATTTTGCTAGAATATGGGGTAGTAGATCACAATTGCCAAGACGCCTTTTAATTCAACAGCACTACACTCAGCTTGTTCTGTCACTTTCCTGCCTCAGTTTACCCATCCATAAAATGAGGGAAACAGTAGTGATGTGCATCCTAAGGAAGCTGCAGAGCACCACTCATTCCTGTCAGGAAAACGCTCTGAAATTATTCAGCTATATTCATAGCAAAAACCCAACGAATTAACAAAATATGTTCAGGCAATGCACATTTGTCGGCTTCCATGAGAAAACTGTGAAGTGTTATGAATAATGTGGTTCGTTGGTGGCTGTTTGTTCTAACAATCCCAATTTGTATGTTACATGAAGGCAAAGAAATCTTTTCATGCTGTTTGACCCTTCCTCGCACTGCCCCTGATTTCTTCCCATTCTGGCCCTTGACAGGAGTACAAAATACACATCGAGGACAAGAATAACTTTTCAGACTAAGATAGCATTTGTATTATTAGAAGAGGTTAGGGTGTGCCTGGGAGGGCAGGAGGTAAATCTGCTGAACAGTCTAAAAGCTTTATTTATAGAAATGTTCTTTTTTTTTAAGACCAGGGGATAGAAGTAATATTACTAATAATGTCACAATAATCTCCAAGATCCCAAGTCAGCCAAGCTGTACACAAGCATGCACTTGCATACACACTCCAGAAAGAAGTTTGTCTTAGTGTATGAAGTTCAGACTCTGGATCAGTTTCCCAGCTAGAACAAATCACCCTAAGTCTATGAAACTCGATGAAATAACATCAGTTTACCCCAGCTGAGGGCTGCAACAATGTCTCATTATTTCAGCCCACAAAATCAGATGTTATACAGTAGTGAAGGCAGCTGCCTCCAGTGGGAAGAAGCAAGGTATCTTTCCTGACAAGTTTAAGAATTCCTGACACATCTGGCTCTTGAGCCATTTACCTAACAACCCACTTATCAGTGGAAAACTTTGAAATCAACCTTTCCAAGGTTGGCTGAACTCCCCAGCACTTCCTGAAGGAAGCCAAGAATCTTCTAGGCTGTTCTCAAGAAATTAAAGAAAAAAAAAACCCCAAACAACCCACAACAAAGGACACATTTTAAACCTGATTGTGTGATTTAGGATCCAACATCTCTTTTCTTTTTCCCAGCCTTAGTTGAACACTTTGCCTCGAGTCTCTAGACCGGTTTCTTGAGACTTCTCTCAGTTTGAAAGACCGGTCCATTGTAAAGAGAGAATCCAGGCTGTAATTCCTATTCCCTCAAGATTTCTGAGAAAATTACTGCTGCCCTATCAAAGCACAAATGATTTCAACTGTAGAATTGGATGCTGTCCCCTCTTCATAGCATAAGGGTGAACTATGAAGGGGCATAGGCCAGGCTGAGAGGGAAAAAAAAACCCTGCAAAAGAAAGCAACCCAAAACCTCCCACTGAAACACCTCTAGGAAAAAGCATGCCTTCAAAGGCTCATCGTGGCATGTTAAAGTAGCCTGCCCCACATATGCCAGTGCAGTAGGAGTTGGTCTAGCACCTCAAAGGAGTGACGAGCTGAAATTCTAAATATTGGGCTGCAGACCTGGCCCCTCACCTGGGACCTGTCCTCTGAAAGGATCAGGAAAGCTGAACATCTTCCATATCCAAGAGTTTGACTGCCTGTCTATGCTGACAGTTGATAAAGCTAAATTAATAAATAAGCAAGACATCGTTTGGGAGGGTTTTTTGCATAGTATTTTCTAGCCACATAAAAATATTACAGTGAAATATAACTTTTCTCTCACAACAGAGTGTTTGGGCTGTCTCCTTTAAATATACACTCCAAATACACTGAGAGCTTTGCACATTTGAAATATAATTTTATTTTGAATAATATTATTTTTCAGCACGCATATGCCACCATGGCTTATTTTTAACAGAATGATGTCACCATGTAAGTGAGATCACTTTGCAGCATGTCCTACTGAGCAGTAGAGGTGAACTGGCTTCATAATAAATAGGAATTAAACCCCTCCTAACAGTATTACATGAATGCAAACCAGAGATGCAATTATTCCACACACCTGTGGGACAGGGGAAAGGCACTTCTGTGAAAGAAAATACTCATGTACCTCACTTAGGAGGAGAAATTCTTCATTCTAGTTAATCTGAAATTTCTTGTGGATATGCGAACTACGTCTGTGTGTCCATTCTGTAGATAGCCAACCCTTGTCATCACTCTGCTCATATTTGACCATAATGTAAAAGACCCTCGTGCTCATTGGAAATATGGAGCAAAAGATTCCACTGGCATAACAGATAATCACCCCCAACATATCTTTCACAGGTACATATCAGCTTCATTAATATTTAGATTTTATTATGATGCTTTAGGCATACTCTAAACACATTAAAATACATGGTCTTTGCCCCAAAGTATTTGCAGCTGGAAAGACAAATAGTGAATGAATTAACTGTAAAATCTGTTTGACCCCTAGATTTTTCAGTTTATCAGTAAGTCCAAAGAATGCAAATGTTTTATGGAGATCAAAATGTCTTTTAAGGATGTATTTTCAGCATTTCAAAAAGGAAAGAAAAAGTATTTCAAATAAAATGGGACCTTTCTCTAGGAACAAGCCACACCATGTTGCAGTTGTGATTTTAGCCCATTTTAGTGGTTTGAATTGAAAAAAAAAAAAAAAAAGAAAAGAAAAAAGAAAAGAATAAGGAAAAAAGGAAAGTAAAGTAGGAACACACTATCTTTGAAAGATTATTATTGGAATACTCTGTTTCTACTTTAAAAATAAATATTTGGGTTGGGTTTTAGGCTTCAATGACTGGGCCCAACTGGGACAAATTCTTCAGATTTTTTTTTGTCTTTTTTTTTTTTTAATTTCCCTTTTCAAAAGTTCCTGCTAACACTTCACCAAACTCTGAAATTGGTGGAAAAAAGTGGGGAGAAGCCCAGAGCCAAGTGATGAAGCTGCTCCAAGATTCATAGCTCAGTGTTATTTGTTTGGTTGGGGGCTCTTTCTTTTTCTTTTAATAAACTATCCCCAAAAGCCTATCTACCTAATGAGTATTATCTGCTTAATTTCCTGCAGGCTTCGATGCAGAAGCAGGTCAGTTGGTTTAATTATCAGCTATGGAGACGTGAAGGAACTTGAAATTCAATTGAAATATACAGCAGCTTTTTCCCTGGATTCCTTCACATTAACAAAAGTACCTGTTCAAAGAATAGATTGACTCTGCTGTGACTTAAAGGAAGATAAGATTTTGTGGCAGGAAAGTAATAATGCTATTATTGTCCACTGGACAGAGTATATTTGCACGGTGATTAGTGATGGCTAATATAGCGAAATGTTATACATGGAGAAACAGGCAGGAATTTACCTTCTGACTATCAAATCTCTTTGGTTTTAAAATGTAGTTCTACTCCCTCTATCCCTATCACGTTGTCGATTAAGTGCCAGACAGACCCAGAAATGCCTTATGAATTCTGGAGTCTTAAATCCATATGATACTATTCAGATGATGGACTCTTCATGGCAGGGACAGAAAAGCACGCAACACTTACTACAGTGATTGGATCCCTCGCTGGGAGTTTTTTGGCTCAGGAGGGAAAAGCTTTTCCTTTTAAAATAGGCTTTTTCTGTGTCCTAGATAAAGTGTGAGGAAGGCTAAATAAGCAATAGTGGGTTGCCATGCCTTCCAAGTTCACTTCTTTTCTTTTTCTCTTTCCTTTTTTTTCTTTATAATTCTGGGAGTTATTATTGGCAAGTCTTTATTCAGAGATAGGCATGTAGAGGAAGCATTCATAAGGAAGAAATCCAATTAATTTTGTTAGAAATCCAATAGTCTCCCAGTGAACACAGACTTCTACCACAAATCTGCAAGTTTATAGAGCCGTTAAGGCACTTGGAGCATCCGCACAGCTGAAAGACAGAGCTTGGGCTCCGTATGGCTAGAGTGATATCTGTAATATCCCATAGAAATCCATTGAGAACACTTAGGAAAGCGCAATATCCTTTAAATGTAACCTTGATAATGAAAGGAAAGGACTCCTATTCCTAAATAAAAAACAACAAGCCCCGACAGGTCGGAATTGATACCAGCATTTGCTGCTGCTTGAAACTCCTGCCGTGCACTGAATGCTGCAAAAGTGTCTATTATTTTTAACTGTTGGGTTATTGTCCATCTTTAAGGATGGGGGAATTTTAGGAGTGACAATTAGTAATAATAATAATAAAAAAAAAAAAGCTTAGTGTTATTGCAGACCTCTAGATAAAATACCTAAGGGGCAGGGGTGAGTGAACAAAGGAAGCTGGAAGAAAGAAGCAGATCTCTCAGGCTCGTTTTGGAGAGAGCAGCTTAGAAACCCCTGAACTGAGGGTTCTTTATATATAGCACCACATTGAGTGACAAAATGGTAGCTGTCATAATGTGCCAGTTAACATGTCCAATATGAGCCGATCGTTTAGTGTCCCCTGGGATTAGAAGACAGAAACATGACAAAGAACAAAGAACTCGGATCAATAATGCTTGGGGAAATAAGACAGAGAAGGTTATTTACTCTGCATTGATCCGTTGCTGCAGTCGCGTAAACTTGGCCTGTTTTTCTTTTGTTAACCTTTAAGCTTGAGTATACTCACAAGCAACTAGGGAGCCAACTAACAGGTGTAGATTAAGGATCGAAGGAGGTCATCGTACCTCTGTCACCACTAGGCACCCATGTAACAACATCCCTGAAGAAATTTAAACATCAATAGCTATAATAAGGGCAAATTTATCAAGCTTGGCCTACTTTTGCTGGGAGCCTGGCTGTGTCCAGTCAGTTTGCCCTTGCTAAAGCTCAATTGATTTGGACATTCTTTTACTAGAGTTGATTATCAATTGTGACACAACAAATTTGTTAGCTTCCAAGCACTGGAGTTGTTGTTGCCATTGAAGCCTCTGAAGTGAAAACACCTGGCCGTGCTCAAGTTTTACTCTTGCTGAGGAAATAAAAAAAATAAATAAAATAAATAAAAAAGGAAAGAAAAGGGGAAGAAGAAGAGGAAAGGAGAGAAGCCCTTTGGTGATCTCTCCATGGATGCTGGTTGTGTTGGAGATACCTGTACAGTGCAGCTGGAACATCTGGATTGCCATTTTTGGAAAATTAAGAGCATGAGGAAATATTAACTTGAAGGAAACTGTTTTCAGCAGGAAAAGTCCCAGCAGCTGTTAGCTATTCGTTTTTTATGTTTTATGATTTGTCACCTAAGTCATATGGAATCATTCCTGTTCCCTGTGTGGATGACAGCCTTTCGAAACCAAGAAGTAATGAATACCTTATGATGGGCAGCAATATTCTTCAAGCATGACTATTCAAAAGAAATAATCATTCTTGCTGAACTCCGCAGAACTTGTTAAATGTGAAAATTCATTCACCAGTACTCAGGAGCTGTAGTTGATTAGACTAAGTGGACATTTTGTGTAGAAACATGATGGGATGGAATTTGTTTGTTTTAAATACTGGGCCTGTTTTTTTCAGTTTAATAGTAGATGTTTCATGTTATGCCAATAGTATTAGCAGTACATTAAAAATGCAATTCTGGAAATACTTATCTTATTTAGTTTACTTCAAAACTAAAAGGATTATGTACCATCATTACAGTAGTTTTTTCTATTTTTCTGGATCAAAGTGTATGCCACTTGTCATGCTATAAACCATTTTGACTCGTGTATCATAGAATAAGACAAAATAATCAAATAATGCAAAAATAAAAGGCCTTATACTTAAAAACTGACAGTCACTTTTAAAAAGTCTGGAGAAAAAAAAAAGTTTTCTAAAACAGACATTTTACCCAGAATTTTGGGATTACAGCAGCGGTCAAACTGATGCAGTTCTTTTGAGATTAACACACTGGCTTTTGATCAATAGATTAAAATACCTTTGCAGATGAACAACCATATATATATATATATCGAGAGCAGGGGCACAAAATTAGTTCACCCGGACAGAATTACTTCACGCAGGCACTTGTGAATGAGTTGCATTTGATTTTTCTGCTGGTCAGCTATACACAGCCACATCCAGCACCCATCACAGTACTTTTGGTCACTGCTGGCACTCAGGCAGGCACTCGGTCTGGCAAAGCTGTGGCTCATCTCAGTGTTTTGCAATGGATTCTAGAATGTAACTCCCTGAATTACACTTCTTATCGCAGCTTGATTTCATACGGCAGACAGAGATGTGGTTGCTTGGACTATCCTTTCTCCCATTAATATGGCAATCAGAAAACTTTGAATTTAATTTAAGAAAAGTGGCATCTTTTGTTTATCTATAATTTGAGGCACAAAACAAAAAACTTACTGACAAACGAAATGAGATCCCACTTCCCTCTTAAGAGATGGGAATCTGTTGTTTGCATCTCTTGGCATGCAAAGATTCAGCTTGTGACCCTTGCCCCATCACCCGTAAAAGTGTCACCACACTTTTTAAGAGCATTTGAGGCATTTAAGAGCATGGGAGGGAGAAGGCAGCAGCTTTTAGGGCATCAGAAATGACAGTAATGTGCACTGGAACCGTCTGCGCAAGCAGAGTGCGTTGAAGCAGTTGTATTAGATCAATCTGTGCCAGAAGAGAAGCCACTGACAGTTTATTTCTGTTGGAGAAATTGGAGAATGAGCTGCAAAGTGCACAGTCCTCATTAGTATCAATGGAGAACAGCTCACTTTGGTCCTCACCAAAACTCTCTACCAGGCAATGGCTATTCAGAGCTCTACGTGAAATGAGTTAGGGCTCTTTTAGCCCTGCCAGTATGATAAAAAACAGCACCCCGGTTAGCAATAATCAGCATCCTTGGCCGAGGGTCTATGGATTGAGTGAGCATGGAGAATGAATTACCCTCTTTCCACTAGATGTGGTCCCTCTAGGTCAGGGCTCAGGTGAGAGGAAAAAAGTATTATGGAGCTGCTTTGATTTACAGCTGAGGACCTGCTTTTAATGGCTCAATGGGGCTCTGAAGGTGCTTATCTGCACTGGGAGCCTGGGGAGCAGATATGTCTTACAGAAGCAGCAACAGAGCCCATCTCATGGGAAGGCCAACTGGGCTGGAGCTTGCTCTTTGCCCTGTCCCCTGCCCCATGGACCATTTGAGAAGGGTGGGATCTTGGCACAGGAGCTCGTTTCCCCTCTCAGAGACGTCACAACCACGTACAGTCCTCACTTTGCAGCTCTGAAGTTTCCAAACCCCCACGTGATACTGCAGAGAACTGAGCCAGACTGGGCTGGAGAAGGAGGTCCTGAGGCCAGACTGGGTCAGAATCATTCCCCAGGACTGAATATGACAGAACTGAGCTATTCTAAGGAAACTGTCTTGGTGCCTACATCTGTGATGGACTGCTTCAAAATAACAGGGAGTCATGACTAGAGATGGAAAGGATGTCTTCTTCTAGCCAAAGAGGAAAAGCTCAGCAATAAAAACAGCATGAAGCGACACTGGAAGAGGAAATAATAAGAGGAGAAAAAGGAATGGAGAGAGGGAACAGCACACAGACAGTTCTATATATGCTGAAAGGCATATGTGAAAAAGCTTTAATTCACCTTTCAAAAGCACTTAAACCTAAGTGTTAGTACAAGCAAAATAAGCTTTACAAACTCGGCTGTGGAGCCAAAAACCCAAAGCACATGACGGTGCGTTAAGACACCACATTTCCTGGTTGCATGCTTATGCTAGCATGCCTTCCTCACCCAGAGGCCTTGTCCACCCTGACCTGTTCCCTTGTAATGGCCAGTTGGCTGCTTGGCTCCTCTCCCAGTAGCCAGTGCTCTCCAGGCGTGACATCGATCATTGCTGTAGTAAGGAAGATGGCACTTACCTGATGGGGTAGGCGGAAGCTCCCTCTCTTACCATATGCTGGGAATTGTCAGTGGCTGCTTGAAGCCAAGGCTGGCTTTTTCTCCTGCCAGGAAACAGGCCTTTTCCAGAGCCTGCCAAAAAGGAGAGGGAAAAAAAAAAAAAAAAAAGGGAAAAAAAAAAAAAGAAGAGTTTTTGCATATTACGTTTCCCACTGAGCGGTTTTATAGCAGGCTGGGCAGCACCGGGAATTATGGATCACAGTTTCCTTTGGCACTGAGGACAGACAGCAGACAGTGAAATAAGAGGTACGACAATGGGTAAAGGGAAAAAAAAAAGGAAAGACAAAAGAAAGTGTTTATATTGATTCTCTCCAGAAATACAAGATCTGCCACAGCCAAGCAGACTACTGAGTCATTAAAGCCAGCATCCTGACTCCAGCGGTGCTTCAGAGGAAGAGGAGGGGAGGAGGCATGCTGCCAACTGTTCCATGTCCTTTGGAGAGCAACACCTTCCTGATCCCAGCCCGGCCATGTCCTGGCACAGAGCACTTGACTGCTCTGTAACCTTCCTCAGCTCCACAGAACCCATCCCATTTCCCTTTTCACTTTTCAGGTTGGAAGGAATCTGGTGTCCACATGTGTTCACACCACTGCCCCAGACACAATGACAGTGGGACCAGCCTCCTGGTCCCTTTTGGCCCTGTGCTGTCAACTGGAGTCAGCATGGACAGGAAAGATGTTTATCCTCTATAAAAGAGATCTGAAAATTGGATTTGCCCAGAGAAAGTTTGGAAACCATTAGGTGACTCGGATAAGCATAGCTGTGACATCACACATCACAGCGTGGGTTTTGTTTCCCACAGATGACATCACTAACGCTGTGAAAATCCACAAAATATCCATCCCTCATCCCCAGCCTTTCAGGAAAAAGCAGTTCGGTCCAAAAGCTTTGATACACCTCTGCTGGCAGTGGGGAAACCCTAATCCAAGAAAGACCTACATCTCTGTAAAGGATCTAGAAACTGGGGTGCGGGAGAAGGAGTTGGGGAAAAGAAAGGAAGTATTTTCTTCCTGCATCTGGTGGAGCAAACAGTGATGCTGCATCAAAAGAAATGTAGGTTTTTTTGAAACAGATCCCCTCCTTTCTTTCCCCTTCTTTTCATTCTTTTACCATCCTTTCACAGAAATGGGAGAAAAAGTGGGAAAAAACCCTGCCATCCAGACAGTGATTTCCTCTGAATCACAAATAAAAAAAAAAAAAAAATAAAGGTTTTTTTTCTTCAATGAGGGGGAGGAGGGGGTGGAGTTGAAGTGTTAGAAATCCAGGCCAAGGGATTACTTCACATTTCTTCTCAGGAATGAAACCTTGGGGGGAAAAAAAAAGAAAAAAAAAGAAAAAAAAAGAGAGAAGGGTCTATTTTGTATTACTCAGCAGTTCTTTTTTTCTTATCCTTCTATGGAAAGTTGTTGGGTTTTTCCCCTAATAAGTGTTTATTACGCAGTCCCGCACACCCACACATCCCCACGCGCACACACAAATGCAGGGCTCTTTATGAAGAGAAAACCAGGCTGGCACTGCAAAAGTGCAGAGAAGATCTTTCGCTAAAATGATCTCAAGGTCAGTTTTGGGGGTCTTTAGGTTTCTATATTCAATCCAACCACGTTTCATGTCTCTGCTTTGCTTGCTTAACTTACAAGAAACTTGGGCACAATTTTGCTTGTGTTGGCAGTTTTTAGGTGTGGATTCATGCAGGCTATTTACAAGATGCCAAGGGATGTCAAATCCTGAACATGTGTTTTTGTCCTACAGTCATTCTCTGACAGCAGAAATAGTCTGCAGCTTATCAGATCCATTTGCTGATATTTAACATCTTTTTTTCCCCGACAAAGGTTTGGGGTGAGATGAATTTTAATGTTTCTCCGCGCCGAAGCTGACAAAAAAAATCCAACCAACCAACTTTATGCATCTAAGTTAGAGAGTGGAGCTTTAAACTGTAAAGAAAAAGAAGCCAACTCCCTTATTTACAGCATTTTTACTTTTCCTACATAGACACAAGTCTGCTTGTTTCTTTAAAACACGCAAGGCATTAGTTAAACATTTACTCAATTAAGAGGTACAGCCACCCAGCCTTAGATCAAGACATGCATTTTTAAGGAAGACAATATATTTAAATATATATTCCCTGTGTAACTGACAATGCACTGAGTATAATTTTTATGGGATTATATCTAAATGAACTTTATCAAGATAGAAAACTATCATTTCTCCCTTTTAAACATTATTTCTATAATAATCACACAAAAAGCAAAATAATTTTTGAAATGTAAAAACTTTGGTCAAATTATGAAGCAGGAATGCCACTGTCTGAGCCTGTAATTCCCAGACAATTTTAAAAAATAGTGAACTTCCCAAAATAGAGTTTTATAAAAATATACAGATTCTCAAGTACTAGAAGAAACAGTTTGAAAAGAGGATGGAAACTTAAATAAGCATTGATATAGATATAGAAGGCGAGGTAGTAATTTTGGAGACTATTTGCATATTATGAGCACACATACAACAAGTGAGTTTGAGTTTGCAGGCAAAAATTGCAAACAGAAAGGGAGGGGGGGAATTTTTCATGAATCTGAGTCATAATAAACACTTGAACTATGTCTACCATGTGGGGCACCTTTTAAATTCACAGTGCCATATACATATGTTTTCATATCACAGTAGATTTTTCATCCCTGGTTTCTGCAGACATCATTCTATTTAGAGCTATTTTTCTGTGCTAACCACCTTCATCAAGTTCTCTGATTCAGCACAGACTTTATGTTAAAACATGCCCAGCACTGTAACCTTGTGCCTCAAGGTACTACTCGGAAGAAAGAAGTGTCTAATTTTTATTTTTTATATTTTTTTTTCTGGCAGTGAGCAGAGAATGCTGATCTGGAAGTTTGAACTCCCAGTGTCTTCTCCAAAATTATCCAGACTGCTTTTGTTTGCAGAAGTCAGATTGCACAAGCTGTTGTTGTGTGGCTTGTCCTGGTAAGTTAAAAAGAACAATCTACTTGAGAGGTTTCCAATTGTTCTTACTTCTGGTCAGGTTAGATATACAATTAGATTGGATCCATGACAGGTTTTTGGCTGCTCCAGTTTCAGACCAAGCCATTATTAGTCCAAGTGCATGCAGATGGAAATGATTTATTTTCTGTTAGCTGTTACATGAATTTGATTGTCAACAAAATCTCTCTCAGCTTTCAGCACGGTTTGGCGTCAGCCTTTGCATCTGAGGTGGGGTGTCCACCTCAGCCAGATGAGTTCAGTTTGGCAGAGGCAGCTCAGCTGGTTGAAGCTCACAGAACTTAAGACTCACATAGTCCGTGCAGACCTCAGAAACTACCTATTTCCCAGGAAAGGGACGTATGGGCAGAGGTGACTCCTGGGATCCTTCCTGCCTGCCGTTTCCTCTTCTGCTGCTGTGCTGCCAGCTCTTCTCAATATATTGCTGTTCCGCTGGGCCTTGTCCTTTACTTTGTTGGCAAATAAGGTAAATGACCCCTATTCTGGCTGCCCATATGCTGCTAACATCATTGGTTTTGTTTCAGCAAACTGCATGAGGATGGTATAGACAGATGCCAAAAAAGAGGGCCCCCATAAACCCAACAGGCCCTGCTGTGAATCACCAAAGCGCTGGGGTGAGTGGCAGCCGGCATCTCCTTAGTTATTGAAGAGAGCAGCTGTGTCATGTTCGGTTAGTTTACATCATAATCTAAATCAACCATGAAGGATGAAGATGCATAGAAGAAAAAAAAAAAAAACCCACAACAACAACAACAAAAAAAAACAAACCCAAAAGCAAAACCCACAACAATAAACTGAAGGGATGTGTTCAAACAAACTCCATATAAACTGTGTGTGGGTTCAGTCCTAATGAGACAGAGTGATGGCAGGGAAAGAGGTGGCTCGGTTCCCTATTCCTTACAAAGTGTCTGCATGACCTGAGAGAGAGAGAGAGAGAGAGAGAGAGAGAGAGAAAGAGAGGGGAGCTTTGTCCTCTACTCGCACATGTTTGGACTCTTATTCTTTCCCCTCTGCTTCCACGTCCTTGTCTTCCTCCCGTGGCCCCGACAATTCATTAGTTCTCACCTCAGACGGGAAGCAGGTCCAGGGAGAACAGGCAAGTTCATTATAGTTTGGCACATGGTGAGTGTTAATTGTGATACAGCTAAAGGTGGATTCAAAAGAGGACTGCGACACCTGCCTCCAAATCAGGGGCAGCTTTGGTTCAGGCTCCAAGAACTTGCCTGATTATGAAGAAGTCCTTCTTTGATGAAGTATAATAAATTGTGAAACTGCTTTATTTCTTGTATGTAAGGGGTTTGTTGCTTTTTTTTTCTTTTCTACAGGTGAAGCTGTGGTCTGATTGAAGGGGAAAAAAAAAGGGAGGGGGAAGGGCTATAAAAGGATGATTCTGGGCTATGAGAATCATTTTGCCTGAGGTCAGGGAGGCTGAGGTGCTCTTAGACCTCTTTCCTCTTTGTGCTTATATATGTAGCTTAGACACTGATATTTAGGTGCTACAGATTATGGTTTATATGTAGCAAATGAAAAAAGACTGAAAAGATTGGGGTATTGTTTCTCTCTTATTTCTCCTGTATTTGGAGGGTTAGAACTTTTTTAGCATGACATCTGTGAGGTCATGGAGCAAACTTCTGTTATGATTAGTAGGAAAAATTTACCTAATGAGCTTTAAAGACTTGAATAATGAGATGCCTTGAAGAGCCTTGCAAAATGGTGAGGACGCAGTGAGCAGGCTATAACACCTAGTCCTACCTTCTCTATTTGTTTTCCTAGAAAGAAAGGACAAATTCCTTGGGAATTGCTAGAAAGAAGTCTAGCTGCTTTCCCAGTTCATTGCAACTAGCAGAGCCTCCAGTAGAGTTGAAACAGGCTGAGGTTCTCCTGGGTGGCCAGGTCATCGTGGCAGCCTTTAAAGTACAGGTAGCCTCAGTGCTTGAGGAGCTTGAGCAGTTAAGATATGCTTTAGATGAACTCCATCTCCTACATGGTATATAATGAAGACTGTGGAGGATGTGGCAGCAGAGAGAGGCAGCTTTGAGGAGGTGATGTCTCTGTGGCCTCAGGTGTTAAATAAGGCTGAAGCACTTCTCACTTTGGGAGAAGAGTAATAAAGGAGTGAAGACTCAAACCAGGTGAGCATTCCCTTACATGTGTCACTGCTGAAAATCAAACGGAGGTCAGCAGTTGCTGAAGGTCTGTGATGGCTGTGCCCCTGACAGATCTGCCAGGCACTATGCTAGGAGCCTCCAGAGGAAAGCATGAGGTTTGTCACTTTGAATTTTAACATTTTTGGGAGAATCACAAACAGCGTATGTCCTCTATGGTATGGCGCAGAATAGAAAGGTTCTTATAGGTTATCTAACCACAGCCCAGCTCTCATCTGGGTGCAAAGTGGAGAAATGCCAACAGTAATAGATAAATACCAACTCTGTGCCTTACAGAGTCCTCGTCCCTTCAGAAGGGTTTATTGCTTACAAAGGTTTCTTTGAGAGCTTCCTGACAGGAACATGTTGCTTTTGAGTGCCTAAGGGAGGAAGCATGAGGTGCGACAGCTCCCTCGGGCTGGAGGAGCAGAAAACAGCAGTGTGCGATTCAGCTTGTTTCCAAAAGCTCTTTAAAGATAAAAATCATGGTTTCAAGTGACCCCTACTTGAGGAGACAGGAGATTTTGCTGGTCTTTAGGGTGGGAACTCCACAGCTTCCCACAGCAGGTATTGTAGGTCAACAAGCTGCTTGCAGCAGATGCGCAATGGAAAGTTGGGTTACTTCTCATCTCCTGTAAGAAGTTTTCAGATATGGAGACAAAGCATATTTAAGTCAGATACCTCTCACTTTCCAAGCACAATACATACTTTCCCTTCTTTCTTCAAATGCAGTTCCTTTTGCAAATCTCTGTGGAGAACAATACAATAATCAGCTCTTAACATCTAATTATGCCCTTCCCTTTACAAAAGAAACTCATATTCTTAAATAACACTTCCTGGCAGCAAAGAGCTCTGTGGCTCACTTTGAAAGAGAGGGGAAAACAATGCAACCCAACCCAAATATCTTCAGATCATTAATGTACAGGGAATTGGGTGCAGAATCCTTTCTTAGCCTCATCACTCGATGAAAATAATACTTACCCTTGAGCACTTGGCTGTGTTCTTGTACTGAGTGCCGACAATAATCTAATCAGTTAACAATTCTAGTTCTGATGATCATTTTCCTGTGAATTGTTTCAAGGGTAGGAAAAAAAAAGAAAATATAAATAAATGAGACTCTCTTTCTGGAAAGATGATAGCTGACCAAGAGTCTCCTCTCTTACACTTGGCTCCTTGTAACAATTCAGATTCTTCTCCCTGCTGGGTGAAATGTCAACCTGCTGGGCAGTAAGCTAAAAAAAGGCCCTTTACACTAAAAATCTTACCCCTGCTTTGCCCAGAGGCATTTCATAACACAAGCAAAGCAGTTGAGGTCTGCAACTACTGGCCTACACAGCAACTTCCCTTTGTCTGTGCTTCAGGAATAGGGTTGGAGTTTGGTTTTTAATATAAAGAATGTTTGGGTTGTTTTGTGTGTGGGGTTTTTTTTTTCTTCTTGTGGAGTAAATTTCAGCCCCGAAATGTATGATATGTGCTGCATTTGGTGCGCTCTCCCCGAGGCAAACCAGGGGATCTGTAAGTGGTACTATTTTTCCTATCAGCCCTGGAGAGTAGTGTGGCAGCCCTGCGTGTTATTAATGGATAAAATCTGAGCAGCAGCCAACCCCAAGGTGAACCCTATGCATTTAAAACATTTCATCAGACAGCTAAGTATTTTTTTTTCCTTCACTACAGCGGATATCTCTACTGCCACCACTCAATAGATCCCGATAGAAGAGAGCAATAGCTGGACTCACTAATGTGAAAATTGATAGTATGAGCTCTCCAATGAAATATAAACAGCTCTGTGTTTCTTAAGTGTCAATATCACGGGGCTGGGCTGAGGAGGTGGTGCAGTGGATTAACCCTAGAATTATCCAGGAGGGGGGAGAAGCTGGTAAATAGGAAATATTTGTCCAATCAGCCAGGGCTCATTCCTGAAGTGGATAAGATGGGCTGCTGTTGACTCCCAGCTGCTGTCAGCTAGAAACTCAGCTACAGTTTACAGCTCCTGTAAACCGTAGTGTTTCCGGAGGTGGGAGAAGGTCAGGCTGGAGGTTTTTTTCTCTCCACCCTCCCATTTTATCTCGAAAAATTGGGTAAAAGAAGGGATGAGGAAGGGTGTGAGAATAAGGGCTGCAGATGCACAGGCAGGCATGCTGCATTGGGAGCAGCTCCTGGCAAGCTGCAACACTGCTGCTGTCAAAGCACCAGTTATTAGAAGAGCAGCTTATTGTGGAGGGAAAACTTGTGGCATGCGGTACAAATATCCTTGTTTAAGGCGAACTGAGACCTTGCACGCTCATTCCCTCTTACAGAAACACTCAGTATAACCAGAAGGGTCCCTGAAAGGGAAGGCATGAGGTGTTTTTAGGGGTCAGAACACCTAAACTCTTCCACTGTTTTTGTCTCCATCTATGGATAATGAAGGAATGTTACTTTGCACCTTCTGCTCTGACTGGAGAACTGAGATCAGCTCGGACCACTCCTTTTCTGGCATCAGAGTCACTCCCTGATCCCTATACATGAGCTGGACATTGCTAGGTATGGGTTACAAATAGCCCAGAGCAATGTTGTTCTTTTGACAAAGAAATGGTTTCCATGGAAACTTTTAAATATACCCGAGATTATGTAAGTTTATATCCAATATACCTCTGGAACATTTATATTGATAGGTTGCAGAAACACGTTTTTAAAAAGAATTTACTCAAATTTCTTTGCCACTTGTTGGTTTTGAGAAAAACAACCAATTCTGCATACTGCTTCTCAGTATTTAACCAATAAGATTATTGGACTAAGTGGGGGCAAATGGGTGTGCAATGACTGGCAAGGGTTTGTGGGGGGAGGGCAAGGGAATAAAAAAATACAAAGCCCAAATCCTGTAAGTCCTCACAGTTACCAAAAACCTCTTTGTAAATATATATATAACATAAAGTGCTTTTCATGCCTGTGTGGCTGGAGAGTTGGACTTCTTATCTTGAGTTTCTCTTCTTCAGCTTATTTACTGAGTTTTCAATCTGCTTGTTGAGGCTTAAGTACTCTCCTACATATGAGCCAACCCTGGAACCAAAGCACATGGTGGAGGATGATACCTAGGTTGAGGGTCCTTAACCCTGAGTGAGAAGACTGAAGATTTAGTAAACAAGCCAAAAAGGACTCAAGATAAGGCAGCTGAGCAGCCCTTTGGGAGAAGGGGGGGAAAGGGGAGTGTTGGCAGGAGGGGGGTGGGGGTCACTCACCTGCCCAGCAATAAATGTTGGGGGGGGTAGGAGGGGGGGGCGCTGCCTCCAAGCACTCTCAAATCAGCAGGTTTTTCCTGTTAGGGACTCATGGGTGTGGGTTTATGCCCATGCAAAGCAGCTTTCAGCCAGTCCCAGATCACCAGGACTTCTCACCAGTGCTGCAGGTGAAAACCCTTTCTCCCCATGACCAAGGAAATTTGTGCAGGCTTTAAATTTAATTCTCAGCACTGTAAGTCAGAGCTTTGTTTCTGCTGGAACCCAAGACTTAACTTGGAACCTCTTCCACCCCCTCAGTTTTCAGCAGTCTTGTTTCAAAACTGCTGCAGGCTTCGCAGATGTACGTTTCCCACAGCAAGAGCACATTGCAGAACCAAGCAACTGGGATGTTAGTGCATGGCAGAGGTAAGAAAACTATACAGTGTCCTAATGAGGTAGGGCTTGTGTCACCCAAATAATTAAGACTGGCCTGGGAAGCAAAGGCTAGTAGAAGTGGGAGTCTAAAGGAACAGCATGCCACTTGGAGCTTCACTCAGGTTGCTCCAGGTTACAGTCTGAGCTGGTCAAGTCATTCCTTGTTTTGCTTTCATACCATCTTCAAAATGTGCCACGGGTTAAATATAAAACATTTAAAAAATAAGAGGAGATAAAAGGAAAAAAAAACCCAACATTCTATTTGAAAACTTTAGGCTGGACTTGGGAAAATGAAGTCTTATGTTAAAGAGAAATTCAGAATTCAGATTTATACAAAAGTATATACTGAACTATATAAAACTCATAAAGCATAGCCTTCTACCCAAAAGCATAAGAATTGTTTGAATATAATAAGGTTGTATAATAAAAATGTAGCTAGCAGAGGAGGCTTACTTATGTTTTTCTCATTTAATGTTTAGATTTCAACCTTCCATTTTCCTGTGCACAGCCTAGAGACCTTTAATGCAATTTGAATTTCATGCCATATCATGTCCTTAGAAGCAGAGGAAAATAACAAGACATCTAAGAATCAGGAAAAAAAGTGGACTGAGACACCTTAAATCTGTGTCCACTGATCTGGCCAAGGGAACTCTGCAAAGTCCAAGGGATGACTGCCTGCTATGTGTCTGTATGACTTTGTTGCATGAGGGAACTTTTTATTTGGAGTGGTCTCCTCCCTGTTGGAGGGGGCTGGAATTCTCCTTTGATGAAATGTAGAGAGCACGTATGAAAATATTTCAAGTTTGTTTTTTTATTTTATAAACAATTTTTTTTTTTTTGTGGAAAACAATTCCCTTTTTCTGACCAACTCCAGTGAGAGTTTAGGTTTCTGTTTATTATTGGTGAACACGTCCAAGAGTTTTGCTGATGTGTTTATTATCAATGCAACAAAGCTTGATTAATAAAATAATGTGGTCAAGAGTTGAGCTATATGAAAAGTGTTTTTTGAGTAGCTGAAGCAAAGCTGAAGAGGAAGATAATCTGTGCCAGCTTTCACCTCTTAGATGGAAAATGGTCATCAGACAGCTAACTCCTTTTCCCTCAGAGGGTCATACTGAGAAATCCTCCTGGGCATCCTAATAGGAGCAAAGCCAGTATTAGTCCATAAGGAACAGTGACCATGACTGAAATCAGTGTTCCTGTGTCCTGAGGACATGCATTGCTACCTCACCTTACTTTGTTCTCCTTCCTTCTCTCAGATCTTTTCCATGGGCTGGACTTTTAGGTAGTTATGTGGGCAGCTGCCTCTGAAACTGGCATTGGTTGAAAGGAAAAAAAATTTAAAAAGGCATTATAAAGGATAGTTTCATATGAAGGAGGGGAAAAACCAAAGTAAGGCAGAAAAGCAAAGAGAAAACAAAAAAGGTGGGAGAAGACATTGACCTAATGACTGCCATTTCCACCTGGACAACGGCTGTTCAGATATTGGCTGGAGTAGATGTATGATCAGTGAAACACTAATGGAAAACAGTATTTGAAGAAGCTTTGGCTGTGTGGGTTCTGCCTGGCTCCCTGGGAGGATGCCTTGCTCTTAGTGGCCATGCACTGTCACTGACGTAGCGCCTGTTTTTGTCAGTTAAGTTAATTTTAGGGAAAGGCTGATGCCTTCTGGAGTTGTAAATGCTCAAGTGACAAGTCCTCTCCATGTTCCCACTGAGCTTCGTCTACAAGTGTGAAAATGACTCCCGGCTTGGCACAGGCTCTCACCCTCAGGAAGAAAAAGAGAACCTGGCAAAGTATTGTGACCACTGGCTTGAAAAGGATTTGGAAATTGTCACAGGTCCACAAAAGGAAAAGCCAAAAGCTGGTGTTCTCCTCTGGTTAGTGGTGGCAACGTAAACCTAGCAGGGGTGCCCAAGTGCCCAGAAGTTCATTAGTGTGTGATCTGGTTAAATAAATGTTCCAAGAAAATGTGATATTTCTTGCCTGCCTTCTCCAAGCCCCCCATACAGGGTCCTTAAATCTGACAGGTTTCATCCTGGTACTTGGTAAAAGAAAGAAGGGGTGACATTGCTTGATGAGAAATCTGATTAATTAACTGCACTGGGGAAGGGTTGGTTTGGGGCAGCAGAAGCATCTTTTAACATGGTCCCATTTGAGCCTCTCTGAAAACTATGTTTAAGATGGGTAGGGAACTTAAACTACTCTCCATATGGGGAGGGAAAATGGGTCTGGATTTAAGAAGCACTTGTACATCGGGAGGTCTAGTTTTACCTCCTCTGAGTCAGTGTCATCCAAGGACTGAGAGGAGGGATGATGGGCAACACTGTGGAAACTTTTCAAAACATCTCCCTTCCAACAAGTCTGTAAAAACGCTGAGCCGAAAGATGAAGCAACTCACTTGAGACTCATTTTCAGAACGGCTAAAGTTCTGAAACCCAGACTGCAAAATCTCAGGAAGCAGCTGGGTTCCTAATTAAAACTAATCGTTAATAGATTTAGCAGGCCAAATTTATGCTTTTCAATTAAAAACACTATTGGGTTGGGTATCTGCTTGTGTTCTTGTTGGCGCGCGTGTGCGCTCGTGCATGCTGGAGAGAGGTGTGAGTTAGCAGTGTAATGTGGCACGGGACTGGGTCAAACCTCTTGTCTGCAACGTGAGCTAATGGATTCAGAACATCTTGGTAACCAAAGTATAACAACTTCAGAGCAGAGGAACGCGTGTCAAGGCAACTGCAGCGTTGAGGACACTTAACGCATTCGTTCCCTGACCACAGAGTGTTTCTCCTTCTGCATGAAGGCAGTCAGGCATCTTCCTCACAATAATTTGTTCTCCTTTGAAAGCTACAAATGTTTTACATTCAGCGTGATGGGCCCCAACTCTTGATTGAGTGGTGGTCACCCAGGAAGAGTTTCTCCTTCAATTAGCCCTACTTTTTTTTCATGCACTGCTGAATTTCACACGTCAGACCACAGGATCCATTTTCTTCACTAGAGTGGCTCTTCCTCAGGCGTTTCACTAGAGCTGGGGTAAAAGCATTTTCGTTGTTGTTGTTATTTAAATTATTTTTATAGTATGACAATAATTCTCATTACACCAAATTTGATGAACTGATTTTATTTCCATCTTTTTTGTACTGAGACAAAGATTGCATCTGTATGTTTTTGTTGCAAGAGAGAAAGAAAAAAGCCATGTGTTGCCTCAAAACATTAAGCTGCCGAAAAATACTTTTGTTGCCACAGAAATGAGGCTAGCATCTCATATAGCTGCTTTTGAGCAAGAATAAGCTAAAAACTGCTGTAATTTTGTAAAAGCTAATTTCTCTTTTCAAGTTAAATGGAGGGCTACTTCTATAGATAATTCCTGCTCAAAAAAAAAAAAAAAAATCCAATTTTGTGTTTTCAGAAGGCTGATGAGAAACTTTTCCCTGCAGTGAAATGTGAGGCAATTTTAAACCTAAAAATCCTCAGGAAAAAAAAGAAAAAGGACAGGAGACCATGTATCTCCCAGAGCCTGTCCTCAGCTGATCATGGGACTGTCACTGTGCCTGACCCCTGTATAGTGTTCAAATGAAAATAGAAGCTTCAGTCCCACCTCCAGTCCTCTGACTATGGAGATATTTATTCATTTGTGCTATAAATGGGGAACTTGGGGTTATCGGTTCACTGTAGCAGATTCCAATGCAAAATTGGGCCCCTCTCTATATACAAACATTTGTAACAGCAAAAGACTCTGTGGGCGCTATGGCTAAATGCAGGCTGGCTGCTCCATCTGCCTAAAGATTTGCTGCAATGCTCATATTTAGTACATTGCTTTGCAATGTGCTTTCTGAGATATCTTGGTGGCGAGCAAACAAAATTCTCCTGTATTGTATTATAATGGGCAGCAGTGACCTGATTTCTCCTCCCTACAAAGAGCAGCATGGCAAAGGTGCTGTGTTTTTGCATATTCTGGAGACGCAGCAGTCCCAGAGATGCATTTGGGGTTGTGATGCCGGCAGCCTGAGGGGAGGAGGAAAGGGAAAAAAAGCTGGGTAAATTCCATGGTGCTGCATTTAAACCCTGGAAAGCTCATTTAGTCGGAGATTAAGCTCTGGAGCTAAATCTGAAAGTGAGAAAGGAGAGGAAAAGCTATTGAAAACTGAGATTCTACTGCTGACTATGGAGGCCACATGACCCTGACACATAACTTTTACTGAGTTGACTATATCTCACTTCCTTTAAGTGCCTGTCCCTCCTGCTCACTCTCAAGGACTTGGCCAATCTCCTTTTGTAAATAGAACAATGCTTTATATTTCTCTATTACTCTGGAGTGACTATATCAATAATGCGGGAAAGGCATCTGTCCAGCACAATGAGATTATTTTTCTGATTTCGGTTGACAGTTATGGTAATAGTTTGGCAAACAATCTACTCCACCATCAATGACCACAGATTACAGCTGTTTTTAAAAATCTCAGCCGCTCCTGGAAACTTAGAAGATTGATTACATGGACGGAAAGAGACAGAAAGATGTGTCAAAAGCTTTTATGGCTGAAACTTTTAACTCTGTCTTGCTCTCTTCCCCCCACCACCCCCCCCCCCCCCCCCCCCCCGATTCTGAAAGTTGATGTGCAGTCTTGTAGTTGCCTTACGTGAGTGCAGACCATAATGAGTGGAGCGAGTAAACAAATGATTGTGCTTCAACGGGAACTGAGGAGATGCTCAGCACTGAAGTCTTCAGAAAGGAGGATTCAGGAGCTGTAAGTGTGGGGTGAAGGTGTTTGTGTGGCCCTCCTGGCCAGGGTAATGGGAGCTGGGGGGGGAAGGTTTCCAGGGCTGCTTGCCTTGCTCTGTAAGTGCCCTGCAGATTGTGCTGCATCCCCAGTGCTCATTATCCCTCTGTGTTTGCAGGGGTGGGCTCTGGGTCAGGAGGGTTCCTGCTTATCTGGTGAACGGTGATATAAGCTGTGCCTAAGAATTTGATCTTAAAGCTTGAATTTGTTCCACTTTACTCGTGGGTTGCTTGAGGTCTCATTGGGCAGTTAGTGGATTTGACTGGGAGGGACCTGCAGGTTTATAAGAAAATCCCCAAAGAAAAGCATCATTTCTTTTCATTACACCAAAACCAAGACTGGGACCTTAAAATCAAGTACACATCTTACTGAGCTTAATTCTACATTAAAGGACTCGTAACTACCAATAGCCAGAGCGCAAAACATGGTTTTGAATATATGTCCTCTTTATGCAAAGAACAGGAATAACACCATGAGATCTGTGTGCCTACCTAGCACTGGGATTTCAGATACCAAATGTTCACAGCGAACTGCTCAGGGACAAATTTGCAGAACAAGAATTATCCTCAGAAATTATTCAGCAGATATTTTCAATTTGAGTAACAACAGAGGAGAGAAAATCAGAGGCTGCTTGTGGACAGGGGCATGAACAGGGAAAAAAAAAAAAAAAAGAGGTCAATTCATCAAATAAATTATTCCCCATGAATTATTCACGCAGGTCTAACTTAACTGTTATTCCTACTTTCCCAGCCTCACTACAGGGGTTGACAATAATACAGCTTTGTCAGTTTCCAGACTTTGATATTAACAGGAATAAAATCTCAGAGTGCAGTTAGGTCTACCAGAGTCAGTCAGGAGGTGAATTTGGTGCTACAAGTTGATTTTTCTCATCGGCCATGACATTGGTATGTTATCAGCCATCATGAACCCAGAAGATGCAGTCAAGGAGGTTAGTCAGAAAAAGCTGACAATTACAGCAATCTCCTGATATTTCTTTTCCTTCTTAGTTAAAGAGCAAACCCACTCAAAGCGGCAGTGAATATGGGTTAAGAATCTGGCTGTTCAAACTCTCAAAATTCAGGTGGGTTCATCTGTCTTATGAACTCTTCACCCAAGCCCCAATTAGTATTATATTAACCTCCTTAAATATGGGATTGCTGTGATCTTACAATACTCCAAAATGGTCTATTAGCTACCCCATTTCCTGGCTCCGTCAGATGAAAATGTCGGCAGTAGGTCGCCTGAAAGCATTACTCAATTAATTCAGTGAGCTGCAGTGGGTACCCAGGATGTCTACCAAGCACAGGGAGCTTAGAGGACTTCTATTACACAACCTCCCATTTTTACATTACAAGTGCATGTAAACATGATCTGAGGACTCATGCACCCAGATTCTCAAAAAGAACTAAACCTTGACCTCCTGCTGAAATTGATAAAAATTAGGTACTTAAATCCCATGAAGAAATAGGGCCACAGTATCATGGGTGGCCTTGGATTAGGTCCCAGGCAAATGAGATTATTAATTCTGGACGGTGTGAACACCGCATCTCACCATCATACATTCTGGGCCTAATGCAGTTTACAAGCAAGGAATGAGATATTTCCATTTTTAGAGTTCCAGAGTACACAGGGGACTTTTCAGGTGGGCTTGAGGGGAAATTTCATTTTGGATTTTATGCCTATCCGATCATCATATACTGAAAGTTACTCACACCGTTGCTTTGAAAAAGCCCTCTGGATAACTAGCCATGTGTTTCAGAATCTGACTTTAACTAGCTTTGGAAAATGCAAGTTAAGCTCTGCAGCCAGCAAGGCATTTTGAAGGTTTTACCTGAGGTGCCTGTTATATAATTCTACGACACCACGTAAAACCTACTGCTATTTGTGGAGTTGTGGCGTTGCTTTCACTGAATCCTTGCTAAATCAATTCAAAGTGCCATTTCCCATCTCCTTTCCCAATCATGGCTCATTAAGCATCATGCAGAATGTAATCTATTAGCAGCAATCTCCTTGGCTGGTGAGAAAATCAGTTATGAGTCGCTACCTTTTATAAAACAAAAAATAAATAAATAAAAACAACATTATAAGGCCTGCCACTATTAAAGAGATTGAATGCAGGAGTTGTGTATTTATGCCATTGAGCCAACTTAAATGTTCATAAAGACGATGAAACTTCAGTATCCTGAGTCGTTGATTTCAAGCTTCAGGTCAGAGACAGATGACTTCATGCTGAGATTTATTACTAAGAGGCGAAGCTTTGGAGTTTGTGTCAAGGTGGGCTCATCCATCACCGGAAGAATTCTGCCATAATATTCTGCTGTCAGATCCCATCTACCCTTGATCAATCTATCAGTCGGCCTGCTTAGGAAATTGTACATAAACCCAATATAATCTGATTAGACATCCAAAAACACCGTTGATGGTTAATCATGCAGGTAAATTGTGGTGTGCTAAATATGACTCCCTTTCCCAGTGCGTGCACATGATGTTAGACGTGGCAGGGGAAAGTCCCCAGCTAGCTGCCTGCCTGATGAATTTCTCAGTCCTCAGTGCCTGGGGAATCTGTGTTAGTGCTGTGTTCCTGTTAAAAATGCAAATGCTTTTGAAATCATCTGCTTCTTGGGTGCGTGTGGAGAGGCACTACAGTTTGCACTTGTAAAGTCTGGCTCTCAATTCTTAGTATGTTTTGCAGAAGAAAATGTTGGTGCTTATCAGCAGGTACAGAAGATGGGCCATTTTCAGTAAGCATGGTAATGTTATCAACATTTACTGGTATCTAGTTGTGCACTTTGTGATATGAATGCCTGGACTCAGACACGGGAAGGTGGATTATTTGACTTCACAAGGGCTTTCTGTTGTCTGTGAGGGCCTAAAATCCATATGAGCAGGGTCATTCCTGACCATTCAATCTATCAACAAATAATCCCAGCTCTGAGGAGGACTCACGAGTTGCCACAACTCTGAGATAAGGATATAGGTGGGTGTTGGCCATCAGAACTGCATGAAACATCTAAGGGCTTTGGTAATAGCAGCACATCCCATAAGAAGTCAGTGGCCCAGGCTTATTTAAGAGCAGCTTGCACTGACCATGAGCTCATGCCATTTACCAACATGGCTCTTAGGTGCCCTTCAAGGCAGAAATTTGTATAATGCAAAAATCAGTAGTTCCCAGGTACTACCAAGCAGGCTCTGTGGTGCTGGGTAGAGCCAAACTCCAACAGGTGGATTTCTGAACCCTGGGGGACCGTCAGTCAAAGAAATCACTGCCTCACTCTTGAACTTTGCAAAATTACTGTGAAGTCTGAGACTCCCTTATTATGCTCCTCAGAGTAACACAATAATTTAAATGTCTTGAGGATGCTTGTGAGTCACGTTGCACAGGAGTATGCACAGAGTGAATGCTTTCATGATCATTTCCCACTGATTTTAGTCCCATCACCCCCAACTTTACTTCCAGTGAAAGCCTCAGGTCTCCCAGTACAGACCACATCCTTGGCCCCTTTACACCAGTTTGAGTATTGGTTCCTTTCAAGACGTAGCTGAGACTTGGGACCGCTGGGTTGCAATATTGAGCTCCCACAGGTTAGCAACTGCTGCTGAGCTTCAGTATGGCTGAGACATTAAAAGAGATGAATTTTCCAACATGAGGCAGACCAGTGAACTGTGCTGGCAGTGTAGTTCCATTACTTTCAAAGGAGTTGGGTCTGTTATAGCCAGTCAAGTGGAACAATGTTGTACCTTAAAGAAAAAAGAAGTTGGATTTTTTATTATTGTTATTCCTATTATTATGAATTTTTTTATTATTATTATTTCTTTGGTGTAAGAACACTAAAGAAATGGAAAAGAGTTAAATAGCAAACACAGCTACAGAGGGGAGGACTATTAGTTGTTACGGGGTGTAAAATAAACCTGCTCATTGTTGAAAAAGTGGCTGCCAGTGATTCCCAGATAAATTGCTCTGAAATGGAGTTAGGAAACACTTCACCCTCTGGTGCTTTGCCCATACAGAGTGTCCTCCACGCCAAGTGTAATCTTGAAAGTTTCCATTAATTAAGAGTTCAAATCCGAAGAAATATCCAACGAGAAGAAGGCTGAGGTTAAGGTGAGACTTGAAGAGCTACTGAAAGGGACTAGAAGCTCACCCCAAAACCTTTTGATTCAAGTGTCTCTGACTTGCCTGTTTGGATAAAGAGAACTATGCAGATTGCCTAGACATGCAGAGACTGCTCTCCACATCCATCAGCTTTATCTGAATTTCCCTCTGAAAAGTGGCACAGACTTGGGACATCAGTAGAGCTGTGATGAGAGAGGACATTTCTCATCCCCGTCTTTCATTCCTTTCCATCTTGAATTCAGGATATGCAGAAAGTGTCATTAAAGAAAAAGTAAGGGGAATTATTCAGAGATGGGCTTAGAGAAAGTTTGTACAGGTACAGATGATGAAGGAAGAGAAAGCAGAGGCTGGCAGAGTTTATAGGAAAAAAAGACCACAATGGCAACGCAGTTTATGGTCATGTAGCAACATGGTCCTTATGAACCTTACCTGCTGACCTCCAGAATAGCTTACTTCTGCTTATACCAGATGCAGTGTACCTGCCAGGTACAAGACTTGGCTCAGACTTGTATTATTTTTTCTTTTCTCATGAATTATTTCTCATCAGGACAACGCTGCCCTGTGGCTTCTGGTCAGCTTGGGAAAAATACCAAGCCACCTTCTGCCTAAGGGGCACCAAAATGCCACAGGGTTTCACAGGGAAGGCATTAACACATGTGGCATTTAGGTAAGAACAAAGAGAAATAGAAGCCCAGGGTGGATGATGAGAAATGCCCCAATAGGCTGCTCTAATCATTTGGCAACACATCCTATGGAGTGATCTGTGATTGGGGTTTGCTGGGGTGCAAGAGGCCCTAACCCATCCTACTACACGCAGCATGTTGTGCAATTCAAGCAACAAAAAGCCTGAACAGCACACAGTTAGATGGGGGGGGGGAAGCCAATATTTATAATATCCTGAAGCCAGTAAAACACCGAGTCGTTTGAAAATCCAACAGGAAGGTGCACTGAAGCTTAGCATCTACCTTTCAAAATACAGGAGGTAAGGCACAGAGAGCCGGGGACATTTTCCCTGGAGCCCAGCTCTGAAATGCCAGGCTTTAATGATTTGGAAAGAAACACATTTCAGCACTATCGTGGCACAAAATACAGCAGAGATGTAGTCAGGTCTTTCTCCTAAATACCTAGGGGAAGTTTGTAACTGCTCTGACCCACTCATGTGACTCCCAAGGGCAAAGTGTTAACAGTGCGGTGGCATTGTTGGGGTCGGGTGATACCATGTATTACACCACCAAAATTGTACCAAAGCAGCTTTGGGGGGATTAGCCAAAGGTATTTGACAGCTGCTGTTAGGTTGAACTTTACTTTTACCACTGTGGGTTGAAAACGAATACCAAGTCAAGCCACTGTTACATGAAACCATTACCTCAGTTCTGGGTTACTGACCTGACAGGCCGTCCTTTGTTAGAGATCAAGTTATTTGGATTTTTTTGCAATGGCTCCATTAAGCCAGAGTGCTGTGGTTCCTTTTTTAACTGTCTTGCTAATTGTTTATTCCCTCCAGGGCATTACTTTAAAAATTTCCTTGTACATTATTAGCCAAAATAAGTACAGTCCATGGTGCCTGGGCATGTGATCAATTTATTTATTTATTTATACTGTAGAAGGTGATTATCTGCCTCTGGACAGTTTAAAATAGTGCAAGAACTAGGTAGTCTCATGATCAGATGAGTGTTGTAGAAGTGCTTTAATTCCAAGGACATTTGCAATGACTAGGAATTTTGATTTCTTCAAGTAGGATCCATGCCTTTGCAGGTAAACGAATCCATTCTCAAACTGCTTCCCCACCCTTGCCAGCATCAGGAAAGAACATGAAGGTTACATTCCAGTAGAAGGACTAGGTAGCTCCAAGACATTCCTCGCTTGGAAGAATTCGTATATATCTTTTCCCTCCCTGCTGCTCACTTTTGGCTATTTGTTTGGAGGTTTCTCAAAAAAACAGTTGTCTGGAAAATATGATGGATGAACAAATACGCTGGGGTTTTTGTTAGTTTGTTGGGTTGTTTTTTTTTTTATTTTTTAAGAGTTTCTGTCTTCTACAGATGCTTTTCAAACACAGGAAAAGCATTCATTCTCCTCAGAATTTACTTCCCAGTGACTGAATGGCTAAACCCAAAATAGCTGTACGGTACACACATGGTTTGGATCTGTACCACCTCGTTGTGCCACAAGAACTTTCCTTTTGGTGTTATTATGGGGTAACACAAACAACTCTGAATAGCTTCATTACAAGTATGACTAGATTTAAGCACACCACTCACCACCTATTATCTGTCCTTACCGAAAGTCAGCACTAGATTTTTCAGTCCGTGTTTCCAACATTTACATTGTGATTTGCTATTTCTTAAAAAAAAACCCTGCAAAAATCACATATATCCTCATAAGTTTGGGAGGATGGTATAGAACAACAGTCCTGTGATAAAAGTTCTGTTCTTTTATCACAGAAAATGAAACTTATATGAAGGGAAATCATGACCAGTATCAAACTAAATACTCTGCAGAGGTCAATAGAAAGTACGGAGTTTCATCGGTCCTGAAGTTCGGCTTTAGGATGCAATAGTGCAGAATTAACTACAGATAACTAACTTCAGGTGCAAATTTAGTAGCGGAAGGTGAAAGGGCCTTTTAGCTTTCTAATTAGCATTGGTCGTTGGATCCAGCCCTAGCTATTAAGTTAAACCTAAGAGGCTTGCCCCAGATCACAAAGGCAGAAAGAGTACATTCACAGCAAGGGTTGGCTCCCAGTTCTTGGCCCTGGCCATTTCCCCTTCCTCCACCCCAGCCTTGCCTTTTGTACTTGTATTACTTTTGTCTGTACAAGTGAATATCTGGCATCAGTATTTGAGCATATCTGGAGATCACCAGGCCCAGTTGGGTTTTGCATTAAAAGAAAACAAAACAAAAGAGAACAGTTAACCTTCCCCCGCCCTGACACCCCCAATACGTGTTCTTTACCCTGCCGTGGCATGCTGAATTCATTTGTTTTTATTAACCAAACTCAGGATCCGCAGGATGGCTAAAGGGGAGGAGGCAGTTATCAATAGATAATCATGCTGCTGTGGATTAGAGGCACTTAGCTATGTATTGTACATTTGCTCTCCCAAGGGTATGATTATATCCCTTGGCTACGCTTTAGATGATGTTAAAAACATACTAAAGCAACTGATATCCCTTCCAACCCCAAAACACACGCTAAAAGGGGAGATTAATCTCCTTTGGCAGCTGATCACCTACCTGGTGGTGAGACACTTTCATTAGAAGAGGAAGGGCAGGACAGTGTTATATATACTTGCTGCTAACTACACAAGCATGGGAGGCGTATGACTTCGCTGGCTCTGTGCAGTCCCTTGCAGCCTCGCTAGTGGGTAATTTTGCCTGTTTATTGTAAAATGCTTAGAGGCAGGAGAGAGAGAAACACATCAGGAAACTATGATGTGGGATAGCTAAAAACCAAAGTGTCCTGGCCACGTACCAGATTCCACTATGGCCATAAAAAGTCCATCTTGTTGACATGTTCACGTGAGTGTGGTGAAAAGCCTTTGTCAGTGCAATGGATGCAGGAGAGAGATGCAGAACAATCTGATGTTTTCCCCACAGGCAGGGTAGTCAGGAGCTCCTTGATCTCATCTCAGTTTCAACTCCTTCTGCGGCCTTTAGAAGGTCACTTCACCATTTTTTTCTCCATCTGGAAAACAGGAATAAAAATAAATCACATGCTTATCTAACTATCTCCTGGGGTTGGTGTGAAGTTGTTCATAAAACACTTTAAACATTGAGCACGCTCCGTAGGGCTTGCCTTTATTATGAACTTCGTAAGTGTGTCCCAGATGAACCACTGCTGATGGGAGGATATTACTCCCACAAATTTTTCTGCCTGTGGAATGTGGCAGTGTAAGGGGACAAGAAAGCAAATGATGAAAATACAGGGCAAAAGCAATACTTATGAATATGTTCAGAATAATTCCAGATGATTTAGTTTGTGGATCTGCCCGACTCATTGCAGTTGGCTTCCTTTTGTGCTCTCACTACATGCCATGACCACCAGTCTCTTCTCCATCTCCCTCTCCTGCACATTCCCATCCCCAGAGCCTGTACTGGCATGTTTCCAGTGACAGCAGCTTCCTAGGCCATGCAACCTTCCCTACCAGACAGGATGTACAGTACACTAGGTGTCCTCCAGTAATGACTGTCTTCTGCCCCAGGCAGATGTTCCTCCAGGCATTTCTAGTGATCAAAAAGGCAACAAAGCCACAAATGCCACACTCTAAACATAGCTGTTCTGGTTGTGCCCTGTCCATGCTCTTCTTCCATCCTGTGATAACCAGCTGCCTCCCAAATTTGACTCCTAGTCATAAATCGTCACCTTGTGTTGACAATGCAGAGCCTATACCTGCTGAGGCCAACTAGTCTTCATGTTTGTTTGTCCTAGAGAAGTACTTAAACAGAAAGCGTTGAACATTGGCTTCCTTTGTCTTGCTGAATCTATGTATTTTGTATCTTCAAACACTGAAATTTAACTTTTTCCACCATTTAATTCAAGCACAGATCTTGGGTCCAAGGATGTCACCCCCCGAAGGAAATAATCAATAACAAGCTTTAGGTTTGTTTTGTTGGTAGGATTTTTTTTTTACAGTTTTCACACACACACCATACCCCCCCTTTTCACTTTCATTGGAAAGAACCAAACCTTTTAATACCCAGAATCCTTCTGGCCCATCACTAATTGTCCCTATTTTTTAGGAGAGCTTGGCAGGTCTGGTGACATTATAGAAAAAGTCCTCCCTAAAGAGCACTGCCAATTTCAGCTTTAATTCCATCAGTAAACAACTTTGACTGTGTTGGGAAAATTCCATTAATCATTCATGTTCTGTGAAGAATGATACACAAAGGAGCTGTCAAAATCAAGCAGCTACTCTCCATTTGTTTGGTAATTAAGAAACTCCAGGCCATTCTGATGGCGCAGGGATGCAAATTCCAAGCCCAGCTAGAACCACTTGTAATGAAATGATACAGAATCACCTGCACTTAAACTCTAGAGGCCAGACTCTAAAGCCCTCTTTCCATTTCTGTACTCTCAGTGGGTGTATTTAGGGTCACTTGCACATCTAAATGTCCTATCAGGTATTTTGATGTCTAAATGATGAAAGCTGCCCTTACAATTATTTGTGGGAATAGATAATAATGTGCCAGGGCCTGAGCAAAGAATATGATTTAAAAAAAAAAAAATGGAATGAAAGAGAAAGTGTAAAGTAAGTGGGTAAAACTTTAGACTGTGGGATTTGCTTCTGAAATTTTTCTTCAGAATATTTCTTCAGATAGCCCAGGTTCCCCAGGACCTCTCCCCTCTCAGTTCATCCACTGCTTTTCCTATCATATGGCACTTGCTCGTTGGTAGCTTTATTGATTTCAGTGCATTGCTTCTGGAGTAACACACTATGGAAAAGGGGGTAGGAGAATCTACCTCCCAGGCATTGAACATGGTTGGCTTTGAAATATAGTGAAAGATGACTCCTTTCACAATGTTTCTAAACTTTTGGTGCGAAGCCCTTTGTTCAGGTTTTTTTAACTGAAGCACAGGTTACTTACACATCAAGATGTTTCAGGAACATGCCAGACTGGTCTGGGTAGGTATCTGAAACTTATCACCAACTTTTTTGAACTTAAAGGCTTCGGGAAGCAAGGCAGATTCTGCCAGGATATTCCTGAAGATACCTGCAATGTTCCTCAGTGAATTGTGAGGGTTTGGGCCATGTTCACCTGAGAGCCTACTCCAGGGGACAAGCAAAGCAACACAAGAAAAACTTTAATTTGCAGGATGCCTATTTAGCCACTCTCAGTTTATACTAGAGCTTTATCCTGTTGAAGTTATGCTTAACATGGACTAAGAATGACAGGGAGGAGACTTACTAATGTATGGGCAACAGTCTATAAGTTCACACACATACTTGTTCCCTGCAGTGCTTCCACACAGACTAGATGGTAAACAGGGATTGCTGGATTTAGCCAACAATGTTCAGAAGGAAATTGGCCAAATGATGAGCAATCAATTGACTAATTTAATCACAGTCCTTCTCTCCTAATCAAAGTGGAACTAGAGGTTTATAAATAAAGAATCTGTTAATCCCTCATTCTATAGGAAATTATTTCTGCTTTTTTTGGTTTTAAACAACAAATATTATTTGGTTTTCTATATGATAATTACGTACAGTATTTCACATGGCATATATAATATATTTTTAATTACAGAAAGAACCTACCAACTACACATGTAGAAGTATTCTGTGCTACCTAGTGTCTAACTGCTGTCTAGACGTCTACCTGGAAACTGCAAATCGGGCAATTAAATGCTGTGAAACCCATGTGCTTTAACCGATGGTACAAGCTCAACTGAGGCCCTTCAGAAGAAATCTGTGCCTTCGGGGTTAGTAGTACTTCATGCTGCCGACTTGGTTGCCTGAAGCAGAGGGCAATGTATTATTTATGAGATTATTATTAGATCAGTAATGATGATCAGTAATTCACTGGTGGTGCTTGATTCTGGGCAGATGTTCTGGAATCAAAGATGTTCAGAGAGATGTGTGCAACGGCCTAATTTTTATGCTGAGGTCAGTTTGCCTTGCAGGCTTTCCAAGCATTCCCATCAGGCTGAGCTGCTGGTTGTGATGGGAAGCCCTAGGAACCACCCCAGAACCCTCACCCTCCTGCCCACTGCTCTCCAGTCCCCACTCCCAGGGTGTCACCAGGAAACTTCCCAGCCAGGGAGAAAGTTTCCTCCTAAGTGGGACCAGACACTAGCAACAGCCTGTAGTTATTTTTTTTTTAAAGAAAATTTTAATAATCCCATTCATTTGTTACAAACACACTAACAGAACACACAACCCCTTTCTGACATTTAAATGTGACCTTCCCTTACAACCACAATGTACTCCCTTGCATACATGATACTGGCTTTGACATTCGTAGCCCATTCGAAAAGAGAATCCGATGATGTAACAAACAACATTTTGAGAGGTTTTGATATTTTTTTTCCTCTAACACTCCGGGCTCACCTCTGTTCTCTGAAGTCCTTGTACACACTTCCTCGCCTCTGTCAAGATGGACTGTAAAACACCCAGCATATTGGAACAGCACACAGTGGTCAGGCTGAGCAGCAGCTAACTGAGCATTTCTTCTTCTTTGTCCCAATTTCTCAGAAAATCATTCTGAAGCCATGAGTTGGATTTTAGGGGTGGGAAAAGAAGATAGCCAGCTGATTAGTTCCTAATCTAAATTTAAAAAATCAATTGATCGATCAATCAATCAACAAGCATGTCCTTCCATTAGCAGGCCTTATTTATTTAGGATTGATTAGGGTGCTGTTTTCTAATTACACATCATGCCTGCAAAGGGGTTAGAAATGCATGCTTCCTACCTGCTACCAAGGAGCTTGTAGCAAGTTACCACGTGTCAGCTGAGCTGCAGAGCTTTCCTGCAAGCACCTTCTTCTGCCTGGGGCATATGCAAAATAATACATTTCACTTTGCCCTCTTTCATGGCAGGCTGAGCTATACCCTATAAGTTAACATTTGCTTCCAGATAAAAGCATTCCCAAAGATGGTTACTGTGGCTTAGCTGACTCATGGTAATTTGCTCCACTGTTGTGATTGGATCATCTCTACTGGGTTGGTATTTTTTTTTTGTTAATGAAAGCTGTATTTTTTTTCAGGCACCTCATTCTCTGAAGCTGCTACTTTGGATAAAAAAGCCATCCGTCATGAAACTACTGACAGAACCACAAGAGTGGGCAAAACTGCTCTTCTGCACAGTCTCGTAGCTTCCAGAAGGCATTTAATAAATTCCTTAATATCAGACGGTTTTAATCTACATGGAGGGTAATTGAGATGGCTGCTTGGCATACATTCATCCTGCATCTCATCTCTCTCTCCTATGTATATCACATCATATCTTAATTAGAAAAGTGAGTAGGTCTGCCTTGGAATGCACTAGGAACATGCCTCTTGAGGAAAAAAGCAAAGTCCTGTTTCATACTCCATTTCTTTTGACTGCAAAGGAAAGATCCGAAGTTACAGCGTGTACCACATAGCCATCAATTTTTCTACCTGATGATACTGGGTGTTCATTCAAGAAGGAATGATCAGCCTTTTAATACCTGGCGAGCAACTTGTTGAAATGACTGAGGAGCTGAGGTTTTGTTATACTCCAGCAAGCCTGGAACTGCATTTGGAGGATGAGTCAGCCGAGCTGTCCAACATGGAGAATCAGATTAAATCAAGGGTGGGTTCATAGCCTGAGACCTAAACCCCAGGAAGATACAGGTCCCCAAAGGGATCTCAGCATAACTGCATGGCAAAAATATATATAAAAAAATCCAAACCAAAAATAAAACCTCATTTTGCTTCTGAACAGGTCTTTAGCACTTTTCCTTCTCAAGACAAATCTTAACTCTTCTGACCACAGCCCTACAGAAGAAGGGTCTTCTTCATTAAAAAAATAACACACACACACACAGAGATTTATGGCCTGCTTTCCAGAAGCAACTTTAGCCAGACTTTCATTTACTAACCCTGAAGAAAAAATTATTACAGCTGATTTGACTCCATATAATTCCATACACCCAAATATAGCAAAATGCAAACACTATCAAGTCCAGAACCTTGAGTGGCAGCCAGACTTTCAACAGGAATAAAGCTGAAGAAAAACATTGGTCTGACTAAGTGAATCTGTCCTTACAGGACAGCTGTTCTCTTCAGTAACCATCCTTGAGGAGGGTAATCAGGGAGCAGATTGCTGTCTAGCTCTGGCATACCTCCACACTCATGGGTCATGTGAGCAGAACCTGGATGGTCTCAGAGCAACCAAGGGTTGTCCAGGGTTTGCTCGCTTGTCTCTACAGGGGGTCAACATGAAGACTTCTGCACCACCCAAGTTCTGCCCAGGTGACTTACATGGCTGTAAACAGCCATGTGCTGGCAGTGCGGACAGCAATGGGTTTCACTTAACGAAGGGAAAACCAGCCCCTCAAAGCTGCGTAGCTGCTAGTTGGCTCGATAATCTCATTCAGAGCACTCCTCCCTTCATTTCCCTTCCACCACTCCTGCCTTTCCTTAGGCATGCAGAAAAGCCTATGATTTTTTTTTATTTTTAAATTTTTTATTTTTTTTTAATGCCCTGTTTTCAGCAGGGCACCTTAAAGGTCAAGTAAGACATTTGATATATTTTAACGCAGGCGGCTTTGGAGATGAACAGATTTGACATATTTAAATAAAACATCCTAATAGCATGTTCTGGCCTTGAAGGCCTCAGGCAGCATACATTGTATTTGTTAGACACTATGGCTTAATTACTCTCATAAATGAATTATACCCATTTCAATTTAAAACCATAAGTGTTGCATTTGAACTAGGGTCAAATTAAACTTTCTGTCAATTATGCAGATTACTTAAGCAATTATGTAAATTGTTAATAAATTCTTAAATGGAGGGGATTTTTTTTTCTTGCAAAAATATGTATTTTATGCATTACCAAGCTTAAACACTTTCAGAGAACAAAAGTACCGGAAAAAAAAAAAAGAGTGTGGCTTTAAACAGCTGCCTTGGGATTTGCTGCACTGACTATCTCCACCTTACACACTGGTCCATAAGGGTCATCTGCTCCTGAGCCAAATCAGGAGACATACAGCACAGTTAATGCTAGGTGATGAGATTCCGTTCTCCCATGGCATGAGAAGTGCCACTGTGCTTATGGAAGGATGCTGTGGTGGTGGCAGCCAGTACTGTCACAGGTTGTTACACAATCTTAGGGATGTTGGGGTAAGCTCCTCCTCTGTCCCATACTTTGTAATGCATTTCCATTGATAGCAAGCTTTGGAAGTGGTGACTATCCCTTCCTTTGGATTTCTGTTTGCTTCACTGCCTGAGGTCTGCCTGTCTCCTTCAGCAAAAAAGCTGGAGCTTTGCTATGATTTAAGCATATGCTGGTTACAGGGAATAATAAAGAAAATAAGTAATAAGCGAAGTAAAAATGTTCCCTTCTCTGGACTTGTATTTCCTTCTGTACTCCAACCACTGAAAGCAAAATCCTAATCTTTTTTCCATGAGGAAGAGGGTGGAATTACACAAATGATGACCAAGGAACAATCCCCCAGATTTAGGCCACTGCCTGCTGGATGCATTTTGATGCAATTACGCTGAATTTATTTTGGTGCAAGAGTGATTGGAATTTTCAGGTTCCAATTTTAGTCCTGTCATTAGGAGAACTCAACTCTCCCAAGACCTGCTAGTCCTCTCACATACACCACTTTTATGCCAGTGTAACTCTATTGACTTAATTAGAATTACTCCCTGCAATGAGAAGAGAATCAGGTCCATTAACTTCAATGGGAACTTTCATTAGGACTCAGTTCAGTCTCCAGGGTCTTCTAAATGAATTAAGCTACATCCATTTTGCACCCCCACAGACTACTGCAAAGGTGCAAGCTACATTTCTGTGTCGCCTCTGCCCATTTTACGCTGACTTGCACGTTGCTGTTATTGGATTGTGCTGATTTGTGCTCCTCCCAGCCTGAGTTTTGTCTGTCAAAAACCCAGAGAGGTTTCCAAGTTTCTACAAAGACATGTCCGTGATTTATCTGAGCCTGGCACTTGACTCACAGCTAGTCTTGTTTCGACCATGATGCAAGTTATTCCAGTGCCGGGTGGGGTGAGAACTGGAAATCCCACCAGGAAAAACAGGAAAGCAGACCAGTGGTTGGGTCTAGGAGTTCAGGAGCTTTTGCATCTCAGCGTTGGCGAGGGCGGCCTTCCAACCCAGAACCTGGGCGTTCCCAACTTGGCCCGTGACTAATTGAAATCCTAATAAAGAAAAGGCCTCTGCCCTCAATCCTCCAGGCCACTTACCTTGTGCAAATTACCATTTTAACATCAGTTATAAAATGCGCTACATCTTTGGGAGGTGGGTGGAGGGGGACACGGGGGAGGGGGGAGCATCTAGTGCAATGAAATATGCATATCAAAGCCTAAAAAGAAATAGGAAAATTCAATGAATGCTAAATTATGGATCTACAGAGGGCCACCTTTGTTAAAATCTACACGGCAGTATCTTTAAACTCCAGAGTATTAACCAAAGGCATGGGGGCAAACATACCTGGCAACCCTTTACTTTTTATTCTTTGCGACACAGAGAAAATACTTTATAAAATATTAGATGAAAGGGCCCTTTCAAAGCTACTTTGCTTTTATGGTGCCTTTCTCTCGAGCTGTTCTGCATACTTAAAAGTCAGAGCCACCTTGAGTGGATTACATTTTTTTTTTATTTTTTTCCTTAAAGTGCATTATAGCTTTTTCGCAGCAGCCGACGTAACAGCCACCCGACCTGCGTTCCCAATGCCTTGTTGTCATCATGATAAGCATTTACTGTGATAGGAAGGCAAAGAGAATCAACCTTTTTAAACACACACAAAACCCTCGCCGCTTTGTTGAAGCAAGCAGCAGCCCCAGCTCACAGGGATACACAGGGGCTGTAGACAGAAAGCTATTTAGAGCATTGAAAACAGGCTTATTACCCTGCTATTTTTTTGTGCACAGGATTTTTTTTTTCCCCCTCCTTCTCTCTCTCTCCCTCTCTCTCCCTCTCTCTCCCTTTTTTTTTTCCGTGACATTAGAGAGTCCGAAGTGACATACATTTTTTATAGCTTCATAAAGTCGTCTCCTGACCGGGTCACCCTTCTCATAACTAGGGAGCAGAACGCTTGAAAAAAGCCATTCATCAACGTGAAAGGAGCCGCTGTCTACTGGCTCCAATATGCACACAGTCTGGCAAGATTCAGCTCAGTGCAAATGCTAAGTTACTCCTTTGCTAATGCCAAATGACCCGCTCACTTCTATTAGCACACAGAAGGGGACAAGAAGGGCATGGCTGCTGTCCGTGTCTGCATAAATGCCTCTCAAGATGCAGACCGGGATCAACACTTCTTGCTAAATGTACTGAACACATACAAAAATTAGTTTCATATTTATACTAATTAAATATTCAATTAAACAAAGATAAAATTATGGGAAGAAAATTTGTTCTTGCCTAATGGGCTATGTCCCGTTTATTACTTTTCCACACATATACCATTAAAAATCTCTGCAAAGGGATGCAGGATTGTTACTCCTGGTTTATGTCTTCCCCTCACTCCCCCACAGCTCTTTGTTCTGATCCGAGCTTGTAGGATGGGGCAGGTAAAATCAGAGAAGCAGGCTTCCCTCCCTGCTGTGGGGAAGCTCCCCAGTTAAAGACCGCTCTGCAAAATACCGGCATTAGCACGGGGCTTGCATGTGGGGATACACTGATACACTGGGAAAAGGGAATGATTATTCTGGATCAGGCCTCTCTTTGCTATTAATGATGACGAAGACCTGATGCCTTCAAGGAACACCCTGGAGACCCTCTAGTGGGCAACTCTGGAATGACCTGCCAAGAAAGGAAGTTTCTTCCTGACCCTAAATAATTAGAGTTTAGACTTCTGCCAGGAAGCCCAAGGGTTTACCCCAACCCACTGAAAAAAAGTATGTTAGAGATGTTCAAAGCGAACGGCAGGCTTTTGTCATTATCAAAATAAATGTCACGTGGCTTTTTCAATCTTGCTTTTGACTCCAATGAGACCTCTCAGCAATGAATCTCACAGGTACGTAAGTCATTGGGTCAAAACCCACAAAACCAACACCAGGGAACTGTTTACTTTGTCAAATTTAAATGCACTTCATTGTTCTTGTGTTATAGGAAGAGTGATAAATCATTCCTTGATTTTACTTCTCTATGTTGTTTATTATTTTGCAAAACGTTCACTTATCTTCTCTGACTCCTCTCCCAGTGCTAAAGGGTCCTTGTAGCTTCACTTTTTGATTTGAAGAAAGTATTTCATGACCCCCTTTTCTTTTTTTGTGACATTTCTAGGAATTCCTGTATCTATTTTGTATACTTTTTGCTCATAAACTGCTCATTCATACAGTGAAGTGGTACCACTTACTGATGACATTATTTCCAAATTCAGGTTTTTTTCACCTTCTGCTATTGCCACTGCTGCTACACACTTAACCATGGCTTCATTCCCCTTTCCCTAAAGCCCATACTTTTTGTATCTCTTTTTTTTTTCCCCTTGAAAGATTATATATATACTCATATATATGTGTGTGGGTGTATGTACCAGGGAACTTCTGGAAACTCTGTGTCCATGTAATCAGAGCTATGTGCTTATATGGGATTTCCCTTTTACAAAACCTGAAGGTTCACAACAGCTGCAGCCTTGTTTTACTGTTGAGAGCAGAATGCTTTTGCAGGATGAATGCAATGAAGCTCTTTACCTAGGGAAACCTGGGTTCACCGTAAAATTTCATTTGTACACATAGTTCATTGAGTATTTTTTTTTCATTATTAGCCAGAACTAATTGCCTTCATCTTTCTCCTGAACAGGGGACTGACTTTTAAAATGTTTATCAGAAAACAGCTTTCTCAGAAACAGATTGGGAATGTATCGACAGCAAGTCGGCCCAGAAGAAAATTAAAGGGTATTGTTAGCACTTCCCGGATAATGTTCTTTCCAGAACCCGCCTAAGCAGATCTCAGATATTGAAGTGGAGGAGGCAGACTAGTCAAAAGAAACCTTAAAGCTTTTTTTTTTTTAGGCAATCATCATGGTGTTTCATGTTGGCCTTAGAGGAACTGTCAGTCAGGAGTACTTCCTAAACTGGATGGATGCACATAACATTGCAGTAAGTCTATGCTGTGCAATCCAGGCAGAGGAAAAAAAAAACCAACCAAGCCTTCATCTCCTAAGCTTTGGGGTCAAAAGTCCCAATGGAAAATTTTGAAGGCTTTATTAACCCCTATTCGTTTGCTGTTGATGTTCAGGAACCTTCTCCAATGAATAGCACTTCTTTATTTCAAAAGCTGTTTTCCAGTTAGATATGTGAAAGTCAAAGAAAGGCAAAAAATGGGTGGGGGGGAAGTTCAAGTACAGAGACAAACCCAAACTGATGACCCCATTCCTTAATACAGAGACGCTTCTGGCTGTTCTAAGCTGCCCGTGCAGGAAACAGAATAACACTCATGAAGATACTTGGGTGTCAAGGCAGTCAGGCTGTAATTGCCAATTATAAAAGGAGACGGTGAGGCTGCAATATTGATTGAGTTTTTGAAGAGAAACTAAAGTAAACACAGTACATTCTGCAAACATCATATCTTCATTGCGCCAACTTAGATAAAACAGGGCCAGAGGATTTGTGCTATAGAAGTAGTTTGTCAAATACTCCCCTTGACAACTGAAAGGCTTCCCCAAAATGGTGTCTAGAAGGTTTGCTTCTTTTCTGTACCATTTGCTGGGAAAGCAACAAGCTCTCAAAGAGAAAAAAGGAAAAAAAAATTAAATCCTGATTGGTTTTGAAACAGAGATTATCTGTAAAATCCAAAATGGTTTCCAACCATTTCAGATTCAAGGTATTTCCAAGCATATGCAGAATTTAAGGCACGGAAATAACTGGACATTACAAATGGATGGAGTTTAAGGATCCCTCATTGCTTTCCTGCCGTCATCCCAGTGAATGCAGTCTGACACTGAAACTATCAAGAGACGGACACTACCAGGCTTGAGCAAAGGTCAGATGTCTGGTCGGATCAGCTAGGTGAAAATTCACCTGCAGGCTGCCATGCCGTTTCCATGCTTCCCCATCCTACAGCAGCTCCAGATGATTCTCTGTCATTTTCCAGGCATATAAAGTCATACCAGAAAGCAGCAGGCTGCAGAGGCTCTGTCCCACAATCTAATCTTAAAATACAAACCGTAAAGAAGAGTTCTGTGAAGCAGAAAGGAATTTGGGGTTTCTTGTTCACTGCCGAGGAAATCTTCAGAAGTTTCAAAAATTTGGTTTCCAAAAGCAATGAGAACACAGTTTCTTTTGCTGGTCCCCATGTTTTCTTTGCTATCTTTTTTTTTTTTTTTGAGGATGTGTTTACTTGTAAGATTTGCTAAACAGTCTAGTTACAGCCAGTTTCATATTCACTACTTCCTTTGGTTTCACTGTGACTTATATATGAATTTGTGGGCAGAACTGGATGGCTGAGTAATTTATAGAGAAGGTCAATACTAGATTTGTGTGAATAATTGATTTTTCAGCTTGTTTGTGATTTTTTTAAAATAGACTGTTTAGAGTCCAGCTGAAAAAAAAGAGCCTTTGTTAATGTACTGAATGCCTCAGTGACTTGAAGAAAAAAAAACAATCCACACTGAAATATTTTATTCTTGGGAAGCCTTAATTTTAATCAACTTAAAGTGTACTGAGAACAGAGCGATTCGAGTTGAAAAAGAAAATTAACAAAACATTTTGAGGTTTCTTTAGACTTCTTCAAAAGAAGCAATTTGGTCAGTCTGACTTTTTCTTTCCTTGCTCTTAAACCAAAAGGCATTTTGAAATAAGCTTTTACAACCAAAATATTTGTACTTGCTGTAACTATTGCTGAAAATTACTGCCAAGCGTGAAGAAGCCGAGTTTGGTCTTTTCTGTAATTTCTGTTATTCTTAAAGTCTTTGGTTTTGTCTATCAGATCTTGAGCTCTTAATTTAAATGTCAAAACATATTGAAATTAAAACATACTGAGTTCTGTGCAATCTCAAGTACACCAAGGGGGACTATTTTTGTTTGGTTTAATAGTATCCTAGGTTTTCAAGATTAGCTGGAACTTTGTTAATAAGCAAACAAAAGCCCTTCAAAGTAGAAAAAGAAGTAGCATTATTTGCAAATAACCCTTTTTCTCCCATTCTGAGGTCTGTTCTCTTTCAGAGTACACCAAAATACTCCCATTGACTTAAGGTTTCCAACGCCATGTCCCACCTAGGTCGTGACATCATCACCTCCAGCCTCTATATAACTTTCCATCCATTCTCCCCCCCCCAGCTCTCACATCTCTCAAGCGTATAGTACTTCTATTTCCTTTAACAGCTTTGCCCCAATCTCTTGTTTCTATTCTTCTGCAGCCCTGCTACACTTTCATCCTGACACATTGTCCTATCTTTTTTCCTCCCTATCACATCTTGCTGTTGGATCGCTTCAAGCTGCATCCCATTTGCATACAGAATACCATCAGAGACAAGGTACCAATGTCGTGGGACATGACCCGCAACATTTAGATTGAGACGCACATTTTTGGATCACTCACCCTAATCCCAATTGAGATGAAATGCATCTGAGCCACAACTTTGGCAGATGGCTCACAAATCAGGTGTTTGCAAAATCCCCCCCAAAAGTGGGAAGCTTTTATGTATGCTTTGTAAACTTCAATACTCCCTTGGTGACAAAGAGCCTGGCTCCTCTTCTTGGGCACCCAGGCAGGGCTTAGTTTTCATGGGATTTTATTTTTTTTAAAAAGTACTTTTTTATTGTCTAAAGCGGGGTGATTTTCTTCTTCTTAAAGGATTTTACAGGGCCTTTTTGGGGAGGTGAGTAATTTTTTTTTCTCTTTTCTTTTTCCTATTTAATTTTTGGAGCTCACCTAAACCTCTTGCTCAGTCTCCTGTAGATAATTAGCTTGAATGCCATTTCCATCCGTTGTGCTAATGTGAAATCAGACAATGTCAGGAACTGGTAGAATGGTTTCTGAAATGAGATTGCTTACTTTGTGGGTGTGCAGGGGGATTTTTTTATTAATTTTTTTTTTTTTTCCGGGACTTGGGGAGCTGCTGGGGAGATTGCTTCAGATATCTTTTAACTTCCTTTTATTAACTACACCGCACAGAATTTGCATCAAGTAAAGAGCCATACACAAACAGCTGTAGGAGGGGAAAAAAAAAAAAAACCACTCGCTCCCTTCCCTAGAAGCAAACATCAGTAAGAGGGTTACAAAGGGTAGTTATGAATCATTTGGAAACCCTTGTTTTGCAACTCTCCTTTAATAGTTGCTTGTCCCCCGACAGTTGCTGCCTGCCCTCTTCCTGGTGGTATATGTATCAGGCAGAGATGTGTTAATCAGCTTTATGAAGTTTGACCGTAGCAAGCCTCCTGCCTATGCTCAGTCAATCAGCGTTTGGCCTGATGGTGCAGTTCTCTTCTTAGCTGTTCCACTGGTTGAGCTCATTGTTCGAATATCCTTGGTGGAGTCACCCGGGAAGGGATTCTGCGCGAGGTCAGGATGCCTCTGTTTCATCCTTCTCGTAAAGTTTGAATGAAGCTCAGCTGAATGATGCTTCTTAAATAAAGTAGCTGTTATTTTTTTCCTTTTTTTTTTTTTTTTCTTTCTGATTTGTCTCCAGATTCCTGGGAACAAGGGGCTTAAGTTTTGCCCAGCGTTGTAAGTCGGCAGGAACAGCAAGCGAGTCGCAGATTTACACAGGCATAAAATGAGTGGAAGTGAAACCAGAGTCCCCAGTTCTTTTATCCTGGACACAATGCCCTTTTGCCTTTTCTCTGCCTTCCACTGAAAAGAAAGATCCCTACACCCACCACCACATTGCTTTCCTACCACCTCATTACTCTTCTCTGAATGCTTCTTGCTTTACCATTTCAATGAGGAATGGGTCCAAAAAATTTACAACAGCCTTCTTGTCTCCAAGGGGAAGAGGAACCCTGCAAGGTGCTGGGTGAGCTCACCAGCCCTCCCAGTCCTTCCATTTCCTAGGGAATGCTCTTACTGTCTTGAGCGGTGATCCTGCAGTGACACGTGTGGGTCCCTGCCCCTACTCTTGTTTGAAGCCCTGTACCGGAGCGTGGCAGTGCCTGTCCCCTGCCCGTATCAGGGCCGCAGACATCCAGCAAATGTAAACCAATCTTCACAGGCACCCGACGCGTGCACAGCGATTTGTTATATTTCTACGTATGACACCTCCTTCCCCCGGCACCCCTCCCCGCGTCTCCTCTCAGCGTAGTTGAACTTTAAAGGGCCCAGGAGAAAAAAGAAATAAGACTTTAAATAATTTATTTTGGAGAAACAGTCAGTGAAGAGGAACAAATAATGTTTCACTAAAAGAAGCGGGACCTTTGACACTCCCCTTTTCGCTCGGGTACCTGAAGGCCTAGCCGGATTGCATTAGTGAAATTTTCATTTGATGGCATTTTAATATTCTGCCTTGATGACTTTTTAGCAACATTTACTTTCAGAGGTCTTGAGTGCTCCCTCGGAGGAAATGAAACATGTCAAAGCCCATTACAAAAATCAAAATTTAAATACCTCGGCCACGTTGGGGCTCACACACAATCCCATCAGCGCTTAAACTGCGGCTCACAACTACTCATTCACTTGCTCAGTTGGTAATGAGTACATTTGATGAAGCATTCTGGGGTCATGGAACATACGTTAGTGATCTAAACTTAACCCATTGATTGCTTATACACAGAGGACCAGGGGAGGGGGTATTTTATTGAAATGTAATGTTAGAATAATTTCCGCCAGCATTGAAATATCTTTTTCCTTTTTTTTTTTAAACAATTGCTTTGATGAATTGGCATGTTAATAAGCATGATGGGAGGGCTTTACTTAAGGTGGGGAGGAAGGAGCCAGGCTGGGAATATAGAGCAGTTAGCTGAGCTTGTCAGCCACTGAAAGGCAAGTACAATACTGGGGGTCTCTCCTTATGAAACCTGCATTTGGCCTGTGGTGAAATCCTCCTTGTTCTATACCCTACCTTCTGTTCTTACTGTTACATTGATTGGTGTTGTAGAGGCAAATGGAGATGGTAGCAGAGCAGTAGTAAGAAAACGCTAAATTCTAACACAGCTAAAATTCAGCAATACAATGTTTATAAGCTATCTCACTATATAAATCAATCTGTGCATGTACTGCATATGGTTCTGATGCAGGAGTTGCACTTTGTCTGGACCATTCCCCTTTTCTCCTTATTTATCACAGTATCTAGCACAAATGGTTGGAAATATCTGCCCTCCCCTCTTTCTCCTCTCCTTCACTCACAAAAATGAGAAACCTTTGTCTGCTGCACACAGACACAGCCCACAAGACAACCATGATGTCAATACTCCAGTGTAAAATGGTTTTGTTGCCATCATCCCAAGCATCTGATATATTATGAGCAGCCCAGCAGTAGTTCCAAGAGCCATCCCCACCAATGATTTTCCATGCCTAAAGAAGGCTGGCTCCAAACTCTTTGGCATCCTAGTGCAATCTGCAGAAGTCTGCTTGGTTCTTCCAGCAATTGGTGCCCTTTCAGTTAGCCAGCTCTTCCCTATCGTCTTCCTTTTAATTGTGGTGCTAAAACCAGCATTCAGGAAGCAAATGTGATGCAGAACCCGAGTTCACCAGGACCCAGGATAACCACTTATTCAGGAAAGGCCAGATATCACAAAATTGTTAGAGACAATTCTGCATCCACAAAACCCACTTTCTTCCAGCCAAAGACTCATGTTTCACAACTGAAGCTCACGTTTCAGTACTAAGTTTATTCTTGCTCTCATTTTAAATTTTGCTGTGGAGCTGTCCTGATAAGATGCACTACCAGTAATTTTTGAGGGGTTCAATCTTTGGCAAAGAAGTTACAGGAGAGACAAAAATTGTCGCAAGCAATTGGTTGAAATACACTAGTAAACTGCAAATTTCCCCCAATTCGCTAAAAATCTAAAATCTGGGAATTTTGCAAAGGCACTGAGCAAAATTTGGGCCCACCCTGAAGTTCACAAGGGGCAATCACCCTTAAAGCCGTTTCATGTGTGAGTGATAAGATGCCAAACAGCCCTTGAAGATGAAGGAATGATCAAACTTTGGAAAACAGCTTGGACTTCACCTGAATATCAATGACCCTTTGAGCTGATGGGAGACTTTCTCCCTCACACACAATTAGATAGAGATTAGGCTGGGCTGGAAATTCCCAAAGGCAAAATACAATAAAAACGTTGTACATGGGGAAGGTTGTAACCCTTTATTTTGTTGATGAAAGAGTAGCATAGCTCTAAGGATTCATAACATTAAACCAGTTGTAGGTATTGTGAGGAGACCACTATTAAATTGAGTCAGGCCCTACCACTATTTTGTTGTGGGCTTTTATTGCTAGGAGGGACACAGAATGCAGGCAGCATCTTGAGTGTAAAAGCCCTTTCTGGGATTATGAAGGACAAGTGGTTCGGTGCAATTTATACATACTATAAATGTTGTCAAAAGTCCAGTTGCAGCCTCTCACCAATTACTCCGCGTTGCACTAACCATGAGATGAGGAGGGTAAAATGCTGGTTGTTATAAACAAACTTTAAGAGTTCCTGTTATTCCCTCTTGGCTTCTCTTAGGATATGACACAATTCATTGTGGGCAAACTAACTGTAAATGATTTTGAACTTATTTTTTTAGTCGTCTTCTGGAAATGTGTTTGCAATCAATTTTTACAAGTAAGAATAGTTAGTAGGAGCCAGTTTTAACCACATATATTTAGATGATGTCAAACAGCAAGGCAGGCAGTTAGCAAACTGGGGGAATTCTGCAGTGAATTTGTCTAATGAATAATTTTGACATTCTGCAAAGAGAAAAAGGAGGCAAATTTGCAGCAGAACTTGTTACAGATTCTTCACCCAGCCCTGTTAGTAACTAAGCAAAATCAATACGATATGAATGAGGGATCCTGAAATCAGGTAAACGAGACAAATATAAGCCAGCTTCTACCATTCTTACTCTTTGTGAGCAGCACTGAAATTTTTTGCTTCTGCAGAATTTGTCAGCATCTCCAACACAAAAATGGGGACTAGGAATTGATCTGTGAGAGCTGTCCTCATCACGTTGTAAGAATGCAAAGCGAAAGACCTCGTGTGCACTCCAGACTTTGACGTCTTCACTCTCGAACCCACAGAAAACAGCAGCCAAGCAATTTGACTGTTATATGATAGATAGTCACTCCGAGACAACATCACCATTGAAAAGCAGCCGGGTTGCATTTGCCCTGGTTCTGCCAATCTGACTCAAGACCTGTCTATGAATTTGTTGACCCATTTCTCCCTTGTTCTGGTGCCCGCCCTGCACACCACGTATGCTATAAATCCATCGCGCGGTATGCTGCACTGCTCTTCTGTAACATGAATTTATGCTAATGGCTGTCTGCATATGCTTATATCACATATCTATATTAAACTTAATAGTCTGTTACATTGCTTCTTAACCCTGTGTCCACACATGATTAACTTCTCTGATTTCTTTCAAAACCGTTATTAACACAGTGTAGCATTTCACTCAACATGTCACTAACTTTCCCTGCCTGATGCAGGAGTTGGGGTAATTATGCAGCCCTGTAACTCTTCCAAGTAACACTGTACACAAAATGTTATTAGTTTATTCAGAGATTTGAGGATCTGCATGTATATCTGTTTGCGTGTGCTTGCTTTTGTTTAAAGATAAGTAGCAGTAAAGGATGTGACTTCACAGACTATTTTTTCAGTTAAATGTTTCTTAACGAAGTTCAGTGCTTTACGGCCCAGGTGTCTTATTTAGAGGCAAGATCATCAGCATGTTTGCATTTGTAGTGATGTGCATGAAAGCCACTTGAAAGTCGAAGCTGGAGGTTAAAGAATAGTTCAGATGACATGGAGCTCATTTGCAAAACTTTCTAGAGACCTGCAAAGAGCCAGACTTGAACCACTTGCACAATGCAATCATGGCAATCGTAAGTGCTCTTTTTTATGTAAATCTCATGCTAATAAAATTAATTTATTTATGGCATAAAATATTGTATTTGCTCATAGATGTATAGCTGCATCCGTACAGATGCAGACTTGTCAACTTTCTGCTTAAGGGAGCACCAGCATATTTTCATCCCTCAGTCATGGCTCTGGCTGTGGCTGCTAAAAGCAAAGATGCTGAGGCTGGACAGTTCTACCACACAGCATACCTTCTGAAGTCAGAATTACATAGCGAACTTTCCTGTTTCATTTTCATGAGGCTTTTTAATGTTAAAATGCTACCGTCTTTTATGAGCCCCCGAAACCATGAAGTTGTATGGGAATCCAAAGGCCTCTGGAGAGCTCTGCCTGCTGCAATTCACAATTAAATACACAGGTGAATTTGTTATTTCCCTCCCATTTTATCTGTGGCCTTTGATTTTTATCCAGTTGGAAGATAGGACAGCAAAGAGGAAAATCACAATGAATGTTATGCCAGGTGTACCTTCATGCAGGTGTACTTGCTATGCCAGATAACAGGAGCCACAGGGACACAGACACCAGTTTTGCTGCTGAGGGTGTTTATTCCTAAGGAAGATGGAACAGTGTTCTCCAAATCAGCAAATAAATCATCAGCAGGAGCAGGATCAGCACAGTCGACACGCCTGACTTTCTCTGTTACTGGACCCAAAAATTCCCAGGGAAAGGAGAGTTTTGTGTGGTATAAATAACAAAGCAAATGCTTAAGTAATAACTACCATAGGATAACAAATGATGATAATTCTGGTACACAGCTCAGTAGATGTAAAATCCAGTTGCAAATTTAACACCGGAAAACCTCTGACTCTTCTTTTCTTAGTCCAATGGCCACATGTTGGTTTTCTTCATTCTCCACACCTTCCTCATTTTGAACCTCTCACGTGCTCATCGTGATATCATGCAAGACAAATGGTCTCAAGAAATTTTTCACACAACATTGCTTTAACAGGACCATAAGTTTTAGAGACTTTTCTAAGAGCTGAATGCGAATTCCAAAGTGCTTTTCAAATTTCCTGTTTATCCAGCTTTAAAACCTTTTGACATCACAGTAGAACAAATAATAATAATAATAGCAACAATAACAATAATAATTAGACAAAATCAGACTCACTAAGTCTCTGTGGATGTGCAGCTCCTGTCTGCTTTGCTTGCTACATTTAAATCCAGCGATTAGGAACATAAAGGTTTCTCAAAATTCACAAGGGGTTGTTGAGTGGGCTAATGGGACAAAGCAGTTTTAATTATCCCGTAAAGTATCACAAAAATGGTCATTGCCATCTGATGCTAAACAGAGATAAAGTCTCCAGCGTGTTTCTGCTCCACAGGCAACTCTCTAAGAAACTTTTCAAACCCATGTCTGACCTGTTCTTCTATGCTTCCACAGAGAAGGACATCCATCTCCAGCCGTGGACCAGGAACAAGAAGCTCACGCCACCACTGTTTCCACTGCTACGGTATTATTTTCAAGCTGAAGTATAGAGTAGGAACAGCACAGGAAACTTACCAAGGAATTTTAGTGTAAAACTGGCTTTTCATGCATTTTTCCAATTTTGAAGATGACAAATAGTGAGTTGATAGGATGCCCTTACTTCATGTACAATTACTCTGCAATTTTCTGTCAAAAGCTGTCATCGCAGTCTTGCATTAAGGATGCAATTGAATCCATGGAACAAGTTAGTGTGTTAGTGCTGATGAGCAATGGGATAGACATCAGTGTGGATTGCACTTTTAACTATAAATGAGAAAACATGGTTCATACTCTGAAGAGCTTTCAGCCTTGATAGACTACATGTGAAGCAAGAGGGATATAGTTTACAAGGGCGTGTAGTGATAGGACAAGGGGTAACAGCCTTAGGCTGAAGGAGGAAAGATTTAGATGAGATGTTAGGAAGAAACTCTTCCCTGTGAGGGTGGTGAGGCCCTGGCACAGGGTGCCTAGAGAAGCTGTGGCTGCCCCTGGATCCCTGACAGGGTTCAAGACCAGGTTGGATGTGGCTTTGGGCACCCTGGGCTGCTGGAAGGTATCCCATGGCAGGGGGTGGGACGAGGTGGGCTTTGAGGTCCCTTCCCACCCAAACCAGTCTAGGATTCTATGAAAGGTAAAATGGAAGTTACTGGAAAAGTATTGCAAATAAACTTTTGCTCATGTGCTATTTTTCAATTTTTCTGTTTAGTTCAGTTTGTACAGAAGTTTTCTGAAGCTTATTAATGCCAGTGTTATTTATTCAGCCCAATTTTGATTTCAAACAGCTATGTTCAAAATACAAGAGCCTGCAAAGAAAATCTACTTCAATTTTGCTGAGCAGAGTCTTGAGAGGCCAGATGTAATCGTCCTTGCCAAGTGCAGTTTCCAGTTGGTGTTACAATAAAGCTTCCAGATACCATGGGAAGGTAGGAAAGACTGACACTCCTCAGTTGCTTTGAAGGAAACGGCACCTGTCTTGTTGCAACACACTCTCTTCTTGCTGAGTGGGCTGACATCTTTTACACTTATGGAGCACACAAATACGTAATTTACTAGCTTATGTGCAAATGTACTTCTAGCTTCTGCTGGATCAGTTCTGGCTCACAAACTCCTGCTCCAGTACTTGAACTTACTTTATCCTTTAGTCTCTGGCCAATAATTTTTATTTTTACTGGATGACAGTTCAAGTGACAGAACTATTTCTCCAGCATTATGTGTGCCATGAAGCTACGAAATCATTTGAATCATGATGTAGAATCACTGTGTGTTGGGTTGTGGGTTTTTTTACTAAACAAAGAAGTTTGCCAATGGCATTAGACATAACCTAGACTAAATTGCTCAGATCATGGGTCCTGGCCATCCCAAAGCTGGGAACGTATCCGACCCAGCTCAGTATCATATTTAAATATAAACCAAGTGGTAGCCAAGTCTATAGAAGCTCTATAAAATATTGAGCTCTCTCTGGGGTAATACACATAGCCATCACGAAAGAGATTGGGCACAAGGGGGGTAAAAATAGAGTGAAATACCAGAGTGCTCTTGGGATTGATTATATCACGTAAGTGAGCAGGGAAAAGGAAAGGACTTTTGCTCGTGGAAAAAAATGACTTGGCAACTCAGGGATGTGTTGTAACAAGAACTTGAATAAAATAAATAGGGAGCATTTTCAGGCTGTGGGGGCTGAATGAACACAATCAATCTTCCTTCGGCTGGAACTGCATCACTCTCACCTACAGCTCCCTCTACTGAATTAAATTCTCATGGTAACTTAAACTGCAGTATGAGACTCAAACGAGGGACATTCTCTGAGGACTCCATGACATGTAGAATCACACATGGGATTTCTGAGTGGTAGGTTTTGGGAAGTTATGACTTCCCAATGGTACCAAGCCATAGAGCATGTCATACTGATGCCTCGATGTGTCCATGTTCAAGAAAGCCAGCAGCTTCTCTGCTCAGACTGGGTCTATGTCCCAGCCATGGCATGAGGTTAAATTAGTCGTCAAGTTAATGCTGTGCCATAATTTTCCATATCTTCTGCTGGCATGTCCAACTCTCATCTACCACCCCTTTATCAGTCCTCCTAAGTTCTTTCATATTTACACCTTTCTTATCCTTTTTAGGATGTTTTTGTCTTTCCTATTTTAGAGGAACCATGAAGGAAACACCAGAATTTTTGTTGTAGTGCCACTAATCTGGTCTTTGCTTGTGTTACCACTTCACAAATATTTTTCCTGGAGGAAATGTTTCCCCTTGCCCAAGTTCAGAGCTTACCAGGTAATTCTAAACAGAGGAGCTGTAGTCAGGGCTTCTAGGTACTTCTGGGTGAAGTCATGTCATTGTGATTTAGAGAGCTGCTGTGCCCTACTCTGTGCATTAACCAGTGTCACGTGGCTCTTTGGGGTTTTTTAATTATTGTTATTGTGGAAACACCTAATATACACCAAGTTTATGTAAGAATCGAATAAAATATTTCATTAAAACCCCTGTACAGCTATTTATTATGCTGTTGAACCCTGGAAATATAAGATGTCATGTGCAGGAGTCAGATCTTCAGTGCTGCAGAGTTTCTGCTCATTAAATTGCCAAGTGTGTCTGTTATTAGTAAATCCATGAGAAATGCAGCACGGGGAGGGAGAGAAGTGCCCATCTTGTCCTTTTTCTGCCGAGCAGTGCTTGGATTGCTCCGACCTCTGGGTCTCAGAGAAGATGGTTTCTATTCCATCTTAGCCAAGGAGAGGAAACAGGGATGGGCAGAGTCAGAGCTGAGGGAAGCATGTGGCCTAGAGTTCAACGGGAGACTTTGAGGCAAAACTTGCCCTCCTTGGACACACACTTCACCCTCTCCTCCCCCAGCAGCCCCACGCATCTGACATTTCTGTCAAAAGATACCCTGAGTCGCCCCTCCTCCCTCCTCCTCCTTTCTCATCCCTCTGCCCTTTTTTTACCCCCCCTTCTCTCCCCTTATATGTGAATAGTGAGAAAATGACTGGAAACAATGTGCCAGTTTGCTGCGCTTTACACTGAGGCCCTTTTCTCCTCTCCTCTGACTTGAGAATGACTGAGAGTTGTTTTATCGTACAAAGATTCTCAGAGAAAAGAACTTTTATTTTACCCAATAACACAAGAATGGGCAACGGGCAAACAGTTAGTGCCTTGTTCCCAGCTGCCACTCAGACCGCGGCGGGGGAATCGCTAATGGGGTCTCTGTGCCGCCTCTCTCCACTCCTCTGTCTCTCTCTGTCTAGTTTGGCTCCAGCCTCAGTTGGCTGCCTTAGAGCCAGGGTAAAATGTTCCTGAGATAAGCTGCTCCACTGTGTTTAATAACTCCACCTTTTGTTTTTTTTGGGCAAAAAACATATTCTGAATTTTTATCTTCAAGACTCAGAAGGCGATGGGGGAAGGCCATGGATGTAGTGACACAGCTTGTGATTTGTCCCCTTGCACCTTGGAAAAGTGGGATATAAGAAAGAGAAGAGCTGTGGCAGAGGGTGCCCATGTTAGAGGAAAAAAAAAAATTAAAAAATCATTTCCACTAATGGAAGCTGTTGATTCATAGTTGATATCTAAATGTCAGCCTTTTACAGCTTAATCACGCCTTTATTAACCCCTCTTTTTCCTAGCTGAAAGGCAGGCTGACTAGAAGGAAAGAATAATAAAGATCGGAGGCTGGGGAAGCTGAAATGTGAAGAGTGAATTAGGCTTGTTTAGGAAAGAAAAGACTAGACAAGAAAAGACAAGCTGGGAAAGAGGGGTGTGAAAAAAAACCTAACGGAAAACATCATGCCATTGGCTGTCCAAGTGTTTCATATTCTCGGCAGCAAAGTATGAAGCATAGTTGTTGGAGACATTGAGAATTTGGGAAAAAAAAAAAAGCGCCTCTACTTAATTTCATCCATAATTCCCAAATCTCATCTGTCATTTAAAATCCTTCTAACTTGTTATACGCTAAGTGTCTGATCACGGAAAGGATTTTAAGACTCTGATGAAGTTAGGTACTTAAACTCAATGAGACAAGAATCATCACATTTCCTTTGAAAATCCCACAGTTTGGGGTCTGTGTTGATTTGTTTGATGTAGCAGGATGCCATTAGATTTCTAATAAGAACATCAGGGTTCAAAGAAGTTTTCACGATGGACTAGTACGTGCTCCCGAGAACTTCTAGTTGTATATATCTTAAGCAAAACAACCTATACTTAAAGCTGTGGGGCACTTTTGTCTACAATACTTTATTTTTACTTATTTCTGAGTATACCTCAAGTTGAGGTATTAATTTTACTATTTTTTAGCAAAAAAAGTGGGGGTTTTGAGAGACTGAAAGAAATTATGCTGCTTGCACCACTCGGCTCCACCTACACTTGAGATATTAAACTCTTTTTTTATGCATTTCTCATTATGAATTTTTGTCATGTATCTGAGCTTCATTCTTTGGGGGGAAAGAAAACCTTCCTGGTTTTATCCTGTAGTCAGATACTCGAATATCAGCTTCTGCATCTCCTGAGGATCACTTGGCTTCACCAACAGCCAGGTGGAGAGAGAGAGAAGGAGAATATAATGGAAATCATGCCAAGATTAATAAATTACTTCTAATGATTATATCTAATAAATAATATCCTTTACATATTAAGAAAAAAGTTAACTGATGTGCATTTAATGTATTTAAAATCTATATATGAATAGGAACTTTAACAGGCTTAGATATATCTGAATCTCCTCCTAAATCCAGGAAAGGCTGAGATGTATTACTAAGAAAATCTAGGTGCATTGGAATCAAACTTGCTCTAGGCCAGGTGAGACTCTTTCTTTACAGATGCAAGATTGTTTAAATATCTTAATCCATTTTTTGAAATACAAGGTAGGTCTCCTCCAGTTTCACTAAAGCCTCATCTGCTCTGTGCTTCACAAGGTTTATTTCTATGAGTGTTTTAGGTGCCAAGTATGAAATTTTGCATTTATCTTTCATCCCATTTAATCTCATTCTCCCCCTCACTATAGACAGGAAACACTTATTTTTGAAACTGAAAAGATACAGGCTAATATCCTTGAATTCAAAAGTATCTTTGCTAAATAAAATGAATATTTGTCAATAGATAGCCCGTATCTAGCTGTATTCAATCTGCCCCATTTTCCTTGGCATTGCAGAAAAGGGAAATACATTTTGTATTATTCATGTCAGAATTTCTGAAGTAGGATTCCTGCTTTCCGTGTAAATTTTGTGCAGAATATATTTAGTGGCAAGATTCTGTAGCAATTTCAGGAAGGTCTTAAGAGAAGGACCGGCCAAACTTCAGATCAACATCGATACAGCTGCATTTCCACAACTTAATTAAGTTGGAGGACCAGAATTAAAGTTGGGCTGTGTCTCAGTCACAGGTTTCTTCACTTTGCTCATCTCAGGGACACAGATTTATTTGGAACAAATTAATTTGATCCTAGTCTGCATGGAAAAATAAAGGGAGTGACAACAACTCTGGTGTATTGAGCTGCTAAAGCATGTGGAAACCCCAAATTCAGTTTAAACCTTGATGCTTTGTTCATAAATTTCTCCAGGTAAATGCTTTGGTTTAATCCCTCTTCCTTTCCTGCTCACATTTGTGATAATCTCTACAGTGAGTGAGGTCTTAGTTAACTGTTGCTCAGGTTGTAACTCAGAGAAGCAATTCAAGGCTGCAAGAGAAACATTTCAATTATACGAATAATCAAATTCAAAATGTTATTTGAATAATTTGAGTTCTTAAATTAAGCAAGCACTTTTTTGCAAGTGGTCTATAAATTACATTTTCCGCTACATTGGCAGTCAACGGGTAATTAATATCTCAACTTTTCCTTCTTAATGTTGATTTAAGAAAAATAAAATAAGCTTAGAACATAAATGAGCTTTGCTTTCATAGCTCAAACATTACAGTCCCTGCTCAGTTAGATGTGTAGCTCTGCTAGCTTTCTCTTCTCTGTGGCTGGACAGACATGTAAGTATACAGATCTTTCTGTTTAATTTAAATTGAGGAATTCTAAAGAAGGTAAAATGAAGTTGTAGTACTATTTCTGTTGATTTCAGAGAAAACAGATCTTCATCCTCAAAATGAAGTGACTCCATTCGTTACACCTCATCCTGTACCAACCAGGAATCTCGCTTCATTCTCCTAATACCAGATGAATGCAGATTTGACCAGTCTCCTGACTGAACAAGTGTACCTGGGTTAAAACATTACACCACCAAAAAATCGCAGTGTCATAAATGCAGAGAAGGTGTTGAACAAAAATCTCATCCAACTCAGAAAGGCTTTGTGAAAACAGCCTTTTGATTATTTTGCTGAACTACAGGACAGTAATTCAAATGGAGGGTATGTGATGAACTGTTAATATTTCTCAGCCAGGGAGAAATTATGAAGCGGACAACTGGGTGACACAAAGAAGGGGTCACCCAAGACGGAACACGTACAAGGTTTGATCAGGTAAGCCCTCCTATAGACATTATGTTGATAGGGTTATTTGTGAGAAATACATTTGCTCATACTCCGAAGGTTAAACTCTTGCTGTTCCCTTTCTAGGGTTAACTGTAATGAAGTTTCACCTGAGTGACAATAAGATATATAAAAGACAGCAAGGGAGACAAAGGAGGTGGAAGGGGGAGGAGATACTGCACATGTCCAGAGCTGCACTGAGAAAAGGTAGCAAAATGCAGGGGAAATAAAATAATCTATTTCAAAATGATGCCTATTTTTCTTTTTTATTTAACCAATTACTTTTTTGCAAAATATATATCAAGCACCTACCTGAAATGGCTTTGAAAACATCAATGTTTCCTATAAAGTGTGAGAAGCACATAGGAGGCTAATGATAGCCATTCTTTACTTGCACAATTTGTTTGCCCATCCTTGCATCTTTTAGTAAACTGGGTTTGTTTACAGAAATGTTAAAAAAAAAATTCAAAAGCCATGTTCTGAAATTCTTTCCCTCTCAGGCTCTGTTTCCCCTGTCTGAGCCGGGGGGTGGTGTGAGACTAGTGAAATATCAGAGAAACAATAAAATTTATATTCTTGGTTGTTTTAATATTGATCTTGGGAGATGAAGGATGACAGAAACAGGGGTGGTGATGGTCCTAAATAACAAAAAAGAGACTTCACGATAGACAAGGAGCCCTGATACATACCCAGCAATGCAGAGCCTTTACGTGACCCAAGTAGATATTTAAAACCAGACTCCCATATAATACCACAGTTTCATATAATCATAGCTTATCTAGCTTATCTAGATGCTCTCGAACCCCAACGAACTGCTGTCCGCTTTAAACAGAGCCTGAATTCAGCATCTGTCTGCCCCACCACATCCCACAGGGCACTGGAAGTCAGAATTTTCAAGGACCTTGGCCACAAACATATTTTAAACCCCTGCACAATCCCCTGCAAGTGGGGTGAACAAACCACTCTGGGCTTCCAGCTAACATCCATCTCCAACCCTAGGTCTACCAGAATATTCGATATTACTTAATTCATTATTTTCTACCTGCTTCATTAACCTAAAGAGATATTAGGCATGAATGTTTTTTTGTTATGACAGAAGATGAATACATGATCAGAAATAATAGCTCCATCCTTTCCTACTGGTCAGAATCGGTAGTTGGTTAATTATTCAACAGGCTCTGGTGTTGCTGCCAAACCCATGCTTTCTTCTCAGAGAATAACAGACAAGCTTGTTAGAGCAGCTTTCTTTGGACTGTCACTTTAGTGTTGATATGGGGTTTACTGAGATGCTGGCACTTTAATTTTAGTTTATTCTTTTATTCTCTTCTATCATTAAAAACGTGCAACTTTCCCTGTGCATTTGTGCTGGCAAGCCAGACTATATTAATACATTACCTCTGTTACATCAGGCCATTCTTTTGCAGAAATGATATGCATGGTTTAATGTCTTCGCAGAACTTCAGAATTAATCTCTACCTCTCTCCCAGTACCGTATGTTACTGTTTCCCACTAGTATGGAAATGCAGGTAATCTCGCGCCCTCCGTGACATGGGCAAGTGCTTTACAAAAAAGCATCTTTGACAGTTATCTTTTATACTTTAACACGACCAAAGAGTTAGAGCCTTAACCACTAGGCCTTGTACTACTTTGGGATTGGACAAAAGGCAGAAGTCTTGTGATAGTAGCATCCATTTATGAGTTTGCATTATCATTTCATAAGGCAAAACAGAAGGTGATATAAGCCCACTGCCATTCCTTAGTTTTTGACGGAACATATTCATCAAAAAAGCATGCAGTCCCCTGAGCTTGCAGCCATATGCTACAGGAAAATGTCACCAGTTAAAGATGTATTCATTTGCTGTTTTGAAAACTCTGTTTGATATTCATGCATTCCAAGTGTTTTGACCTAGATTTCTGTAGAGGCATTAGATCCAGTACTGAACAGGAAGCTAGACAGCTGTTGCTTGTGTAGTCAAAGGAAGAATTTAAAGTAAGGGGGGGAAAAAAAAAGAATAAAAAAATGAAAACATTTATTAATGCATGCCAACATTTTGCACAGCCAATATGTTTAATACTAGATTAACTAATATAAGCATATGGAGATGCATTTGTTGCAAAGCTTTAAAGAAAAGAACAAAGAAAAAAGTTGGATGTATCTAAAGTTCACACAGAATAGAATTTGCACTTTCTCCTACAAATGAAAGCCTGGTGAAATGGCAACACACTTTAATTATAAGCTACTTGCTAATGTCACAACATTTAAGTTTGGGGGCTATATTGTAGTACAAACCTCTCAGCATATGCCTTGCCTAATCCAGAAACCTACAGGTAATAAAATCCCTTACTGACTTCTGCAGCCTTTGCAGTTCATTTTGCCCTGAAGTTGTATAAACAGTTTGTTTGTTGCAACTGTAGATTCCCTCCTAGTAAATCCAGGTACAAACCAGATGTACAGTAAATAAACGCATGGAATTATTTAGTGCTGGCATTCTTTCTACAGCTATGGCCAAGGCACTGCATTTTGTTATTACTGGGTTTCTACAGATACAGTTTGTCTGATGTTCATAGGTCCTTTGGTAGTTGAGTCATAACTGTAAATAACACTGGGGAGAAACATTATCTTGATTGGGTAGGACCTTATGGGGCCACTCATCTAATTCCACCAAAGGCTAGGTTCCTAAGCCACTTATCCAGGTTGTCTGTCCACAGCTTTTCATACCACCTACTGCAGACACCTTGAGCTGGGCTGGGTAGTCCTGCAAAGGACCCTGTTTCTTTCCTTTGATTTTGATTTGTCCAGATCAGGTGCAAAACCTTGAGACAGCTACAGACAGACAGTCCCCCCCAACAGCAATAAGCACGACTGACTCATTTTTCAGTATTAGTGGAAAAACTTTTAACTATTAAGTTCAAGCAGTAATCTGTTATCAATTTCAACATCTTCTGTTAATGGATTTTATACTCAGTCCAAAAATAGAGGAAAAACGTGCGAACATTTCCCCTCCCCGAAAATGGTTTTCATTTTCACAGTGAAAAATATGAAGATGGATTTTTTTCCCAATAGCTCTTTCCCTAAGTGTTTATCAAATAGTTTATGCAAACACATTTCAGCTTATGGTTTATTTATAAACAGTTCAATTTCATTCTCCACAAAGGTGTGGAATTGGTTACTCAAGCCACGTGCTGGTTATTTATTTATTTACTTACTTATTTATGACTGGGTGAATGAAACTTTTTAAACAAGGGAAAAATGAATGAAGAATAGCGAAGAAATGATCCTGCAGTTCAGAATGAATAAATCAACAGGTCTAAATGTCATGAAAGTGAATTCTCCAGTATCTTCATGAATAGTCAGTCAGGGTACTTGTGAGGGCCTGTTGACAATAGAAACCTACAAATTCAATGGTGTGGTTGGAATACACACACACACAAATATATGTAGGCATACATACAGTCTCAAATGATGTCCTAGAAAAATGTCTGTGCTGTGCTGCATCTCCACAAGTAGATCTACATAGGTAGGTATGTATGCTTCACACACCACTCTTCCCAAATCACACTATCTGCACTTGGGATAGAACTTCAAATATAACATTAAATCTCAGAAATCTAGTGAGTTTTGTCTTTCTAATTCAGTTCCTCCATCAATTCTGATGCAGGCTTCCACTGTTAGACAAGATGCTCTGGAGGTGACTCCTCCTCAGAAGCCAAGGCTTTTTGGGACTGCACACCGTCATATATGGACCCGCAGGCATGGCAGAAGCATCATGCTATAAACCCAGGAAATGGAGTGGCACTTATGAAGCAAGTTAAAAAGGGCCATGGAAAGACCACAGCTGTGAAGAGAGGGATTGAGCAGTGACAAGGAAAATAAGCCTTCGGTTGGGGTTGTAGGAGATTGCAACCAGAATAAAAAGAACAAGAAAAGTCATAAATTCTTGCTTTCCTGTTGATTTATGAAAGCCAGCTAAAAGTATCTGTCTTCCTGGCTGCTAGAGAAATTTCTTCTGTTAAGTAAATGTATCGCAGTGGAACACTGGACTTTTTGTCAGCTGTGTAACGTCTCAGTACAGGGCCCTGATTCCCACAGAAGCACCATGTGAGTACTCCTCACAGAATTCTGTTCGGTTGTGACTGCTGTAAAAGGTGGAGATTAAAATGTTTGTTATTTTCTCAAGTCAATCATCAAAGTTAGAGGCCTTTCTAAGCCTAGTTGACCCACTGGGCTTGGTTGGGTGCACTAAGGCAATGTCTGGTTAGCCTGACAACTGGTTAGCTTTGACATCCACCCAACTGCCCACGAATTCATTTACATCTGGGCCATGTGGGCATAAGACTAGGATCAAGCCTGAGCTGATTTCTCTGGTAATAATATGTTTCCAACCCTCTTCCTTTGCTTTTCCAGTCAAAAGAAACTTTGCATCTTAAACTGACATATTTTCAATTTTTACAGTCTACTTTTGCACGATCCTTCCATATGGTTAAAGTTAAAATTCAGAGGCTATAGATAGCTGGGGCAGTCTTTGTATTAATCCAAAATGTGCCAGCTGAGTTAGGAACCACTAGCTCTGCACAACAAAACATGAACTAATAATGCTTGAGCTTTTTGCTAATAGCATACCTGAAGCAAAATCTTGTTATCCAGCCTGAACCACTTAGGAATTAGCAGTAGCATACTGTACTATAGCCAGTTTGAACAGATGGATTTAGAGCCGGAGAGGCAAATATATCCCTTTTTGGAATTTGTCTGCCTAATTTACTCATGTTACTGTTACAGAGATACCAAGATAGCTGATGATGCTGCTCTGCACTGTATTTACTCGGCTGCATTGCCACACAGAAATGTGATTCATAGACTCACAGGAATTGCAGATGGAAGAGCCATATTAGATCATTCAATCCATCTCCCTGCTGATGCAGAATTGCTCGCTACAGCTACAGTACATTTTCTAGTGTTTTGTCTGGTCTAGTTGTAAAAGTCCCCTGACACGGGAATTCCACCGCTTCCCTTGGGAAACTGCTCCACAGTTCATCTTTCAAAATTGGCACTGTCAGAGACAGGCTTGAGAACCAGGACCATTGACCTGTACTCAGTTGGGAATTCCTCCCTTCCTAATCACTAGGTGACCCGGCATGAAGATGCTGTACCATCAAAAATCACATGGTACTTGTGGACACATCACAGATTTACAGTAATTGACATTTCTTCTTCTCATCTGCAAGATACACTTTGCTTTTTCAAACCTACCAACTTTTACTGCCTTTTTATCCCAACCCCCTCTGGTGCACCTGCACCCCTAACATGGTCTATGCAAAGACTAAAAACCATCAAAGAATCTCAGGTTCTCTCTGGATCCTCGTGGTTCTGATGTAAAGTTCAAGTTTCTCATTCTCACAGAATCCTGGTTCACCATCAGTGCTGGTCTTTTCCCTTTTCCCAATGACACCACCTTTCTGAAGGACTTTGGTTTACTGTGACAGTAAATTAAGAACAAGGAATTTTCAGGTTTCTGCTTGTTCAGAAAAAGTCAGGCCAAGGAGGTGGGAATTGCTGTCAATCAACACTAATAAACAATTTCCAAAAACTTCAGCAAACCAAGAAATGGAAAAAAAAAAAAAGAGAGACAATAAGAAAAAAGAGGGAGAAAAAGAAGGAAAAAAGAAGCTTGTTTCACTGAATGAAACATTATACTTAAAAATCTGAGTATACTGTAAATATTTACATAGTCAAGGGAAATATTTAGAAATGGAATTGTTGTGGCCATCTTTTGAATTTAATGCTTTGTTTACCTGTCTTCTTTTCATAAGGAAAAAGAAAAGAAGTCAAAGTTCAGGCAGACAGTGCCAGTTGTCTGCATGTGTCCTGGCTTTTCATTCAGCAAGGCTTTGAAATGTGGCAGTATGACCATCCTCCCATCCTTCCCGACTACCTACTTTTCCTACGACTCTTATCAAAACAAGGCAGGCCAATGCCAAAAGATTTCACTGGAACCAGAGGGCTGTCTGCTGAAAAAAAATCAGACTTCTCTTCAGCTCAGGAACAATTAGAAAACCGAAGCTGGAGAATGGAAATGAAGATCAATTTGAATTTATATAATACAAAATTTATGCATATTTTTGGTCACCTATAGGGGTTTTTTTCCCTAGGTTCTGAGCCAGAATTGGATATACCAAATACCAAGTGAAAGGGCAGTTATGTCAGTAATTCTAGCCCATCTGGAAGCAATAACTACAGTCAATCACAGAGTAAATCCTTATCTGATGAGATTTCCAGCCCAATTTTTTTAGACACAAGAGGTTCAGATAGTTCAGATAAGGTTTGGCAGCTGAATTGGTATTTGTCCCAAGCAAACCTCCAGAGGTTCACCAGTCACTAGTAATAAATGAAAGTCTTTATAAAGGGATGGTTATTTTGTGGCCAACATGAGATAAATTGGCGGTGCCAGCCCAGGTCCTAGGAGACATCTGTCTGTATCTGAATGCCATCACCAGCTCTCTAGACGTGCAAAAGCACTGGGACCTGAAGGTTTTAATGAGCCTTCTTCCAAAGCTGAGTGGCTTTTGCTTTCGCCCCGAGGTAGAGTGGGAACCCAACTGTTATCAAGGGCAGCAGATCTAGCACATTCATGTGCTGGAGCAAAAGGCTCTTTGAAGGAGACATCAGTAGAGAGAACAAGCTACTTGGGATGCAATGCACCCCGTGAGTTCCACATCCATTCCATCTCTTTCCCATTAGCGCGTTTGCTGGCTATGCCAGGTGTTCTCATTAGCCATATGTATAAATATTTGTCTTTTTTTTTTTTTTACCATTCTGGTACTGTATGTATAGGAAGAAGTGGAGCCAATCTGTGTGTGAAAATCAACGTTTGAAGATTTCCTTTTGGCTGCCGGTAGCTGGGGCCTGTTTAACATCCCCTGTTGCAGTTGGCTGCTATCTCAGAGCCACTTTTCCAACTACTAGGAACCAAATCAGGAAAGGAAAAAAAAAAAAAAGATATGGATGAGATATTGACTTTCAACGTGTTGTACATTTTACCAATAAGTAATAATGACAAAGACACTAAGGCGTGTAATCTCCCATCAATGAATCAATACAAATCCCATTAACACTCGATGAAGGGATAAGATAGCCTTCAAGAGCTCTTTGTATAGGTCTCCCTCTAAAGGCTCTGGAAGTCCTTTCTGCCTCAGGACCACCAGTATATTGTGATTTTAATGAAGTAAAGAGTTTTTACTGGCAAGAGGACTCAGCAGATGAACGAACCTTACAGATTCCAAGTCTGGCCCATACAAAAATGTAATGCTTAAGTGAGGTGTGTTGATTCTGCTAAAACATGAAAGCAGAGAAGTCTGTAACATCAGCCATCCCAGTTGTCAGTAAGATCAGTAAAAACCAAAGGTGGTTAAACAGTTAGCTTCAAACTTCCTAGAAATTACAGGCTCTCAGTTTTTAGTCGGCTGTCCCACTTCCTCCTCACTTCTCTGCTCTAAGTTGTCCCTCCAGTTTCAAAAGTGATACCAAATACCCACACTTGACCTCTTCCCTTGTAGATCTACAATCATCTGCAATAGTAATTTAACTCACAGTCCCTGAACTGTGCAATTTCTGCTTCCACTGAAACAAAAAACTGGAGCTAACCTTCATGGGAACTTAGAAGCAGCTTCAGGACACAGATTTAGCTCACTGAAGACAGCCAAGGACAAATTAGTTAAAGAAAGCACCAGTGTTGCTCAGGGTAATTGGTTCAAGTTAACCATTAGACCTACTGGGCAACTTTATCAAGTTCTTGAAGTGCTTTTGAACACAACACTGTTGTGGGAATAAGAAGAAAATTGCTTACATATATCTAAATCCTCTGGGGAAAATTATCCTACCAAACAGTCCTAATTTAGTCTGATAAATCAGGGAGGAAAAAAATAATCAGATTCTGAGTTGTGTGTTTTGTTTTGGAGGCTATTCTTGTTTTTATATTCTGAAGTACCTGGCAGGGAAATGTTCAAAGCCTCTGAGAGTAACTTGTACTGAATATTAATTTGAGGAGGGGGGCTTTGGTCCTCTTTTCTCTTCTGAAATCTTTCCATAATTCCAGAGCAAATTTAGGTACCACAGTGTCATTTAATTGTATGAAAACCTCTTCCATAGTCTTCTATTTTCCTTTCTTTCTCCACTCTCCAGCATTTATGTCTCTTTGAAAAAAGCCTGCCTGCAATTCCATTCCTTATTCTCTGTTTTTGCCATTAGATGTGTTACCAGTATCATGGGAAGACAACTGGGCTGCCTGCCTCCTTCCTGGTTGCCTCTGAACTTCTTCAGCCTGCAAAGAAAACATTGTGGGACTTTGTTCAGAACAGTAAGAAACTAAATATTTATCTTCCCTCCTATAATTTATGCAGCACGGGATTAGTATAGAAAGTACCAAGACTGAAAGGTCAAGTGAGCTTCCAAACAGTGTTTCACAATGATGTATCATTGCACTTTTACCATGGCTTGTTTTCTAGCCCCAGTAGCACCGATGCACCTGAAGAGATAACCTCACCCATGCTACAGCCCAATTTTCTGTTATGTATTTATCAGTTTCATTTACATTTCCTGTAGGGATCATAATCTCTGCTGGAGAGTTTGTATCAGTGTTAGTACCAAAACAGTTTACATTTGTGGGTTGCCCTCTAATTGTCTGCTGTCACCTGCTGATGTTTTAATTACTCAATGGACTGGCATGAAGACAGGGTCGGTGTGGGATTTCCTGCTATTGGACCAAGTCAGCGCAGCCCCTATCCCTACCACATGTCTGGAGCAGACCAGGGAGACAAGCATCTTGTTGAGAACCCCTGGGTTTCCTCTCAGCATGGAGGTCACACGGTAGAAAAACACATTGTCTTTATCCATGAAAGACCTTTTGGATGGAGAAATCCCCTTCCTCCAAGCTGCCAAAGCCTCAGTCCTGACATTTATGCCCAAGGGACCTTTCCCATCCCTGGGATTTCAATAACTCTTGACCCATACCCTTGCATCTTTGCACTACCATTATCGCAGGGGCTTCAGGGGAGTGCAGGCCAGCAGGCATGCTGCACACCACAAAAAAGGGATCTGTCTCTGGTAACTGCAGCTTTCATTAGTTTAAAGTTGGTTGAATCAGATAATGTGACTCCTCAGTATGTCTTTCATATGTCTGCTCGGTAGAGCTAGTCACTTAACTGTGACCTTCTTCTGAAGCTGGAAAAGACCTGTCCGCAAGATTGCATCGTGTGTCAGAATAACACACCGGCTTCTACTCAGCAGATATTTTAAGTACTTTGCTAAACCTGAATGACCCAGGCTACTAGAGGATACGGTCGGTTCTCCACCTCTTGAAGTCTTCAAATCAGGAGTGGATGCCTTTCTGAAAGATATCGTTGGGCTGAACGTGATTTATTAGGCTCGCTACAGTGGGAAATGGGTGAAATACTAAGGCTGGAATTATAGAGCAGCTTAGCATAAGTGACCTGATGACCCCTCCTGGCTTTAAAAATCTAAGAGCTTAGCCAAAGATCCAAGAAGTGAATACGGCTTTTTTATAGGCATGATGTAAACAAGTTTATGTGGATGTGTGTGTGAACCAGGACTTGATGAGGTTTTGCCAGGTCAGATTTGTCACACTTTGGAGCCTCTGTCCACTTCTTCATGAGTATGGCAGCCATAAAAGAATAATTATTTAAAAAAATAATCATAGGTGAGAGCTAAATAAAGCAATGTCATTGTTTTCTCTTAAATGTCACCTCCTTTGGAAGAAACAAAAAAAAAAAAAAAAAAGAGTGGAAAATTATAGGTGTCTGGCCAAAAAAAGGGAGGGGACATGGAGCAGGAGAAACAACCATCAAAATCTTCTGTTTTGGTGATAAAAGGGGAGCGAAAAGACTTCCCGCACACGGGGAACACTAGGCATAGGGAAATGCCCACCCTTGTATATAGAAACCCTGGCAAACAAACAGCTCCCGCCTGGCACAAGGATGCCAAGGAGCAAGGAATGAGCGCGGGGCCGGGGAACAGCGATGCTCCTGACCGCGCTGCCACCCGCGGGGCCCGACCCATCAAAGAGTCCGGCAGCCACATCAAAAACACCCTCAGCCTTTGGATGAACGAGCTGTTTGTTTTTCTTCCCGATGGCTTGATAAGAGGTCACAGGATGTGTCCGATTTATTTTTTTTCTTTTTTCTTTCTTTTTTTTTTTTTAATAAGGCGAAACAATAGGTTAAGAGAGAGAAGCCCCAGCCCAGTCCCAGTGGGTCTCCCCGTCCCCCGCGTTGCTCCATTTCCTGCCCTTTGGAAGCAGACATCCCCCTTTTGTTTTCCTCCAGCCCGGCCAGCGCGTGTCGGTGCGGCGGACACCGGACAAATACCTTTTGGCCGCCGTCCGTACTCCCCACACCCCCCACCACACACACACACACACCCTCCCCTCCCTTCTCCCCCGGCCGCCGCTCGCTCACGGGCCGGCGGCTTCCTGAACCCCGGCGGCCGCTGCCGACCCGCCGCCGGCCTCGCAGGAAGAGACGGCGCGGCCTGCGCCCGCCCGGGCGGAAGCGACGGGAAATCCCTGCAGCTGCCCGATTGCCGCTCCCGCGGCCGGCGGGACGCGGCCGGGGCGTGCGGGCGCACGGCGGGAGAGCCTTCCTGTTGGCCCGGCCGCGGTTCTTCCCCCAACTCCCCGCTTTCTCCCCCCGCTTCCCCCACCACCTCCTCCTCCTCCTCCTCCTCCCCGCCCGATGCTGGAAATTCGCGGCACGCCGGCTCCCACACGCACGCCGGGGGAAGTGCTGGGAGCCGGAGATAAGCCATCCCGGCTGCCACCGGGCTCTGCCGCCGCGGTGAAAGTGGGAAACAAAAGGCGAGGCGCCCGGGTGATTATTCTGCAGGGACTGTTAGACTCCCCCCACCTACCCCCTCCCGCCCCGGCTCTGCCGGGAGCTCGCGTACCTGGAAGGAGACACTCGGTGTCTTCGGCCCCGGTTCGTGGGAATGGCAGGTACCGGGAAACCTGCTGATGGGGAGCAAGGGAGGGTGTTGGGAGACCCCTGCCTCTGGGGAGATGCGTGGAGGAAGGATGCTCAGGTATTGAAACTCTCACACCCCCTCTCTAATCCGTCAGCCCATCCGAAAACCGAGGTGCAGACGGGTTGTTACAGATGTGCATGAAATCCATGGGTTTCTGGGAGTTTGCTCCCAGCCTCTGGCCCCTCACCACTACACCGGGAGGCTTCCCCCAGAGAAACACGTTCCTAATTGGCACAAACAGGGTTGAGATTCAAATAAAAGATCACTGACTTCTTTCAAAGCCCATACACACCCTGTCTGTGCTCCCCAGGAGTTGAGTAGCAATGGGGAAAAGTTTTCCCTTCTGGCTGGAGCTGCACAGAAAGAAGGATGATGGCACACTCGGGTTTCTCTGCCGGCAGTAGGGATGGGCAGGCAGCATCTTCAGGGATGAACAGCTTCTTCCTGGACCTTCCTGGGTGACCACAGTTGTTTGCAGGAGAGGAATGCACCGTGTAAATCTCTTTTGTCAGCCTAACTTCTGATTTTGGCCTAAAATTACAAAAATTGAAAACATTTATAAACTCTTAAGCTGCTCATTAAGGTTCTCCATTTTCAACCTTCTGTCTGATGACCTCTCATTATAATTCCCTTCATACAGATGACCTATTTTGCACAGACACAGTGGTGCTCGTCTGCGAGGCAATGCAGGAGTTAAATTAGATATTCATATAGGCAAATTTGAACACTAAAATAAAATTGTCTTCCTGAGGTCATTGTCTCTGTAGACCAAAGTGAGGGAGGAAGTGCAGGAATGCGATGCTGATTAAGATACCACATGCTGGGCAGGTATCAGTTTAAACACTTTAGACTGTTACCTGCTCAGCAGGGAAGACCTGAATCCACATTTGATGATTGAGCCATATTTATGTCTCAGCTCAGCAAGTCTCCATACATTGGCCTGATGAGCAGAGTGTATAAAACTCACACCAGTGTCTCTGTATTAATCAGAGAGGTGAAAAAAGGTTTCACAGGTACGCTGGATTTCTAAATACGTGGGTGTCCAGGGCCCATTTACCCCAGGCTCTATTATGGGTAAGTGACAATGCACCTACTCTGCCCCCTTTCACATTTTGGATGAATCATGCGGCAAGCTGAACCACATCAAATTAATACCTGTTCCATGGCTCAGGCAGCCAAACTGATAATCTTCTGCCTGAAGAAGGGAGTTTCTTTCTTGTACATGGAAAACTCTGCGTGTATATATATATATATATATATATATACTCACACACAGACACAAATATATACACATATATCTATAGCTAAATACACACATATATAGGCTTTTGTATATGTATGTTTTGCAACTTTACATTAGAAGCTGTAGCTATGTTGTATCATACAGTACTTGAAGGTCTCAAATTCTGATTAGCATTCTTGATGGGTTCTTTCAGCATGGTTTACTCAGGAAACAAGGCTTATGCAATCACAGTCTGTGTATGTGTGTACGCGTCTGTCACCATTAGACATCAGATAATTTACACAGGAGAGAGGCATTATGAATGTCCCTAGACCAGGAAAAGCTTCCTGGAGAAATAGCTTCTGTCCATATTTTCACCTTAAAATAAAAAAAAAAACTATAGAGGACCCAACTACAAGACACTTACCCATTAAAAATCATCATTAGGCTTTGTTCGATCCTGTACTTGTGGAACTGCTTGCTCAGTATCTAAAGAATTACTGTGATTAAGAAGTTATAAAGGATGTCACCAAAGAAGCAAGATTATACTCAGATTTAATATTAATCTGCTTCATTTTTCACTGCAGGATATATATATATTTAATATATATATATATTTTAAGGGGTTTATTTTTCAGTTTACAAAATCCTCCTCCTGGGAATGCACATGTAGGTTTGCAGCTCTGGGCAGAGATCAGCTTTCAGCAGAACACACTCCCACATGACCAAACCCAGCTCACATCACACAGGCACAAATATTACTATTTGAGATTTAAAGCTTCCTCCCAAATATTCACGAGTGATGCGGGAGAGAGGGCTTTAGCCCATGCACTTCAAAATCAGAGCTCCAGAATAAGGTCTGATTAGCGCAACTTCTGCTGATGGTCCTGGATGTTCCTTCAGCTTTAGCCCGTGAAGATTAAACACCATAAAATCCAATTCTGAACACAGGATTTTATATAGGACAGTAGCTTGATTGTTTTATTTTCTTGTGCTTTTTTTTTTGAGGATTTTTCTTTATTAAGATATTATACAGGCTGTCCAGGCAACTGGCAGAGTCACCATCCCTGGAGGTGTTCATAAAACATGTAGATGCAGCATTTTGGGATGGCAGTGGTGGGTTGACAGTTGGACTTGATGATTTTAGAGGTCTTTTCCAACCTTAATAGTTCGGTGATGTACACAAGGATATACAACCTTGGCACTGGGATTCCTACAAAGAACAAAGAATTGGGCTGAAGTGTTACTTATACCAAAAATCCAACTCAAAGGGCTGTGATTGTACCTGGAGAAGTTCTGGCTCCTGCCAAAATAATCCATTTGTTTGGGAGAGCCACTACAGTGCCCAGTTAGGTGTTTGTACCCTGGCATGTGATATTCCACTGCCTCATCTCAATGGTACAATAGGAGCATGGACAATGTATGGGAGTTCTTTTGGGGGCAAATAATCCAGTGATACAGAGAAGCCAGGAAGGGAAAGGAAATTATGGTTTGAATTGCTGATATTTCTAAAGAAAAATCTCCAGTTGCCATGACAATAAAAATGTGAAATATTCAAAGAGGTCAAAATTAAAATACATGATTTACTCTTCTCAAAGAAAGTGCTCTACACACACACACACACACACACACACACACACACACACACACACACACACACACACACACACACACACACACCCCCCTCATGGATTTTAGTTTTTGACATCCACAGGTTTTTTTGTTTTTTATAGAGTCAGGAGTGTTTCTTGGAGGATCCCTCCCTGTTCACACAGCATGCAGGCTGACCTTGTCTGCGGAGCCATTTCTGAAATAGAGTCCTTGTGCTTTCTAGTCATTCCTAGAAAATTAGAAAAGGTGTCAAACATCTCGAACCCGTCTTTGTGTCTGTGACTAAACAGGAGCAAACCGGCCTGGAGAGATGGAGAGTCCCCAGCTGGGAAAAGATGAGAGCACTTGTTTCTGTAATATGAATGTGTTGGCAAACAGAGATGCTTTGGGAAAGACAGACCCACCATCACCACTTTGTGTCTCTTTTCCAGTTCTCTGGAGAGGGAAGGATGTTTTGTTTGGGGTTTGTGGGGTGTTTTTTGTTTTGTTTTGTTTGGCTTTAGACTCCCCATGGCATATTTCCAGTAGCACTATAACTACCTTGGCACCTCCTTTCTCCTTTCAATGCTGTCATAATGAAGACTAGCCCTTAAGAGAAACTTACTTCAGTATCTACATAATAAAACTGTCCAGAGGTTCCATCCACAAAATTTCAAATTTGGGAAAAAAAAAATTTAAAATTCAATATTCCCTTGAACCCTCAAGATATAAAACCAGAGTTTTCCCCCCTTGTGGTACCCTACCAAAATGAGAGAAGAGGATTGTTATATAAAAAAAATAAGAATCCCCAGAAACTCCTCCTACCAGGCTGGGACTGATCTCTGTTTACCTCAGGGGTTGCAAACTGGCAGGAGAACCCACCATCTGACCATGGCACGTGCCAAGTCTCACAGACTTCTTGCAACCTTGTGCTGTGATTTCCTTTCCATGGAATGGGGATGAGTCCAGAAGGATCAGTGAGATGCAGACCTTGAAGTGTACAAAGCCTCTTTTGTTCTGAACTAATTATGTTGTTACTCCTGCGTGTGCAAGGTTGGAGATGTCCAAGGAAGAGCAGCCAAGAAGTCTCAACAACTTTCATCCTTGGTCACTGTTCAAGCCATAGGGATGTCAGTGTTTTTGCCTGCAAGGCCATCAAGAACAGGAAACTTGAGGAATTCACAAAACCAATAAACAATAAAGCAGTTTCTGGGGGGGGAGAAGGGAGGAGAAGGGTCAGCAGAGGGACTTTGCAGCCTTCCTAACATCTGGGTCTTGCTCAGAGTGCTCTGGGTGGAGGGGAAGAGGGCAGCAGTTTCTCAGAAGCTCTCAATTTACTGAAATAGGTTGAAGAGGTTGAGCCACTTAAAATCAGGTTAGCTTTATTAACTGTTCGTTTGCTGTGCTTGCGCAAGAGGTGGTCACAGTGACCCCACTTACCCATACTGCATTTTGAAGAGGACAGATTCTGCTCTCTGTCTTACCTAACGCAGGTAAGAAACAGTGGAACTGAGAAGTAAGGACTTTGGGTTGTCAGCTTTTTCTGGGTTTTTTTTCAGTTGTGTAGAAGGCTGGTTCCTGCCTGTTCATCCTGCTCAGCATACAAACATACCTAAAATGTCCTGAGAGAATCAGCATCCTCATAGAGAAGGGCTGATCTATGACTTCGCTGGCCTGTGGGACAAGCCATAAAAGAAGAAATTTAAGAAAAATAACAATTTATCATAAGAAATCTTAGAGCCATACACTCAAATTCTTGAATTTGGGGAAAATATTATTTGCACAACAGACTCTGCTCTCCTTATCTCCATAGCCTGAAGTATTCCTAGTGTTGCCAGCTGTACAGTGCATATCTCATTGCAGTACACAGTGCTCTGGAGTGTGCCAAGTAATAAGCTATAAAGAGAGAAGCAGGACTCAAGCAACACAAGGATGCAAAGCAATATTTTCCCTTGACACCCAAGGTCATGGCATAAAGAAACATGGAACAAGGGAGCGTCAATTTTCATTGAAGATGCTACTGTACCAAGCTAAGAGAAATAAATTAACATGATGGCAAACTTAGAGTGTCCCCTTAAAATGTGTTTGTAAGTGTGTGAGTGTGCACATGGGGCGGGGGGGGGGGAGATGTATATTTGCATGGCTAGCAAGAACAGGCATCGCAGACTTAAAAAGAAACCCTTTTTAAAGATAATCTGCTCTGTATATACTATAAATACTGACATACAGTTTTGCAGGGAGCTCTGGGTTAAGAAGCTGAGAGGAAGAAGTACGGTTTGCTGCCCAGTGAATTACTCATCAATACAGTTTTAACTCCTCACCAATTCCTAAGCAAAACATATACCCAAGATGCTTTTTTGGGATTGCTCATACCTACATTTGTGCCCCTATAAAGCTGGAACAGCTATTGCTGTGTTCTTCCATTCTCTTGTCTGTGTGGTGAGATCTGTACATGTGCAGGAAAACAGGAGAAACCTCGTTTGTCTGTTTTGATTTCGCAGTGGTACTATACCATGTAAATGAGGGGTAAATGCAGAAGAGTTGGGTTTCTGATTGCTCTGTGCCCCATCTGGAGTCCTATGAAGCCAATAGAAAATCTTCCATGGACTTAGACAGAGTTTCTGTCAGTCCCTCGAACATTATTAGGCCAGCAAGAAGGATTCATAGCATCCACCATATGGCTCCAACTTACTTTAATTCTTTACCTAACATTTCTGAAATGCAGACTGTAAGGGAGCATTCCTTTATAGTTAGGAAAGCACACGGTGCTTAATTTTAATGGAAAACTCTTTTTTAAACACAGACGGATCCTGCTGTGTTTGACAAATATGTTCCAGAAAGAAGCTCAATCTAGATGTTATGTGTAACTTTATCTTATTCCCTTTTGAGCACTACTGTTCTCGCAAAGTGATCTCTCAACTGCCCAAAGTCATTACACTTTTTCCCTTTCACATTGTACCTCTGTAAATGTCAGGCATAACTACATTTTTATTTGCAGAGATACCACTGCTATGAATGAGTAAAAATTTCCTGCTCCCCCGCCTCCTTCTCTTTACCCTGTGCGCTTTCTGCTAATATGATTTGTTGAACAAATTGTTCCATTAATCTGGGGCTGTTTGACAGAGTGAGAAAATAAGTGCCAAAGTGAGAAGATTCACAAGAATCGGAAATCTCAGTCCCTCTTTCTCAAGGTAAATAGTTATTATATCAGGGTGTCAGACTGGTGAAATGGATGTACTTTCATTCTCAGTTTGTAAATGTCACTTTTCCTCAGCCCATCAGGGTGACAAATGAGGTGTGGGTTACAGTAAGAGTTCATTCCTTGACAAAGTTCTTGCTGGCTTATTTCAACAGGAAGGTAACCTCCCCTTTCTGCCCCCTACCCAAAAGCAGGGGGAGTAGGATGAGAAACAAAGCAACCTGGGCTTGAATAATGCCCAAATTGTTTCCATTTGCTGCTAAACCCCGATGGAGGTTTCTTCAAAAAACAAGTCGTGATACAGTTTGTTTGCCTTTCTCCTCTTTTCTTGCTTGTTGTTTTTAGCTAAGAACCATATGACATACTTTTACTGGGGCTTATGTCAATATTTATTGAACAAGTGGTCAAGAGAGGCCACTTTTTAAGCCCCTTGCTATCTGGTTGTTAATTGCCACACCACAAAAGTGTTAATGAAGAAGAACACCCTCTTCTTTTGACAGTAATTGGTAAGAGATGAGGAGATCCAATGCCTGATGAGGAACATGAAATGGCTTCTTTAATTGCCCCGCAGACCATTGCTTTTGAGCAGTCATAGGACTAAGGAAGAGCTCACGTGGCGCACAGGGAAACACTGTCCCAGGGCAAAGATGGTTATAAGGACAGAGTGATAGATGAACTGGGGGCCTTCTGTGATTTCTGAGTCTGTGGAAATGGAAAACTCAGGAAAACAGAATTTTTGGTACCTGTGAAACATCTCCACCAAGGCTGAACCATCGTCTTCAGGATGTAGACTTGTGCTTTTTTAGTTAATGGTCTTGTAACAGCAAAAGAAACCTGCTGCTGCCAGAATTTGCCATTGTAGTAATTCCAAAATATGTGTGTGTGATGGATTTTACCCTTTTATTTCAGGTCATCGTAGCTCTTAACATTTGGAGATTTCTGATGTCTCAATTTGGATTCTCATCTTGACAATGGTTTGTGTTTAGTGCTTGTGAACAAAACCGGTATGAATCAAGCGGAGTGATTCTGATAGAAATTTTTTGAGGAAAACCAAAAAGAAAGTGACTGTGGAAGGATTTTATTTTCTATTATTTTCAGAATGAAATGAAGTTTTCTATAAAAACTAGCAATAAAAGCAAATTTTCAGAATAAAATTGAACTTGGAAGCTTAAGCCCCCAGGTTAGTAGCTCTTTACTGGCTTCCCTAAGGTCTGCAAGGACCAAGTGGAGAATGAGGATCTTCAGGTATTGCTGTCTCCTTGGTGGGAGATGGCTGGGACCGTATCTCACTAATACTCAGAACTCAAGGCCTGAAAATTTAACAGTTGCAGATTCTCAGGCAGACCCTAGAAAATATTGAAGAACCTGAATGGAAAAAACCCCATAAACATTTAGCTGAGTCCACGTGTATTTTCTTAGAAGCTCATCAAAAGCAGTGTCTTTCCTTGTAACATTTTGCTTTTGGTGAATCAGCATTTGCTGATGTAAATATATTGAATTTCATAACGTCTGCCCCATTGGCATATCAGCTGGCACATGCCATAAGAAATGAAAAGGGTTGAGGGTGAATGAGATGAACCTCTGGATCTGGATCTCCTGCTTGAACCAAAAGGCTCCTTAATGGATGGCTACCCCAGACTTGTGTGCATTTGAACCCTCGGAGGGAGATATTAACTAAATGCATGTTATGTGTTTCTTTTCATGACTGCTAAAATGTCAGGCTTTGAATTAGCTGAACAGTGACAATGCTTATGATTCAGAAATGGAAATTTGCTTTTCATTATTAAGAAAACCACTGTTCTCCGACAGTCACTTAAAAGTAGCTATTTCTACAAACACGTATGCCATTAAATTCCCATGCTGGAATATTTGTGAGAAATTAACATTAAAAAGGAGACTACACATAATCAAAGCAAATCTATCTAATTTTCTCTCTGTGTGTGCATTTCCAATGTATTTATCTCTGTAGAATCCAGGCAGCAGATAATACTGAATTTTGTATGACATCATACCTATTTCAGATAGATGGTTATCTCATAAACATACAATTATGCTTTATCTAACAGATCAGGGAGTAAAAGGCCCTGCTGAAAAAGAAATTTCAAAAAGTAATAGTAAAGAGAACATGAAAAGCAAATCACTTCATACTGCAACTTTTTTTCTTCTTTTTTTTTTTAATATATATTTTTAAATGTTCTTCTCTTTTTCTCATCAAGCTTGCTCCTGCACGTAAATTGTTCTTTGAAGACCTATTTTCTCCAGTCCTGGCTAAAATAAGCAGAACAGTTACAGTCAACAATATTCTGCCCACTTTGCTAGAGCCTTCATAATTTATGTCTAACCTGGATAGGAAAAGCCCTTATAAATTTCAACAAATGTCTCATTAATTAACACCCCATCTCCCTAAGCCACAGAGCAGCTGGTGAAAAGAATTGTGTAGGTTGATTCTGTAGATATAAACTAGGTCAACAAGAGGGATCCATACTCACTATTGCAGGCTGATATTTCTCTGGAGGGTATTAATAGTTTCTGGGGTCTTTCAGCTTAGACTCAAAACTATTCAAAGTCAACAGTATAAAGCTGCTCAGCCTATGTACTTAAATTTAAAGAAAAACAAACCCACAAGGCATTGCAAGGTTTCTGTGCAATACAATCCAGTGGGTCAAATCCTGAAATCCTTGCTTAGCCTGTATCCAAGAAAATTGGAGACTTTCTATTGATTTAAATGAACTTTGCATTGTGACCTTTTTCTGGTTAGCACTTGATCATGCAAACTCCTTACTTTACTGATTACACTATATATTCATGGAGAGAATGAAGCCCTTAGTCAGGCAAACTCTTTCTTCTTGCCTGCATGATAAATTATCCACAAAGCATTATTCTCTGCTCATTTATAAATACTCCTTAGCCTATTCAACATGCTAATTTTAGGGTAATTTATTTTTTTCTATAACTGTGCATAACTCTAATAAAATTAAATTAAAAATATAAGGCGGGACTGTGAGGAATTAATATTGCAGGTCTATTTAATGCAAGGGCTGAGTACAAGGTGGAAAAATGCACAGGAGTAAATGCCTGGGAAGCATTTCCTTAAGTTTAGATGTATTGCATATGAAAACCTTGTCTGAAGTCATCTGAGGAGCAAGCAGGCAATTTTCACCTATTCTTATGGTTTTAGTATATCCTATATCATGATAGGATATAGGGAAAGGAGAGGAGAATGTCTGAGCAGTGGATAGCAATGAAAGATCATCTGTACAAAGTCTATAAACAGGATCTGATTAGCAGGAGGAGGGAGTCACTAGGCAGGCAGAGCAGAGGAAGACTTTCCCAACCTGGGAGACTTATTTCAAAAAGGTGCAGAACTAGGAGTGCGAAGCCAAAATAAATGAGAGCAGAAATGAGGGAGAGCAAAGTAGGGGATACACTAGGATGTGAAAACAGAAAAGCAGCCATGAGCAAAGTCATAAAGCTCCTCGGAGGAGATAATCCTGACTCAAGTGAAGTCAATGGGAGTTTTGCCATTGACTTCAACAGGGTCAGGATTTCATCCGGGGAGTGTTAATGTGATGTGGGAAGAGATAGGAAGACAGTGGAGATACTCAGAGAGAGAGAGCAACATGGTCATAGCATATAACATTAGCATATTAATGGCTATGGCTGTTTTATTTTACAGCTCTGTATGAAGCATTGAGACTATAGGAACTTCAGGAATACTAATATGTCTCTCATTATTAACTAATGCAATGTCAGGAATCCTCAAAATAGAGATTTCCCCCTCTGCCCCCATTTTCCCTCTTATGAGGGAGGTTGAGTCAGGCTAATTTTGGTATTAAAAGAAAAAAGTCAGAACAAATATCATCATGTCCAGTAAGCCTAACGCATTGATTGAATCCAAGCTGACCACAAAATTTAATTGCAGGTCTGTAATTATTTGAGGTTAGGAAAAGTTACATTATATTTTCTGAGTTAAGCTAAATAGATCAAGACTTTTTATCTTGAAAAAGAACCACCTAGGACGGGGAGGAGGAGGTCAGATACAGGTCTTTAACATTCTGGCTGGCCTGTAAAGGGCAAATAGATAATGAGTGTTCACTGTCTCTAGAAATCTAAGATTTAAAAGTCATCAAGTGAAACTACTAAGAGGCAAATATATCTCCCTTGCCCTGTGGATGTCCCATCCCGGGAAGTCTTCAAGGCAGGCTGGATGGGGCTTTGAGCAACCTAGTTTAGTGGGAGGTGTCCCTACCCGTGGCAGAGGGTTTGGAACAAGATGATCTCTAAGGTCCCTTCTGACCCAAACCATTCTATGATTCTATTATGATATTCAAAACAAGCAAGACTTACGGTTTTGTAGCACAAAGGCAACGTGTACAATTCCTTGCAATGAGATCTAAGGGTGGTTGCATAGTTTCAGAAACAATCTGTGGAGAAATTAATGGAAGAAGAACACATTGCAAGTTATTCAATGCAGAGATATCTCTTGTTTGGGGACTTTGAGCCACAGGTCACTGAAAAACTGCAGAGTATTTTAGAAAAATACCCTTGTACTGTTCCCAAGATATCTGTTTTTACCTGGCTCCAGAGACTGCACTGTGTTATATGATAGAATCATAGAATGGTCTGGGTTGGAAGGGACCTTAAAGATTATCAAGTTCCACCCCTGTGATGGGCAGGGACACCTCTCACTTCTTGCCTCTCATATGGCCCTTAGGTCCAACATGGTGCAGCAATTCTCCATCCCAAGGAAATAGAGGCCAATTTATTTAAACAAAGTCTCCATTTCTTTTTTCTTTTTTTTTTTCCCATTTTGGACAAAATTTCTGTGGGGAAAATCCTGTCATATATTTACTTGTTCCTTCAAGCTTTTATTAAATATTCTGGGGGTTCCACGTGTGGGGTAAAAGTGTCTGCAGGTAAAGGCTGTGTTTCTCAGAATAATTTGACTGGGAAGCTCTGCAAGGTTTGGTTATGCCACCACTCACTGAAAGGAGGCGAGCGTGCCAAGAAATCGACAGGTTTGTTGGCTGGGGTTTTGCCTTCTACTGGAAATTCACTTAGGAGCTAATCCAAAGCCAACTAAGTCAATGAAAAACTCCCATTAAGTTTAATGGCTTTGGGATCAGACCCTTAAATCATATGTAGGCAGCTAGATCTGCCAATTCCTTAAAGATGCATAAATTTACCTGCTATTCCCCAAAGCACAACTGCATCCCTCCAACACCTGTCTGACAGAACCATTGAATATAATAAGAAAACCTTGCAGAATCACAAGTAAGCCACGAACACCAGCCTGCCACCAATCTCTCCCGATGCCGAGGTAGTTAGTACCTGGGACTCCTAAAAAAAACCCATAATCAGGGATGGTGCTGAGATATGAAATACAAGTATTCCATCTGTCTAAACGGAGCAGCTCGCAACACATTAGCCAACTGCTAAGTTGCTGCTTTTTCTACAAACTGAGTCATCCTCATCACACATTCCGCTGGGTTTTAAATGATTGACAGGAAAAAAAGCTAAGAGAAGCAGCTATTTCTTTACATTTAGCTGGTTTGTCAGGGCATTTGAAAACTTCTGGATTAAGGTGAAAATGCTTAAGGATTAAGCGGGGAGTGAAGGGAAAGGGAATGAAAACATTTCAGTGTTGTGAATTTAGAAGTCAAGCAGACGTGCTCAGGAAAGCTAGCAAGACCTTTACCAATATGCTATATCTAATCAACAATATCATTTAGAGTTTTCCACTTTATGGAGGGGGAAAAAAAAAGTAATGTTTGAAGGTCTCTCTCACCAGTGCTGTATCTCATCGGGGTCTTAATATACTCAGCAGCTGTTTTGCAACATGAAATTTTGGAAAAATCGGGGTCACCTCTTACACTCAGGCAAGAGGTATTAAAAGATATTAATCTTTACAAAGAGTGCCCTGAAATGATGGAAATAAATGTAAGTCTGGGGAACTTTTGAGAAAGCTCAATTGCTCCAGAGCTCGTTACAAGAGGTATTATTCACGAGGAAGCACCAATACTTCTAATATTTCACATTCAAAAGACTTGTAAAATGTTGTGATGTTCTTAATTATGTGAATAAGAGGCAAAAAGGAGGTGGACTCTACACTCCAAATCCCTCTGTAGTGTGGTAGGCAAAAGGTAACTTAAAGGGATCAGGGAATGACTATTTCATTCATTGGCTTATTGTAGGTGTCCTGTAACAGTTTTAGTACTTGGTTTTCTGTGTTTATTTCCCATCTAATGTTTTTGTGCAGGAGGTCAAAAAAAAAAAAAAACAGGAGAAAAATCATATATTATAAATTTTTCATAAAGTACTGGAAAGTCCTGTCAGGCAGCAGGAGACTAAAATGTCTTCAACAAAATGTGGAAACTTGGTTTGGAAGATTATAGGAAAAAAATGAAGGGATGTCTTCAAATACTTGAAGTAAGTTTAAGGACCCCATGGAATAAAAAAGTAAGTAGGAGGAACAGGAAGATTTCATATTATCACTTGTAGGAAGATGTTTCTTTTGCAGAGACCCCTAGAGCTGAAAAAACAGAAATAGTGAGTCATTATTTCTCAGCTCAGTTGTTTTCTTTGATGTTTGCTATTCAGAGTAAGTAGTTTATGCCCATTCTGGGACTGGAAACATGTTTATATACACAGTAGCATCATCAGCATCATCAAAACCGAATAATTTATATTTTAAAAAGACCTCACACACTTTATAAAATAGCATACGGGCATTCCTGTGATTGCTCATGTAAAGGAGAATGCTAAGCATCTCCCTTAAATTAATTCTCTAGAAAATGTCTGAAAATGTCCCAATTCTTAGGGAAAAAATATTGCAAATTACAAAAGATAATCGCTGCCTATGGGAAAAATAAAAGCTCTGGGTTTTCAGTTTTATTGGTAAAGATTGATTCATGTAACACCCAAATATAGCAGCTATGATTCAGGCATCTATCCATCACAGCTCTCATTGCTTCTGAACTTTTTTTCTTGGGACAATATCTAAAAATTACTGGGCAGCTCATATTTTGGGTGGTGTGGCTGCTGCCACCTCTCCACGGCGGCAGTTCCCTGGACTGTAATTAGCTGTGCTGATTTCAAGACCAAGTGCCCTGGTTCCTTTCGGCCAGCACAAAGTTTATGTGCACACCATTGCAATGGGCATCCTCCTGCCAAGCACCAGAGCAGGGTTTGCTTCTTCATACATGAGGCTGAAAGAATTGGGATGAGTCTTCTACAAAAAAAGCCCAAACCCAAACAAACCCACAACCTGGTACTAGTACGTCAATAAGCTTTTGGGATTTAGTGTGTTGAGTAGATGTACCTTTGTCAGGCACCCCACACACATGGTTAAAATAGAAGATCTAAAAAAAAGAAAACTAGGGGCTTGAAATGTCACATAAACCTGAATAATTAATCAGCCAGCCTGTACACTTCCATGCCTTTTAAAATACATGTAGGTTAACATTATTAAATCCCACTTAAAAATAGGTTTGTTTTGGTAAGTGTGGCATGATTTGTACTGAGATTCCTACTCAGCCTGCATTCACAGCCTTAGAAAATATGCCTGAGTACGCATAATGTCACCCGCTGATGTAACGACCTAGCTGCTTCCCTCTATCAGGTTCTTACCCATTTCCACTTACTACTAGAAAGTATTTTTTGCTTTTTTTAGTCTGCACTTAATTTTACATGCAAAATTGTATGCATAATAAGGCCCAGTGGCAACAAAACGTTCACATTCAAAAACATCCTGCCCAGACCCGCACAATTCGGTGACACGTTTGATACCGGCGGTTTCTAATACGCGATAGTCCATTCACCACGAGTTTTGAATCTCCTCAGTTAAATGCCCTCTTTCAGTTAGAAACTGCACAGTAGGAAATTAAAACATGTTGATAGATTGGAAAGTTATTAAGCTTCCTAGCAGTGTTAAACAAGAATTTACAAGAATTCGCTCTCCAGATTTATCAGGGATATATTTACAGTACTTGAGTAAGTGTGAATATTACTCACTGGAGATATTTAGTCACATACTGTATCTCTCTGAAGGGAGACCATATTGCATTAAATGTCTCCACCATGTTCTGTTATTTGAAAGATAAATCCTTGAGTGCTGATTAGTCATATATTGATACAGAACATCTATTATTTTGGGTCTATAAGAAGATTTTCATCTCTGTAATATTAATTTCTTGGCTATCATCATGGTTTTTCTTAGCAACCATCTTTCATTATCATAACTCAGGCCACTCGGTAATGTTAAATTTCCTCATGTACAGTGCCAGAAATGACACCGCAGGTGGAGGAGGTAAATCTTACTTAAATTAAATGGTTTGGTGTGGGCTTAAAGCAAGAGCAGACATTGCTAAGGTTTTGTGTGAAGTTTTTCCAGTGACACATTTTGTGGCGTTAGGGAAAGAACTCAGACTTACGGGGTGGCGGGGGGGGGAGGGGGCTCCATTTCCACATCCGAAAACCAGGTTATAATGTAACTTCCCACTAACATGGCAAGAGGCAATTATTCCCAAATTATTATGTAATGTATTAGTTAAAATATATTCCAATAACTAAGAGCAAAAGTTGTGTTTAGCAGTTCTACTCCCATGGGATTCAGGTATCTGACTCCCTTCAGGTATCCATTAAACAGCTAGGTACTCTGTCCCAGCTGTGTATTCTGCTCTAGTTATGAAATACAGGCAGTGATGGTGACCAGAATGAAATCTCAATTTAACAGAAAAAAAGGTAAAAGAATTTTGATTTTTTTTTTTTTTAGATAGTGAGAAATATCAGCCATTTCTTATACGTGTAAGCTTTACTCGATACTCAAAGCTGAAATAACATCCCATAGCTCAAAGTTGAAGGTAGGAGCAATTTTTAAGCATTGATTTTTGATTAACCATCAGTGTAGCACTAGATTTTTCTGTCTTTAAATCACAGTTGGGAATGGTATTCTCAAAATACTGTGGTTGAGTGAGAATCGAAGTTCCATGGAAAGCTACTTTTCACAATGCAATATTGTTCCTATTACATTAGAGAAATATCAGTTCTCCTCTTCTGTCTTCAGCCCACTTGTCAGGAGAAAAATTGTCATGTTTTCAGTTTTTTCTCATTTTTTTCCCCTTTCCATTAAAAACCAAACAAACAAAACCTCCAAGAAAATAACTCTGCCCACTAACAGTGAAAGTCCACACAGGGACCCTAATTTACTTCTCTCCAGTTTAAAGGTTGTGTAAGTGTTTGGGGATAAGGAAGATTTATTTTTTTTTCTGGAGAACAGACACAGCAAAGGCATTCAGCACCAGGTGCCCTGGTTCTGCCCTCCTAACATCTCTCAGCTGTGAGATGGAGGGAGTCAGACCAAGGGATGACACAGTATCTCGTTTCTCTGCCTTTTCAGCCCTCGTCTCTCTGAGGTGGTAGTGATCACTGTAAAGTAGGCAGCTCGATGTCTTGTGATCAGCTGTGTTAGAGAAACCGCTCAAACACCGGCAATTAATTTCTCCTATTGGGACATCAGGGGCTTTAAGCAGTTCACTGGTACAGCGAAATGAATGGTAAGACTTCCATTTTCTTCTATGAACTTTCTAGGGCAGGAATCAGGTTTTAAGGGCACGAGAGATCATATTGCCTGACTTGCTGTATAATCCTGGAGAGGAGGCCTGTCCTAGGCTGACCAGCTTGTGAATCAGGGCTACTGTGCTTTTCTTTAGTTGGTCCTGCAGAAAAAAGAAAAAAAAATCATTTTCTTTGGGCTGAATGTTCAGAATCATGATGGAAAGAAATAGAAGAAGAAAAAAAAGAGAAAGGAAACAGCAGAAGAAAAGGGGATAAAGAAGGGGAGAAGGGAAAGAAAAAAATAAAAAGAAGAAAGAAAAACAAAGACAAAAGGAAAAGAAAGAAGAAAGAAAAAAGGCAAGAAAATATTTCTACTGCATTGAATTTAGAAGGATATAAACCTGCCACAATTTAACACACAACCCTTGCCTTTCCTCCCTTGGCTTGACCAAACTCCTGCTCCACTGCAGTTCACGAAATGTTATCACAACCGAGTTGAGCTGGCTGCACATTACGGCCCTCAGAGCACTCAGACCAGTATGAGACAAACCAGCTGTGCCAAATCCTGAGCCGAAGCGCTGCCGTGAGGTTCATCTGGTTTAGATCAAAGGGCTGTAGGGCGGGTCCCATCAGAAAGAATTGGGAATAGGAGATCTTAAACCTTTTGATGCCCACAGTCCCTCAACCTCCAGATAAATTAAAATATTTAATCAAAATCCAATGGCAGTGATCTTGTTTGTGCAAATGCTTTATTGTCCTGTGCATTTTAACCACAATCTGCCTGGTTCCTAATGCGACCTAAAGAACCAGTCGGCATTTATTACAAATGCAAGGCAGAAAGCTTCTGGCTCAGCAATTAATCACTGACATGGAGGAATTTCTTCTCTCCAGGTGGGGAACCCATCCAAAAACTAAGAAAAATAATCGGGCTAATTAATTCTTATCTGCAAAGAGCAATTAGATAAATGACCTAAAAACAGGCCTGTCACCCCTAGTGAGGTGCTCAGCTTCTAAATAGAATAATGTCTCTTTGCCAGGCCATCTCTGCAGTGAAATGGAGATCACAGAGAGGAAGGGGAAAAGACGGCATGTGGGGAGGGAATGGACTGATAGGGGAGTAGGTTAATTAGAGCTGAGACCAGCCACTGATATAAAAAAAAAAAATTAAACCAAAGCTCTGCACTTGGGTAGATTTGATATGATCCCATCACCTTCACAGCTATGCCTTTGTGCATCCGGAGGTACTAAAGAGAGTGAAGTCATGTCTCCAAGCTACTTTTGAAGAGGAAAACCACTCACCAGGCTTGTCCACCATTGCATTGTGTTTCACCCTGGTGAGTGGCATCCCTGACACAGCACTCTATTAACTTTGAACCGCGCGGCTCCGGCACGGAACGATGGTGCCAAAGTGAGATGCAGAGTACTGCGTTTCAATTAGTTTGCTCTCTCAGACTTCTTTGGTTTTCTTCAGGAAATGTGAGATGCATAAAGCTTTGTGACTGAGGCAAATTAACCTAAGCAGCACAAGTGAGAGTGCGACAAGAGCATATGCACATCAGACCTTTGGTCAACTGCATATCACCAGCAAAAGTCCCACTGTCCTTTCAGATGTCTCATAGCCAGTGAAAAGCCAGAAGGGGTGATCAGAAGAGGAGAGAAGGGCCTTCGGGACAGTCTGATACTCAGAATAACATTGATTTTGCAATCCTTCCAGGTTATATGGTTTTCTTTTTGAGACACTGAGCAAGGATGTGAAGAATTTTTCTTCGCATATGAGAAGCCATCTTTCAAGGCGACGTCTTTCTCTCGTGTTAACAGACATCTTCCTTCCTCTGTGTGCACAAGGTATCATTTCCCTGATCCTGCTGTTCTGCCTACTTATATCATGACACCATGCCACTTCCGATGGTAGGAGACAAAGGGAGACATTGAAGTAATTGATTCAAGCTTATCTAAGTATTTACAGAAATAAGCCTGAATGACTAGACGTAAAATACTACAGCAGTCAGATTAAGACAATCCACTCCAGTTATAGTTAATCAGGGCTTTAGCCTCCAAGGAGCTGATTTGAGACTAACAAAGTGTTTTCCAACTACCAACCCCCGTGTCAATCACACTCCTCCTGCCTTGGAGCCATAAGCACAATACCAAATAAAAATGTAAATAACAAGTCTTCAGGTAGTGCACAGATTTGCTCTGTTACTGCTTCCAAGACCCTAAAGCCTCTTACTGTAAAAAAAAAAAAAAACCCTACAAAAAAAACACTCTCCCAAAAGCTACAGATGTTGGTAAAAGACCTTTGCTTCTCCCTGAAAGCTTGTGTGACCAAAGTTCCTGTAATTTATACAAAGCAGATGCCTGCTTAAACACTTTACTCAAAGCTGCCATGGCTCCTACATCCAAGCAGCTAACAATTAATTATGAGGACTAATGAATTAGATCAAGATGCATGAAAACACTGTATATATTTTTAAGAATGATAATTCCCTTACAAAAACACTGTGAAACATTTGGAGAAGAGAACTGAATTCCAGCTAAGTACTTTGCTGCTTGCATTGGCTGAAATGTGGCGGCACAACAAAAGCAACCATCTGTGTTTAAACACAAAGGAAGAGACAAGCAAGTCTGTGTCAGTTTAAATTTATATTTCTCTTTGATGATGTTAATGTGAGGTTTAAGGCAGATGCCTAAAGATCCTCCTGTAAGATGGAGGTGTGTGCTGAAGATGGACAGGTCAGACCCAGGGTCAGGGAATGTTGTGGGGAGAAAGCTTGCTGCAGAAGTAGGGTTCATTGCCAAGCTTGCACCTACTTTGGTAACCATCTACTTTGGTTACCTCGCTGGAGTTCAGAGCATAAAGATGAGGAAGTTTCAGTTTGGATTTTTTTGTTGTATGTATCAAAACGGAGAAGGCTGCAGTCCCAGGCTGTTGGGGGTGACTAATTGGAAGGTTGCTCTGGTAAATATTGCCTCTTCATTGCTTGCGAAGTTGTAGGAAAGTTCTGAAGAATTGTATATTCAGACAAGAATCCAGACCAGAATGGATACTTGCTAATAACACTGGACCATATTGATGCTGGGAGAATCTGAGAATATCACTGGAAACACAGACTGTGAAGTCTGTAAGCAGGTCGATGTTTTCAGGTAGTGTTTTTTCAAGACATGCCAGTGGTATATTCTTCAAAGTTCCCAGCAGAAGGATTGACTGATGCAAATCAATAATATAACACCAAAACCTGTTTCACTAATAGTTTCATTAAATTTACTAAAGAAAAAAATTAAAGGGAGAAAACATCAGAACAGAGGTTTTTCTGCCAAATTTCTTCCCTTTTATTTCTGAGCCTACTCTACCATTACCAGAAGGGACAAACTATGGCCTATTCCCATCTTACCTAAAGCACATTGACTGTAAAGTATTGGTAAGGTTCCCACAGTGGAACTGGATATTCAGAGCCACTTGGGATTGAAAATTATGAGGGCAGCTGGTATGTAAGGGTTAGTCTTCGATCCTCTGCACATGTCTTCATGGGTTCAATTTCCTCTCCATGAAAGCTGTGCAGTGATTTGGAGTTAAGAGAAATAACTTACGTTTAATTTATACAGAAATGGGGACAGCCTCCTTCAGCACCACAGTGTTAGGGTGTTTTTAATGAATAACTTATAAGAAACAGTCACCTGCTAACAGGTCAGCCTCCCTTTTGTGTTTCATTCCAGTTTCATTAGTAAAGAAAAAAGGCCTTTGATTGGATTAATGGAAATAAAACCACAGGGACTAAATTATAAAGTATCCAGTGGTTATTTCTAGTGGCTCCTACTTTCAACCAGGACCATGATTTTTATCATCTCAAGCTCAAAGCTATGGTGTGTAAGTACCACTGTCTTGGACCGCAACATGGAAAAGGTTTTGCTTTGGCAGAAATCACATTCCATCTTTCTGTCTTCAGTGATGCAGGTAAACAGCCCCCGGTTTTGAGGACATCACCCCTACTTGATCCCCGAGCTGCTGGGATTGCTCTCAACAGAACTTCTGAGTGGACTCTCTTTGGGTGCTTGCTTTTGTTCTCTCCTGTCATGATTTGACCCATCAGGCAGCCGAAATAACCATGCTCAGCCAGTTCTCAAGCTGAACCACCTCCCAGCCAACCCCACAGTTATATACGGACCACGACATCATATGGTATGGAATATCCCTGTGGCCACCTGGGTTCACCTGGCCTGGCCGTGTCCCCACATGGCTTCCTGGGTGCCCCCCACCTTCTTGTTGGCAGAGCAGTGTGAGAAGCTGAAAAGCCCTTGACTGCTTGCCAACAACTAAAATATTAGTGTGTTATCAATGTTATTCCCATCCTAAATCCGAGACATAGCACTGTACCAGCTGCTCAGAAGAGAATTAACTTTATCTCATCCCAAACCAGGACATTCCCTCCGCCTTTCTCCTCCTCGTAGCCCTTCACCACCACCTTCCAACTAGGGACTATTTTTATTTATGTATTTATTTCTTTTCGTTGAACCTGCAGTATCTGGAGGTGGCTACAGGCAGGACGCAAAGCCATATGCTCAGCCTAACTTACATAAACAGTGTCCTGGGTGACAGCCTTTCCTAGCCCATCTGCAGCTGCCAGGGAATCCATTATTTTTCTGGTCCCAAGGGAGAAAAAGTTCCTGAGCATCATTACTCCTAGGCAAACGTAACTGACTCTACCATGCACCCTAATTTGCTTGTCATAATTATAGGTCGCTCACCCCCCTTTGCTATTTATAAACCCTTTTTATTTATTTTTTGTACTTATCAATAATGAATGGAGGCTAGTGAATCACAGGGCTGTAATATTTGAATATTATGAAAATGCTAATAACAAGGTATCATAGGCAGCAGCACCCAGGTCTTATCAGCTGGTCAGATGCTCTATTAAGCAGCCAGTGAGGAGTTCAAGCAAATTGGTTATGTTAATGTCCTGTAGTACTTGGGGAAGATGAGGAGTTAGCAATTAATTTTCTTTTTTTCTCTCTCTTCTTCTTCTTCCCAGGCTGCAAGCTGACAGGGCAAATTTATATTCTTCCTATTCTATGGGACCCCAGCTCAGAAGGGGGGCAAGGTAGAAATGCAAGAGGCTACCAAGAGCTTTCTGCGATCTAATTGAATGGTGCAGCTGAAAAGCTGGTGGTGGAAGGGGAAGCTGGTGAGGAAAGAATAAATAAATAAATATATACATAAGCAAGCGAGCCCCAAAACAATGGGAACGCAGCATTCTTCCCCATTCATTCAGCTGACAGTGCTTTTGCAACTTAAACCTGTTTTATTAATTATGTTTGACATTTCCTTAATTAGTTTCATTTACATCCCATCAGCCCCTACCAGACGATTGCCCCATACATCATTTCACCAGAGGACTGAGATGCCTACAGAATTACAAAAACACTACCCCCCCCCCAATCCTCCATAACTCATCACTGTATATTTCACAGATTTTTGAGAATTAGTCTTTTCACCCCCTTATTTTTCTTAAAATATATGCAGATATTTTGTCATCTTTTAAAAAGGATAATGGCATATTCATAGAAATGCAATGCTGGAGTAAATTTCTATTTTGCTTCATGCACAGGGTTTGCTTTGTTTTGCAGCTCCTACATGTCTTGACATTGACAAAATGAGGACTTTGCTGAAGGATCCCTTTCCGTGGACCCTGTCGTAGCTCCACTGAGCCCTGCAACTCTGCCCCAGTGCTTTCCCCAGATAGCTCTGCAGACTCACCGTGCCTTTCTTTAATTTATAGGCAGGTTTCTGTTGTTCCCCACAGTTGCTGTGCAGTTTTCCACATATTGATTAATTTCAACGCAAGCCTTATGATGGACTTTTTACAACTTTAGTAAGAACAAAAGGGTTGTTCGGCTGTTTCATGCCATTGCTCTGACTTACTCTCTTGTGTGTTTGTCCTACCTCTCCCTCTGTCCCTTCCACCGGCTGGTGTATGAGCTGCAACTTTGCATGTTGAGCAGTCAGAGACAGGGCTATCTTTACAGCCAGCCACTTTAAAATACATGATATTTTCAACTTGGCTCAATGGCATTATGCACTGCAGCGAAGAAGGGTGGAATTGGGAGAGATGGAGCCCTGTGGGACTGGTCAGAGACCCCCAGGCTAACGCAGGTCAGAGTTTAGCATGAGGAGGACTGCTTTCCACCTGGAAAGCTGTGTAGACAAAAATCACATACTACTGCATCAGGAAATCAAGTCTCCCCTTGAAGCAGCTAGCCCTGCACACCCAACCTGAGAGCCACCTGGCAGGAGGCTGGACCTGCCGCACGCCTCGGCTGTCAGATGTCTGGTGCAGAACCCGGCTCTTCTGTCCAGCACTCCGCACGGAGTGACTGACTGTTCCTGACTGGGGTAAAGTGACAACCTGTTTTTGCTAATCCCAGAACGTGCTACCAGGAGCTGTCATTTCAGAGTCATCACACTCTCTGTTGATATCAGTGAAGTTAATCATGCAGAAGGAAAAAGCTTGTATTAAAGCAGATAATTATTCCCCAGTTTTTTTAATAATACGGGGAAGGGAATGTGATTCTTATTGTCTTGGAAAACTATGATATTTCAGCACATTTTTCTGCTTAGTATGGATGCTTAGGCATTCCTTCTCCTTTACACTTCCTAGGTACAGGCGGTTGCACCATTACAGCCACTGGCCATCCGGCACAGGAAAAAAATGAGGTTAATTATTTTTAATAGTGGTTTATTGTGGAGCATTATGCTTCCAAGACAGAGCCCATGCTCATTCTGTAACATTAAAGATAGCACCATGGGAGCTCATTGACAGTAGGTAACCTGGCTGTCTTGAATGCTTTGAGAAGTTCATCTAACTAAAAAAGATAGCCAAGGAGTTGTCTCTATCCACCAACCTACTCGTCTTTTGTAAGGGCAGTGCAGGTCTCAGCGTAACAGCACAGTGAAGGAATCTGCCAACTCAAGCCCTCCCAAGACAAGTACCAGATGGACTTACACAACCCAATAAAGGAAATATTCATGCAACATACAGAAATACACTGACTAAAAGAAACACACTTGAAGAAATATTGCTGTGCTTGCTTTCTCAGTGGGACTTATTTGCTAGGGCAAAGCCGGCTTCAGTATCTCTTAACCACTTTTCTCAGCCCTTTTGGCTCTGGAACCAGGTCATGTGAAGCCAGGCAGATATTTCTGTGCCTGCAACGGGATCCAGATGCTCTTGGTCCTCTGTCCTCTCCAACCCTCATGTGGCTGGATCTAGCCCGGGTTATAACCCACTAAAGTTTGTCCAGAAATGTAAGCCTTCACTTTAATAAAATTCTCCCAGCCCTTGACCCTCACAGGAGAAGTACAGGAGAGAAGGTGGGGGAATAACACTCTCAGTTTGCCTTGGAGGTTATTACATCTGTGACTTGGGAACCGGCAGACGTCGGGGCTAGAGTTCCATAGTTGGACTAGACATGGAGAAGAAATCTTGCAATTTGTTCTGAAACTAGAGAGATTTCATTCTGTTTTGGAAGCCTTCCAGGTAAAAGCCACGTCTGGGACCCTATCCAGATTTTCTGCAAAGCAATGGCTGTTTCATTTCCAGAACATTTCAGTCCTTGAGATCAAAGGGAGCCTGATCTTAAAAGCAGGAATTAAGTACTGGTGAAGAAGAAGGCAGTTTTAAGTTAGCTGTAATCAGGCACACGATTCACAGAGGAGTTCAGTCAAAAAGTTCGGAGGGGGGGTGGGCAGTGATTTTGTTTTGTTGTTTGTCTCTTGCTTCATTCCTTCCCTTGTTCTCTTATCTTTGATCCAAGCATTTCCCCAAGACACTGCAAGAACATGGGTGTGAGAGGAATACGAAGCAGATTGTAGGGAAAAGGTTGATAAGACACATTCAGGAGTTGCTGGTGTTTTTCTTTTTCAAGAATGCAGCTCAGAAGCAGTTCAGAGAAAATTTGGAGAGATGAAGACAAGGGTTGAAATACATATTCCTGCGGGATCAAACAGCCCTGGGTGTTGTTCTGTGGGCTCTTGCTTCACACAGTGGTTCTTTTTGAGCTAGGTTGGCTGCTTTTTAATAATGTCCGCTTTGGTCGTTGATGCTCTTTCATGGCATGTTAACCTCAAAGGGTTTAGATCATTTCCCAACCTTCCTGTTTGGATTTCACTACAAACGTAGGAACACAAACCCCAAACCCCCCAGTTCAATTATGCACATTTAAAAACCTCCGCTAAAATAGTTTGGTAGATTTATCAGATGCTGCCGGGGCTTCAGATTTATCTGAAATAACATCAAATGGTCAAAAAAAGAAAAAAAAAATAAAAATATTTTTTCTGTCACATGCTGTCATACATTGTCAGGGAACCTTGTGCTGTAGCTGCAGTGAAGTTGAATCTGATTAAAAGATCAGCAAACAAGGCAGGTTGAGGGGAATTTGATCTCATCATTGCTATGCCTGGAAATACCTGTCATCTTCTAGGTTGTCCTGCGCTGTGACACTCTTTCTTATCCAGTTTGCCAATGGACATTCATGGCGACGTTCTGTGCAAGCAAAAGTGGGGAGGCAGGGGGGGGATTTTAGACTCGATCCATTCCAATTTTATTTTCAAGTCCCGTATTATTATTCCTCTGAGATCAAGCCTAAACATAAATACCAATTATCAGAGCTACAGATAAATGAGTAATTTGATGTAAAACAATCCTGCTTTATTCAAATGAGAGTAGAGGTGAAATTAGAGCTACGCAGGATATTATGTTAAAAAGCACACACACACACACACAAAAAGAAAGAAAGCAAAATGTCTAATTTTAACATAGTGTTGTTATCTGTGATTAATGATTTCCGTGGGTGTATAACTCTTATGCAAAAATGCCATGTAATCATGTACATATTTGATTAAATAGCTTAATTTGTGTTCATTTAAAAAAAATAAAATAAAGCCAAATAAGCTAGATAATGAGTGGGCGTGTTGTAGGAAAAGCAGATGGGATTTGAGGCACTAGCTGTGTTCAAAGGAAGCCACCAATTTCACTTCAAGAATATTTGCGTATGAAAGCTGATATTTTCTAGAAACATTCATGAGTAGAACACAGAGGGAAATTTTGCCAAATTCTGCTGTTTTTAATGAATGCACACAGGGGGAAGGAAAAAAAAAAGTTCAGCTGAGCCCAGTTCAATTCCCACTCCTTGGGAAGAGCATCTTTATTTATTTATTTTTCTATATTTACCGGGAATGTTTTCTTTCTGTGAGTCAATTATACCTAAAGCATCCTTTTGTTTACTTCTGAGCCTCTGACAACAACCTTCCCTTTCTTTGCCTTCACCTGTGGAATTAAATACTTATTTTTCACCACGCAGTAAAAAAGACACCTCTCCAGACTGGAAATAATGGGATTCTTTTGTGGGTAAAGCTGTGTAAATCACAGTGTCAAATGAATGGACAAAGCTTTAATGGGGCTAATAAACACGTCCCTCTGTATTGAGCAAGGGGGATTTTTATGAAAATGATCAAATAAAGTAATAAAAAAGAAGGGGCTTCCCCTCTGGGTTTATGAGCTCTCTCGTTACACATCATGTATGACACACTGACTGGCAGAATATATGATGGACTGTCATACATTGCAGAATGACTTCAATTAGGATGATAAGATGACAAGTTCCCATAGTTCATATCTGGGTTGGCTGTGGGGTTTTTTTTCAGCAGGGCTCTTACTTTGACCTCTTTCTTTCTAATGTTTGATACGAAATTTAAAGGGCCGGTTGAGGTCGTAGGAGACAAAATATGACTTATGTCAGGGGAGGGAGAGGAAGGCCGTTTGTTTCTTTGTTTGCTCTTGTATCCATGGGTAGGATCCTGTAATTCAGTGTCTGACTCACTATTAAAAATAATTAATGCCAACAGTTCAACCCACATGCACAACTTCAGAATAACAAACCAGCGAGTGCAGCCTGCCACTCACAACCAACCTCAAAAATCACACAACCTACAAGGAAACAGGCACATCAGAGAACACAACACAGCATCCACAAGTGTCATCAACGGCTTTACATCACCTAGTCCTGCATATAGGATCACCAGGCCAGCAATACCTTTCCACAAGAAAGGGGATGACTTCAGGCCAATAAAGGCATGCTGGGAGAGGCAGAACACTGAGATAATTTCCAGGTTTGGGATTCTCCAGCTAGAAAGTCTGGTTCGGTTGTCTCCAAGTATTCAGCAGCTAAAAGCTGCAAAGACTTTGGGTGAGACAGAGAGGCAACCCTGCTTGAAGAAGGGGTTGTGTCCAAGGTGGATGGTGATGCAGTGCTGTCTTTGAACTTTAGAGTAGAAAAAGGTACAAATTAGGAAGTATTTAGAACTTACTGGTGGTTTTGAGGGTCTGGTAAACCTCACACACAAAAAAAGAAACCAAAAAAGAGCTGTGTATAAGGCTTTCTTTTAGGTGTCCTTTAGAGTTCTTTAAATCAGCATGTTCCAACGATCATCAAGAGCAAATATTGCTCTTGTAGGACCTACATATAATACTACTGGGTCAGGATCAATCTCAGACTGCTTCTCCTGCAGCAGCTATAAAATAGACAGAATGAAGATGGAAAGCTATTCATCCTCTGCAGGGCTAAGCGGGCTCCATGATATTGCTGATCCCCAAGACCATCATCTGCCTGACCCCAGGGATACTCTTTGGCCGGACAGTGGTGCCTCATCAACTCAGAATCTGACCCAGGCATTTTACATTGTCACATGATTTGAGATCGTCCACCAACCTGAGAAAGGGAAATGTTTTCCCAACAGAAAATCAAATATTTTCCAGGTGGCCCAGCCTGCAGATTCAGCGTTATTGCAAAGGATTTGCCTTTGAGCCAAAAAATTGCTTGTGCCTGAGTCTCAAAAGCAAATCCATAAGTGGAAGGAGCAGGATAATGGAGGCATTTACCACCAAACAAAGTCATAGGCTTGCTTTGCATACATTCAGGTGGGAACGACTCTGACTTTGAAGAATGGCACATGTCATGGTATCGCCGTGGAAAAGAATGTAGCTCGAACACGATGAAAAAGAAAAGCCTCGCTAGGTAGGAACTGAGTAGTAAAACTCACTTCACTTCTTAGTTCTGGTAAGCCTCAAATATCAGTAGCTACCAGGAGGAATTTCTCTGGCATCTACTTCTTGGGATAAATTAAGGTCTAAATCTAGGCTAATATGCCCAGAAGCTCCCGTTGGAGGAAAAAGAAAAAGAAAGAGAGAAAGAAGAATAAAGGAGGAAAATTCAGCTGCGTTTAATCTGAACAGTGTATCCATCACCAAAAATGATACAAATCAGCTATTACTGGATCATGCAAAAGCAACTCCACTACCTGTGATCCTTCCTTTGCTTTCTAAACCTCTTTTCAGCCCAGCCTAATGAATTGTCAGAACTGTCAGACAGCTCCAAGGAATGACAAATGTCTATGATTTGCTGCTGCTGCTGCTACTTTGCTGAAAACACCTGATGTATATAGTCTTGAAATCCTGTTTTGTATTAAAGGCAAGGGGAAGCTGGAGGAACTGGTGTACGTATAGGGTTATTTTCTCTCATTTTACATATATGTAGCCTAATCAGAAGAATATGATTTTTTTTAAAAAAAAAGAAAAGTTAAGGATGAATATTAAAGCTCTCTCTGAACCAGGAAATGACCCAAAGGAGGTAGAAGATTCAACCTCAGCTGTGACCCATTTTGAACGTTTTACAATCCCTTATTTAGCTATATGACTTCATATTATGTATAATAACTGCCTATGACCTGACATAAAACTTGCAACAATATATCTCCATACTCGTATGATGTTTTCTTAATCAAAATTATAGATAATAAACCACAAAGCATTCTAACTACACAAAGAAATTATTTGACAGACAATAAGATCAATCAAATAATTAATCTGACAAATATCAGAGTTTGAGTTATACAGGCTCCAAACATTTATTAACTTGCAGCCAGATTCTGTGAACATTTGTCATTGACTTAAATGGGTCTAAGATTTCACTTCTTGACGAGTGACAGGCCCTGATGGGTATTTAGTCATTTCTGCTATACCAGATTGGCACTGTACTTAATACATTTGCTAATTCTGTCATAGAACTTACTCTCTATAACATTCCCCTCCACCTTCCCTAAAGAAACTCTTATGAAGCTGTCCCTTCAGTAACACACACAGAAAAAAACATCGTTTTGGAAAACAGACAGGACGACTCTTGCCTAATTAGCCACTTGTCCAGCACTGTAATGCATTTAGAAAAGGCTGCTATTGACTGGAGAATATTTTTTGCTAATTCAGTGCTTGTGGGGTGATATTTTCACAACAGTTCCCAGGCCATCATGTGGTTTGTATGACTATGGGAAATGACCTGCATTACATAGGTACTATTAGAAAAGAGATAGACAGAGCCATGGTTCTGTCCATGAAGGTAACGGACACTGGGAACCCGGTCTGAGTAAGATTAGGAGTTTCACAAATTGGGATCCTCATCTGAAAGACAAATTGGGATCCTCATCTGAAAGATCGGAGGCAAAGAACTGAGGTCGTGGAAAGCTGAAACAACTGTGTCAATGAACAAGGAACCAAGTTGAGCTTATAATTACTCTTATTATCACAGGGTGAGGCTTACTGTTGGGGGGGTGACCTGCCTGGGGATCCCGTCCAGATTCAAAGGGTTGCTAAAAGTAAGAGCCTTAGTAAGAACCATGAGGATATTCTGTCATATTTCTTGTAGAGCAACTCATTTCCACCTCTGGGAAAAAAAATAAATAATGCTGCTTGTTTGTGATCAAAAGACACTCCCAGCCGCCCTTCTCCCAGCATACACAATGATCTTCCTGAATGATAGAACCAAGGGTGATGCTACAAAGACAGGAAATGCAGTTGAGTGAGGTCTCAATGTTTTATCAATTTCATTAATGCTTCAGGCTCTCTGCAAGCCAGGAGCATGAGAAAACCTTATTTCCCCATGAAGCAGGCCTAGTCCAAACAGAAAGTACTTGCCTAGCACTTGTGAGTCTGAATAAAGCCAGGACTGGGAGAAAACAAACCAAAAAGGCCTATAAAATTTCACATTAATTGACTCATATGAACAACTGGAAAATGGAAGGCCCCCCGTTACTGCATGTCTTACAGTAAAACACCACCACAGCTTCTACCTTGGTGCTGCATGTCTTTAGAAGTTAACTCATTTTCCTCTCTCTGAACATCATCACAATGAACATGTTCTTCCTTAAACCACTCCTGTGAGTCTCCCCATTTTACAGACAGGGAACTGAGGCACAGAGAATACACTTCAGGACCTGCGGGGCATCATTTCACTGCCACTTATGGAAATCAAGAGCAATGAAACCTCAAAACAAGGGTTAAACTCTAAATAACCTTGATAATTTGATCTTAAAGGGTTTGCCCTTGGGTGTCAGTTGCAATAAACCAAGGGGTAGAAAACAGGTCCCCACATAGTAAGTACCTGGCTTAGTGCTGGGGTAAATTGTCTTCTCCCTTATGATCAGATGCAGTTTGGGGGGAAATTCCTTGCCTGAATGAAGATACCAGGTCATTGTTACTGCTGTGTCATGGCCAAAGCCTGTTGATGGGACTGTCTGAGGCTCTCTCAGGGCATCTGTGCTGGTGAGTAACGAAGGCAGCGTTTTACTCGCTCAGCAACAGGAGCTGGGCTCCCACAAACAGCCACAGCAAAGGGCAGGAGGAAGGGCTGAAATTTGCTGTTGGCCACATGCACAGCAAATGAAGATGTGTATATCCAGACAGGAGGAATAATGATAAATAAAAGCCAAAGAGATTACTGTGTTCCTCTTAGATTAACTCCAGTTTGACAGTGGCTGGGGTTTGAGAACTCCTCTATGATTTAAGAATAAGAATTCTTCTCTAAGTGGCCTAAAACTTGCTGCTATATCATCACTTGCTGTTGTCAAATAAATAATCATGCGAAATCAGCTGCAGAGAAAAGTCTCCTCTGGAACAGAGTTCATGCATGACATATGATATATCTTTTCAAAGGGACAGATACATCTTTCTTACAGCCAGCATGCAGCTTCCTTCGCTGCACCTTCCCTCCCATCCAAATCACCTCAAATAAATGTGAGTTCTGCTGTGTTCACAGTAATTCCTTCATTTTTAAACACATAATGGAAATGTATAACTAGTCCTCATAAAAATTTATATCTCAATTCGTCCCTTTAATTTATAACAGGCCCTCCAGGCAGTTATTATTCAAACATTAATAAAATGCCTATGGATCACCAAAAGCATCAATTTTCACATTCACCTCCCCTCCTATTTGTACATATATAAAGCCAGATTAGAGTTAATGCCACTTCTGTGTCTAACAACAATTACGCCTTTAATAAGATAGGAACAAATGATATATTATCTTAATCATGTTAGGAATTTGAGTTCTTTTCATGAAACAAAGTTGAATTTTTTATGCCCTTTGTGACAATTGTTACTTAACAGCCTATATGTTTGGATATTGCAGTTTATGCAAATGTTCGTGTTCTATAAATTTTAGATTTATCTCCATTTATCATTCCACATGTTCTAATATACAGACATTATGGTCTGTGACTTTGCACACAGTCTAAAATATGATTAGGACACCTTTCATTTATTTATACTGCAGAGAAAAGGATGGGGGGGGTGGAGAAGCTGGGGGGGAAATAGCTCTTGTAGGGGCCAGATCCTTAACTTCCATAAAACCTTGTGCTCTGCAGAGCTGCATCTCACTACCCTGATATTAATCTATCTAGGAATTCAGTCTTTCATTTGCCAACAGCTGAATTTTAAAGGATTAAAGTTTATAAGGGAACCCTTCACTCTGTGCTCTAAAAGTAGTTGCCCGCTCATTGTATATCACACTGTAAAACTCTTACTCATGAGAGTAATTATTCCTGATATGAGCTCTCCCATAGAGTGACAAGGAGATAACGTGCACGCACTGGTTTTTGTTTTGAAGCTCATTGAAGAGGAGCAATGATCATTGGGACCATAGGGATTCATAGGAAAGAATTCCCTGGGATTTTTTCATTTTTCTGCTGGGAAATTTAAAGCCCCCTGAATTTGGAGAAGAGAGTGGGAAAAGCAGATCCTAGGCCATAGTTTGATTCTGCATAAATCACTTAGTCATACTGGCATCAAAGAAACAATAGCAAGTTATGTCATCCGAGAAGCTGACATGGCCTTCTGCATGGCCATGGGGAAAAAAACCCAAACCCACCAAAAAAATCCTCACCCAAGGCATCTGAATCTAAAGGAGGTTAGATTTATTTTTAGTCTTCACTCTTGGGAACTAGGAGTGATGTTGCAAATGCGTGCTAAGGTAAGAGGAAATTACCGGGAGTGGAGATGTCACCTTTACACAGGTAAACACAGGAATTCAGTTCCTTGCCTTTGTTATGGAGACCATCTTTGTACCAGCGCTGCAAACAGGCACTAGCTGCACAGGAGAACTCTCTCCTTTGGGGAGTTTTCAGCAGTGATCTGGAAGATTTTATGATGGCGGCTTCCACCCATGGCAGCGGGAAGTTCCTGTTCATTCACCTGGGTGCTCCCTCCATTTCCCAGGCAATGAGAACGCTGATGAAGACTCAGGGAGGGACCAAGTCTGAAGTGAACCCCATTAAGACAGAAGCTGCTTTCCTGTGTGTTTCATTATTAATACTGAGTTCAATTACTCTGATTTCTTCTGTTGATGAATTAGTAGCACCAGAACCAAGTCCCTGGCTGATACCCATTTGTCTTTGCTTATAAGTGCTAATGTGATCCTGTTCCTTTAAAATCAAACTCCTGCTTCAGTCACTTTACGTCTTTGCAACACTAACTGTCTTTTCACTAATTGGTTCTGTGTAAATGAAACAAGCTGAAAAACACTGTGGCACCAATAAATATTAATAAGTTATTGTTTGTTTTCTTTACCTTGCTTATGAATTCATACAAAGACAGTGCTAAGACATTAACTCCAGTCTATTAATTGCCACCTGATAATTGCCACCTGATACTTTTCTCCTGGATAATTAGGTACCCATTAGTTCTAATCAAGTAGTTACTTAATTATTGCAGTAATTAGTCTAATGGACTAGCAAATTGAAGCTTTATCACTTTTGGATACTTAATGTTCCTGACAGAGTACTTCACAAGTGTCAGGGTTCCTGATTCAGCAACCTGCCATCAATGAACCCCCTGCTGCCATTTCCACCCCACCCACACTGCTCCCCAGCCTCTCGCAACACAACTTTGATATGTGAAGCCAGAGGCAACATAAATTTGAGTCCCTCTTCCTTCTCGTTCCCCTTCCCACCCCCGTCTATGGCTCCCCTCCTGTGCTCTTACTGCTCGGGCTCATTCCACGCCAAAAGAACTTGGTTGGGAAATTAAATAACATCTTGGCATGGAGATCACATGCATTAGGCTGTACAGCAGCGTGATTCAAAGGAAGGAGCTAATGTTGGCAGGTGTGGGAAGAAAAAAGCAACTGTGAGGGGAGAAATAATAAAGAGCGTTCATGAATACTCATATACAGCCAGGCTTGGAAAGAAAAAGGGAGAGGAGCAAAGCCGACTGGTGGTTAATGAAGGCATCGCTCCAAGGGCTGGGACTGGTAATGGGTCTCTCTTTCATTTCCGAATTGGAGGTGCAAATCTAACAGAGATTTCTCGCTGATACAAGACATGGAATGTCTGTTTTTTCTGCCTATGGTCTCTTGGCATCTGTACCACTGAGTTGGTGGGCAAGAGGCCATGAGCATTTCTCTGCCCCATGGTGTTACCATTAATACCGTAGTTAATTCCAAAGGGCTGTCAATTCCTCACTTTCCACAATGTTCAGCTCAGAAAGGGCATGTGAAATTCCACCCTCACCCCTGTGTTCTGGCTGTGTACTTGTCCATACGTTGTCCTTGTACATCAGGCTTGCTTTTGGACACTAATGTGCTTGAGGTGGATACAGCACATACATAGACATTTAGGATACATAGACAATTACGAGCATTAAATGTGGATTTATCTCTCCTGTTGATCATCTGATCCAGAATCTCTCAAGTCTCTTCATGTCAGATTTGTATCAGAATTGATCATCAGGCCCTTTAGCAAGTGTCATCTGCCCCAGGCGCTGCAATGTGTAACATAAGCGCTCATTGTACTGGGAAGGGGAAAAAATGATTGATCCTGACCAGAAATAAAGAGGCTAATTCCATTCAATAGTGCTTGACAACTTGCTAATGGTTAAACTACTTCACATATGCGGTAAGATTATGTATTCTGAAATAGATGTATTTATCTTTCTTGAACAGATAACTCACGGTTCCATTGCTGCTAACACTGTAATCGTGTCTCAGGCTCTGAAGTGGGTCCTGCTAGAGAGTGCTGGGTTGCCAAAGAGCCCAGTTCCTAGGGTTGCTTTCTATGGATGGCAAAGTGCAGGCTGGTAGCAGTGAGAAGTGATGGCTACGCACTGGGGTTTTGAGCTGCTATGGAACTGGAACAAGGACAAGGTGTGGATCAGAGGTCTCTTATGTGTCAAAACCATGTAGAGACCAGGGTCTGCTAGTCTGCCATGTAATGCATATTTACATACAAAATAAACCCCATACAAATAATGGAATTTAATATACCTATTGAATTATCCTCAGTATTTTCATAGCATCAGAGCTGAGAAGCCAACATTTCTTTTCCCTGAAAGAAATAAATTAGTAAATTCATTCCTCCTTCTTCCTATTACTGGATGAAAAGCAGTGTCCATTTTCAGTTACTTTGCACTCTTACCCAAAATACCACACACTATGACAGAGGGGTCACTGGCTCCTGAGTTTTCCATCATAGCTCTGCATGCATCCATCACAACTGGCTGCGAGTGCTCGTTTCCTCTGAAGTTACACTTTAGGTAACAGTCAATAAAACCTTATGCAGCTACTGAAAAATCATACCACAGAACTGCTTAAACACCTGCGTGAGGCCACTGAGCAATAACAATCCCATGCACTGAAAGCAAAATTAGGCAAAGCATACTTGGCCCATTAAGAAAACATATTGCTTGAAATTAGAGTGCCTCAGGATGCCTAGATCTTGCTTCTGGTGCTGGCTCCATAGGAGAGAACTGCCAGCCCTGTTCAGCATGGGAGCTGTATTGACCTGAATTCAAGTGTCTGAGACCACCATCTCTGTTAAGGGCTCCCAGTGGCAGAAATCTAGTAGAGAAAGCATTTGATGGCAAGGGACAGTTACATTCTTGTCTGTAAACTGTAACCGATACTACAAAGTAAGCAAAGACACCTGAGAAAGGCAGAAAACCTTGGAAAATCACTGGCTGATGGATCTGCAGGGGCTCCTGAGTAGTTTTGCTACCACAGGCACCTAAGATCATATGCATGTCCCTTGGCATGCAGCTGAGAGCAGGCAAACGCCGACAGACCCATCTGATCCCCCCAAAGTGCTTGGACTTCTCCATCCCACTGTGAGCAAAGAATTTGGTTGAGAGACACTTCTCCAAGAGTGCTCCCCATATGCAGTGGGGCAGCAGGATGGGTGACCCATCAGGAGGGTGTCATGCATGCTGTGCCCTCACCGATGCTAAGCAGAGACCGTCTGTCTCCAACACTATCGATCCAGCACAAGCACTAAATTCATTTTTAAGGATGCTGAGAGAGAGTGAGCAAACTATATGTGACAGATGTTACTCACGTCGCTTTATGTACTACTTGAAGGTGTTCAGATGCTCTGGTGATGAGGGTGCAGATAAAACCAATGCAGAAGAGAATGAAACAGGCTAAAAAAGGATTTTTAGTTTTAAAAGTCTAAAAAAGCTTTTTTGCTTGAGGGGGAGTAAATACCACAGTATCCACATTACTAATTTTCCCTCTGGATCTGACTTTGAAGCCCTTGTACCATTCTTCAGAGATGACACCGCAACAAGCAAATTAGAAAACAAACTGAGAATACCTTTTATGTTGGAAATGCCAGGAGAAACTGCCCGATGATTATTGAGAGACATGCAGAACTCATTAAGGCAAGGTTGCTTGGAAATCTTGTGATGGTGCTGCATGCAAAAGAAAAGAAAAAAAAACCCCATGAAATGTAAAGAAGCAAAATCCTTAGCATCCTCTCCCCACTTCTCTCTATGCACTTTCTAGTACTTCAGTTCAGAGGCTTAGTTGCAATCAATTTTAGCTTGTAACAACTCAGCAGTTTAAGATCTCCATAACAGTTTAGACCACCGCTGTTCAATGGGTTGCACAGCTTTGGGAAAAGCCTGCTGGGGAGGGGTGGAAGTGCAAAAGGAAGGAAGAACCACGGAGGCAAGCTGCTTCCAATTTGTCTGTCCAAATCTAAGATCTTTTTATGGGGTGTGGGTTATTATTGGAAAGATCTTCGTCTTCCCCTCTTTGAGGAGTTCTCTGAGCTCTTCTTTTCTGCTTTTCATCATTTCCTTGGTTCTGCACACGTGGATCAAATGCCAGCCCACAGAATACAAGGGATATGACAAGATCAAAGGCAATCATTCAGCCTTCTGCCACTGAACAGAGCAGGGTTGTTTGTCTATACACAGTGTTACCTGCAGCAAGGAAACTACAGGGTGACATGTGGAATACTACATGGTTCCTCATGAGTGCTTCTGGTGAACAATAAGTGCAAGATACCTCGCACAAAGCTCATAGGAGTTTGGCCTAAGGGAGGGGACCCCTGAAATGTAAGCAAGGGGTAGCAAGTTCATCCCTTCCTCCCATCTCCTGACTCTCACAAGCAGCCACATCCTGAGGCCTGCTGATGAGGAGCTTGGCACCCAAGAAATGTGGGCAAAACTGCACTGAAAATGCAGTGGCTGGCAAGCAGAGCCTGAGGAAACTGGGGTCATAGGTTGGAAACACACTCCAAGCTGTAATTTCATCTTTCAGGCATAACCGGATAGAGAGCTGGGAGTATGAGAGTAGTTACAGCACTCCTGGCCCTCAGGAGATGCACCACTGGTTTGCACCATTGAAGGAGGTTTGAATGGCTGGGCCACCTTGCATTGCTTTATGGGCTTAAGGACTAGACCGAGCACACCAGTAAGGGCCTCCCTGGCCTTCTGTAGCTGGTCTTTGCTAAAGGTTTGAGATATGGAAACAAGCAAAGGACGATGTAGCTGGCTTGAACTTCTCATTCTGGTGAATCCAGAATGAAGTACATACTGTTCAAGTGCAATTCACTCAGCTTGGCATCTGTGTTCTGTCACCCCAGTGCAGAAGAGCCTGGGTAGATGCCACCTCACCTGTCAGTTGCTGCAAAGCAGTTGCAGTGTCCTCCTCTAGCAGCATGCACAGCACACAACCATCCCAATCTGCACCAGCCCCATCCTCCAAAACAGCCCTGAGGGACTTGGATGTCCTCTTAAAGTGGCAAATAGTCTGCTTTCCTGCTGACCTTGCTTTCGTCTTCTTATTTTTATACCATCCCAGTTTAGATCTGGAATAGAGATGATGTCAGGGTGCAAGTGAAGAGGGAGAAGGACTGATCACTCTGAGGTTTGGGTTTGGTTGAACCCCTGGATTTGGGGATCTTTGCTTTTTGTTGTGTTTTTGGATTTTTTGCAGGTTGTTCTCAGCTGCCTGTCAGACTGGGCCATGATGAAACCCAACATCTTGCAGAGACATAAAATGGAAAACAGGCAACTCATCAGAAAAGTAGCAGCTGTTTTACACCATCACAAAACAAAATCATCATACACTAAAAACTAGATTTAGCAGTTTAAAAGAGCTGCTAACACAAAATTAGCTGGAGACAACAGCGTGGTTTTGTAACTGACAGTGCTTCACTCAAACACCCTAATTCATGTAAAAACAACTTACGAAACATTAAACGGCTGATGCTTTTGGAAAGGGGAAGAGCATTCAGAGTTTCAATGGCTGCTTAGGAAGAACGTGCAGATTTATTACATCATCTTTTTTTCTTTTACGAATTTTAAATAAGCATTGTGTCAAAACTGCCACCTCTTAAATAACAATGATGCTATAGTCCTCCTGACAGACAGAGACACCAGCTTTTATTGGCAAGTCATTTGTATTTATTGCAGGCTGAGAGCCAGTAAAAAGGTGGTACAAAACCTTAATGGTGAACGAGATCAAATAAGAAAGCCTTGAGCACTTTGGATCATCAAATACTTCAATAACTGGATATTGCCATTCATACAACCATAAGATCATACGCATGGAGAGGATATAAAGACCCAATTGCCATGTGAAAGGGCTTTCTGTTGCCTTCTGGAAGCCCATACACATACACGAGCTGTGCTAGCTACAGGTGCAGTACAAGCTTTCTTTTGGCCCAGCTGTTATTTCCTACTGAGGATAAAAATTTCCCTGTGCTGTACATATACCCGGAGCCAACACAACTCCTGAGGGTCAGAAATTTGCCTGGCAAGGAGTTCAGCTAATTACTACCAAAGGGAATGTGCCAGAGGTCTGTCATTTTGTAGCCATGAAGGGGAGATTCCTGATTGCTTGGGATTAGATTTAATTTGTCCATACGATTACTAAGAATTTGGTTTATTTTCTCCATGAAGCAGCTGCCTTACTCTGGCTGAGGTGCTTCCGTATCTCCCATGGTGGCAAGTCCCTTCATCTGTGTGATCTGATCCTGCTTTTCTTAGGTGATTCTCCCACTGTGCACCACCAAACTCTTGCCTGAGGAGGGAATTCAGGGCTGGATATGGAGTAAAGGAGGAATAAAGTTTAAGCGGAGATCTGGTTATTTGTGCTGTGCAGCCAAGTTGTGGCCCTGAGGAAGTCCTCTGTCTCCCAAGAAATTGTGGCAGTAGGAGCAAAAAAAGTGCTCTGTCCTTCAAGGTTATTTTTGTTTAGATCCTACTCTTCAAAAGACTATATATATAGATATTAAGAGTCTAGTTGCAATCCAGAGTTTGAAAAGTTACAGACTGTAACAGACAGTCTCTGATGGATCTGAATTCTTCAGCTAAAGAATATCTATGCTCTTGACCTGAGACCTAGATTTCACATTTCAGGAATTAAATGAGCATCATTTTCTAAAAGACATTAGACCAAGGCTGGGCTATCCAAAGGATGGCTTCACGATTTAGATGAAGGCATTGTCATGTCAAGGAGACTTAAAACCTGACATATCTTATTCCTGTTGAAAAGCCAGACCTAGTTTGTTATACCACACTGTGGCTTGTTACTTGCAGGAGGCAAGGGAAAAGTGGAGGTTGTTCTGGATTTAACATCTCTTAGAGGACTGTCTGCAGTAACATGGTGTAAGACTCAGTGACCCAGATGATCTGGCCTTGCCTCATATTATTCTGTTCCCAATTTATCCTAAGACCATGCCAAAAACCTGCCAAAATATAAGGGAAATATTTGTGACCTATGCCAAACTGTGAAGCCTCTGAGTCTGGGATACCTCATATGTTTTGATTAGACTGAAGGAGTTGAGCCTGAAAAAAAGGGGAGTATGAAAGGAAAGGAAAGCTTTGCCCTACCTGCTGCTGCAAAGCTGGGGGTGCTCATCCATACAGGGATCCTGCTTTTCTCAGGAGGGAGTTCAACCTGATTTAATAAAATAAAAGACAACTTCGATGTGGGCAAGGAGAGGAGAGCCTTCTCCCTTGAAAGGGCTGTATTGAGCCTCAAGAGATCAGAGCCCTCACCTTTCTCTTGCTGCAAACACTGAAACCCAGGTTGTTTCTCACAGCTGTGTCCCAAAGTGGGGTCTTCTAGGAGCTGGGCAGCCATGGCAGCCACCCAGACAATCAGTGCTGCAGACCTGGGAGGATGAACAGACAACCTTGTGTCAAGCAAGACACAGAGCCAGAGGGGAGATTGACTGATCTTGTTTCAGATCAGATGGATGGCTCTAAATGACCTGTAAAGACACTGCTCGAGCACTGAGCTACAACATTAAGAGCCAAGACACCACCAGCACTTCTGAAGTAGTTATTAGTGACTGAAGTAGCACTTGTCAACTGCGACTTCGGTTTCAAGTAATAGTTTAACAGCATCAACTTGAAGAAAGGTTATATCTCAGTGTGTCTGGTGTGCAGCTGACATTAAAGGAAATAATTGGTAGACTCAGAGCAGGGGCAGACGCCAGTGGTAGAACAGGAGAGCAGGTTGGATACTCGAAACAAAACTTTGACAATACTGTGTGAAACAAGAGCCAGGAATCCATCCTAAGCCCTGGCGTGAAAAGCATGAGGAAGCTGTAACCCAACCTGCAGAAAGTGCTCTGCGCTCCCCACCGTGAGCTGTGCTGCTCTGACATTTAAAGGCTCATCTGTGGTTGCAGTTTGCAGCCCTGTCCTAACAAGAGGACAAAACCATGTCACCCCGTGCAATCCTTGGCTGGCTTTTCGGAAAGCACATGTAATACAATCTCCAACTGGTTTTTTGGCTTCAGGACAGCAAAGCCCAAGAGAAAGTATATGTGTGCATATGTATGTGTGCTGTGGAGGAGAAGGCAGGAAATCGCCTGGGATGATGTGTACAGTCTCATTTTACCTGTAGTTTGGCTGTGTGACACTAAAATAGAGGAATTAGCATACAAAATCCAGCAGTCCCTTGGCTGTCATCACCTTCCAATTAGCTGCATTTGATTTCAGGGGGCGCTGATGGATTGTGTCAGCAGGTGAGGTGGGATGTCTGTAAGGTGCTCTGGCTGCCACGGGCAGGAGAGCACTAAGTGTGTGCATGTTTTTTCCCTGTGTTGGTTGCTGGAAAGATGCTGGCTTGCCAAAAACAAAAGCACTCCTGTTACTCACTGGCCAGAGGGACTTACTCTGATTGTGGTAATCCTGCATTTCTGCAAACACTGGTGTAACAGTCATAACGCTGAAGTCATGGGGGCTGATCCACCAGTTATCAAGGTCAAAGCGTGGGTGTCTTAAACACATGGTTTGGAGCAGTTTCTGTTTCCATTCTGTTTCCTTATTGCCATTTGAAAACCCATTTCTAAAAGCCAGCATTTCATAAGGCATCTCACAGTCCAGCCTTCTCACAGCAGGTTAGAAAGCTGCTGTGCTTGGTACTGTAGTGACATAAAATCTTGTTCTTGACCAAGGAAATGCACAAGCAAAACTAAGGGAAGAAGAACTCGTAAAAAGAGCAGAAGAAGATGGTGTGGCATCCTGCATCAACATCAAATAGAGCTGCATCCAGGGAAGGGGAGCTCTGCAGATGTACGCTCACGTGAACATGGTGTCTGTGCTCTAGCCAGCTGGCCTGAGAGGGTGAAGGGGGTTCTGGCTCCTTGGCTGCCCATGAGACCTGCTCCTGACCATGACCAGCAGAGTTTTGACAGCCCAGATAAAGCAGTAGCATGTGAGTGAGTCAGAAGAGTGTTGTCAAATTGAAGAGTGCCTTGTATTTGTCAAAACAGAACTGCCATGGAAAAAGATCTTCCTTCCAGGGGAAGGAAGCCAAGACAGCAAGGACTTGGTCACACCAATAAGGTAGAGAAATTACATTTACAGAGCAATTTTGAAAACAGGCATGTGATTCTTTTTTTTTTTTCCAGAAAAAAATTATGTTTCCACAATATAATAAAACAGTATTTCCACAATTAATGGCAAGTAATTCTAAGCATCTGTAAGAGTTTCAGTTGTGTGGAGGACCAGAAAAGTGAACATCTTTTCTGTTTGTAATAAATAAAACTGAGAAAGACATAGAAACAGTCTGTATGTAATAAATCGGGGGGGTGGGGGAGGAGAACAAACTGAAGAAATTGTTTATATTATAAGTCTTAGTAACTCTAAGAGTGGGCCCCAGCTCATGACAGAAACAAGAAGAGACAAGGAGACAGGATTTTGTGGAGCAGAAATTAGGAATTCATGGTCAGCTTAAGATGATTGCTCACAATGAGTGAGTAAAAGTCAAAGGCATTGCCTGAAATTTTACTTTTGGAAAAAGAAAACAAGTCTGGAGTAGACTTGTGAGTCATTGTCATAGGAGTAACACTTGGCGTTTGTATATGCACATAGTGTTGCCTAGAGAAGGGTATGGGAGCGGAAGAGGAAGAGACTAAGGATAGGTATCAGTGAAGCCAAGACAAAACTGGAGGTTGGGGAGATGATGAGAAGCCTTCAGTCAACAAGAGCAGCATCAATAGAGAGCTGAGTCACAGATATTCAGAAGACCAGATTTCAAAAGGTAAGGGATGATGTTGAAAATTGCTGATGAGTCAAGAGGCTGGGGCTGGCATTCTGCTGTCAAATTTTGCCCAAGAAATACAGAAAAGTTTTGTTGGGAGCTATTTCAGTAAGGTGTAAGGTTGGATACACAGGACAGAGGAGGTAGAGAAAGCACATTGAGCAAGCCTAGCTAGGAAATGGAGCAGGGTTTCCAGAGAGGCATACAGACAAAGAGCAATGTTTACAAATGGATTGTATTGTGAGAGATGGAGAACAGAAAACAGTGAAAGGTTCTGGAGTATGAGAAGGGAGATGAGAGGGGAAACTAAAGAGCAAGAGATGAAATTAGATTTCTATGTTGTGAGGATAAGGAAAGAACAGAAATGTTTGTGACTGTGATGGGAGAGGGAGGAAGAAACAACCTTATCCAGTGTTCTCTTCAGAGAAATTAGCAAGAGCCCATAGACTGCTATAAACAAAGACAAGAAGGGGAAAATAGAGGAAGAAGTGAAAAATGCAGTTGGAAGAAGACGTGAGACATGGGGACCAAGGGCTGGAGGAGTGGAAAAAGAGATGTCACCAGGAGGGAGGAGGCAAATAACTCGGATGTGGAGGAGAAGGTGAAGCTGGAGCTGACCTGATAACTGTACTAACAGTTTGGACAACCCTGAGGAGAATCCAGGGAGCAGAAGAGATTCCAACTTAACCTGCAAAAAGGTCATTGAATTTATTCTAAAAGTAAAGAACAATGAGAAAAGAATTGAAGCTACTGCTAATAACAACATACTATTTAACAATAATACTGATGGGACTGTGAGCTGCACGTCATCTGTTTCTGATCTTAAAAGAGCACTGCCACCTCTGGCACCTACCCCAAATCAGGCCTGCAAATCCAGCCCATGTCTCGCTCAGATTGAAAGCTTCTGTCCTTGAAATGTTAAACACATTATCTGGTAGGTGTGGACAGTCTCGTGTCTCACAGAGCCAGGAAGAAATTTGACATGAGCATGTCAAGGGGAGGGGAGGGGGGAACACCAGCTCCTGAGAAATGCTGAGAGTGTGTGTATTTTTGGCAGAGGATACCAGCCAGACATGTCAACTGATAGCATCCATAGAGCTGGAAGACTGAAAATGAACTGCATTACAACAAACAGAGATTTCACAACTGAAAGCAGCACACTGACATTTATATTAGCTCTGTTTGACATGACCTGACGGGCTGGGCTGGAGCGAAGCCCGTCGCTACATCCACCCACTTCGGCCCCAGCCCACCAGCACCTCTGCCGTGCTCCTTTCTCATCGTCCTGGGAAGGAAGGAGATCGTACACATCTTGATGCTCTTTGCTGCAGGAAGTCCAGTTCCTGGGCTAAATGCTTGGCTAACAGGCAGAGGCAGAGCTTTTTTTACCTTATCCTGATGGAGGGTGACCTTGTGACAGACCATGGCCATCAATGCAAGTCAGGAGGGCTTGACGGGCTCCATCTAGAGAAGAAAGGTGGTGGGGTCAGGAAAGGTTCCCCTCCTCCAGGCTATTCTGCACTTTGACACTGAACCAGAGTGACTCCCCCAACCTTGGAGAAGTTACCCTGATTTACCTGAAGGTAGTAGGGAGCAGAATCCAGCCCGATAAATTGTATCACTTTAATGGGGTTTGCGTATGAGAGAAAGGGAAGTCCGCACCCTCGGTCCCCGGGGCTACTTTGGGGGCTGGCTGTCAAGGTGTGTTTTTTATTGTGTGTACCGCTTGTCTGGTGATAGAAACTAAATTGAGAAGAGGCTCATTTCTCACAGGCCACTGAGCAACCAGAATGTGCTAACTGTCATACGTAGGAAGCATTCAGGTGTCGGGATTGTCAAGAGAGAAAGTGCAGCGCTTTTTATTAACTGCAAGAGCAATCAGCTCTGTCTGGGTCTGCTCAGTCTTGTGGAAACACATAGTTCACACCGGGCAATGCTCAGAGGCTTAACACAGGTATCAACACTGTGCCTCCCGTAATAACTTCACATTAGAGCTGTTGCATTACAGGCTGTTGCATAGGCACAGCTGTACTTGTGGTGCTTGGTAGTCCAATCTCTGGAAAGCATTTGCTAAGTCTGGATAGGTTGAATATTGCACGATTCCACAGCGTATTTAAACTGGATTTTGTCTTGGTCTCTGAGGTCTCGCAGGGTTGATGCAAAGGCTGTGTGCCCCCCTTTTCCCTAGCACGGTGCCCAGCTCCCGGGCTTGGGGGTGCTGCTCCAGCCTCCGGACTGAGTGGGTGGCTGCTTTGGGATTCAGGGACAGAGGGATGTGGGCATGCAGTGTGGTGCATGGCAGAGGGACCCTAAAAGCAACCAAGGGTGATGAACATTAATGTAAGATACTCGTAGCCTCCACCTCATGGTGACAGCTCCAGTGAGTCCTTCCCTGAAGGCTAGGAAAATGCCCCCAAATATGAAGGGGTTGAACCTGATTTTGATTTGAAGCTGATTAACTAGTTTGAAAGAAATTTTTTTTTTAATAAATAAATAAATAAATAAATTAAAATGCACACATTTGAGAACTGGTTCTAGGAGCAGCAGCATTGCCTTTTGCTGTGGTAGAGGTCAAATGCAGTCCAGGTTTCATTTGCATCCTGACACTGTCACCACTGGACTCTGCGAGAGGAGCTCAGGGGCTCCCTCTTCGTGTCTGTGAGATCTCCAAGCAAACACCACAAACCCAAAGCCACCACAAATAGATCCCTGCAGTATGCATCGGAAAGAGGCCAAATACCTCTCAAATCCCTAAATTGCTCCCTGATCAGAAATGCTTCCTGAGCAGAAATTGCTCCCTGATCAGAAATGGTCTAAAAGTTTCAGTCTCTTCTCAAGGAGTCAGTACTATGTGAGAGCTGCTACATCTCAAGAAGCCCCAGAAATGGGGGAAATCTCTAACCTGTTGTCTCAGCTGAGGGTTTTCTGCCTGAAGTGATCGGTCTATTACATTTCCCTAGTATAAAATCAGTGCACAATTAAATATATATGTGTGGGCAAAGCTCCAATCTGTTTACTTCACCGCTTTACCCAGGGAAAGCCCTGAGAAGAGCATTAAAGCAAGAGGCCAGCCAGGCCAACAGAAATGTTCACGGCTGGCTGCAGTACAGAGCTTACTTGCAAACATGGGAAATAGCCCACTACATCAGAAAGAGAAAAATGAAATACACACTGGCCACCTCGGTGCCTGAGTCTCTCCCTTTTCACATGGCCAGGGATGCTGAACATCCTTCTCTGATTACTCCGGAGTGAAATGCTGCCTCACGGTGCTGTATGAAATGTGGAGCCTCAGAGATGTGTGTGCAATTCCTGGGTTTCTCAGGGTGGGCTGAACATTTTGAGGACGAGTGAAGTGACACATCCTGTCTTCAGAGAAGGGTCGGTCAGCTGTACAGCAGTTTGTGCCCTTAGCAGGTGCTTCAATGTCAGAGGTATTAAAGCTGGTTATTTTCAGGGCTGTGCCAAGCGCTGTACAGGCTTGTTCCTCCCCTACCCCTGTTCTAATTAAATTTATAGGCAGCAGCTACGAGCTGGGCTAAGACTTGAGCTGTCAAGTCAAGAGAGAGAGAAGCACCAGCAGCACAAAACCCTCCAGCTGGAAAGATGGAGTTTCTGATGGTGGCTGTACTTTCTGAAAATTATGTCTCCAGTCTCATCTCTCATACGTTTCCCGATATATCCCATCTTTCTCTGTCTCTCCCATACCCAGGTGCACACACACACGCATGCACACAGAGGCACATGCCCACTCTGTGAGTTATGTGCTACCGTGCCTTGCTTTGGTGGATTGCCCCTGTCTGTACAGGAATATATATAATAGAGCTAAGGGCTCTATCCTTCTGTCAGCTCCTGCAGTGTAACACAGGCTTCTCCAGCAGAGAATGTCCCTCGGATGAGTTCACCCCAGACGCAGGCTCTTCTGATTATCAGTGGTGCTGGTGAGAACAGACAGTTTTGCAGTTCTCAACTGATGCATGGTGCAAAGTTGTCCCAGAGTTTGCACCTCATCCAGCACCAGACAACTTGTTAGGACAGAACTGTGGGCAGGTCCCTGATAAAGTAGGTCAATCTTGGTCACCACTCCAAGACTAATTTACCTAGTAAGGCACGAAAATTAGGTCTTGACGTGGTTTGCAGTGAACATTTCCTGCAGCTTTCAGCTTTACATTAGATCATCCCCACAGACTTCAGTATCCCAGAGGACCTGTCTAAAGACTGGCTGAGTAGTGCCTCCAGAGATGGCAGCACCCCAAGGGAGGAGGCAGCTCCAGGACCTATAGGATATTCTTTTTCCTATCTTGAATTGTCCTTAAGGAATTCACCTGACTACCCCTGCCTTTGACTGGGAGATGTGATAAGATCACAGCTGGCAGTGAAGTGGCAGGATGCCAAGCAAATATATTTTCTACAGCCCTTCCGAGGATCATCTTAGAAAACAACTTCAAGCTACAGTGTGTTGTTGCCTGCACACCCTGCACACAGTGTTGGCTGGTCTCTGTGTGGCACAGCAGAGCGCTCATCCAGTTCATTTCCCTCTGGCCAGATCGAAGGAGGATAACGATTCCAATAAAGCTATCCCATCCAGAGGCTGCTCACAAAATCACCAGGGAGGGGGGCTTGGTGGAGGTTTGCAGTGTGCTGTACACATTCCAGTTGGCTTTGAAGCAAGTTAAACAAACTGGAGGATGATGTGATTCTGATTTCTACATCTCCTGGATGAGACATTGCATTGCAAAGCCTAAACCTGATCCCCAGAGTTTTCAGAAGAAAAAATCATCCCACAACCACTGCGATTCCTAAGACACTTTCCTAAAACTGCAAAGAATCAGACATGAGAGGAAAGACACACAGGGGCTGAGGAATAAAAGGTTTCTCTTCAGTAGAGCAGGGAACCCCGTGAGAGGTGCTGAGTGTCCACGAAGGATGGGGGATGCTCTGGGAAGATGGATCTCTTTTGAAGTTGGGCATCAGGATTTCCCTGTTACTATTTGCTCTGCTTTTGAAAACAAAACAAAACAGAACTACAGGGCTGATAATGCCAGAAAATCTTTCTCTAGGTGCCAGCGGTAGGTGATGCAGAGAAGCAAGTACATGTGATGCATTGATACCCTTTTTAAGTCAAAGCAAAAGGCTGGGGATCAGGGGCAGTTTAGGTCTCCCCATGAATGGATAAGGTTTAAGATGCTCTGAGATATAATCTGGACAATTTGTCATCCCTTTCCCCCCCACAGAGAGGATAATTAACACTGTAAAATGCAGTGGGCTCTGTGTACCCCTTTCTGATGTCAGCGGCCCATTTTAAGGTCAATGATTGAAATGCTCTGATGGTGTCAGCTGAGCTTTTGCGTCTGTTGCTAGGATTTTACTCACCAAGGACTCTTAAGACAATGTATGTTCATTAGTTTACAAGAAGATATAATTACCCATCCAAACTGTACCATGTTTCATTTGCTACTAACCTTCTGATTCACCTAGGTAGGTGGCAATGAGTGCATTTGCTAACTGGTGATTACCAAATTAGTTGCATGATAAACCTTTTTCAACATACCTTTTAAGAAAAAAATTGTAAAATGAATAATGAGTTGATCTTTCCTTTCAGCATGCTGTAATTTTTATTAATTTAACTTCAGCCAATTTATTAGAAGGGAGGGGGAGAAGGAGAGGGGGAGAGCCTGCATCCCTTTGAACTCACTGCAAAAGAGGCAAACAACAGGAAAAATTCTTAAGGTAGTTATGTTTTAAAATCCACATTAATTATAAATCCACTTATTCTTTGTAAAGGCAGGGGCTGCAAAGGGGGGAGGGAATAGGGGGTCATGTATAAATTGTCTCCCAAGGACCCCACTGAAATTTCCATAGCATTCACCATATGACACTGATGTGTGAAAATTGACGTGAAGATTTGAAAATTGGGACCGAGGGAGACCAAGCATAAAATAACTTCAATTTTGCGCTCTCTCTGTCTCTCGGAGGAATAGTGCAGTGGACTGACCAACACAACACAAACAAGCGAAGGGGAGAGGGGAAAAAAAATATTCTGGGAGAAGGATAGGAGTTATTAAAGAGAAAACACACTCCTCACTCACAGAGAGAAAGGATGATCAATGGATTTAGTCACAGAGAAATTCAAGCAGAAAATTGCTGCTGTTTTTTATCTCAGAGGCAGAAAGTTTAACCAAACCAGAATTCTCTCAACTCACTCCAAGGCAAACAGGGAAGCAGCCCACTGTATTTCGAAACTGCAGGAGAATTTTTGTGCCCGTGTAAATTTTTGTGGGTGATTTGACAATGTTACAATGACAAATAAATTGTAAGGTGGAGTCCTCGCCTCCAGAAGTCTCAATATGGAAGATTTTAGTCCAACTCTTATGTTTCTGTGGAACCCCAGACTCTGTGCAACATCCTTAGTGGGAAGGTTTACTTTCCAGTTACCTGTTTTCCACATTCAAAAGTCGTACACCAGAGTGGCCATAGCTACGAGGAAGCTGTCAGCTTGCTGTGTATGATCTGCTGTGAATTTTGAAACCCTAGCAAAATGAGCAAGCCAACCTCTTCCACTGTGAATGGCTATCAGGATGTAGATAGATGAAGCTACTGGACTCAGCTGTTAAAAGAGAATTCCCATTCCTTCCTCAGAACCAGAGTAGAGGCTTAAAATCAGTAAAAATGAATCAGAAAAAGTACAAACCAATAAATATTAAAGACTTTGGGTCTGTCTCCTGTAACCTAAAGTCTTCAGGCATTAATCACTTTGCTCTGGACAGATTGGCACCGCTTTTAAATGCTGTATAAATTTTCTCAGTCTCTGTTCTTTGGGATGATATTGTGACTCTGAATGTGGGTTTTGAGAACTAATTTTTGGTATTCTGGAGCTTCTTCCTAACACTTGTATGCATCTGTAAAATCAGGCCTTTACCCCTTCCAACAAATAGATCACTATGTAAAGGCAGGAGGTGCAAAAGCATCATCAATTTGTGGAAAAAACAGCAAAGTTCATCTCCAGGATTATAACTGCTGTTCAGGAAATAGATATTCGTAATTTTCTTAGCACTGGTTAGGTGTTCAATCGTTCACACCCATAGGGTTACAAGTTTACTTTCAGCTCTCAGCAGGACCATACAACCCAGCTGAGCTGTGATGCAGGCAGACAAACAGCCTACCTGTAAGCTCATGAGGGTTTTTGAAACCCCTGATCCCTTATAACCTTAGTCTTAAAAATTCACATCTGATCTAGTCTGCTCTAGATAGACACTCAACACTCACCGTCATCCTGAATGTTGACCAAGAGTCCTGTTGCTAGTCCAGCTATTTCCTTTTTGGATCACAAGCTGTTTGCTGATCTCTGATATCCCAAAGATATCTGCAAGACAATGGAAACACAAGTCTATACATATCTGCTATCCATGTATATAGATAAAGTGATGAGGTAGAGGTACAGAAGATGGTTTCAGCTTTAAAACTGATTTTTCTCCACTTACTGTAAGTCTTAAGGTCATTTGCAGCCTGAGAAGGAGCACTGTACAGTCCTGACCACTCTGCTGTCTCACCAGACTATTTTTCTCAGGCTTACTTACTTTATTTTATTTAGCTTTGTGGCACATAAGGTTCCTTGTGCTTGCTGATATGATGATCTACAAGACCAGCGTTCACATGCTATGGGTCTCATTTATTACGAAGTGAAGTATATAATAATGAAAAATAGCTACAGCTATTCCTTCTCTCTCCAGGGTATCTCAGCACCCTTATGGATGACCGCACACATAGTCAGCACCATAGAAACAAATGGAGGGGAAACAGCAGCGCACCGTTCAAAGCTGGAGGACTGAGTGCCTTTGGTCTAGAAGCATACTTGATCCATAGCTCCTGTTGAAGGCATATTACAGAGGGTACTGGGGGAAAAAAAATAAAGGTATTTGTATTTTTTGAAGCAGCATGCATAGATGTGGAGCAGATGGGCCTTGTAGGAACTGGGGAGCAGGCAGAAAGGAGAATTCTCTATTACAGCCGCCTGTAGGAAGCATTTGTCAATAAACACCTTGAGGATTTTCAATAGCGTCCAAGGGAAAATGCCCCACGATTCATAGACTAACACAAGAGCTGCCCATCATTGACTCTTAATGCTCTACTGAGCATGAAAACAACAGCGTGGAAACAATATGAAAAGGCCTTGCAGGTAATTTCACAGGGTAACAAGGAATGCCAGGCTTACTGTAATTACTGGCACTGGGGACAACGGAGTTAGTTTAAATTAAATGTTGGGACCTTTAGGGCAGCTTCTGTGTTTCAAAGAGGGGTTTTTTTTGTAAATTTTGTACTTTGACTCATCTGATATAGTTATACACGATTAGATGGTTTGAGTTGCACTCAAAAATATGGTTTTGAACTTTCTACAACTAGGAAAACCAGGAAATTACATTTAAAAGAAACAAATAAACAAATTCCAAATGATCTTCTGATTCCAGCAGCTTGAGGCTTTAAGGAGAGTCATGAGAAAACTACAAGAATTCACTGCACTAGAACAAAAAACTGTGATGATGATATTAATAACGGTTGAGTATTAAGCTAAAAGAGAATAGAATGTGAGACCACAGTATCTAATGATTTCATTGTTTTCTTTTGCCAGCCTGTTGCAATACACTGGCCATGAGCCAGTGATGCCTTGAAATACAGTTCTGTAATGTGTGTGTCACAGAAGCTGTCTTTTATTTGAATACTTAAATATTACAGGCACTTGTACTGTGCCTGAACATGACAAGGTGGATGCCATCTCCCTTTTAATGAACTCATCTTGCCCAGTTACTTTTCATTTACAAAACTGTGAGATCAGAATTTGGCCCAACACTTTAATTGGCACTTTTAAATTACTCAACATATCATTCTAAAAATTAATTCTTAGTTCTAATAATAAAACTACTTCTTATAAAGTTTATATCTCCCAGTTTATATTTCAAATGCTCTTTAAAGGACCTGAATTTCTCACCTTAGATCTTTTGGTATCTGTATGATTTTATGGTTTTTTCCTCTAAAAGGCCCACTCATTCCAATAAAAGGTGATTTGAAAAAAGAATTTCTTTCTTTATTTATGTATAATCACAGTGCAGATTGCATCAAATGCTTTAGAACATACATATAAAACACTCCTGGCTGGCTTCAGGCAGTTGGGAGATAGTCGTCTCACTGTGAAGTTTGAGATGAAATATTCAAATAATAATAATAAAAAAATGGATAACACCTACCTCAAAAAGGTCTTCAGAAGCCTGCTGGGGAGAGTTTGAGGAGGAGAGATAGGAAGGATACACTGCCATTTTTGAGAAAGGATGGAAGAATCACCTCGATTACTACCACAGAGAAATGTTTTCAAAGTTACTTTCAACTCTGGAGCAATAGTAGCAAATAGTTTTCAAGCTATCCTGAAGATTTTAACAAGAAAAGTGATATTCACAGAAGCAAAAGAGACAGTTATAGGCCATCGGGTGCAGCATAATTGGCACTCAGTCCCAGCCACAGAGGTTGGAACTACATCCAAGCTTTTCTGAGCTTGACAAAGGGCATATATTGAAGTTGGAGGCAGTTTAGTGAAAGCTCATTTTCTTGGACTATATAGTTCTGTCAAAATGCAAGCGCTTCACAAACAGCTTCAGAAGTAAAGATGGAAGAATAAAGTTCCCACAATTCTGAACCGTCCGCTTTTAACAGTTTGGAAATAGAGTAGCATGATTTTTGTCTTTAGTTTTTATATATGTATGTTTAAATAGTTTATATATCTATATATAGACATACACTTGTATATTTTATACATATATATATATGTGTGTGTGCATAGTTTTTCCTTTATTGGAATTTTGAAATTGGAATATTCCTTCATTGGAATATTTTCTTTACTGTAAAATTATTTTAAAGTAAAAAAGGAAAATAAAACACTGTTTGAAGAAAGGATAATCTTGAACTCCAAACATCTCTGAAGAGAAAGCAGATTAACCTCAAATTATTTTTCCCAAATTCTGATCTGTAACAGATTAATGTGAAGGAAGAAAATATCTGACTAGTCTTAACATGGATGAAATCAACAAAGTTTATAGAAGAAACGGCCCTTCTTGGTTTGTAGGCATCACATTTTTTACAGACAGACAAGGCTTCTTAAGGACATTCTTGATATCTTAATACTTCAATCTTGTTCAGTGTCATTTCTGAATGAGACATTGTTGAGGCAACAGTGAGTTGCATAGCTCCATCAACCTTCTTTAATTTGCTTGGAGATTATGGGAAAACCTCTATAAATCAGTTTTATGACCTCATGAAAAACTTACAGTTGTATGGCATCACTTGCATGAATTATGAGATAGCCACAAAAAGGACCAAAGATGTCAAGGACACCAAAGTGAAGCTTTATGTACCCTGGGACATAGCATTGCATTTCTCAAATCTACAGTTGGTAGAAATACCAGAAGCAGACACTGAAGCTAAACTTCTCTGCCTCTCCTGAACATGAGGCAGTGATTTGGAAAGGCTGGGAAGGAAATCTTAAAATAGGCTTGATGAGGGTCATTAGTCTGAAGATGTAGCAATTTGATTCTTCATTAGCATTATAAAAAAAGAAAAGCAGAATGTACACAGAAAAAAAAACTTAATAAAAAAAGAGCACAGGTCAAATGCTCATATTTTTTTCAAACTTTTTTATTTTTTTAAATTTACATAGTGTCTTTTGCCAGGAGACTTCATGCAGCTGCAGTGGCAGCCAACTATTTGGTCTTTTCACAAAATAGATCTCCAATTGCTCTTTCCTGGAATTCCTTCTGTTTTAACATTACATCTCACTGATTTGTCTTTACAGCTCAAATTTGTCAAAACCTAATCCAAGCATCTCTGAACTTTGTGACGCTTCATGGTACTGTAAACCCAAAGCAAAGCCTGAACATTGCAAATTTAGATGATGGCTGTCGAGGTGAGCACCTGGATGTCAAGTTCTTTGGTGAGTTAGGGTTAGAGATAGCCACAGATATCCTGACCGTGAGGTGGTTCCATCAACACTGAAACACTTCATAACATCAAAGGGATTTTGCCAGTACTTGTTTTCGGGAGGAAAACTGGAAGAAAGGTTTTGACTATGCTAAAGAACCCATGCCAACTTTTTGAGGGGACACAACAATATTTGGCTTTACATTTTAATTTTCTATCGTATACTAGAGAATTATTAATAAAAAAAAAGATAAACCCAAGCAAAATATTCTGATTTTGTCAAAACATTTTTTTTCTTTTATTGACACCAAGGGAATCTTATGATGTTTCCTGGCATGAGTACTGAGTGTTTCCTTTGTCACTCCTGTTCAGGATGGAGCCAGGCTCCCAAATATCAACCTCCCTGTGCTGAATAAAATGTCTATCCTCCTTCAGTGGCAGCAATGCTCAGTGTAGGCAGCTGACACATAACCCTGCCACGATGTCCTGGAAGAGGCAGAAGGTCCCAGGCTCAGCGTGAACAAGCCTCAGCCAGGCTGGTGTCCTCTCCCCTCTGTTCTCCCTAGTCTAATGTGAAGTGGGGGGGCACCAGTGCCACTCTCTAGCACCTGTGGAGGGAGGAGATTATTGATGCTGTGAGGGCTGTGCCACATCAAAGCATCCTGCAGCCACTAAAGGTGGGGGCAGACATTGTCTGCTCCCCCCCCCCCACACACTCTTTTATTCCCACCTTCCCCCTTTCCTGCCCTCACAGTGGATATCCCCAGTACTCTTACACCTCAGAGCTGAGCAGGCCTTTACCCCAGGAGAGAAGCAGCTGCTGCATACAAGATGTCTGGGCCCAGTGTTGTGATTTAAATGAGCCTATTTTTTTATTTTCACAGGTCTCAGCATCTCTCTTTGGCACAAAGGGCTGAGATGGACAGACGGACTTTCTGCCTTTCTTCCCTCTCAAGGTCTGCCCAGCTTGCTGTTTCCACTAATACTCTCACTCAGGCCCTGCTGTTTGAGTTTCTTCCCTTTTTTTTTTCCCCTGCCATTATTCCAGGTGGTTACCCATCCCATTTCGCTTTACCCCAGAGTGTCACCAGCCTGCTGCCAAAAGCTCTTCTGTTTTCTCTCCTGTTGTGTTCACTTTTTCTCTTTTTTAACTTTTAATCTCAGCCCTAGGTGAGGTGTGCTGAGCAGTCGTGATGAAGCTTTCAGGATGTTAGAAAGTAAACTGCTGGAAGAGGTCAGCAAGAGCAGAAACCAATAAAGCACAAGAAGGAAGTTTGATACGTACGGACAAAGCAATTGGTAATGATGTGAAATAGTTGGGTCAAACAAGGGCTGTGCACAAATGAAAAGATTCACCTCCAAACACCTGAAAAGTTTACCTAACCTGCTTTTCCTTGACAGGAGCTAGTGTGTTGCTGTGAACCACCACTAAGAGCTTTACACCCTGCTTTATTTGCACATTGGACACACGTGAGCATCTGGCCATCAGCAGCGGGGTGGATTCTTTTTTCAAAGGGAACTCCTTAAATCCTATAAACCTCCTGCTCCCTCTTCTCCTCTGTTCATTGCTGCTTATTACCTGAAAGGTGTGATTTAAGACTAAGTTTCCAATATCCCCTCTTAGCAGCAGTAAAACCATTGAATTTGAGGGGATGGCCTCTGATGTATGGGATTGTTCAGTGTAAAGGTGGCCTCATCCAGCTCCTACTTAGTCAGGCACTAATCAGATATTGCAGCTGCCAGTAGCAATGGCAGAATTCCCAATTTGCCAGGCAGGGGAGGTTTGCTTACACAAGGAAGACTTTTTGGTTTTAGCTGGATTTAACTTCTGGTTCGCCCAAAATTACCCAGGGGGGAAAGAAAGGGGGGGGGGGGGAAGAAAAAGGAAAAAAAAAGAATTAACTATCAGTTTGGATGAACCCATTTTTACACGTAGCAAAGATTAAGAGTTTTTTTAAATAGATGGTGAAAACCAATAGCAACAGCAAGGCATTTTGGGCACAGCATATTAGAGGCTGTCTCACCTCTCCTTCCCTCCACTTCTGAGGTGGAGGCAGTCCAAGAGTGGACATATTTACCCTCCTCTGTCACTGGGAAGCCAAAAGTGTCCTCTGGCTCTGCTCTTTGTACAGTTCTGGACAAATATTTTCATGAAATTTCCTTAGAAAGCAGAGAGCCGTCTGTGTCTGCTCATCTCCTCTAAAGTGCTGTGATATTTCCATGATGGGTGCATTAGGTTGAACCTGAAGGCAACAAAATTCCTAGAGCCTTGCTTAGATGGCCAACTTGAGACAATTTTTTCCTTCTCTGGGAAGGCAGCCAGCCTGCCAGCTGCAGCTTGGGCCACTCCTTGGTGGACCTGGAGGGCACTTTCCTACACCTCAAGGAGGGCTGCCTTTATTCAAAGGAGAATTACAATATTAATAGGATTTCTTTTCTTTTTTTTTCTTTTTTTTTTTTTTTGTTAATGACAAAGAACTCAATTTCTTCATACTTGGAAGAACTATGCCAATCTCACTATTATCTCAGATGGGTACTTGTTCCCCAGAGGCCCTTATGGGAACGACCTTATGTCCCTCTACCTTTGATAAAGCACTGCCTGCATGCATATAAATCAATTAACATCATCATCTTATGCTAATTTTGAATTTAGATGGCATGCTGGAAATAAACAGGAGTGTTTATGCCTGTCTAGAAAAGAAAACACAATGACAAGCTTCCCTCCTCCCCACCGTACACACACAAATACACCCACGCCGGTCTGTACACACACTTCGGGATGCGGCAAGCTCCTGCCCTGCAAGGAGCCTGCATTCAGCTCCTTGTGCTTTCTCTGTTTTCTAGGGGGATTTGGACAAGCAGAGCAGCCAAAATAACACCATGCGACATATAAACATCCCTTGTCAGCCATTTGCTCTCTGTTTCGCTACCGTGTCGTTCGCATTCCCTGTTTTGTTGCTGTTCTAGTCTTGCTTTCTTTAATTTAGAATACTCTGAGGGTTGTGGAGTTACTGAGCTGGCATGGAAAAGGCATTTAGAAGTGGAAAGGATTACTCTATTCATGAAGACCACTTCCTTTTATCGTAACCTGACTCTTTCCAAGAAACAGCACATGGCAGCCTCCCCCCATCCCACCGGAGAGCACAACTTACTGGTGTTAATGGTCAAGACGCGTCCGGAGGCATCAGGTCCCAACAACCACAGGGAATTGTCCTGGAATTGTCCATGGCTGCGTGGTGCTCTGCTTTCAGCTGGGGCAAAACCACGACAGGAATGCAGCTGCGAAGCCATCCAGGAAGGAGACCAAGTCGTAAGCCACAGAGGAAGATCGAAGGAGCACCAGCAGCTTTTGCAATCCGATCGAGTGGAAATTTCCTTCCCGACTTCTTCCCCAGCAGCCAGGTGAATGGTTCACAGGCAGAGCGAGCTGACACCTAGGGAGGTGTAAGGCCTTACTGTCTCATCAGCAGAAGCTCCCTGCACTTCATCCTGGAGGGTTTCCCCTTGCCTAGGCTCTGTATGTGTCTGGACAATCAGTTGAGTATGAGGGTGTTATGCGGAGAACAAAACACTTCAGTATTTGACATGTTTTAGCATAAGACATGCAGAACTGTATACTGAGAAGCTATTCTTTGCCACTGACATATCTTAATGAGAAACATATTCATGTACCAGGGATAATTTTTATCTCTGATTAAAGCTGTAAGCAGGCACAACTCTTTCCCAGTTGACAGCTCTGGGCAAGAAATGGATATGGCAGAATTGTCTAAAATACAAGTCAAGTTAATTTCCTTGGATCCTGCAATTCTCATCAACATGGGCATTTTCTGACGATCTGATTTACTTACCAGCAGTGCCCAGCCTTCTATGCCAAGGCAAAGAAAAACAGAGGACATATGCTGAAAAATTTGTAACATGGTCCCCTAATCAAGTGCTGGCTCCATCCTGCATCCTGTTATAAATTGTAATCTACATTGTGTCTACTGTACACATGTCATTATTCTTTCCTCTGATATGGCAGGCAGCTCTGCCTGATTGCATTTAAATACTTTTTTTTTTAAGTCATTATTGGTTATCCTCTTATTTATATGTTGCTTGGCTTTGTGGCTATGTCCTTTTCTTATTAACAGAGGGACCCAAGGTTACTTTTATTCCTCATATCCGAGGAGCCAATTAACTTCCAGCATCCCCCAATGCCATCCCAATAAATAGAGGCTGCTCTAGCCATATTTCCTTCCACAGGGAGACTGGGATGTTCAGCCAATTCTGAATACGCTTTTAGCACTACTTCATGGTTGAGATATTCAGGGGATGGTCTCAGCTGAAACACTGACCGCTTGCCTGGTTACTGTGTGTGTTGCTTTCCTCATCACTCTTCTATTACACTCAGAGTATCCGTAGATCAGTTTCACTCCCAGCCCAAAGGGACCCCATTTCTGAGCAACTTTAGGATGAGAATATCTCTTGTTGGATGGGGAAAGTCAAGGGACTTTTCTATTTTCATTTCTGACGATAGCACGCACTCTTCTTTTTTCACTTCGTGCAGCCTCCCTTCTTCCTCCTTACAAATCTGCAAAATGCCCTTAAAATTATTCATCTTCCATTTAACAGTGCTGGGGGCTAGACTGGCCCCTGTGTGGTCTGGAGCTAGGAATTAAAACACCGTAGCAGCTTTCATGGGAACAGCTGTCCTAAAAACAGAGTGAGGCACCGGCACACCCTGGGCACAGCCCCTCCATAAATAATACAGCTCCAGCCCTCTTAAATATCCTCAGTAAGTCTCACTAGGAGTTGTGGGGAGCCATTAGATTCATTCTGGACTGTACAGTCAAGCCGTGTAAAGCATCCTTGCTGCTTGAGGGCAGAGGAGCAGTGCCAGCATCAGGCATACACAGGCAGGCAGCTTCTTAGGGTGGAGAAAGAGCACTTATGGTGGTCTCTCTCTATGCATGGCTGTGCTCTGTGCTTTGCCCTACTTTTACTAAACCTTCATCCTCGGTGTGGGGGAAGGCGAGACGGTGCAGGTGGTTGCATTCCCTGGGACAGGGAGAGTTATGTGACTGAAAGTTGGCTGAGTCCTGCCGTTGTTTTACGCCATCCCAGCTGGTAGCACTACATCATCCCTGCAGAGCTGGGCAGGTGCCTCGGCGCTAGCAGAGGGGGAGGGAAAGGATCAAGCATGAGTCAAGGTCAGGAACGCAAGCAGCAATGCAAGGGGAGCGTGTGTCGCAGGCAGTGGGGAGCCAGCCCTGTGTTGAGCTTGGGAGCGGCTCAGAGAGGATACTGTGGAGGTGGGACTACCCAGCCACCACCACAGAACTGGGCCATCCTTGAGAAATGGGGAGAAAAGGAGGAATTCTGCAGACAACAGAGCATTATTCAGGTTAGACTGCTCAATTCGAGGAGCATGCTGAACTGTAAGGCAGAGAGGATTGAGATGAGTGGCTGCGACAGACATACAATGAAGGATAAAGTGTGAAATCTTACTGGCCAATGGCAAGAAAACCCTCCATTTGTGAATCTCATAGGCATGTGACACACACATGGTAGTCATAGTTGAGCCCTCCCATCTGGCACTTCTGATTAATCAAGAGCCTGTAAACCAAGGAAACCTCCAAAAATATCCATCGACAAGAGCTGGGAGTGTGAGAGAAAGTAAAACAACTCCAACTGTGTCTACAGAGGCTGTGCTTGATGCTAACAGGTGGCGACAAACATCACATGATTTAGAGCTCAGAGGGGAAGAGGAATCTGAAAGATCAAGTATCATTCCAAAATACAGACTTTGGGACCTAAACATTTGGGCCTGAAATCTTACAGGACAGAGCTGAACATGAAAACAGGGAGAAGAAATACCGAAATCTGCATTTCTCTCTTCGAGTCCTGTTCATGACAACCAGTAAAAAAAGGAATTCTTAGCTCACGTTGTATCCCAACCTTCCTTAGAAAGCAGTAAAATACAAAGTCTGGTTTTCTTCAGATCTTAGACCAGTATCCAATACCCCATTCTTTCTAGTACCTTGCATCCTTTACACATTAAGTTGCAATGACACCCATTACCCATACCCCGTACAAATGCCGTTCGGCAGGATGAAGACTGGCAGAAGTAAGATCTACAAGTGATTTATGAATGCAATTCAGTGGCTCGTGTCAATATGCTTTATAAACAGCCTGGTTTGTTGAATTGCTGTACACATCATTTCTGAAAAGACACATGCAGGTCTCGGGTGCCTTGCACTCAGCCAGAACTCTGCAAGGCACTGAGGAGGTGAAGGAGAAGGGGTGGAGTAAATGAAGCAGAAGCTCTCGAGAAGAGAAAATTCATTTCCCCAAAGTTGCAGGACTGAAGTTCAGCAATGGAAGAAGCTCACTGGCTTGGCAAGACTGGATTTTGCCACACAAAAGTGCTTTGGAACTCCCTTACCACTGTCCCAAATATCCTTAGGAGTCAACTCACTCTGTTCTTCTCCTCAAGCAGAGGGCTGCCTTGAAAATAGTTTATCCACCTCACAGTCAATATCAAGCAGTAATATTAACCAGCCCAGGCTCTCCTATCAAGCCCAAGGTAAATGTGATCTGAATCAGTGCTGATGAAGAAGGGGTGGGGAGACTACAGAGCGTGGAGAAGAATTGGTTTGCTTTTTCTATTGTGCCAGAGTGAACTCTCTGAAAAGAGGACGGTGCAGCTTTAATAATAAAAAAAAAAAAAAAAAGAAAGAAGGAAAGAAAGAAAAAAAGAAAGAAAGGTGCCTCAGTTGTCTCGGCAGCTGATCAACAAAGGAGCAGTCGTGAGCTGTAACCTCTTGGAGCTGCAGTCTGGAACATGACACATGTCAGGCTATGATAAATGGTGCGGAGTGTGTGCAATTTCAAGCGCAATGCCCTTGAGATGCTCAGGACCCCGATCGCAAATGTTATTGTTAAATTAAACCTTAAAGGAAGGATTGGAAAGGGGAGGGGTGGGGTTGTGCGTGCATGTGCGTATGCGCGTGCGTGTGTGTGTGTATTTATTTATATATATAGAGATAGATACATGAAATGCGCCGAAGAGAAGGGGAAAAATGGCAAGGTGAAGAGAGGAAAAACTTTGTATTCCTTTTAATTGAATTGTGCATCTTCTAGGTCTGCCTGAGCTATGGGAGAACTTCAGGCAGGATTTGCTCTCCTACTGGCATTTTATTACTTTTGCTCCATCACAATTTGATAGCTAGAGATCAGCTAAAGCAGGCAGGTGTGAGGCTGGGAAATAAATAAATAAGTGCAGAAGTACATGCCACAGATGTGCAGTTCCTCTAGCTCGAGCGTTCTGCACCCAGGTCCCTTTGAATCCAAATGAGTGAAGTTTCAGAGAGCGCTGAGTGCTGATTTCAGGAGCTGCTGGTCTCTGAGGACTTGTTTGTTAGTTAGGCTGTTTGATGGTGTGTATTTATTCTTACTGAGGCAAATACTCATGTTTAAAAGCTGCTGTGAGAAAGAGGCGGTGTTCACAGCCGTTAACACACTATGGAGAGCTCAGGGACTGAACTTTGCATGTCCTCCAGGCAGGTTTCATCCCCAGCCTGCAAGAAGGGCCCTGCTGCGTGCAGCACACCATTTCTGTGGTGTCAGCGTCCTACATTTCCTGTGGTTTAAGAATCGGAGTTGGGGCAGAGACAGTGGAGATGTGTTTTAGACAAGCAGTCGCAATAGTACGAGTGGTCAAGGGGTACAGATTAGAGAAGGAAACAGAATGAGTGAGGAAAAAAAATAACCACTCCCACATGCTGAATAACCTTTCACCGGGAGAGGTGGCACAGGGGGGTCCCGAAGCCTTACCTTCCAGTTTTGCATCAGGTGGAAGGAGAGCTGGGAATGGGTCTCCTGAGCTCCCATTTCTGCAGCTTCCAGGTCACCCCTTGCTCCCTACAAAGAGAACCAACATGCCCCAGCCCTGAGGTTGTCTCTGGTCACCCTGAAGCTGGACTGTTCCCCTTTCCCCTTCCTTCTGTTGCCTATATTATGTCTTACGACTTTCACATGTGCAGTTTTAACTCACCCAGATTCCTCAGAAGTCCTTTCTTTACCTTCTCCCTTTCCATACTCCCTCCCCCACCGCATCCATGCTAAGTGCAATTAGTGTAGGCAGTGCAGGAAACACAGTGGAGAACGGAGCTGTGTAAATGAGGGGGAGGACACGGAGGGGTGAGGTGTGGGGTGGGGGAGCTGGAAAGTGTTCAAGGGGAAATGCTTGCATGACTAGCATAATTGAAGGGAAGAAAGAAGCAAATGAGCAACATAAACCCTCCACTGGAAAAGGAGATGGGAAAAGCCTTTAAATCATAATGAAAAGAAAATTCAAACAAACAGTAAAAGGTAACAAAGGACTAGCAATGACTCATTAAGTAAGATATATTGTTTTCTCTAATTTTTAGCAGGTACAAGATAAACCCACTGGTCAGGAATGACCAGCTTAAGAGACCTCCATGACCTATTCAAAACACTTAGGACAAGGAAATCAGGTAGCAGAGATCTGGCTCTACCAGCAGTAATCCATCTGCTTACTGCTCCTAGTTACTTCCATGGTAACTCATCATCCATTAAAGACTCAAGAGTGCCGTTAGAGGATTATAACCAAGGCTTAGATTTGGGAATTATAACAAATGCAAAAAAGCACATTAGATACCAACATACTAAGAATATTATTTTTAGAAGGCATCTTACGAACATCCTACAGTTTGTTTTGTACTTTTTGGCTACAGTTGCCTAGCGTCCAGGAAAAGTCAAGTCCTTTTTCGGTTCTTCGGAACATTTTCTCCATGTTTCTTGTTATTAAAGAAAATAAACATTAGACAAAAGCAGACTTTATTGTATCTATAAATAATTCAATGCAGATGGATTCATGGAAAATACCAGCAGACAGATTTTCAGAGAGAGGAATGCTCTAAGGTTAGATGGTGAGGGAAACACAAAGGGTGAAGCAGCAAGAAACTGTGCTCAGTATTGAGAAGAATAGGCACAAACAAGAATGTAACTAATGAGGAGTATGTGAAAATAAAGGTAAATTGGAAATACAACCCAATCTCTTTGAAAAGTTCATATTCTTTAGTTGTGAGCATGGGTGCTTCCTGCCACCAAGGAAAAGAAAATATTTGGGAAGATACCAGAGAGTTGTATTTAATTGTATCACATACTGATATGTTACCTCTCCTAACTTTCCTCTTTGGTGAGAATTGAAAGTTGCTGATAATGGTAAGATTATTATTTGACAAAGATTATTATTTGACAAAGTATCCCTCCATCTAATAAATGTTTCATGTGACAACCCACGTTCAGGTACACAGCCAGGCTCCTCTCAGGTACTCAGCCCTGCTGCACACAGGGGCGCAGTCCTCCCTTATGACCTTTTTGCAAAATCATGTGGGCTCAGAAGCCCATGTGGTCCATGTGGATGGATGATACATTGAGAGATTCCTGGACAAGAAGCTCTATCATTAGATAAAAGTTGTTGATGATCAATGCTCTGCCTCATCCAAGGAAAACAGCCTTTGCATTATAAATCTTACTATTGGCCTTTTTTGGGGGTGGGGGACGATGACTAGCACCTTGCTGTGAGATGCCCATATGGATGCAACTAGCCAAATCTAGATGCATAAAATATTTAAGTATTCCTGTACCTGCTGCTCTTGGAACACATGACTTTTTTGTTATTTGAACCACAGCATGGTGGAACTTGCTCCAGTTACTGAGATCTGGGAATCCTCTCCAATAGCAGAGTGTGTATATATTCTATCAGTGCTGGATCATGCCTTTGTAGTCATGAAATGGTTTTTTAGACTACCTTTAACCTAGAGAAGAAAAAGCTAGCAGTATTTATATGAATATTTTACAGGATTCAGGGTGAATCTGAAGAAAAGAAAGTTCTCTAATGGTCATGTTCCATTAGTATGGGAGTGAAGATCAGGGATTTTTAAGGACCAAATAATTCCCCTCCTTCTATTCTTGTTCCCTACTGCCTGTGCCCCCACTTACAACTCCTACTATTGTTCCTAAAGTTCCCCAACCCATTTATTTTCTCTCCATTGCTTATCTACCTGAAGCAACATCAATGTACAGCCACTGCAACTTGCAAGGAAGATCAACATATTCAGGAACTCTTAGAATGAAGAGAAGTAAACTGATGTCAGAGAAGAATGAATGTGGAGAAAACATTCCATATTTAGGAGTATCTGGTGAGGAAATGAGTGGTGGGAAGGAAGAAGGACATTTATAGGAGGAGTGGAGCTGTTTTGCTTCGTTTCAAACAACTGTTTCAAAGCCACCAGTTTTGCTGAGTAAACAAGGCTTCCTTGAGGTGCCGCTTCTGCAGTAAAAGCCAGTTAGGAAGGTAGCTGGAAACACTGAAGCCAGCATAAAGCAAAAAAACATGGAATATGGAATACCTCCACGCACCACATAAGACATACAAGGCCTGTTTGTGCAGTCACTGATTGGAAAGGGATTGTAGTTTTGTGGTGCATTTTGTCTCCTTTTTCTGTGCATAACCAAGAGGCAATAGATACTGCCATGGTAGGCAGGAGAGCTGGAAAACAGGGCTGTGAGGACAGCTGAATCTGTCTCTCATTCTCAAGCCTGCTTTTGGGCAAGGTGCTGCGGTAGCGAGCTATCTTCTGCAAACACAAGGCATCAGGAGAGGGAGACAGGAAGGTTTCCAGGGAAGAGAACCACCCACCCGGAGGTGAAAAGAAAGGTTTACTTTGGACCCGTAAACATTCGAGAAACAAAAGTAGAAGCACGGGGAGAAATCATCTCCTTGCCATTCCGCCGCTTTGCCACACGCTGAGGGAACAGCACATTGTTCTGCAGCTGAACAATGCCCCGTTCCCACCACGTGCAATAGGAAAAGAATGAAAGCCTTACTTTGCTTTATTATCAACTCTGTGCAGTGCGGAGATAACTGCACAGGCTGGTTGGTCCCTGAAAAGCAAAGAGGAATTTTGATCAAAAATTGGATTACAGGGCATTTCATTTCTACTTACGGATGGTTCTGAACTGATTTCCCATTTACTCAATATGCAAAAAAAAAAAAAATTAACAAAATAAAAATTGTCAAGACTGAATAATGCTGCTGAGAAGAAAAATAAAGCCCAAAAATTCCCCCCAAAAAATAATTGGACTGAAACAGCTCCAAGTAAGATTAGCTTTAAATCTTCTTAAGAATGATGAAGGCTCTTGCAACCAAAGGCGAGTTATTTCATTAGGCTGATTCTGCATATTTAATTCTCAGTCTGCCAACTCAATGCAATACTTTTCGGTTATCAGGGGAAGTTTTTTCTTGATATATAATAATGACATTGCATTTGGTTTAAAAGTACATGTTCACAATCATGGCAATCACAGGCTATTAAGTGCTCAGTCAAGTCCCAATCAAACTGCGTTCAAATGGGTTAAAGGGAGACGGTCGGAGCTGCCAATCCCAAAATACAACCCAGCCCTTCAGCCCATCCTGCAGCCAAAGGAATAGTACTCTCTGGACTTTAGCAGACTCTGCGATGGAAAATATTTCTGTCCAAAACAAAATTGGCCTGTCATCTGGGTAAGCTATTCAGAGCAAACAGTGGCAAATTTAGCCTTTTCTCCTGTTTGCAAATCATCCATGTACGGACTTTGTTTTTCTAATGCCTTTGCGGCTTTTTGCCTGACAAATACTATATATAGAAATATTTCAGCAGCCTGGTGCCATTGATTATGTCTTGTATTATCTATGGTAGATTATGGCATGTGATTGGTCCTCTAGGTTATGATGCAATTTAGCCATAGAGTGAATATGCTAAAATACCAGTGTAAAATGTACTAAATCAGATCCTTATGAATTTTAAAGCCTAACTCTGAAGCTCTTCCTCAATCTGTTTACCAAATCAGTGTGGCTGCTACCAAATTAAAGTGCTGTGCCCCATAAGCAAGAAGATCAGACTTATGAGCCATCATAATCCTACTTGCACTTATAAATTGTAACTGATTCAGCTGTAAACTGAAAGCAGCTTTCAGAACCATGGTATTAACATTTCCAAAAGTTTTCTCCCACTGTCAATCTTCTAGCCTTCAAAACAGTCCAGCACCCCGGGCTGTGGGTCCTGAGCTGAGCCAAATGCCTGTCCTACACCTATTGAGACGCAACAGAAACATCCCCTTTGTTTTAAAATGTTTGCTTTGTAACAACACATGTTTATAATGGATGTGTGTATGTATGTCTGTGAAGGGATCTAATTGAAAAGAAGGTTATAACACTTTAAAGAGAAAAATCTACATCTATGCCAAGCACTGTAGAAGTCCTGCATGTCAAGGTCAGATATGGAGGCAAATTCCATTTGAAGGCTTGAGGGCTCATGCTGATGGCACAGAAAATTTTGACAGCCTTATTTGTTGAAACATTCCATCTTGGGGTCCTCAGGTTTCACCTTTCCACAGAGCAGGTAATGTACATCTGGCTTACAGAGCAGTCAAAAGCCTCATCTCCCATTCACCAGGACGCCTGCTTATACCCACGCCAAACCACTCTCCCAAAAGATCAGAGCCAGGGCTCTACATGCCTCCAGAGACCAGAGAGAGAGGACAGACAGACACCCTGTAACCCATAGTGGATTCCCAGGCAGGTGACTGAAGGATATCCACACAGTCATTATGCCCTGCACGGACACTCAGCTGAGAGAATAGTTCTGTAATCACAAACAAACTATTTATTACCTGTGAGACATCTGATCCTCGAGTATGTGTCAGAGAGAGGAGAGTATTTCACAGGTCACGTTGACTCCTCTGGTCTTGATGTTTGCTTGTATTTTTTTCCCCAGGAAGAAAACTTTTCTTGCTGATGTTCCAGTGTCTTCAAAAAAATAAAAATTAAAAAAAAAAAATCCCCTTCTGCCGACATTCCCTTCCGAGTCTGGGAACCTCTATTGTCTTTTCTCTGGTAATAAATGATAATAATTAAAGGCAAATACACAATAATTAGTCACACTAGGTTTATCCATCTGGCATACCTGTATCTCATCACTGTGTCTTTGAAACAGATGACAAGCACCATATTGCACAACATCCTGCTAATGGGTCTGAGCAGGGAAAAAGAAGGTAAAAGGGTTACTATAAAAAAAACAAACCCCGAAACAAAAAACCCCAAACACCCCAACAGAGAAAGTAAAAGAGAAAAGAAAAAGAACCAACCAACCAAACAAACAAAAAAAAAAAAGGTGAGCTGCAGGGATTAACAATGTTATGCAGCATTTAAAAAAATAGGGATGGCTGACTGTCAAGTTTTAAACCACTCGCTGGCAGATGTGCTTCAAGTGGGGGTTAGGAAAACATGGAAATATGCTTAAACTACCTCCTGCTTACAATACCTGTACCTGACGCACTTGGTGTTGAAATAGGGCTCACTTCCTGGAAGATTTTAGTTGTATATGCAGACATATGGGGAAAACAAGCCATTTTAAGAGCTCTGCCTAGCTTCCTAAAGAGTTTGGGGTTCTTTCTGAGGACAACACATTATCGACCAAATAATCAGCTATTTTGGTCCCTCTACTCTAGGCTGATTGATGAACACCAGGAGTCTCTCCATCCCTGACAGGGCTGCCTGAGAGAAGGGAGAGTAAAATTAATACAGCAAAGAATTTTCAACAAATATTTACTCTTTTTAAAAATGATCATACAGGGCTGGCATTTGATTTTTGGGAACTTGTGAGAAGCAGAGATTTACTTGTATAAATAATCACAGAGAGACGATTTCAGCCACATGCATTCGGATTTCGATTAAACCTCCACAAGTGCCTCGACTCCCTTTCAAACAGACGGCAGAAACTTGTTTGCACTAAGAGCTGATATTCTGGTTGTAATGATTTTCTGGTTGCAATGATTTTCTGGTTGCAGTGCTGTCATGCCCAAGACAACAGCCATGGAGCTGGGCCCAGATACTTTGCCTAGGGACACAGAAACAAAAAAGCAAACCTGACCAAAAGCCTCTACAGCCTTGATATGAGATGAACATCAAGTGATTTTGTGCTAACCAAAGGCCAAAGCCTTGCATAGATGAAAATTATCAGTTGGCAGTCTACAGTAATAAAATGTTATCAGAATAAAAATAATAATAACTTTAAAAACTCATCTATACTATATATTATTATGAAATTTTAAAAATTGACCATGGGTAATGTATACTCACTATTCATTGAGGCTGCAAGGCAAGATTATGCTTCAGAAACACTGAGGTGGTGATCAAACTACACTCCTACCTGCACCTGCCTACAAAGAGTTGTATCTGGCTGGGGTTTAGGGAAAGTTTCAGCTCTGTCTTTGCAATGAAGGTACCTATTCTGCAAGTGTTAGTGAGCTCAAAGTTCTCACAAGTCATAGGGTGGCTGAAGTAACACCCAGCAGCTGAAATTCCTTCACTGGACATCCCAGTCTCAGGAAGAGTGATGAGTTTAACTGTGCTCAAACAATGCATCCAGGCGTTGGTAGAAATGTTGATGGCAAGTGTGTTCGTTTTCATGCAGTGCTTCCAGTGCATTAGCAACTCTGACCATACAGGAAGACAAAATAGTGGGAAAGGTACTGGGGGGGGAAAGGGAAGTTATACAGGTGATGCTCCCGTAGCACCTCCTACTTCACTCTGTATCTGACCATCATGAACTTTGTCAGAGGAACAGGCTTTTTCCTTATACACCTGGAGTTTATCATGCACAAGAGTTTCCAGCCCAGAGGCAACTGCATTTCAGCCTAGCTAAGCCCACTGATGTGCATCACACAGAGTACACTGCGATGCTCCTGCAATTAGTCTGCAAACGAATTGTTTCTCCCTCAGTCTGGTAAGCACCATGAGACTCTGGGAGCAAAAGACTGGAGTTCGTTATTAATTCTTCCTAGGTAAATTAACTGGGAACAGCTTTTCAAAATACTTCCTGTACATATTTTCTATACAAAGAGACCTTCTCTTGTTTGTTTCTCTCTTCCTCTGGACAGTCCCTAGTGATGATTTTCACAGCTCTTATGGAAGCAGCTCATTGTTCTGCAGAGACTTAATTAAAGTGTACTTCCATGTGAAATTAGGCTATTGTATTTATTTAATCTTTATGGTAATTGCAGTACAAGGGCTGTGACTGTCTGCATCCTACTCCACACACCCACATCTCTCCCCACCCCACGGTCACCACTCCCCGAAGGAAATGTCTAGTCATTCTGCCCTGGTTGAACTCCTCATCTACTCAAGTGATGCGTTTGAACTTTAACCTGTGGACAGCAATATTTGCTCACCATGCCAGCGTCTTTCACAGACAAAAGGTATGCTGGAACAGTCCTGGAGAGGGGAAAAAAATGCGTTGCTTGTGGTTTTCTTCTCCCAAGCATTAGGTGGTACTGCACTGAGTTTTTTCAGAGTTTAGGTGGTGTTTCACACTCTCTGTGCCAGTCCACAGGTCTTTTCTAGGCTGGTTTTCTTCTTGAGACTGAGCACTGTTGCTGTGGGAAAGATTTTTCTTAAAATTAAAAGTCTATGAGCTCCGGCCAAATCACCTGCTACATTAAAGATATACTTTCAGTGAAAAGGTATCATTTATGTCCAAATATTATCCAAGCAAAACATAAAGCAAAGCTCTGGCACTTGACTATTCTTGGAGGCTGGGGAGAGACCAGTGGCTACAATTTTTTTTTCAGAACATTTCCACAGTGAGATGAATCTGTTTTTCAAAGAGATGTTAGTAAATTGAAAACAACATCAAGTTTCATTGACTCCACTGTGCTTGGAAATGGTTGAGTAGAGTTGCAGTGAGGGAAAAAAAAAATCAAATAAATGTAATTAAAGCCTCCAAATGGTCTGATGCCAATGTGATTGGCATTTATTATTTTGCTCTCAAAGAATGAGCTCCCAAAAAGTGTTTGCTCTGAGCTGCACCAACACACAGGCGATTTGCCTCTCTCTGAGACCATACCTAAAAGTTCAAGTCTGACTCATGAGAGCCCAGCCACATCGCAGGAGGAGAAAAGTTGAGTTTTCTGGCCCATCACTGTAAGGATGGAATTGCATTTTCTGCCATATTCTAACATCCTGTTTAAATTAACATTGCTGCAATCCTCTCACATAGGGAGGCTTCATATTCAACCTAATTTTTCAGATTGGTTGATTCAAATACAAGAGTCCAGCAGTTCATAAATCAGTCGTCTGACGCACAGATTATAATCCAAAACCTTTCCAGAAATTATCTTGCCTGTTTTCTGCCAGGTCTGTATGTTATGCAATTGATAACCCACACTTTCTTTCCATATGAACTGATTACTCTTTTTCATACTGTCCCAAAGGGCTCTATGCTGACCCTTGTGCTTGTGAAACTCTGAATTGGCTTCCTCTTCAAAATCAGCATGAGGAGTGAATTATTATTGCAACATCATATCACTATCGCTCAGATTTACTTTGATTTATCTGCAGGCTGATCCCAATAGCCCAGCTCTGCTTTCTTGCTGGGTGGATGTGTTGATGCAGCTATTGTTTCAAATCTGGTGGTAGACAGACCATAGCTGTGCTCTTTGCAGTTTGCCTTTCTGGACGAGGGGCTGTGTAGCTCCATGGTGACATAAGGGACACGTCCACCACGTTGGAAGAAGATATGAGAAACCCCTCATTAGGCAAAATGGAATAATTCGTCCTCACTGCAAAAGCTTTAATAACCTAATCCTTTGGGCACAGAGAAGAGCTTCAACTCAAGATTTTACAGCCATTCCAAGCTTGTTTTAGTGTTAACTCTGACTGTTCCTCTTCTCTCGATAAGGGTCTGATGCCCATATAGATCTCACTGAAGCTTGACTGGTGAAATCTTCCAGCAAAATTAACTTCTCTGACACTCTAACACGTGATTTAGTGTTTCTCATTCTGTTTCATGTTCTGTTGCAACCATAACTGAAACATTTGATTTAGGAAAAGGGTGTTGCAAAACTTCTGAAGAGGTATAGTGTTCAAAGTACAACATGTGGAGGCTTTAGATGGGCTTTGGGTGTTACATTTTCACACCAAAGAAGATGTATTCCAGTTTGAGAGGGCTTCCCATCTTATGGAAATGCAAGAGTTAGTAGGTACCCAGAATAAACAGATATGTTAAAAAATGAGTAATTTGCTCTCTTGCTTGGTTTTTCCTTGGACTAGGCTCAGTTTCTAGGTAGAGGAGAATCTGGGAGATTGTGTGACTTCACTTTGACTTGGTTTTGCTCAGAAGCTGTAACCTCAGCTATCTGCAATCTGTTCTTACACATTCCTACTTGGGTAGGTCTAGGAAACTAGGGCATGAGCTCAGCATCTCAAATAAGCATCCCGTTTCACCTGCAACCCCTCTGAGTGTATCACCTTAGACCCCACACCCCATTTTGAATTTCTTCATTAGTACAATGCCTGCTCTCCTCAGAGAACGGCTGTTTTGCTGAGCTTATTTTTGGACTCCAAAGGCTCTGCCAGGAAAGGCAGAGATGACAGCTCTCTTTGATGCAAACCTGGTAGTATGACTGCACTTGCTGGTGTATTGTACCTACAGTAGTCTAGGGAACGCATCTGAGGTGATATTTGTTCTCCCATGACTAGCTCTTATGATCTGCTTTTTTAATATGGTTTATGTACACCCAACATGCGTCTGGCAGTGCTATATCAAGAACCAGTCTCAGGGTTTTTAGCTGGCCAGTGCTACCCTTCAGCCCCTGAAAAATGCACGGGGCCACACCTTACAGGGCCTGAATAAAAGAAAGGAGGAAAAGCAAAACAAAAAGCCCAGCGACTACAAGAATGGGCAGAAACTTCAGCTCCATTATCACTCCCCTTCATCTGCTCAAAAACCCTCGCTGCAGGGGTTGTCATGGTGATGCAGGTTTGACCTCTCACTTTTTACTCTTCCAGGAGCTAAAAAGGTAAAAATGAGCCATTCTGTCTCGAATGAAAATCAACCTCCCTCTATCAAAGGACGCCGAATTGCTTTTTCCCTTTGTCAAACCTGGATGTTTCCATAGGCGACACAGAAATTAATAAATAACTGGTCCTGGGCACTGAGGAGCACCCATGGGTTCGGTGGGACATGGCCGTGGCTGTGGCAGATGGGGCTTGGTCAGTCCATGCCCAACTTTTTTAGAAGTCACAAGGCACCATGTCCCACACTTCCCCTTTGCCATCTCCATCTGTGTCCACAGCCAGCTCCTCGCTCAGCCAGCACAGTGTGGGGTTTGTGTTTGTGGCAGCTCTATGGCAGAAAAATCAAACTATTGATTGAACCGTGTAGCAGCCTCGTAAGACATTATTAGTAGCCTGCTATAAGCAGGACCAGAAAGGGTAAAATCATTTATTTTTATTAATATTCTTGAGAGTCAGGGTTTAGCAAAACTGCTGTATGGCCAGGTTGGCAGGAAAGCCATGGCATCATCCCCCTGTCCCTGGATGAACCTGGTAACGCACATGGAGGTGCTTGTGTTTGTATGAGGGGGTGGTCTAATTTACTGGGATAGAGCTCTTGTCTGGACTATGAGCCGACGTAATCTCCTTCTGTCAATTACTTTTGAATCTAAGTCCTCTGCTTTGATAACCAAATCCTTCCCTCTTTGCTCATTCTCCCCCCACCCCCCACTTCGTTCTCTCCTCCCACCACTTTCACGCAGTGCCAGGGTAGCATGACATGTGAAACCAGCATGACTTCAAATCAAATATTCAGGTTAACAACAAGCTTGGCCTTGAATGAAACATTTGAAGAACCTCTGATGCAAATTCCCCAATGCTTAGCACGGCTCCATCAAACCTCTTCCTGCAAGAGTCTCCTCCAGTCCTAGTTTGAGAGATACTGAATATATTTGGGAGAATAATAATAAAATAGCATATATATAAATATGCACACACATATAGATATATTTTTGTATGTGTGTGTGTATTTATATATGCATTATATATATAAAACACCAGCCTTAAAGTCCTGCTAAACCACAGCTGAAGTCTGGAGTCATCTAAAGTTCAAGTGTTTCCCATGATTTTGGTGTTGAAGTTTCTAGGAACCAGGGTTTCTAGACGCCTGTACCACTGTAGAAGGTCCTCCTGGCACCAGCAACAAGACTTCAGCTCATCTCCAAACACTACTAGCCTCAGACTAGGGATCATCTCTCCTGAGACCCTTCGTTCACACACCCTTACTGCTACTTTTCTCTGCTTGGAGATGAATCTTTGGTATCTGGCCATCTCCCTCACAGGTTTCGTGCACAAGCCCCTGAGCTGTTTGAGCAGAATGAAGGCACTGCTGCCTCTCATGTGCACCAGAAGCATGGCCATGCTGAACACCAAGTTGCTCTGGACTCAAGACTATCTCTCATTTTGAGCCACAAGACCACACTGACCTTCTAGACCTTCACTCTTGCCCCTTTGCAAATCAGCAATAAGCACTGAAGCACTAGATGCCCATACTTGTCCACCATCTCAGTTACTTCAAGTTTTTTTGAGAGCTGAGGAATATGGGCAAACCCCTGCCATGACCTACCTTTCTCCTTGGCCAACCTTCCTGGGGCACGCAGACCCTCCTCAGCATACACAGCAGCAGCCTGAGGTGTCCTCGTCACAGGTCTTGTGCTGCACCCTCTTGATCACTTCTGGGAACAGCTGCAGATTTTCTCTTCAAAGCCAAAACCTCCTCCAAGTCCAGCAGCGACCATTGCTACGAAAGTCACCACGACCTCTTAATTCATTCAGCGGAGTCACATCAGGAAGGGACACAGTAGATTGCTTCTTGATCTCAGCTGGTAGGCCACTGATGCCCTGAGTTATGAAGACAGATGGTATTAGTACCAATACTTCAAGAGTATCTCGTGGAAGGGCATTCCACAGGTTAATTATACCTGTAAAGCTTTTTCCTTTACAGCATTAGAGCTCAGTGAGTCCAGTTTGACTCTATAAAAGATGGTTGTCATATTACATGCAAGCCATCTCTCTAGCACAGACAGGCATTTTCTAAGATTGAGTTTTACAGAGGGAAAAAAAAAATATTATCTCAGACATGCCCCTTTGTCTTAATTTCAGCTGTACCAGAAGAAAATCCACCTCTGTTTAGACTTACTTCGGGGATCGAGGTGAGAGAGATTGAGTATATAAAGCCCTAAGCCCATTGTTTTCCTATTGTAATGCTCTGGAAATAAGATAGCAGAGGGATGTTAGGAAGGTGCTAACTTCTGTGTATTTATGATCCTAGGTTCAGCCCTGAAATGCAAATTAAAAATAACTTCCTCCCCACCCACCCCCCTGACCACTTTCTCTCTCTCGCTCTCTGTTATCCTGCATTTTCCACAGCCTGAAAGATGTAAGTCATTAGATAAATGACTGCCAGTGGAATGCTATAGCTGCAACATAAACTATGAAGACTAAATCCATAAAAAAATATAATAATACATCCCCCAGAGAAAAGTTCTGCTTTTCACATTTAAATGTACTAGTTATCAGCTATTCTTGTTCACAGGGCATTAAAATACATGCTGTTTCCTAAGCCCTGATGCAGCTCTAACTGGACTCAAGCTTGGAGCTAAAATAGAACATATTTTACAAAGTGGTGTAATGTAAAACTGTTGTCTAAACATCTCTCCTTCTTGCTAGGTCTCTCTAGGGCTTTCTCCAAAGAATCCTGCTTCTTTACAGCATCATCATTTATGTCTTTGTTTATTAGTGGAATGAACTTGTCAGTAATTGTCTTCCCACCAGCCAACCCTTGTCCCAGCTCCCTACATGCTCATCTCTCCAGCTTGGGTCGGGCACAATAGGGAACACTCCTGCCAAAGTCATTTCAACATCAGCCCTTCAGCGTGCTGCAGGGCGAGGAGGTCGCTCCTGGAGCAGCGCCGGCAGCCTCCCAAGCCCAGAGGTCACTGGTGGGACCAGGGAACAGTGACCAGGGTTGCTATGGTCGTGTCCAGCAGCTTGGCTCTCTGGAAGCATCACTGCTGAGGAGGGAGGAAACTCTGCAAGCAGGTTACTGCACAGGCAGGGTGCCCTGAGTGCACGCACAGACCTGACCCAGGCGTGGGGCTGGAGGAGATGTCTGATGGGATTCCCGGGACAGACGGATGCCATGTGGCTTTGCAGAACAAACCCTGCAGGCTTGCTAGGCTGGGCAATAAGGCTCTGCCACGATGCTGGAAGCAGCTTTAATGCCAAAAAACCCTGAGACATGAGGGTGGCTCTCAAATACAAGCCTCACCTTCTGATTCCACCTCTTTCATTCACCAGTTTAACCCATACACTGCCTGAACACATCTTGCAGATGCTCCGTCCTTTGGAAAGGACAAAGTTTATTTCCTCCTGATATTCTGCTTTTTCCTCCCAGCTGCTTCTTTCAAGGCTGTGAAGATGTTCAAGCCTTACTTTGAGTGCTGCCAGAGATTTCCTCCTGCGATTTTTAGGTAAACCACTTAGGATCTGGCCAGCTGGGGAAATTAGTGACTAATAAACTCTTGCATAAAGTTGCAGCGGATTAGCTACTCAGCAGAGCGCCCTGTGAATCTGCTCTTCTCCTCCGAGGGGATTCGCCGTGCAAACGACTCGCTGCGGGTTAAGAAGTTGCTGCATGTCAGCTGATCCATGGTAACTGTCTGTCCATGGCAAATGTGAGATAATTTAAGGGAGTTTAATCCTTTTTCTTTGCCAGTCCACATGATGAGTTCGTGCAGGGTGGTTAGTACACAGTAAATTCACACCGTAATTTACTGTGTACTAATTTCCCCAAGCTTTTAATTTCACAGTGTCTCAGTTTCCTCATCTGTAAAAGAGAGATAATAAATACTTTCCTTTCTGGCAGGAGTGCTCGAGATCCTTCAGCAGCAAACATAAAAGCAACCATTTTAAAATAGTTACTTACAGAAACTTAATTCTTGGTGTAAGCAGTTACTGGTGCCTGATCTTACACTACAGCACCACGAGACTAGCGATGGGAAGCAAATAAAAGCTGAAGAGTAAATAACCCCCCTAATGTGAAAAATAACTAGGATGTTGCCCATCATAATATTTATGTGCAACTGCAATCTCATACCCTTTTCAAGCTTTCTGTTTCAATCCACCTGTGATTCCTTTTAAAGGGAATGAAACAAAAAATACGTTATTTGCCATGAAGACACAGTAAAATGTTTTCTTTAAAAAGAAACAACACATGTCAGGAAGGCCTAAACCTTGTGTTTCTCGGGAGGCCCTAAACTTTTTTTTTGGACCAAGTGATGCATGAGCAGACCCAGAAAACAGTGTGGTTTTTATTTCAGATTTTTCTAGACTGCAATAGCCCACGGGTATGTGCTATAAACTGGAGGAGTTGGAGGAGACCCGTTTTTAAGAGGAGCATGGTTAGGTTTCTGTTTCTGATTGGAATGTTTGTTTTAAACTTTTCTTTTAGGGCAACATTTCAAAGCCGGTCGCAGTTTCAATGATGGCTGTATTTACACAGTAATCCCAGTCCCTGAGAATTGTCCTATTCTTTCTGTTACAGCTGAGACACGAAGAAAGGAACATTTGCCTTTAAAAATTATTCTTCCTGCTGAAATTATGAGTATAGCATTAAAACCTAAAGACTATTGAGGTCAGGAAGTGAAAGGAAAAATCGGAAACTTTTTTTCATTAGCATCCATACAGTGGAAATTCTTATTAACATATAAAAAGGAAACACTTGAAACTTGTGTATGTGGATATGACTTTTTTTTTCTCAACTGCTAAAGAAACTTTCAGATCGCTTCTGCTCTACTAAGAAAAAAAGCAGTTTTAAAAGCAGTTTGAATTGAAAAGCTTTCCAGCTCTCTCTCTCTTTTTCTTTTTTTTTTTAATTCTTCAGGTATTTCTGAAGTGATATTTCAACACAGGCAAAGAACAGTTAATTTCAATCATCGCTTGCCTCCTTGAGAGCGTTACACCGCGGTGCAAGTCGGCTTCGCTCTGTACCGTGGTACTCAACTGCCCTCCACTGGACTGCAGAGGTAAAGGCAGGGCTTCTTGCCGACTAAAAATCATCGCAACGGTGAAAAGAAACCATAAACTTGGGGTGTACTTTGCTTATTTTATCTCTTCTCTGTCGTCTCCCCAACACGGTGCCCCCGGAGGTCAGAGCGACTGGAGTTAACAGGATAATTCTAAGAAAATATAACTGCCAAGAAGATAATGTTTTCTTGGCCAAAGGACCATAGTAACGAATATCCTTCAGCCAGTCTTAAATGCAATGATTCTTAATAGCAATATTAAGATATAGAAAGACAGAAAGGAGGGGAAAAAACTGGTTTGGGGATTTTAGTATGATTTAATCCAGTTTAGGACAAGTCAAGATCCTGAGAGCGTCAGCTCTTGCACTAGAAAGCACACTGGAATCTGCTTTAATGTCCTTACGTGAAGGCTAATTTCTCAAAAGCTCACTAATGTTAAAAAAATAAAATAAAATAAATAACTATCCAAGCGTTGACTGCAATAGCCCTAGCAGCAGCAGAAAATAAGCTGGCTCCAGCCAGAGATCTTGTCCATTTGCCTGACATTTTGATGCCTCAGCTGACTTGAATTAGGAGAGAATAACTTGGAAGGTTTTTCAGTCCATGCAGCCCCAAGTTAAGAGAGTCCTCTGAAGCAGCGACTTATATTGCTTAAGCCCATGCAGGGAGCTCCTGGTTATGCTCTTGATGGCTTTATTAGAAACACAGTGGTGGATCTGTGCGATATAAAAACCATCCAGGGGAGAGCTGCAACACCTGACCTCCTTTTGCAAGTCACAGAAATATTTGGGGGTAGGGGGAAAAAAATAGCTGGAAGCGTTTCACCGTTCCTCGTACCTCACTTCACCGCGCCCTTTCCCCCCCTAAAAAGATGCACGCCTCCCATGCAACACATGTTGGAGTGAACTTTTGCTCCTCGGAAAATGGGACAACACACTTTCCCATGCAGGCGGGTGAGGACGGTTCCCTCCAGTTGCTGGGGCTCGGAGCTGAAGGCTGACGGGTTCCATAAGGTTGAAGATCTCCGGTGACTTGAGCTTTAGCTTTTCCTTTCTGGTGAGGCCCTTGACGGCTGAGATGCACGGCTCTCGTTTGATTGTCGCTTTCCATCACACTCAGGGAAAGCAGGGATGGAAAGTTGGGTAGAAATACTTTTCATTGCCTTGCCTTCTGCAGGAGCCTGACTTCTGCTTTGCTGGTTTTCTGCAGACACTGCGGTCCTTGTGTAGACAAAAGCCTACCAACTTGGAGGTTTAGTTTGCCTGGCTAAAGACCGCAGGATTTGACCTCTGGAAGCTCGTGCTAAGTCCTTGCAGTTCTGATTTTGAGTTTAAGCTTTGGCCTGGAATAACAATGACTGTGAGGGAAGCAATAGGTTATGAGCTGGGTGAAATGATACCTGCTCCTTGCCAGAAAGACTAACTGCATTCAAGCAACTTCTGTCCTCATTTTCCTTTAAATAAATATATAAAGATGTTTAAACTTCCCATCTGAGCTGCAATAATGAAAATAATGTGCACATTAATTTGTACGGGGGTCAGTGAGTCTCCCCAGCTCAACGGTTTTCAAACAGAGTGCGTAGTAAGCCCATAAAACATTTATTTTTCATAATTTATGAAGCATTACATATTGTGAGTCCACAATGCCAGCTGACGTAATATGCAATAAATTTGAAATAACAAAACATTTCTCATGTATTTTCCTCCTGATGTGACAATGCAGGGCATAAATTTAAAAGGAAGTTGCCTTAGAAGACAAAAGCAAGGCAAAAGAAAAGAATGCTCTTAAATCAATAAATACTCATATTCCACCGATCATTTACTGAGCCATTCCCCCACTCGTGGCTGCAAGCTCTCGTCTTTTCTGAAGCCACTTGGCTAACCCTGCTGCACAGCCCCAGTGAAAGGCTGCTGGGGTCAGTCACACGTGCCTCCCCACGAGTTGCGGGGCAGCTGCGGGTGGGAGAGCCCTGCCTGCTGCCTGTCCCTCCTCAACCATGCGGGCTGCCGGCAGCTGCTCGCTGTCCTGCACTAGGAAAAGCCTACTCAGTAATGACAGGCAGTGGGGGCAAGAAAAAAATCAATACCGTGGAAAGGTAATTTTCCTCCGTAACAATTATCATTCCCTTATTCCCAAGAAGAGGAAGCTGTGACAGTCTTTGCACTTTGGAAGATAACTTTCGGGCGCTAATTTAGCAGGCACACACATATGTAATCACAGGATTATAAGGCAGAGCATTGTGGCGAACACTGAAAACTCACCTATGTGGCTATGAAAGCCGGCTGATAAATTCTCGTATTACCGAAGACACCTTATGGGCTGAAGGTTGAGACTCTCAGCATCTGTAAAACTGCCAAGTGCCTTCTGCCAAGCAGCAAGTACCCGGTGCTCAGCGCTATTTGCTTTCATTTGGTCTTGTTTTGCTCAATTCAGGGCACCAAACCGACGTCTGCTTCAAGAAAAGGCTGCATTTCAAGGAAAGAGGAGGGGAGGGGTGGTGGTGGGGGAATGTGGAAGTTATTTGAATGCATGACGCAGAACAGGAGTGAAGGGCAGAGCAGGGTAAAGCAGTTCAGGGTCTTTGTCTGGTGTCAGTACTCTGGCTGCCCCCTGGTTTATAAATAAACAGAAAAAAATATTTATAGATAGTGGAAAGAGTGCTTGGCAGTGAAAGATGAACTCTCTCCTTTTAATTTCAGGGTTTGTGTTTGTGGGGCTTGATGAAACTTTACACCAGAAGCTCAAAAGGCGAGAAAATCGCCATCAGAAAGGAAGCGAGGTTCGGTGGGTGTCCGGGCCGCCGGAGCTCCCGGGGAAGGGTCAGCGTGTCACCCGCAGCCCGGAGTGCAGGGATGTCTCTCGGCTGTGGAGCCGGGGCTGGCCCGGCGCTCCCTGCCAGAGGCTTTGCACAGAAACCCCACATCTCTTTTCAGTCACAGCCAAAGGTGCTGGCTGATCTAGTGAGGAGAAGGTGTATGAAAAAGGAGGAAAGATGTAGGAAAAAGGGGGGGAAAAGAGAGACCGGCTTGTCCCAAGGGTAAGGTGAAGCTGCTAAACCACACATCCCGGGGCGGGGTGTCCTTAGCACAGCAACCCCCCTGGCTGCAAAACCTTTCCAAGAGTGCAAGGACTATCGCCTCTGGAGGCAGTGGTGGGGCGTGCTTGCCACATTATGCACACACACACACACACACACACACACACACACACACACACACACACCCCCCTCACCCCATCCAGCTCCACCACAAAGTTCTCCTGCCTCAGCCCTGGGCACAGCAATGAGGTCTTAGCTGTTCTTCCCTCCATCTCCCCCAGAAGTAGATACCTCGGGCAACCAGACGAAACACTGTCAGCAGTAAAAGGCTCCTTGCCTCCTCTCTGCCCTTTAATAAAACCACAGGAGACAAGATGTACTTAATCCCTACCGGAAAGATGTGTACACAAAACTGATTAGATAGAGCTGAAACCAGCCTGACCCTAGTGTCTGAATCACTGTCTACCCTTTTCAAGCCAGGACGAGGACCACAAGCCAGGCAGTCTTACTGAGGAAAGCTACTCAGAAGTGTTTGTTTTTCTCATCTCCAAATCAAGACAAATTTCTCAACTCCTTGTAGGAGTCCTGGTTCTATAACTCATAAATGGAAATAAGTGTCTTTTCCCCCCACCCATGTCGTCTTCTCTTCATACTGTTTTCTGCCTTCAGGGTATCTGTTCTATACTTCAAAAAAATCCATCTGGTTATTTTACTGTAACACACTTACCAGAACTGTAAGATCATAGAAAAAAAAAAAACATTTTAAAAGGACCTCCGGAGGTTTCTAGGCCAACCTCCTCCTTCTTGAAGCTGCATCAACATCAACACCAGATCAGATTTGGGATGGTTTTTTGTAGATGATTCCTGGAAGTCACCAAGGAAAGCAATCCCAGCACTTCCCTGAAAGACACATTCTGGTGTTGTGCTGCACTCCAGGTAAAGCGGTTTAGTTCTAGTTTTAGACATAAGACATGAAAATAGTCTTGAAGTGCAACAGTCATCCTCAGGAGCTAAACATGGTACAGCAACAGGCTTGGAGGTCTGGCAGGTCTAATTCACTACACCTATGCATCTAACAATGCACATTGGACGCCAAGTCTCAGCCAGGACAGATGCTGCACCACAGACTAAGCTTCAGTGCATTTTAATGTATAGATCCTGAAAGGCTTCCTTTGTGACCACTGCTTTAGGAATTGAATTTCTACTTGAAGACATATAAAAATAAACTGTCATAATTTGAAAGTCAGCTCTGATTTGATACAACATACATGAGGCAACAGCCCCCCAGCCTCTCCATTTTTTCAGCTGGAGATGCTACCTAAGTTAAAAACAGCTGGCAGAGCTTCAGAAATAGAGTAACCTGGCTTCAGAAGCAACTCTCTGTCCTAAGCAGTGACTAACCAGGGCTTTCTGTGTGAATAGTTAAGTCGCCAGGAGAATAGAAATGGGACTAGGCAGCAATATTCAAAGTCCAGTTTGTACCTGGATTTTGAAACCATCCATTGGATTACTTACAGTTCAGCTTCAGTTCAAACCATCTTTTCCTCCAGCACCATGGCACAGAAAGGCCACATCTGGGCTTCTAGCACATCTCCACTGAGCAATGAGGGAATAAAAAGGTTAAGAGGGGATGACAGGTTGGGCAGGAGAGTTGGGAAGCAAGAGAACATAGTGATGGTTTGATAGATAGTCCTAAAATGGGACTCCTATAATTACCATGCTGTCTTTACCTCTTGTTTCAGTGCCATCCACCCCAAACATACTCGCCTTCCCTTTGGTTTCACAGGGGTTTCAGCTTTCTCCGCAGGCTCTTCCCCAAGGCAGCTCCTGAAAGCCAGGCAAGTGATCCTTTAGAAGTACAGCACCTCCAAACACTTTCCCTCAGACGACGTTGTGAAGATCAGAATACAATAGGCATGAATGTATTCCTTACGGTTCTATACTTCATTTAAAACATTTCACCTGCTTTTATTTTTTCCTTTCCTTTTTTCCCAGTCATTACACAACGTCTGAAAGATAAAAGAGGGAGATCATTTTGTTACTTTAAATACTTATCTCAAGCTCTCATTTTGACTACATCAAATACATGCACTGTGCTAAAAAATGCACAAGGGAAAAAATCCCAAGGATATAGCTAAGAGATTGTGAGAAGAAAAAACAGAAAACAACAACAGCAGATCATAGAAGAAGTAGTGTCTAAAAAATGAGAAACAACAAAAAAAAAGCACAGAGCTATAGCATGGTAGAAGAAAAAATAAATATACCACATAATTTATTGCAGGGAGAGTTCTGAAGAAAATGTCTTGTGAAATAAATATAATGCTCATGAGGACAAGAGATCTCATTCATATCCAATCTGTCTTGTGTAAAGAACTAGGCAATAATGTTCAAGTAAATGAGTCACTGCAAGATCTCCCAGTTCGGCTGAAGATTGCTCAATAGAAATAATAACAAGCCCCAGAAAAAAGACAGTGTAAGTACAGGTGGGAAAGGGATACAAACTCAGAGCAATAAGTACATACAAAATATCGAGATTGCTGTACAAAGGAAAGGCCTATGTGTCCTTCTCTATCTTACAGACTGCCTGTCCTTTCGTGCCTCTCTGTGACAGTGAAGATCTGCTGGAGTACCCAGGCTGACAGTCTCTGCTTGAGACGCACAGATGTAGACAAGCTGGATAGAGGGTGACTTATTTATGGATCCCAAGATGGGGCTTTCACAGTGAAGGACCTTCAACTCCATAATCAACTCCTTATGGTGAGCCACAAAGGTCTGAGTCCCAGGAAACATCGATAACACCAGCCTGATGGCAGAGGAGCAGCAGATCTGATGACAAGCAGATCAAGGGAGGTGGTAGCTCAGGACTTAAGTACATAAATTAATGAGAATGATACATATTTGCTATGCAGCAGCTACAGCTAACTCAGAGGGTAGTCTTTAGCCTCTGTCCACAAGGTCTTCCATAGGCACACTGAGGGAGTTTGAAGTTGTGTCTGAACAGGGCTGGGGCAACCAGCAATGCAAAAAGCTGTTAGCCACATCAGGAGAGCTCTGAGCCAATGCATCGTTGGGAGAAACTGGCTGGGGCAGTGTAAGAGCATCACACAGACCCAAGACTGTCCAAGCATGGCTTGGTGGCACAGGGACCTGTGGTCGCCTACAGAATATGGTGTGAACCTGCCCTTGGCCAGAACAGAGGACACAGTATTACCATCCACTTGCAAGGTGGTGGTGTGGCTGGATTCAGGCAGCCTACATGCCAGGGCTCTCACACTGCCTACAGAAGGTGTCTGGGCACCTTGTACAGTCAGAGGAGAAAAACAGACATCCCAACGGGTGATTCATAGCTCTCTAAAGTCTGAGCCTGGTGGGAACATTTTGAAATACACAAGTTCATTTCCTCCCAAAATGCAACAAAACTTGTTTTTATTTTAATTTGTTTGATTGGGTTGGGTTTTTTTTTTTTTGGGGGGGGGGGGGGGGTGGGGAAGTAACTGCTGCTCTCCTTACAGGTCCCTCAAAAATATTTGGAGGAAGAAAACCAAGAAAAAAGAAAAAAAAGAAAAAAGAAGGCAGTGAATATTTTCAATGTGAAGCTGCTCTGGCCATGGGTTTCCAGCTTTGGCAGGGATAAAGTGGGAGAGGGGATTAACATGATGGCAGAAGGATCGCTGACGACTGCATCTGAAAAGAGCTCTTTCCAGTCCAGGATTACAGGTCTAGAGCAGAAATCTCCTTGTGACTGCTGCTTTTAGCTGCCACAAATGTTTGCACAGCCAGGCTAAAATGCAGCAGGAAGGTTGTTTTGTCTGTTCTTGCTTCCTCTTCCTCAGTTGCTGGAGGTGAGGCAGCAAGGAGGCAGCAGCAGAAGTAATGTGAAAACCAGATGTGAGGAGAGGGCAGGGAGGACATAGGGGATGGGACAGGATCAAGAGGGATGGGGCATCAGCCTGCAGCTATCTGACATCTGCAGTGAAACCATCCTCACCCTTGGCAAAGGAAAAATGCTGACGTACGTCTGGCAGCTCTGGCTGATGGGTGGTCCAGTGTCCAGGAGCTCCCAGTAGGAGACTGAGTTATAAAGTTAAAGGTTGAGAATTTCTGATAGCCCAAATTCTTGTGAGAGAAAGAAGCTATCGAGTCACATTTGGGGGAAAAACAAATGTCTTCTTGTCTACACAGCTCCACATTTTTCAATCTAAATTTGGAGTTTTGGCTACTGTGATTTTTTCAGAGTATGAGGTGTGGGTGGGTATTTTTGTAGAGGATAATGTATATCTAAAATGATACAGATTGTTGCTAGAGCCAAAATTTCACTGTCAGAATTGTGAGGAGAGCAAAACATGCATTTTAAAGACTAAGAAATAGAGACCACCACCACAACCACCTAAGTGACCTGGCCGAGGTTAGAGCATCTCAGCCACAGAGGTAGGAGAGGAACTTACTTCTGTGCTCCAAGCCATGACACCTGTACCTTGGGTTTCACTAGTTGCTAACAAACCTCACCAAAACAAATCCAGGGCTGGGGAGCAACAAGTTTCCCCTTTTCATGAACATTTATTGAAGCAGTTCAAACTGCTCATGGAAAATACTGTCAGGGACTATAGATGGAAACAGTATTGTATATGATAAAAAGCAGGTAAAGGAAACACTGCCTGAAGGTGTGACCATATCTCTTTAAATTGCTGGGATGCTCTTTAGTGGGTGGCACAGGCTGCTGCAGCCAGTGTGGGCACAGCCTGTGGAGGTGGCGATGGCCATTACATGGGCACATGTAAGCTCTGAAGTGCTTGCTGGCAAGGGAACGAATCTACAGCTGTACATCAGCACACCCCAAACTACCTAAATGCTGGGCTTTAAAGGCAATTCATGGATCATTTTTCATTCTGTAACTTTGTAGGAGCTTTCATCCCATTCTTCAGCCATTACGGAGCTTTCTCTCGTTGCTGTGCTCTGTACACAAACTTTGCTCTCGTTCTTTTAGATTCCTGATATCAGGGGACATACCTTCAGTTAGTATAAGTCGTAACATCTCAGCTGAAGTCAATGAAACCATGAAAGCCCACACAATAATTAAGGAATTACCTTCAGACATTCAACTTATAATCCTGACTCCTGAAATAATGGAATTAAATGAGAGAATAAGCATGTACAGGGTTTTGTTATAAAAGACATATTTCTGGTTTCTGCTCATCCCCAAAATCCCAACAGCACTTTACGCGAGTGACGTGAATGCAGACTGAAGAACCAAAAACACAGCAGAAAAGGAAAAAAAAAGATATATAATTTTTAACATCCTGATTTTTTCCAGACTGACTTCATGCTTTTAGAGAGCTCTGTGATGACAATACAAACAGTAGCTCATTTCTCAATCAAATTCCACCCACATCAGTGTGTCACACTGGTGCCTGATGAGCAGGAAAGGGGTGGTGATGGGGTGTTATATACCCAGGGCCATGCAGACATACAAAAACACAGGTACTGCAAACTCTTCTTCAATCTTTCTGGTCTCTGCACTTGCCCTAGATATAGGGCTGGACCAGCAGAAAAGCAGGTTGCTGCATTCTTTGTACCACTACTGCAATCTTTTAAAACTTCAGAAGCAGAGATTTCTACACTTACATATGAATTACACTTTCTGATATGTCTCTGAAACAAATCCAGTAACTGTGATGATTTCTGTCTTGACAGATGGTAAACTGAGGCTGGCTGACCTGATCTGCCCCCAGCCACCCAGCACGACCACTGGGACTGAGCTCCAGGTCCCTCTCCCCTCGCACAGCCCCTGCACCACTCTTTTTCAGGGCATAATTACCACATCAGTAACGATGAGAAGATTTTATTTGACTGAGAGACTGCTCTAAGTGCCCAGCTTGCAGGTTACATCTCACCTGCAGGAACTCAGAGGCTATATGGACATTTGATTTCATGATTCATTTAAAGCGATACGAAATGCTGCTTTGAAGCTCCCCCCCTGCTCCCCCTTCACATTCGATGACTGCACGGTGAGTGGAATTATACCCAGCATGTCACACTCCAGCGGACAGAGATGGTTTGTAAAAGCTGATAAGCCTTGTTAAGGTTTGCAACTTTGTATGAACTTCAGTGATAAATACTGCGTTCATGAAATGCCAAATACTGCTGGAATGTTGGCATGAGCACGCCAGAGATTACAGCTAATGTGGGAGCGCGTAGGTACACTGTGCAGTAAATTACAGCCGTGATATGCATCCACTTTCTGTGAAAAACGTTGGGTTTTGAGCCAGGGGTATTTCCTACAGCACTGTAAGCAGGGATCTGATAGAGCTAATGGCTTGGATTTAAATTAATGAAGCAAGGATGATGTGACAAGGACCCTACAGACTATGGAGGGAAGCGATGGTTAATATTTGTTCATGGCTCTTCTCACGCTTTACCTGCCCTGGTGAGGATGTGTGTTTATGGGCACCCCCAGCAATGGCTAATGACTAGAGAGACTCCTTTCCCCTTGATTTTAACAAAGAGATGACAACCTCGAGTCACTAGCGAACTTTCAAATTGTCTCACTTCCTTTATTTTTTTTTTCCCCGAAGTGATCAGAAGGAATTTCAGAACGATGTCCTGCCCACAGATGAAAGCAAAGTTTGATGCTGTGAAGTGCTAAACTTCTCTGCTTTGACCTGCAGGATTGAGATGAAGGAGAATTTTGTCTTTAGTAATTAACATGACAAATAACTGTGAATGGGAACTTGCCGTTCTGAATGACAGCGTTGTCTTCTACTTGAGGGTGAGAAACCCAGGGCCAGGATCCTGGGGATCTATCCCTTGCTTCTGTCTGACTTTTCACAGGTTGGAAAAATCTCTGTCTCTCACCTGATGGAGACAGGAGAACGGAGACAGGTCTCTTGCAATAGCACAGCACCTTTGAATGCAGGCTTGCTACATCCTCTAAGATACTGCGGGGGGGGGGGGGGGGGGGTGGTGGTGCAGGGGGGAAAGAGCTGATTGCCCAGAAAAAGAATAATCACAGGTGGCTAGATTAAAGGTAGTTCGTGAGCATTGCCTTTCATGCTGACGGTTCAGCTATAATCATTCCCAGCATACTACTCTGCCTCTGTCAGTGTTCATCTGTTGCCAATTGCCTTGTAGTTACTCTGCGAGCGTGTTAGTTGGGGACTCTTCTTTTGTTCTTTATTTTCACAGCCCTTCAAACAGGAGGGATCCTATGACCGGGATCCTGAATGCCTTGAGACACCTAATAAATAATTGTTAGCAATTCAATACCCAAACTATGCTCTGCAGTATTGGGAACACTGCACAGCAAGAAGAGGACTGATATGAACTTATTGTTATCAAGTGACTTTTGGGTAATAGATTGCAGAGGTTTGGTTTTGGGTTTTTGTGGGTTGTTTTGGGGTTTGGGGTTTGTGGTATTGGTTTTGCTTTGTGTTTTCTTTTCACACAGAACCACAAGGTTGGAAAAGACCTTTAAGATCATGAAGTCCAACTGTTCCCATCCTATGCTATACCATATCCCTAAGTACCTCATCTACCCTTTTTTTAAACACATCAAGGGATGGTGACTCAACCCCCTCCCTGGGCAGCCTGTTCCAGGCCCCGACAACTCTTTCAGTAGAAAACTTTTTTTCTAATATCTAATCTGAACCTGCCCCTTAATTATATAATGGAAATGGATTGCATTTAATCATCAATATGATACTAGATGGCTCCAGCAGAGAGTCCTAAAACTTCCTAAGCTATAGAAATAGACTGAATTGGTTTAAGCTGTATTATCAGTGTGTAGGTGGACTTGTGCCACTGTCTATGCTACATCCATTCTGTGCAAGGATGTCTTCAGACATATCGCTTTGGCTCTGCTCACCACATCAGCGTTATCTGCAGGAGATGCTCCACATGAATGCAGCAATCCCCACCTCATTCATCTTCCCTTTCTGCTGGCTCGTGCCTGGTGGCAAGCGAGCGGCTCCTGAAATCCTGCCCCAAGCTGCAGCATCTCTAGGGCTGCGTAGGATGAGCGCAGAATCCTCTATGCCCTTCCCCAATTAAAACTTCATCACCAACACCAAGATAACAATGCAATAGAAAAACACTGAAAGCTGTTCTCACTGGTAACCAGCCTGACCTCCAAGCTCAAAAAAAGCAGCGCCCTCTTCTTCTCTTGCTGCTCCCCTATAGCCTCACCCACGGCGTCCATCAAACAATCAGTCACAAACTCCATCTGTCAACACGGGGTCTGCAGTTCATGGAATCTGCCCGACCGTGGTGTTGTATTACTGAGACTCTCTGTAAACAGAGGTACTTTGAATGACTTGTCGTCTCTTACAAATTGCATGGGGAGAATGAAGGCTACAGGACTGAGTGACATAATTGTAAGACAAAAATTACAAAGGCTCTTCTTTCACTTACCCTGACAGTCTCAGAACTAAGCTAGACTTTCACACGCAGTGCCAGGGCCGATCAAAGCGGCCTTGTAAACGGGTGGGTTTTTTTCCCTGCTGATTTGCTAGGCATCCTTGATGCTAAGCAAATTTACATCAGGGTTGCTTTGTGCATCACAGTCCCGTGTACTGTGATGTCCAAGTATTCCCCTTCCAACGGAAGTTATCAATCTTGAAATTTAGCGTGAAGCCTGACAAAACACATGCTCCTAACATTGCATTTTGTAGTTTGGTTTTGTTTCTACTCCTTCTCACTTACATGTCCCCCACCTTTTTCTTCACCCCACTCTTTAAACAAAATCAACAGTACCTTGAGGTCCACATGTCTGAAGATTGCTGGAAAATCTCCCCTGTCGATTTCAGTCTAGCCAGTCACGTTCCCTCAAAGCAGCTCTTCTGTAGCTCAGTCCTGTCCCTGGGAAACAAAGGTCACTGTTAGACTGACTGTCCAGATGTCAGAATAAAGGGACCACATTTGTTTAATGGAGTATGGAGCCCAGAGAGCTATTTGGGATCTAGCGATACTTCCACTGGGTCCTATGCTCCATGTATTTGTCATGTTTTCCAGCCAAACAACATAGATTCTAGCTGGATGCCCCCGTGGTGGGTGACTGATGGCTGTGTGTAACAAACAATTAAAGCAGAACACAGTTCCATTACCAAGAAATTGCACTGGTTTCAGTGGTGCCTTTTGTGTCCTCATGTGCAATGCCATAACAACTTTTCTTGCTCACATGAAAAAGATGCAAGACTTTTGTAAAGTAGAAGCCAGCACCACCAACGGCTTAATTATATAATGAAACATTCTCCAAGTCCTCACATTAGCTCACTGATGCTTAGTGGGAAAAAGGCATTACCTAGCAACAGTCACTAACAAATCACAGGAAAAATAATAGAGATTATATGCTACATCACTCTACAGAGTCAAAATTGGTATCAGGATGTGCTTGCCCTTTCATTTCATGCAGAAAAATCCATTGTTTACAGGTGTGAGGGTGTAAGGGATGCATTTCAGGAAAAAACAGGCCTGTTGAACTTTCATTAAAAGGTAGCCTTCAAAAGAAGCCCAAAGGTAGAGCGAGGCACGTTAATCTGGTCAGGGATAACAGACTACTGCATGAGAAAAATGACCTTTTTTTTCTTTTGTCCTCAAAGAAATTGCTTCTCGTATGTCATGGCATTCTCAAGTGCTTCATTAACAGGATGAACACATTTTTAAAGTACTGACCAGGAGTCCTGGCTTAAGTATCACAGAATCACAGCACATTAGGAGTTGGAGGAATCTAAGGAGGTACTTTTTCACTATGAGGGTGACGGAGCACATGGAACATCCTCTGCTCCAGCTTGTACCTGTTGCCCCTTGTCCTATCACTGCCATCACTGACAAGAGCCTGGCTCCCTCCTCCTGAATCTCACTTTTTACATATTTATAGACATTAATAAGGTCACCCCTCAGCCTCCTCTTCTCCAAGGTAAGAGGCCCAGCTCCCTCAGCCTCTCCTCATAAGGAAGGTGTTCAACTCCCTTCATCATCTTGGTGGCCCTGCACTGGACTCTTTCGAGGACTTCTATGTCCTTCTTCAGCTGAGGGGCCCAGTTCAAGAAGGACAGAGAATCTCCATCAGAGAGTACTCCAACACCACTGTCCTGAGGTGACTTGAACAAGTCACATCAAGGTGTTCAGCAGTACCTTGAGCTCATAGCTTTGGTGGGCGTTGTTCCTGTATTTTGTTTCCATTCTAGCTCTGCACAGTCAGGTGGCAAAATCTCTTAGTAACTGCAGTCAAAAGGACCACATCAGTATTTGTGAGACAGAGTTATTAGAACCAGCCCCATATTGCAAATGCAGCCAGCAAAGAGAAGAGTTTTATTCCGAATTATGCTTTGTTAACAAGTTGTTAACTAAGTTCTCACTCCAGAATATTTAGAGCCAGCTAAATAATATGTGTCAAATCATTGATCTGACAAGTTTCACAACTTTTTTTTTTCCACTTTAAATTTCAAATATCTATTCAAAAAATAGCATGTTCGGTTTTTTCGCTCAGTTTTAATTACTGGCGACAGCAGGGGAGGGAGAAAGAACAAAGCTGAATGCACAGATCCCAGAGGGAGTTTGTCATCTCTGACCATTAGGGGAAAAGAGGAAAAAAAACCCAACACCTTTCAACTTGGAAACTTAGGGTGGAGGTCCTGTGAAGAGAGGAAATGTGGAATCCTTCCAGTGGAGGAACTCCTCCTTTGCTGATCACACCTGTAGCTGGCTGCTACAGCAGAAAAACCTCATACAACAGGATTATCAGACTGAGCCAGAAGTTCTGTAAGGGTGTGATGTTTGTCAGGTTGGGCAAAATATGTCTGGTACCAGGAGAAAGGGAAAAGCTGCATCCTAGAGTACTGTTCACCATAAAGAACACTGTTCAGAGATGGGTGGCTTAAACGTACAGGACTGGGATTTTGAGGGACAAGACTTTGACTTTTGCATGTGTGTGTGTATGCATACAGACACAAGTGCACCTTTCTGGCAAGATTTGTCTTAAAAAGTAACTAAAGTGTTTCTGGTTTCCCTGTGCCCAAGCAGTCAGCTGTAGCTCTGAGCTGGTGTGGGCAAAGAGATTCCCCCCAGCACCTCTGTTCATCTCACTCATCAGCTCCAGGCTCTGATGATGTTGTTAAAAGCCATGTCCACAGAACTGCACTTAAAACTGTGCTTTGAGAGTCCTGTCACAGCACAGAAGGAATACCAGGATTTCTATGTGGTACTGAGAAATAAAGATGTATTTGCTAAGTGAAATACCTTAATCTAGCTCACTTGGTACAGCTGAAAACCCCAAGGCAGGCAAAGACCTTTGCAGGCCCAGTTAGAGTGAAGTTTGGGTAAGGCCATAACCTGCTCTTAGGAAAGACTTGAGCTCTGCAACAATCTTCGTTCCCCTCTTTTGGAGATGTCAGAGCAAACAGGGCTGCTGTGAATATGATGCTGCTCAGTGCATGTTCAAGCAGCACAACTGGATTCCTACCAGCTCCCCAGTAATTATCAGGTATACACGAAAGAGCCAATCAAGCACCCGAAAGGACACGCTGCCCTCTGCTCCCCCCCGGGTGCAGCTGGCTCCTTATTTCAAGCACAATCTTAAATTACAAGGAAAAAGGATTTGCTGCAGAAGCAATGTTGTTTGGTATCAAAAAAGATTCCTCCTTCCTTCTGCCACCTCCCCCCATCTGCTTTTCATGTTTTATACAAAACTTGCTGCTCTGAACACTCCTGGATTTTCTCCCCTTCTAATAATAAAGAAGCGAATCTGATGTCTCCCACTGATGGCTTTCTAACCTTCAAAAGCATGTGTTTATCATGAGTTTCAGCTATCCAAAATAGTTTTGACCTGAGGTTACAATGCAGGCTCAGGCTGCTTCGAAGTGGGTTAAATGGATGATAAGCAAACATTTCATTACAGACCCTCAGTTGTTGTAAGGATGTGCAAATCCCCGGGAAAGATTTTCAGCATATCCTCAGGAGCAGCGTGGTGCTTTGGACCTGGGAGGTTCATTCAATCAGAGCCCTGCTGTCGCTTTGCAAATATCTCCACTGACTGTACCCTGCATCATCACTTTGCGAGGCCCTGGGCGAGCTGCTGGATGGGGAGACGTTCCTCCCACCTGATGCGCTGCGAGGTCTGAGATTTTTAAGTCTTTATTGAAAACACTTTTTTGCTGCCCTGCCCCGTCTCTGGTTTCTTCCTGAGTGAAGGAGCGTGGAGAGGTGCTGATGGAGAGATGGATGTCCCTGGGGAAGATCAGTTCTCCTCTCAGCCCCAGCCCACTGTGTCACGAGTGGCTCAGAGCTACGTGCATCCAGCAAACCTCCTGCCAGCTGTACCCTAAAATTAGTTTGAGCAGCACCATGTCAAGGCCACCAGCTTATGGCTGGCTACCTGCGTCTCGAGTGTGAATGGTCCAGGGTGGACTATCACACAGCCTCACCCCACCGAGGTGTGGGACAAGCAGGCACTGCTGTGAAAGCAGAGTTCATTTTGCACCTTGCTTACAATAGAAAGACAAATTGATGACAACATCAGTGGATAAATACATCCTCACCTCAGATAGGCACATAAACAAAGCACCAGGTGTTTTGTCGGTCTTTCTCAGCTCAGTGTCTCCTTCCTAACTTTATCCAAACAACAGCAGCACTTTATGGACCACCACTCGCATTAATCCTGAGCAGGATGCCCAGACCCAGCTGTCCAGCCAAGGACCATGACCCATTTTCCTCATTCCCACCTACAAACAGAAACATTCTCAGGGCAAGGGCCTGAATTAATTAATGATAGAGAAAGGTGAAGCCTGAGAATTTGCATTGTGAACCTGGACTCTAGTTCCAGCAGCACAGGAGATGGATGAGCACAGCCCATGGTCTGCTCGGTCAATGTGCTTGCTGAGACATCCGCCAGCCGTATCCCATCTCCAGTTCAGTCAGGAGACATGTGCTGGCCCATTGCAACATCCATGCAGTTGTGCAGGTTCAGATGCATGTGGCCAGCTCAACAGTAAGACAGACACACGGGCTAGGTGTTTTCTTCCCTTGGGGATGTTAAAGTTGCTGCCTGACAAAGTTAACATTCCTTCTGGACCAGAATGATCAGCATGAAGATTTTCTTTCCTTCTCCAAGTCAGCTGGTAATTTAAGGACTTTAAGCTTTAGCTCCCAGGTTCATTATTTAGCCCATGGATACCTGTTCTAAGACAAGACTTAGTTAGGTAAGTGCAAGAAGGATATTGCACTGATGTCAATGAAGTCTCCCAAATCCCCAATTCCAGCCTAACTGCACCCAGGCAATAAGTACCTCTGCATGAATGACATGCCGATACAGTCATGTGATCCTGCTCAGATTTAGCCACCCTCAACAGTTTCTGGCCTCCAAAATTATTCTTCTTCAGCCCAAATCATTCCTGATGTAGGGCCATACGTAGCAGTGTCAAGTACAGTCCTTTCTTTCTATGGCACCAGTGGGATTAGCATGGATTTACCTATTTTTCAAAGAAAAGCCTGCAAGAATACGTCTAATTATGCTTTGCTAAGTATGAAATGTCCTTCTATTTAGCAGATGCTTGGGCCCTACTTTGACCTAACACTGAGTGTTTCAAGTAAACTGCCAGCAGCCCCGTCAAACTGTTGTGGGTAATTTGGAGTATGAAATGTGTTAAATTATTCAAAGAGCTGAATAAGCATAAACAGGCAGTACAACAGGAGAGATATGCATACCCAGCGATGCTGGTGTGACATTTAATACATCATATTAGCACTCCTGTTAGTACAAAGAGCTGGATGCCTAGCACAGCAGCCTGCAAATTCACAGGCAGAACACAACATAACTGCATTTTGAACCCCATATAGCTTTCCTCCAACTGTTTCCCTTTGCAAAGCTAGATATGGCTCGCCCGTAACCAAAGGTGAAAGTTGGGAAGCAAAATTTGATTCCGCCCTGAAATGCGGAGTGCACGAGGTCAGCATTGTCCCACCTTTGCTTCACGGTGGCATCAATCATCCTGCTGATAGCAACTGTCTGATTTAGAGCAGTGGTGTAAAGCGAAGCAGAATCAGGCTCAAAACTGTCTGATGCTGGAAAGCAGGCCCCCAGACAGGCAGACTCTGCTTAGTAATGGAACTAACGCTGTGGAGAACGCATGCAGGATCATAACACGTGTCTAGTTCAGAAATACACATAAGCCCCCATGTCCTAGTAAAAGCTGACACTAATTCAAGACAAAACCCCACATTTTACCTACTGTGGAAACAGTCCATTATTTCTTAGCCTTCAAAACAAAGAGTGTTTTCAGGTTAGGGACTATTTCCCAGATCTCGAGGGATTACACTTCAGGGGATGAATGAGACGCTTCTGCAGTTCAGGGTTTCGTGATGGTGAGCAGCAAGGGGGAGGTGATACTCTCTACTTTGAAAGCTTTTTCCCATTCTCAGAAAAAAATCCCTCAAAAAACCAAAAACAACCCCAGCAACCTGTACCGTGGAGAAATTTGGGCCTGGCAAGCCAATCTTTATTGCTTGGTTTGTCAATGAAAATAAAAATAAAACTTTAAACAAAAAAAAAAAAAAAGAAAAATCCATACAGCCAACTCATAACAAATAAATGGAATGATATCTCCTGAGAGCGGATGGAAGCCCTAGCGATGGAGTTAAAGTAGCCTGGACAAAGCACTCATGGATGTGAAAACACTGTCAGCAGCATGCCTGGATCAACAAGGGATAGACTAACTGAACTAAAAGGCTTTTCTTGCTATTTTATTTTCCCCTGTTTTTCTTTTATTTTGTTTTTTTTTCCCCCTCTGTGCAATTTTAAGCAAGGGGGAGTGGGGGTGTGTGGTGTGGGAGGGGGTAGGATTACTTTGTGCCAGGGGAAGTCTGATTTCAGTGGTTCTGAAGCTAGTTTGCTGGCTGCTACACTCCCTTATCTCTGAGTCACCGTTTTCCTTCTGGAGTTCTGTCCCATTTCGTTTAGCTAAAAAAGAAATTGTCTTCTAACATTCTCTTAGAAGGCTAGAAGAGACATTGGTACATTTTACCCATTCCTCTGGGATAAACACAGTGCAGCGTGTCTCTTGGCTCTCCCTTTTGCTTGCTTCTGAACTCCATTTAGCGATAACATAGGATTGATGAGTCTAACTCCATGAAAAATGTTTACTGGCTTTGTCATTGTGAGTGCTTAGTGATAGTGTAAGGACCAAAAAGGAGATAGCTTGGTTTTGAAATGGTGAATTTGTAATACAGGCACTTGGACAATATCCATTTGAATTCACAATTGGAGAAAATTCTTGTTCCCTTTGGAGTGAACTATAGAAAAAAATATTAAATGTCAGCTTGCCAAAAACATAACCTCTGCCTATAAAGGCAATGGAGATGGACAAACACTGTACAGGGAAATGTCAATTCGAATTTAAATCTTGATACGAATTTGGGGGTTGCAAATATTTTAAGACATACATTTTCCCAGGGAAATAGCCAACTTGTATCAATTATTTAGGAGTGTTTGTGAAAAGCCGGCTTAAATTTATAACAAGTATATCAGTTCAAGAAATGTGAATCCAAACATCAAATCCTTTTAGTCAGGGAACAAAAACAAACCACATGACCTCTTGATCCAAATTAAACCAGATTGGCAACAAGGAGAACCACCTACAGAAATCACGTGAAATTAGTTGATACAAAGAACTTTTTGGCTTCTTATAAATGTCTCAAAAACAGTAAGGGGGGAAAGTCTCTATTCTCTCTTTTCCCTGCTCCTTAAACCAGTCCTTCTCATTTTGGGAGGTTCCTTTGCCTGAGCCAGCTCCTCTTCCTCATAAGGCAGCTGGCAAGAAGGAAATGTAGGCTGTGTCTATATTTGTGCGTGTGTTTGGATTAAAAATGTGCTTTTATCTCCCAATCACCCCCACAGTCTGTACTGTGGTGCACGTTACACACGGTCAGATAAAAATAACAAAACTCAAGCCCAAACTGTTAACGGAAATTCATAGTAGAAGAAGTCAAAAGCAAATCCTCCCTCAGATAACTGTGGCATAGAAAGGAGACCCACAGCATTGACTACTGGCCTCCCTGGAGCTGCTTCATAGGGTGGTGCATGGCTTATTGGCATAGATGCGGTCATGCTGTAGGCAAAGAGGTCTAGGGAAAGACTGGGAAAGGCAGTGAGACCATAGAGGACAAGCTGAAGTAGCTTGGAAGTCAAAGTGAACTCAAAAGTTCATCCACTTCCCAGCACCTCAGTGATAAAAAAGAAATCCTATTAACTTCCATCAGAATTGAATTCTCATTCAACTCTGCCACGCTGGCCAAGTCTTGTTAGAGAGAGGGCACATCAAGAGCGTATGCTTGATCTCTATGCCAAACTTTACATGGCATCAGTCGACGTGCTCGGGTAGCGAGAGACTCAGCAGGCTTGTGAGATACTGGAAATGAGTTCAAAAAGATTGGAAAACACTTCCACGAGTCTAGCTGGCTGCAAACAGAAGCTGAGTCCTTTTCCCCTGCTGACTTTACATGCAACATTGTATAAAATCTAGTGGATTTATTTAAAAAAATAAACATGTGCAAATTAGTTCCTTCTAAACTCCCAGCTAAACAGATCAACTAGTAATAGCTAAAGCTGACAAACTTGCAAAACTTCTTCAACAGAGAAAAATAACTTTAGTGATCATTGCTATGGTTTAAAGCAGAAGAACTTGGAGCGTGAGGAGAGATTGCTTTGCAGTGCCTTCATCCTCGAAGAAATGTGACCCCTGCTCTATTTCTTTTACCTGATGTTCATTCTCACAATGCCAGCTGTTTTTTAAGTCACCTGGAACTGGTTTCAAATGTTAAATATTACAATGTAGAAGCCTTATTGCATCTGATCTCACTGCAGCTCTGTCTGTGTTCTCCTTAGTGGGTTCTACAGGTCTGCAGGAATTTGTTCTGGTTTTGCAAAGCACCCCTCTATGTAAAAGCTCCCCACCTTTTTTCATACCTTCCCCCCCACCCAATAGATACCAAACCGTTTGTAGCATTCTTGAGCATGCTACATGAAATAAGAACGAATACAAGTCCAGAGCAAAGAAGAAGAAAAAAAAAAAAAATCAGTAATTTTTCTCTTTTCTTCCTGCTTTATTTCTGTAGCAGATTTTGCAAGGTGAGTTTCTCCGCAATAGCCAAGCTACACTTTCTGTTTTCTTTAATTTACCAATAGTTGATCTCAATAATTCCTATATACACACCTTGTCTTGACTGCAAGAGTGCAAGAAGAGGTAAAGCTGGCAAAACTTACTGAAAGCTTTTATCGAGCAAGCTGAAAAGTGCAAGTTTTGCACTTTTCCTGTATTTAACAAAGACAATTTCAAAGCTGAATTGTCCTCAAGCACTTTTGCTTTTGTTTTCTTCTTCTCACTCTCTTGTTGCCCATCAGTGAATGGATACAATGTAAGTACTTGGTAAACCAAAATACTCCATCATTGTGCCCTTTCAACGGAGCCTAACGATACTGAAGGCAACACAGTGTAAATAAACCTCTCCTTTTATACAACAATCAAGATTTTATGGGTCATTCCTGGGAAAAATGTATGCACATCTGTGCATGTTTTCCATAGGAGCGTACAGAGTTGTTATCATTCAGCAGAACTTCCCCATTTCAGTCCTAGAACTGTCATTGTCAAACAAATCCTGTGTCTCTTATTGACTGAGAGGTAGCACGAATCCATACTGAAAGCTCTCCAGGGGCTTGAAAAGGTTTTTGTGTCTGTAACAGCACATCTATCTAATCTGCAACGGTCTGCTCACTTAAGAACACTAACTGGTAGAGATAAGCACAGGTTTCCAGTTTCTTACCTGGAGGGCAGTGGTTAGGCGGTTTATAGGCAAGCTGACCTCAGGTTGTTGCCAACTTTATCCTCTTACTCTGGGTACTCACATAAATGTCTGAAGTTGTACACATCATATTAGCAGCCACTTGAAATGCTATCCATTCCCCTCCTTCACGGGAATGGGGTGGGGGGAAGCAATGGGAATGTATTTTGGTGCTAAGGAGGAGAGCATGGCAAGCAGTACAACTCATTAAGGGATTTTAGTGCACAAGTTCACTTTGCTATAAAGAGTAGGAAATCTGAGTCCATGAGTGTCATGCAGAACAAGAGAGCTGATGTAGCTGAAGGATTACTTACATTACTTAAGAGTTTTCATCAAAGGTAATAAACAACCATACCTGATATGTGGGTACTCCAGATTCTTCACTCCTCCTTTGCCCAACAGTCCCATCTGCCGTGGTAGTGTGGCTGGATCGGATCACTTATGCTTCCAATGGGAAGTTGCTGGATATGGAGACGGGAAAAAATACATGATCAGGACAATAAGGGTAAACTGGGACCTCCAAATCCAGGTACTTGCTGTCGAGCCCAGGGCACAGCTATATTTTTCTCAGTAAGAATCTGGCCTGGGTCACATCAGACTCTGACAGCATTTCAGCAGCATGACACCATAATTGGGTGAACGTAAGGTGAAAGGGTCTTACACCTGGGTGTGAGGAAAAGAGAGGGTGCAGATCTTGTGTTTTTGACTCTAGATGCTTTGATCAACCCCTGCTCCATTAGTAAATGAAAGTTTATCTACAGGAAGACATAGCCTGAAATCTGTTTAGAGCACCAAGCCTCTGCTTTGTTAATCAGAATAAATAAATAGAGCATTTATGGCTAGTTTGGAAAAGGTGGGCAGATGACTATGGTGTGTGCTTCACATTTTTCCCATTCCTTCTCCATCACATGGTGCAGACTCTCTGTACTAGTAAAGGAAGGTGGCCTAAATTAAATATCCAAATTTTCCACCGTGCCAGCAATTGTTTTAAGCTTGCTTCTTGTGCCTTTTATCTCTCTTACAAATCTTGAAGGGAATAGGATTCATCAGTACACAAATGGCCCTTATTTCTGGCTGTTAAAAACCTGATGATGAGCAACATTTCCAAGGAAGAAAAAGCAGTCAATTTCCGAAGCATGTGCAGAGTTAATGTCTGCAGTAATTGCGACTAAGTACGGTAGAGCAGAGATGCACTGCCAGCTGGAGCCAGGGATTAAAAAGGAAACATCTGTGCTGAGATTATAGGAACAGAGGAAGCTGTGGGAAGGAAGGAAGCGAGAATGCCCATGTAGGTCCACCTACCTCATTTGAACTTCTCCTTTTCCCCATGGTTTTGTTTTCCTTTAGCTAAATTCTATGTATTTACCATCCTGAGCGCAAAGAAAAGCCTGGCTGATCGCTCTGCTGATTGACCTTTCCCTCAGCCTAACCTCATGACCACACACGTTACCAACCTGAGTTCTAAGCGGTGGGATTTGGGTACATGTTTAAAACTGGGCAGGCTTTTAAGTGATTTGCTGAGCAAGGATACCTTAGAGTGTAATGACTGGAGATGAAACTTTGGGCCTCACCCAACAAACTACTTACACTGAGCATAACTTCAGGCAGACTAGAAATTCCATTATTCTCAATGGGACCATATACAAATTTAAGTTTACACATGTTTAATTATTCAGTTAGACTAGGAGCTAAACAGGATGGTTGTGGTCCAATAGCACAGCACTGTCCATTTTATCAGATTAAGTATTGAATGTAGACTGTATTCATTATTCTGCATTCAATAAAACATGCTGGATTTAATGAAAATCGTGTGGTTTTTTTCCAGAATTTTAGACTCTATCCTACCTTTAGGAATCTGTTTCCCTTCGTTTCTATTGAAACAATGAAAGAAAGCTCTGAGAAATGCATCCCAGTAAAATAATAAAAACTCTGGTGGCTAAGTAATGCATTAAGAAAGATGAAACACTTTTAAAACAACTTTAAATTCGTAGCTAGCAAAAATTTATGTACATGCTCATACATATTTAGCTAGTCAGCTTAAATTCTAATGAAGCATCATGCGTTGCTTTTATCCCTCACAGTTTCCCACTACTGAAGATTTACAAGTTTGTGTTAGATTTGCAGAAATTGCCTGTTGTACAGGACAGGTCAAAAAAGAGATTAGAGAGCTCTTCACATTTCTGATTTTATTTTTTTTTTTCTACTCCAACCGCCTTTGAACTCCTGTTCCTCAGGAGCTCTGGTGAGGTGAAAATGCAGGGATGAAAGAAGGGAAGGTAGAGAGAAGGAAGGAGAGAGAAAGGCTGGAAGGGAATTAGTCCTTAAAAAAAATAAATCAATCAATAGAAAAGGCACAGAAGTATTACTTTAAAAAAAAAAAAAAATTCCCAGAGCCAGCACACACACTCCATTTCTACTAAGCGGATTGTGATGTGTTTGCCTTTAATATGTGCAGCCAGCCCCTATGCCCTGCCTTGTGCACATGTCATGTCCTTTTAACATCAGCAGCCACTGGCCTGATTCTCAGTTCCTGATAACATGTTCCCAAGTAGTATCGCGTAACGAGGGGGGAACAGAGAGGCTGAGGTGGGGGAGAACAGCAAACGCTGGCACCAGCGGCCAGTGGCTCTGTTGAAATGCTACAGACAATTCCCTTCTAATCTCCAACCCTTTCATTTGATTTCAATTCTTTGTTCCTTGTTGATATGTCAACAAGGCACAAAAAACAAAAGGATGGATCCAAAGCAGGATTTTTCCTTAATCCTCTCTCCTCCTTTCTCCCTCTTGTCCTGCTTTCAGCAGATTTGCAGTATCATGATTTTTCTCTGAGTGTGTAAACTTTTCTGCTCTCGTTTAGCAAGGGAAGAGCTGTCAGACACCACGAAAACTTTAATGGGTTCAAAACAAGAGAATTTTGAAACACAGCAAAAGAATGGATCAAATCCTAAAAGAAAACAGTGAGGCTAGGGAAAATACACTCAGCAAGGAGAGGATACCTGCTAGCTCCATCTTGTCTCAGGCCATGTTCCCCTTTGTTACTAGACTTTTTGACTAAGTATTTTACCTATTTTAGCAATTTTTAAAATAACTTGCAAGAATCCCCTTTGCCTACCCAGGAGGACAACATGTTCTCCATAGAGGAACCCTCTGTATTTACTCCATAATATTTCTCTTTCTCTTGATGCATTACCTTTGTAAAAGGCACCATATTAGGTTTTAAATGCAAGAAGTATATTGCCAGTTACTTGAGGAGAGAAGGAGATTAGCCACTTAACTCTGCTGCTTGTTAGGGCAATTATCCAAATGGAACATTTAAAAGAAAGGATTTTAAAAATTGTTTACATCATCGTTAAAAATTAAATATACTTGAAAAATATCTGCCTTGTTTTTAAGTGTGTAGATGCCTCCACACAGTTTAAATGTCAAATTAAAACCTACACTGACTTTTTGAGTGGTGTATGAGCAGAAATCTGACAAGACCCAGGCGCCGTGTAGCAGACTGTGCACTTATTCTGGAGCCACCTCTCAATGCTGGATCTTTTTTGCCTGATTTTTTTTCCATTTGATTTGTAGGAAAAGAGCGGTGAAGTTTGACTAGGATACATCAGACCACAAATTACACTGGACTTTGAGGTCTCACTGGTTGACTCTCCAGGGTTTATCTGAACTAAGTGCACATTGGGTTTGCTCAATGGAACCTTCTCCTAAGTGTAGTTTCTTACAGGGTTCCTGGTGTGTCCATACTGGTGTGAATAAGAGATACCTTCTGGTTCAGTGAAGAGACAAGTTTGCTCGCAAAGTTACTCAGCCAACTTCTTCAGTTTTTACTTTCTGCTTTAAAATGAAGATGAGGACTTGCTGCACTTCAAGAAGCCGGAAGCATTGAACTCACCTGTACTGGCTTTGCTTGAAATCTGAGATCCTGAGTGATGCTTTGCTCAGAGATCTGGTCTTAAGTATCCTGAAAAAGTTAATAAAAGCACAATTTCATCCAACAGGGACCAAAAGGTAGATCAGATCCACAAACCCAAACTAGAGAAATAAGCTTATGGCCTGTTTTATTTACAAGTACCAAACTCGTACCCCTCAAATAAATTCTTTGTAATTCAGGTACTGCAGGGGGAAGGGGAGTGGTAACACCTCTAGGGATCAGCCTATCTTTTTTGTTTTGGGTTCTCGAGGACCCCAGGTAACTAGCTAGGAGTCAGGTACCTGTCTTTAGTGCTTCCCATTGTGTTATCAGTTAAAGATGATGCTGCAGAAGCAGCAGCTTTAAATTTGTGTGAGGACACATCCAATGGCTAGCCTATAAATACGGGGCCAGCATTTTAGCCTGCACAGCTTTTTATCACTATACAACAAGTGAGCCATCTGGTTTTTTTAAGCTGCTCTATCACTGTAGGCAAGACAAGGTGATCCAAAGCTTACAACTAACTAGATGGCAGACACTACAGATAATAAAGGTGCACCAGCAAGGGCCGTTTCAAAGAAAACCCACAAATGTAAACTTATAAATATCCTTGGGAGAAGGAAAACATTCTAGCACATGGGAGCTGAGCACTCAACTTGCTTCCCTCAAGGAAATACTAAGAGCGATAAAAATATCAAACCAGTGGGAGCTCCTGAAGAAAAAAAACCAGCCCTCTAAATCCTCAGAACAGTCAGAATCCAAGCTGATGCAGCTTGAAACATCAATTAGGTCCACCCTTGACCTGTGTTTGATTGGCAGATCTGCACATCCTGAACTCTTAAACCTCTCCTGTATCCTAATTGTGTGGCACTCACTGCTACACATAAGTTCTGCTACAGCAGGTTTAAGTGGCATCGGCACAAGCTGCCGATAACCACCGTACCTGCAAGCTGAGCCCTTCCCGTGCCGCGCACTAGTCAGAAGCGCAGCTACCAGCGTGATTCTGCGAGCAAAGCCCTGCAACGTAGCAGCTTGGCAAGGGAATAGTTTCCCTTTTATCTCTTATTAAAGGGGATCAGGTGTTTGCCCATGAGAACTGCACTCTAAGCTACATGACTTTTTTTTTTTCTTTCTTCCTTTTTTTTTTTTCCTGGAATATGCCCATAAACTAGATATGTGTCTGTTTAAATAAGCATAAAATTATGAGTATCCTGCAGCAAAATGAGACAGCAGCGTTCAGGAGCAGCGTGGATGAAAAAGCCCGTTCTTTTCCTCTTCTGTGACTTTGCTGGTGAACTTTGAGCCTATTGAGAGTTTTCAAGGACACAGAAAAAGAGTCCCTACGGTGGGCAAAAGCCTTTTATAAAATAATCCTTTCTATGTATTTGATCAGCAAGTAGCGGCATAGGTGACGTGATTTGTATTTACATGTGCATATGACCTCCACAGCATGCTGTGATAAGGAGCAACATCTCCTTCCAGGTTTGACACTGCACCCTCAGCTTTTCCAGCCAACAGAGAGGACTTTCCTGTTCTCCAAGTTCAGACTGAATAGCGTTATTGGTTGCACGGGCTGCAGGATTCTCCCATTCCTGAGAGTGCTTATTTTCAACCCTTTCATTTCCTGAGACAGCTGCAAGGTGTCCCTTCAAGGATTTTGCTTTTTTTTTTGATTTATACTTTTATACACTCGAATCTCAATTGAGATATCCCAGCCTCATTCCATTTCTGACCTTACACTATCAAACCAGACTGACCCTCCATCTCTCAGGGCTGGGCTGGATTCCAACCCAGGTTATGGAAGCGCTGGGGCCGAGCTGCAAAGCAACCCATCAACCGAATCCCAAGGAGACACTTCACAGAAAGTCGCTGCCCGCTCAACTCTCCACCCTTTGAACTTCTGACTCCATTCTTGTTTTTAACCCAGGGTTTGCTTCGGGTTCACTTTGTTTTTTCTGAGAAATTCCTGTCCGTGCTGAGCACAGCGACCCTGCAGATGGCATGGAAGTGCGTGACATGGGGCTGAGATCTGCAGACAATACTGAAAATTGTCTCTTTTTTTTTTGTTATTTTCTTTAAAACCCAGCAATTTTGGGTAGGATCAAGCTTGCTGGCAGTGAGTCGGAATTCCTGAGGGCCAGGCACCTGCTTCTGGTCATTGTTCTCCCTCTGCCACACCTGTAAGCGTGAGGATATCCAGGTATTCGATACCCTCCAACCTCAGCCAAGAAAATCCAGTTTGCAGGGAGGAAACGCCCAGGGACTGACAGTTTTGTGTCATGAATCTGCAAGTGAAACACACCCAGATGAAATAAATACCTTCTTAGTACATCACAGCTCTTTTTTTAACTTTAACAGAAAGGGAGGGGAAAGTAAAAAAAAATAGGAGGTGGTTTATTGGAATACCCTTACTGTCAGATTCAGACTGAAAAACCACAGCTGTCATGTAAACTTCTTACTGAAGGTCCTGTCACCTTCAGCCCCTGTTCTACTCTACACAAGATACTTCTCTCAAATCAGCACCTTTAAAAAACAACAACAACCAAAAAAAAAAAAAAAAAGGAAAATAGGAAAATCAGTGCAAGTGAGAGAAAGGCAACTCTTACTCAAGAGAAACTGAGGTAATTTGAGCCAGTATAGGCTGGATTAGTTTCCAGTTTGGAAGCCAGTTAAATAAACCTCTAAACACTCCTTAGTACTTGCTTAAATAATAAAGGGGGGAAAAAATAGACGTTTTAAAGCTAGGGGTCTATAAAATCTCCATTCCTGCCCTATTCAAGAGCCACCCTTAGCTGCTGCTGATGAGAGCAAAATTGGGAGCAAATAATACTGCCATCCTCCTTCCTCAATAATGCCTTTAAAACATATAAGTACCAGTTGAATTAGCCTATTTATAAGACTTCTTTTTCCCCCTGACTGTAAACTCCTAATGACTCTCCGTTACACAATGCAATTCAATATGACTCAAGCTTCCAGGGGTCTTGATCCCCTCTAGATAGTGTACCACAAAAGTGATTTATAAACTACAGTCTGAGAAAGTCACAGAGACTGAAGTGATTTGAGAAAATAGTTCAGGCTTGTAAGTGAATACAAGTGCTATGAATTCCAATGACAGAATAATACACCACCCCCACCCCCAAATCTCTTCCTAGCCTCATTTCATACAACAGAGAGAAAGGTGGTGTTGAGGGAAAGGTGGGGGGGGCAGGAATAAGAAGAGCCCAAAGGGGATGAGGAAATTGAGGGCTGTATGGTGAGGGCTAATCAGTCACACACCAAAGTAAGCTTTTTGCCTGTTCTTTTTTTTTTAACTAGGAAAAAGTGTAATGAGAGCCTGTTTGCATTGCAGATCATATCCACGAAACTGAGCAGTGCTGAATGGGGCACGCTGGCTGGAGGAGGCAGGGAAAGTGGGAGTAAAAGCAGAGACCGCTGATAAGCTTAACTCAGGTATCAGGTGTATTGCTGGCAGAGAAAAACGTGTATTTGTTATTCTTCCTTCCCCCCTACCAAACAAGTGGGTTGTAAATATATATATTTGTATTTTTTTTCCTTGAGAAGGACTCTGTATCTCAAAAGTTATTTTGAATCAAATGGGGAAAAAAAAAAAAAAAGCAAGAATCCCAAAGCATGCAGTTCCTCCAAATTTCAATAAGGGGCTGTTATTTTGGAGTCTGCTCCCTTCCCCCTCCCCTTATCGCCTCTCCCTGTCTTTCATACTGAGGCGTTTGGTCTAAAGACAGCCAGGGAGCTAAATATATATTAATTAGAACTCTTGAGGCTGCCATCAATGAGATACAATTATCCCAAACTGTTGCTATTACAGGCTCTGATAGCTTCATTTAAATTCCTGAATAAAACATGAAATATCTTTAATGAGAAATGAATATAGTTGTCAGGAGGGAGTAGTTGTGATATTGTTACTAGTTGAGATATAGAAGATGAAGACATAATATGAATACCTTCGACTTTATATAAAAATGATGGCTGTTAGCAAAAGACAGATCCTCCTTCTGAGACTTCATTTAGGCTGCATATCAAAAAAACCACCCCATATAAAATAGCAACACATCTCTTGCAAGGAAACTCTGCTATCCAAAAAGCAGCTGGGACTACTGTCTCGCTGCAAACCCTATCAGTTACAAGGTGCAACCGTGGCATAAAGAAAACCCTCCTTACCATTAAGGCAAACACAAACAAATCATGTGAGGGACAGTGAAATATTCCTGTTGTTTGTTACTCAATGGCTGACCAGGGGGTTCAGGGCAGAAAACTCTCCTCCCACCCCCCACGCTCAACTGCATGCTCCCTTGTTTTTCTTTCTTTTCTTTTTTTCTTTATTATTTTTAAGACAAATGCCAATGAGGGAGTGGAAACACAGCTCTTTCTCCCTTTCAAGGCGACTGAAAGACACAAGGCCAGGCCAGCAAAGAACAGTTCTTTAAATCACGCTGTCAGGTAGATGGGAGCTGCAGCACCTCTTCATTCCTCTGCAGCTGCTTGATGGACTGCACTAGTTGTACTAAAAATTCACCCTTGAGCTGCAGCGGAGGTCTCCTCACCTGCTGTTCTTCTACTGAATTTACAATGACTCCCCTTTCCTTTCCCTACAACTCATTCCTTCATCCTTCTTTTGCTTAATGCATTTGTCCCTCTTTTGCTCTTCCACATGTTTTAGCCTGTTCACCTCAAAGTGTTTCCGAAGCAGCTCACACTGAAGCAGCAGCTCTGAGCAGACAATGGTCCACGAGTCCCACATTTCCCTGGTCCCACCAGCCAAGACACACAGAATGACAAAGCTCTCCACCTTGGCATCACCAATGAAAAGCTGCTGATGCTGGGGTGGAGCATGGCAGCTATTTAGCAGCATGTACCATCCCTTATACTTCAGTGTAGGTCGCAAAGTGAAGATGATTATCATACTAATTGAAAGGGCATGGGAAACATTCAGGAGGCAGAACATAATTATCCAAACTGGAAATTGCCAGGTCGTTCCCATTCTTGCAGGATCCTCTAGTGACCACAGAGAATGGTCAGGACCTCAATTTAAAGTCTCAGCACAAGTTTGCATCAAACATTTTTACATTAAATCAATTAATATGTATGTCCTGAATATTTTTTTTTGAGATACTTGGAGTGTAGTGGTTCGGTTTCTTCTAAAAGCTTTAGTTTGCCTATATTCTCTAGACAGAGACAGAAAATTATCTCAGGGATACAATTCAATTTCTCTTAATCAACACCTCTTTGCTTCATCGAGTAAAGCATGCTTAATCCATTTAGAGTTCGTTGTCAAGGAATACACACTCTAATTAATATTTTCCTGAAGATGTTTATACATGACAATATAATAAATTAAACAAAGAAAGTGAAGGAGTGAAGAGTTCCTAAGTGCATTTGCAAAACTGGACCTGAAGAGGGTCCATGGATCCTGTTTCTCTTCCACCTGATCATCCAGGGAGATGCCAGCTTCAATACAACACCTTATAAGAAGTAAAAGAAATTTGTATATCTAACATGTCTTCTATTCTTGCCAGCTCACGGCATTGACTAAGGATGCTGATGTTACGGCGATGAATTGCTGGGCATTGAAACTTGCCCTTCCAAAAATGGGTCAAACTTATTGGCAGGTTCCTAAGATGAGAGAAGAGTTTTTTAATGTCCCATAAAGCTTATTCTGGCCTTGAGTTTGCCATATTTGTGAGCTTGAAGGCTCACAAGTTAAAATATATGTATTCTCACCCCAGGATGTGAAAATGGTTATACGTCAACCCTCCAAAACTGGCCACAAAAGACTTAGGAAGTAGAGATGTGCAGTCACAGGACCAAGAGTACGAAACAACCTCAACCACAATACAACCAAGAGTAAAATACAAATACCTGAATGTCAACCTAAATATTTATGCCACATTCACATGCCTTAGATTTATATGAATAATAACCATTCCTGGGATCAAAAGCCAACTTGAAGGTGAAATATTGCAGCCCAAAAGCAAAGAGGTTGCATTAACAAGTGAGTCCTTTTCTTTTATAGCAATTTTAGGTCCCCTTGAGACAGCTGAAGTTGCTGAAGCAAACACTCACCCCTCACTGCATAAGTCATCCTTAAGAAACAGAATTAAAGACCTCAGAGCCTGATACCACAAACGTCAAGTGCAATTTACAGCCCTAGAACCAGTAGAACCAGAGAGATATCCAATTATACTCATTTTATTTATGTAGTTTATTTCCTCCAAAAATTAATTTTATGTTCCTAAAAATTGCTGGATTAATAGCCCTAGCAACTGAACCCATCCATCAACACAAAATATACAACACAAACAGCGACTCTGCAGAGTCGCTTTTTTTTTTTTCTTCTACCATTTGTTTTAACGCAGACCTCTCAGAGAGCACATCCAGAGAGCAAAGAGATTCTCCAGAGACCTCTTCAATATTTTTACCCTTTTCTGAGATGATGCCTACGGTGTCAGCCAGCTACGACCAGCTGCAGTGGGACATTTCTGATGGGAGCAGGCTTTTTTTTCCACTTTTTCCATTGGACAGCAATGACTTTTCAACTGGCCCCTTCTAGTTGCTCAAATCTTAAACTGTAATTAAACGAGGGAAAAAAGGAAAAAATATAGCATTATCCAAAAGGTGGATGTTTACTTCAAAATCAGAAGTTGTTTTCTGTCTTTAGTAGGTTGGAACAAAACTCTGCCTCTTTTTCCCCATCCCAGTGGCTCCCCCCAGCAGGATAGCCTCCTAGCACTGCTGTGTGTAAGACCCTGGCAAGCTGGGGGTATATTCCTTCTATATATGGCGCAAGACAGCAAAATTTTCTGGGAGAAAGGTGCAACTGTGTACATGAGAAAGAAAAGGTGATCGGGAGCAGCCATGCTGGGCTGTGGCGCTGAGATCTCAAGGAAGGCAATGAAAATAAAGCCAGAGATACATCAGCTATAAGAACAGTAGCAAACCTGCCAACTTCCCTTTGGGCTTGGTGGAAATCATTAATTAATGTGTGTCATCTGTACCTAAACCTTGCCTTCAGATATCCTCCAAACTCAACACCCCCACCCCCTCCCCCCTTTTTCTTTCAGTCCCCTTGCAATTCTTCCCCCTTGCTGCTGGGGCACGCTGGCACCAGAGGCAGAGAGCAGAGCAGCCGGCTTGTGCTCAGATAAGACACACACCTCTGGCCCCGTCTCAGCAAGATGTTGCTTTTCCTCTTTTTGCTTCCATCACTCCCTTAATTTTTAAAATAAAAGCCCTTCTGACTGGCAGTACCTGTTTGTTCCTGTATTCCGAGAAACCCAACAACAAAGCACTTAAAATTACTTATTGTTATGGCTTGGGGACAAGATTATATCTCTAAGTTTATAAAGCAGCGGCAACATTTGCCACTAAATACAAATGATTTTAATAATCAGCATTATATTTGCTTCTTTCAGCAGGGTGCCTTGTCATTACTTTAACGATAATAATACCCGCTTTTCATTTGCTAAGTGTTATTATGATTATTATTCAGAAGCTTTACTATAATTAACTAACTGAGCCTCACAACACCCCTGTGAGTCAGGTAAAGAAAGAGTTATGACTCCCTTATTTTTTCACCTGGAACCATGGCGATGGGAAGCTAAGTATTGTAACACAGCAGAGGCTTGGATTAAAACCAGAAGGTCTTGCCTTAAAATTTCATACACAAACTACACCTTGAATCATCTGCTTCTAGTTCACCACCTCATGCTGCTGTCAATTCAAATGCACCCAGATGACATTTTGGAGAGCCAAGAAAAAAAAGGAGGAAGAAGACACAAGACGTGTTGATCCCTAACAACTCTGAGCCACCTTGTTCTACCACAGTTTAACAGCCTCCTTCGGCAGCTCCAGCTCCTGGCTGGTGTCAGTTCCTGAATCCTGAGCACTCATGTTCGGTGTGTGCATCACACGCATCTGTATCTATACAGGCGACAGCTTCTGTCTATAATAGCCACCTGTGAGACCAGGGGAGAGGCATTAAAAATTAAAGAACTGCAGAGTAGATTGGAAGCCAATCTTGGGTTTATAGACAGGGAAGTGTTTGACAGGTGGTCTCTGCGAAAGAAGTGGCCTTAGAGACACATTTCTCTTGATTTTATTTTTTAATTAACTTTTATTCTCAGTATTATCATGTCCTCCCCCCAACACACTTCCTTTCCTCCTCTTTTCCAGCCTGGAACGCAGTTTAACACACCAGATTCTCACCACAGTGCAATTGCAGGTACCTTCAGCAGGACATTTTAAAGATCTTTTCTGTCTACATCCTATTGCCAGCCATACAGCCAACAAGTTCCAAAACCTTGATGTACACACGTAGTCAATCTGCAGGGCTTATCACCAAATGAAGGCGAGTGGGTTACCTGCACCTTACTACAGTGACATGTCCAGCAAAGCCTGTAACTACAGGGGCCATGGGGTGATGAGCAGCAATTCAAGCCCTGGGTCAAGCATGTGCCTGTTAAGCTCTTCCACATGTGACATTCAGGCTCTTCCTGTTTGGGTTTCACGTACTGGTTTTATGCCTCCCATCTCACATAAACCCAAATGACCTTAGAGAGACCAGGAGGGCCACCTCCATCACTGTCTACGGTGTAGACTTCACCTCCTGCCATAAAAATGCTTCCTCACCTTCCCTCCCCACTCCTCCCCCCCCCCACATTCCCGCTTTCAAGTTAATTGGAATAACACATCTGCAGGCAAACAACAGAAACCAGTGCATCCCCTCCAGGCCCCCCCAGCTCGCTTCCCGCCCACCCTGGCTTTGCTTCATTGACTCCTCCAAACCCACCGCATTTAGATGGGAGCACTTAACCTTCTGCAGAATATCTTTATGCTCCATTTTCCTTTCCATTAGGAAGGAGATGAAAGCAAGCAGAGGATGCTTTTGTACAGCTGCTGTTGCTGCCAGCAGATGTGCTCTCCCAAGCCTATATGTGTTTTAAGTGTAAAATACTTCATGTGAGGGGTTTTGGTGTGTAAGGGATGTACAGAGGAAGCTCAAGCAAAGCTGAGTCTAAGCCAAATGCAATGGTTTACACCCAAATCAGAACTATTTGTGCACACACTGTGCTCCACCATTGTATCAGAGACTGTACTAATCAACCTTGCTGCACTTACAGTGGTTTGAGTCTGATTTTCCAGCTTCTGTGTAGGCATAACAAAGGTCAGACTCAGACTACCTGCAGGAAAAGATCTTTTATGGACCTACTCACTGCTTTACTCCCAGACTGAAAGTCATATCTGCTTTTTTTCCTAAGAATTCATTCATAGCAGCATTGGGAAAAGATACGTTTGAAATCCACTTTCTAAATACATAAGGGTAAAAACAAAACTAGAAGCTTCCATGTCGAGCGCAGAAGATAACTGCCCATGGAACCAATGAGCACCCAAAGTTTGTCTTTTCCTGTGTATTCCACATTGCATCCAACTGATAGTCAAAGCTCTGGAACCTCCAGATGCAGGAAAAAAATAGGCCTAATAGAAAAATGGCTCTAATAAAAGCTGTCTCTGTCTTGATTGTGTCTTGCCAGGAGACATGTCACCCACCAAAAACGTGCAGGCACATCTGGGGTAGCACATCTGAGCAGCAGCTAAGCATAACTCTAATACAGAGGGAAGTGAAGAGCCTTTTCAGCAGCTGAACTGCTGGATGCATTTTAGGTAGGAAGATCTTGTTTGGAAGCCGTTCAGTCCTGTGTCTGCTCTTGCTTAAATGCTGTGCTTTAAAGCTTGCCTGGTCATGACCTCTGTCTTCTGTCTCAGGTTGGAGGAAGGAAGGTGTCAGAATGGGCAAGGGGGTTAGCTCAGGATCTGAGTTTCCCCAGTTCAGTGCCTTACTCTCCACAGACTTGGAGTATGGCTTGGGGCAAGTCAAATCAATTTCCTGTCTGTAAACTCACAGTATTGTTGCAAGTGGAAATACAGCCAGGGCAGGGAGGAACCTGACGGGGACAAGTCACCAGAGCAGCAGCCAGTGACATGATGGGAGGAAAGATTGCCCCATTCCCTGGTACCCAACCTGAATCAGCTCAAGATGGTGTTAACAAAGCTACAGCACATCCAGCCTTCGAAAAGGGCACGTTCTGGCGAAACATTTCAGGCAGGCAGTGCTCTGCAAAGGGTGTGTGTGGGGGGAGCAGTGTGGTCAGAAGGGACCCATCTCTACACGAGGTTCATTCCACAAGCAAACTGCTTTGGTGGCCTGCCCAGCTACAACAACAATCACTCTTCCATCCTTAGTGCCATCAGGACCAAATACAAACTACGTGAATCTGTCCCCTCCCTCGCTGCACCAGAGGCCCAGAGAGGCAGGCTCTGGCTTCCTAGTCTCATTGGATTAGCTTGATAAACCACCCCTTTACCTATCACTCAACAGGCTGTAAAAATCCTTGTGGCTATTGCACAATAAGGAAAATAAATAATAATGTGCTTTAACAAGCATCAGTCAAAACACCCAGGATTTGATGGACCCGGCAATAAACAGCAGATTTACTTTCCCGGGAATGCAGACAAACTAATCAGATTTAGTTGGCAGCTATGAAAACACAACCGATGGGAGGCTCAGCGCCGGCTCACACAATCCCCCTTGTCCCTGCTAATGCAGGGGGGCATGAAAGGAAAGGACATTAAAAAGATATCGTATCATCGTGTCCCTGCGCTGGATGTAATGCCCTGGCATGCTGACAGCTGGCTGGCAGCTTTCCATCCCTGGGAAGGAGGTTACTGGTCTGCACAGCCCAGACAGCAGTTTAACCCCAGGGTCAGAGGCCAGTCAGGCGTTATCTACCAACTGGGCGCATTTCCTCCACATCTGTGGCTTCAATATTCCCGAAAAGACACTGACAGTAGGATGAGAGCTAATGGGAGCTCCTCTGGTATTTAGAAATTTAAAGGCCCACATTCATTTTTAATGACCTTGATAACTGGCTTTAAAACAAAAAAACAAAACCCAAGCCTGAACAAAACCAGCCCAAAGCAGTTTACATTGTGTGAGAGAAAAACCCCCAACTATTAAGCCTTCCCTACCTGATTTTTCAAGGCTTCTAGCTGTTGGACAAGGAAAGGATTGCTGTGCACTTTGCTAACTAGAATGTAATTTTCAGGATAACACTCTATGAGGTGAATTGTACAGACATACCTTGAATCTACACTATTAAACTTTTATTGCACAGGACAAAAATAATTCCTACCTTAGTAAGGTAAAACCCATCATCTCTCAGCACAGGTAGAGTCTGACTGATCCTTGTCAGTCTGTGTGAGGTTTAGGGCTAGTTTGTGAGCTAAGCACTTATTTGGTGCATCCCCGAGGTGTTTTAAAGCCACTCTTGGTTTCCAGCTGTCTTGGAGGTGCCAATGCTGTATAAATTGGAGCAGCCCTAAATCTGGTTGCGTTTACATCCCCTGCAAAATCAACAGGGAGCTGCTCTGATACCTCCTAGCCAGGCAGGCAGACGGGCTCCTTGATTATGTGCCATCTGCCAGATACCAGCACGGAGAGGGCAGAGACATCAGTAGAACCCCCTTTTGCTGACAGCATCTCTCTGGTGCTAGGTGCCCCTGGTCACCAACCCTCCCACCAGGATAGCTGCTGTGCATTTGGTGCTCCAGAGCACAGGGCCAAGATCCATCATGAGAGGGGAAATAAAGCCAGGTACAATTACCCTGGTGTAGTTGAGCTCCTTTTATTGATTATGCTACAGCATTAATTCCAGAGTAATGCAGCCATGGAAGGAGCCAAGATTACCATCTCCAGCATAGGAGGCTCCAATATTTCCAGGTGCCCTGCAATTTAATCTTTCTTTTTTCTTTTGTTATCTTTTGCTTAAAATGATGAAATGCAAACATTACCATCCAAACAATAACTGATGGGGAACTATTAATGGACCAGAGCAATTTTCCCACACACTTAGCTAATTATTATACAGACTTCACCAAAAAATAGTGACCAGAAGACACGTCATAAGCACTTTTTGCCAGTTCTTATGAATCACTGATACTACTGACTCCTTCCCACCAATATCACAAAACCATCCCTACGATTAACATCTTTATTGCCATCCTCTGTGGAGGGGTAGCCAACACCAACATAGCCTCTGCATTTTAAAGGTGACAGAGATGGATGAGGTCATTTTCCCATCCCTCATGTCATTTCCCACCCCATCTACAAGACTGGTCCTTAGGAGAATATCCTAATGGGGGCTTTGTCTAGACTACCCTTTAATTGACTCTAGTGACAGGACATCCTCCGCTTCTCCAGGGAGATCATTCCACTGCCCGACAGACCTTGCCGCCAGGAAATGCTTCCTGATATTCACCCTACCTCCTTCTTCCTCAGTGTCATCCCAAGAGCTCTGCTCAGATAATGTCATGTGCAACCAGAGCTGGACATCCTACCCATTTTATCAGTGCACTTACCCCTGGTCCACACTTCCACCAGTCCTGTTAACTTCCATTTGTCAAGCTGTAAACTTTTTTTTCCATTCAAAGCCATAGATGAACCTAATTACTTCATTTACTCCCTTGCCTGCACATTAACTTGATTAGCTTATGGAAAAGGGTTTTGATAGTGGTGGCAGAGGGAATGCAACCTTTGGGAAGCCATGGAAAACAATTAATCACATGGTTTTAATTTACTCCCAGGACAAAAAAAAATGCTTATGTGTTTTCTTCAATAAATTCAAAATTCAGAATCTAGAAGAATGACTTTTCCAAATGATTGTTTCAAAATAAATCAGTTCAGATTCATTTACTGTCAGGGTAATCACATAAATACTGAACAACAGGTAGTAATAGATATATTAATAATGAGTAAATCAATTGTTATGGACTGTTCAATACTGTGCTTATTAGTCAGGTTTATATGCATCCACACTACTAGAACTGATGTGCTTTAAATAATCTATAACACGTTATTCACGACTTGAATATTCTCTATTAATAATTTACTAACACTTTATAAACTATTTATAATTGCATTCTTCATATAAAAATATGATGTTTGATCCCAAAGTGAATGATAACTCAGGACAGTCCCTAACGGTCCAAACTGGTCAGACACAGGAAACTACCATGGACCTGCTGAAGTACCATCAGTACAATCCACACAGTGCTCATCATTTGCTTCAGCTGGTTTTAAGAGTCTAAGAAAACCTGATGGCAAGATGAATTGATGTGTAATTTTGCAAAACCTGGTAGCAAATGGTGCTTAGAGTATGACTGACACTCTCACTGTGTTTGAAAATCCCTTGTCATCTGCTAATTTGGGACCACATTAGGAACACAGGCTAAGAGGGGATCACCTAAACTATTATTATGCAAGTATTATTATTGTTGTTATTATTATTATTATTTTTATTACAGAATTGTGACTTCACTTTACCAGTCTCATCCAGGAGAAACAACCTCTGCTCCACTCTGAGTGCAAGTTGGGCTGATGACAGCTGGAGAGATGCTGAGAAGAAACGGAGGAATAAGATTTCTTCACCCAGCAAAGGTGAATGGTTCTCTGGCTTCAACAAACTGGAACTGCTACAGCTGTACTGTCCCAAAGAAAGATCCACCAAGTCCTGGAAAAATAAACATCAAAGTCTTGAGGGGAAAAAAAAAAAGGAATCCCTTAAGTACCACAGAGGAAAGAAAGAATCTGGTTTATTGGTCAGCCAAGGAATGACTAGAATGCTTCAGGAGAGGTGTTTCTAGTACAAACAAAAAAAATGGGTATAAATGTTGAAAGCACTGATAAAAGCCTGTGGAAATTTCATCTAGTTCTGGCACCTGTATTTTAGAACTACCAACTTACTGGCACAAATACAGAGAAGGGTATAAATACACGAAAGGAATGCAACGGCTCTCTTACAAAGAAGTTAAGGAAATTCTGTCTTATTTTAACAGCTAAAGGCTAAAAGATGTTATGATGACATTTCTTAAATGTATTCAGGGTTCAAGATGGTGGGACCAGGGAAACAGTAAAGAAAGATTTGTTTTTTAACTTGGAGAACACTATTGGAACTAGATCAGTTAATTATAGTATCGGCCATGAATTATCTTACCATGAATATTAAAGTATGAATATTGATTTATTTGAGCATTAAAACTGTTATGGTTTTTCTAAAATAAAGCAATTACAGTAAGGAATCTGATCTGGAACTTGATAAGCCTATGAAAGCAATTGTATTGCTAAGGATACACGAATCCTGCATGCCAGTATATCCCCAAAGAGTTGGAAGGAGCCTGGATTGCTTTTTATTTGCGTTATCTTATGCATCAGGTTTCTGTGGTTACTTCTGGAGATCAAGAAGGATTTATTCCTCCTTCACCCTTTTTGTCTTCTGGCCAGCTTGTGGGGTTTGGCTGGGTTTAGTTTTGGCCTTTCTTTGAAGTATTGCTCATCAGCCATCATGAGGAAGAGGGTGTAGAAAGATGCAGAGATATACTTACAGATCCACACATCCACAACTTTAGATGGAGGCCGGAACTGATGGATGAGCTCTTGGGAGTGGAATAAAGTTTGCTGAATATACCTAGATAACATAAACATGCTTTATTTCTTTAGCTAACTCAATAGTACAATATATGAGTGATGGGGAAAATAGAAAATGGAAAGAAAATTCTTCTGGGCATTTGTACTACCTAGATTTGATTTTGAACTCAGTTCCCACATGCTTGCTAGATGGTCTGTCTTAGTTTGTGTCTGAATGACCTTTGAGAGCTTGAATATCCTGGGCCCTACTGAATCAAGTTTGGGGCTGCAATTCTTCCTCTCTGGAGAAAAAATAACTTCAGAAAAAGCTGGAACAGAAGAAAGATTTGTTATGGGTTGTAGATTGGGTGATTTATCCAGTTTGGAAACAGTGACAAAAAGGCTATCTCCTGTTTCCCCAGAACAAGCCTGAATGGTGGAGAAAATTAGCCAACTTTTTTCAACAAGATTTTTTTTTTCCTCATTAATTATCATCATTGCCAGCTCAGCCCCATCTTTCCACTATGCTTAGCAGATTAACTTTTTCCCCCCTCCTGCAAAGTACTTTCTAACAATACTTAGTAATTTTGCTGGAGGAGTGGCCCAAGTAACTGGAGTGTTCTCCTGTTCTGTCCTCCCACGCACAACTCAATCTTCCTCTGTGCTCGCTCAGGAACAGCAGCCTCCTCTTTCATGCGTCTGTGCTATAAGTGGAAAGTGGATTTGACTTAAAGGGACTCTGACAACTGGTTTAAAATCTTGAGTTAATTTGTTGTCAACGTCATTTTTTAACATAATTTGGGGGTTTCTTTCAAGTGATGAGAGAGCGAGGGGTCTGTTAAATGAAGGAGAATTAATTATTCCCAGCCATTACTGAAAATACAAACACAACCAGGTTACGTTAGAGCAAATGAAATTGATTTTAAACAAAAGTGAACCTGACCATTCGCGTTTCATTGCCTCCTCTGCAGCACTGACAGCAGCCTTTCTCCGAGGTGGAATGGCTTTTCCCAACTTCACTTCTCATTTGGTGGAATTAAGCATTAATCTGGCCACTTCTAGAGTAAAGCTGAAAGATAACCCCGTTTGCTCAGACCGTCTCAACTGATTAAGTCTTGTTTCCCAGCTGATTGGGAAGATATATGAGGGTGACAAGCTTTTGTCTTGCAGAGATCTGCACATTTGAAGTCTGTAAATTCTCAGCTCTCTCTTCCCACCCCTGTTTTCCTTTCTCAGTAGAAACAAACTTGAAACACCAAATCTGAAATTTAGAAGCTGAACAGAAAACTCCAGATTTTCTCTTCCCAAAAGCCTTTCTAAAACATTTCTGGCACTTCTTTCTTAATTCACTATTTGATAGTGTTTCTTTCCCACTGAAAGATATTAGGATACAAGGTTTGTTGTTTGATTTTAAATGAAAAACATACTATTGGATCCGTTTGCATAGAAAACCAACACAGCAGTAAAGACATGGTAGGGGGTTCCTAAATGCTGATGAGAACTGAGGCATATTAACCAGGTATAAACATGCTTCTCTACTCTCTGGCTTTGAAATCATCACTAAAATGCTTCAAACCCTTTCTCTCATGGCCTATAACATACACAGAGTGGTGCAGAGGAGTGTAATTAACTCCACCTTGGCTCTTCCCTGCCTCCATAGCTGCATTAGGAAGGATGCTTCAGAGTTATTCTGTTAACAGCAAAAGAGGATGATGAACTGAAACCTCTCCTGCCATGTGTTTCCAGCCCCAGAATGTCTCCAGACCACACAGAGACTGAACTACTGCTTGGGGGAATGCCACGGTCATGGCTGCGAGGTGGCCAGTGTTGCAGCTGGGGGAGCGGAGGGGTGTGAACCAGGAACACATGGGGCACGTGGGACAAGCTCCCAGCTTGGTAACACTGGCTCTAGCCATCTCTCCTCAGCCTTCCCCTGCCTAAAATTATTTGGAAAGGAAGACGACAGTGATCAGGAGATGTTATCCATGGCCATTGAAAGAGCAGTCGGAGCAATTTAGAACAGCTCTGGGGATGGCTCTGTTTGAGCTCATTGCACACTGCAGCCAGAGAGCTAAATTCAGGGGCCATCACATCGAAATGGCTCAAAGGCTTCTTGGAACCTGCATCAAGGCCAGGCTTGCCCCATCGACAGAAGCTACAGCTGAGCTACCCACGTATGACACTACTCACGAGCAGAAACAATCAGCCTTGATAGAGTATTTCACAAAACAGCTTCCATCAGGCGCCAGCAGCTTTTTAAATATTAACCAGCAAGATGTGCTGGCTGCCTCTCTGGGATTACCGTCTCTGACACTGGTGATCCCAGCGTGTCAGCATAATTTAGCAGCCAAACCCTGGCTCCCAGCAAGCAGCTTGCAGATGTGGATTTTAATTAAAAATATTTAATTTTCAGCTCCGACTTCCATTTGCTCTACCTGGCATTATGGTTTCTGGAGCTCATCACACAGACCGCTAAACCACTGCTCTGAGGAAAGCTCAAACAGCTTCCCCTGCCTTTGGTAGCTCCACCAAATGGCCCCGTGGAGCCCTGTTTAGTGCTCAGCTGTAACAACCAAAATAGAGTGCTAAAAATTAATAAATAAATAAATAGAAAAACCATTTGTGGCTCAGAACCTACCTTATATCAGAGCAATTCACCTAGAGATTGACAATATGGAGAGTACATCTTTCTAGCCCCACCAAGATGCACCTCTGGAGAAACCTGTTTATTGTTTTTCTATCCTCAGGAGACTGAAAACTCTGGGCGTTGCTCAAATATAGGGGACTACATTTAAGTTGGCACCTCAGGGTTGTAGCATACACTGTTTCACAACTCTCTCCAGAGTCGAGATGATGTTGTGACCCTTTTTGGCCTGAGATGAGGAGCTGTTACTGTCCCAGAGCTCCTGCAGCCTCACAGGCTGGACCACACACAGTCCAGTGGGACATTACACAGTTCTTTCACTGTGCTATTTTCCTTGCAAAAAAAAAAAAATAAAATTAAGACAGTTCTTCAGTGAAAAGTTGCTGTTTCAGTTTTCACTCATTACAACTTAATTTATCCTGCTTCGGTTTATCAATGAATTTATCAGTAATTTATTAATTTCTATTTGCCCTAATGTGAATAGCTTTATATAAAATGTTCACAAAGAGGTTTCTACATCTGCAGGCATGGACTGTGAATCCCTAATCAAACATGGTTGGAACAACCTTAATGAAGTCCTACTCATAAACAAGGTTCTTCTACTTTTTTCCTCTGATTGCACACTGCAGACTGCATACTCAACAATCCTTCCATAGATTGAAACTTACTTGGAATTTAGCAGAGAATTTTGAATATTTTGGAAGTTGTATATTATGGTCGATAAATATCTGAAAAGACATTTTGAGATTACCATTTAGGCCCCAGGCTTTTAGGCAGTGTGGAAGAAAGCTGTTTTCCTTGTTTGGGAAAACAGAGCAGAAATCAAGAAAGGAAGCCAAGGACAGACAGGCCTTGCTACAGTAAATATCCAAATAATTCAAATTTGAGATGTGTTAATTGTTATGAATAGTTGAGAATATTGATTATGGAAATTATTTTTAAACTATATTGGGCTTTTTATACCCTTTTTTATTTCCACTTAGAGAGGTTCATACCTTTTCAGTGCTTTTGGGAAGAGAAATAAGGAGTCCTATGTACTCTAAAGAAACTTCTGCTAAAGGGCATGTACAACTTAGTGACCGTGGTGCCAGTGAGAACTCATCCACAGAGGAAGACTTTGTGAGACATTTGGGGGAAGGACAGGACATGGCTGTGCAGCACCTGATGCAACGGAGGCATGACATATGACCCTTATCACAAATGGAAAAATAAACATCAACAAGACAGACTGAAGAACACATCAGAAACAGTAAAAACAAAGTTAAAAATAATCACTGATAACATTTAGCCCGGAGTGCTTTTTTTGCTCTGTTACTCTATATTGACAGTCCCACCTAGAAATGGGTCTCTCAGACTTTTTGACTCATAGACAACCCAGTTTGCTCTACAGACCCCCGTGTATCCATTGTCACCCATGGGAGAGCCCCAGGGCCTTTGCTATGCTGCTGCTTTGGGGATGGATCAAATGGCTCTCAGACGAGAACGAAACCAGACATTTTCCAACCAAATACCTCTCAGGTCACTGAGCAATACTCTGGTGGCTCTGCCTCGCCAGCAAATGCCCATGCCGAGGCACATCAATAAGTAGCTTCGCCTGAGGAACTTTGCTTCTCTAGGGTTTCTGTGCTGGTGGCTGGAGGAGATGTGCACCCCTGCCTCGGCCACCACCACGCATGGTCCAGTGAGCTGGCTGAAACCACGGACACAGGCTGGGTGCTTTGAGCCACCAGCACTGCTGGTGAGGGACATAAGGAGGGCAGAGGTGTAGCTGGCTGAGGGAGCACAAGTGAGGAAGGGCAGAAGCTGCTCTGACTGCCACAGCTCCACAACCATTGCTGACGGGTACTATCAGCAGTTGCAGAGCAGAGACACATGAGGACTCTGAGTGATGGGGTTTCAAACTGGGCTGTGGGGAGAATTGCAGCAGCTTGTTGCTGCACTGAAGTCTCAGAGACCAGAGCTCCTGTGCCAAATGCTGTAAAGCCAAAGCAAAGCTTAGTCCCTGATTATAATCACTTATAGCCTTAGGACAGATAATTACAAAATCAGATGAGGCTTTATGTCAAGAACTGCTGCTGTGGAGCAAGCTGAAGCACAGGAGGGGCCATGTGCACCTAAGAAAAAAAATTTTCATTGTGATGGTGACAGAGCACTGGGACAGGCTGCCCAGAGAGGCTGGGGAGTCTTATTCTCTGGAGACATTCAAAACCTGCATGGACATGTTTTTGTGTGACCTAATCTAGGTGATCTTGCTCTGGTAGAGGGGTTGGACTAGATGATCTTTCAAGGTCCCTTCCAACCCCAAACATCCTGTGCTTGCAAGACAATCAGTTATGACCACAGAGGATTGCCACAGCATGGACATTTTGGGAATCTCTCAAGATCATCTGGTGAGTGCTGCCACAGGACCCAGAGCACAGCTGCTACATCACTCCGCTCCTGGTAGTTTTGTCAAGAATAATAAAGTAGTATCAAGTACCTGTTTCTACTCCATGGAAATAAACTGCATTGCCTCTATAGGGGGTAAAATTTCTACTACAGCTAAATCACACTGCACAAATACATGTAGAGGGACTCCTGGAGCTCCTCAGGAAAAAGCAGCCAGGTTGCACAGGGCACCAAACCCTCATCCCCAGCCATCTCACCTGACAGGCTGGACAGTGAAAAGCCACACCCCTGCTCCTCACCATGGGATCCCAGGCAGAACCTCTAACAGCCATTGCTGGCTTCTTTCCTTGTGTCCTGGGCAATCCACCAACAGTTACTGATGGATTGGAATTGCTAATCTGGGTGGGCAAAGCCAATCAAAGGACACTTAGAGCATCGGGCAGCTTTCCCATCCCTTCTAAGCAGCTCCAGGACATGAACAGACCCTCAGCAAAGATGAAGTGTGCAAGTCCCTCAACATGAAAGTCTCCCGGCTGATTTTCAAAGCTTTCTGAAGCAGTCAAAGAGAAGTATGCTGAGATACCAGACACTGAAAAACATCTCAGAGCAAGAACATTCCCTTTCCCTTTCATCACTTTTTTTGTGGTTTCAACATCTCTCCTTCCTCAATACCCAGGGAATGAGTAGCAGACCATATACCCATTGCAACCTAGAAAGGGGCAGCTCCAAATCTTTGTCCAAAGCCAGCCGGTTTCTCCTTCCCCAGTAAGAAATGTCAGGACTTTAACATGGTAACGAAGTTCTGCATTAACTTGTTCTCCAAACAAGGACCAGTCTGTCATCAGACAGAAGTGGAAAAGGGTCAACCTTTCCTGACCCTTCTGCACATAACAATTCCTCCTTTCAGGGGGAATGGCTTGAAAGCTCCAGTTATCTGTTTTCCACTAAGAGTGACACCTCCATAACCAGACTCCTCCTCCTCTCCCTTTTTTAGGGTATGAACAAGTCCTTGATGTTTTGGCCAGGCCACTTCTCCAATACAGCTTCTGTTATTAGCAAAAGAATAAAAGGAAGAAAAAAAAACCAAACAAAAAACAAAATCAGAAAAAAGCAAAATACAGTTTTTTTGAAAGTTCTGCAAATATTTTATGCTTTTTTTTCATTTCATTTTTTATCCCCTTCTTACATTCACACAAGCAAAACAACAAGAGGGTCCTCTGATGAATGTGGCAGATCGCCATGGTTACGGTTCAGAGATGCGGCAAAAAGCAATTATGGTGGGACATAGTGGAGGGAGGGGGGGAAGAAAAAAAAAAAGAGAGAGAAGAGAGAAATGCACCTCTTTGTCAGAATTTCAGAACAGCTGTAATAACACTTCTGCACCCCAACCAGTGCAAAGTAACTGAAATATTGTGGCATGTTAAATGCCAACGCATTAAATACCAGGATTTCAATGTCACATTATTTAAAAAGACAGGAAGCATTAATTTCCAGCTGCACTTTCAGCTTGTTAAGTCATCTAGGGGGAATAGGGAAAAAGGAGCAAGTCCGTGGCACAGGGCCTCACATTTTGAGGTGTGAAATAAAACACTGTTCAGCGAGGCAGTGGAATGCACTTGTAACAGATTTAATCTGACAGCAGCTGCGGTTTCCTATTTAAGCTTTGTGTGATTTATTTTTCCCCTTGGTGTTGGAGCTCCTGAAAGAGATGACGATGCTCTCCCGACCTTTCCCAATCTGGGGATCTCCAAGCGCCTTACCCCTTGTATTTGTTTTCACAGCCTGCGTTGGGAGAGGGAGGTGGGTTGTCACCGTTCTCATGCGGAAGGTGAGACTCGCTTGGGTCTGATCTTCCTAGCCAGAGGGTCACAGATGGGATGTCACAGTCTGGGCCTCTGCAAGGACTGGGAGAAGGAGGAAGTTCCCATTTTATACGCTGTTATTTTAAGATTACATTGAAAATAAAAGCTACATATCACAGGCTGGGATTATCCATGAAGTGCAGGTATGTCTGTAACTTTTATTCTTCCATGGCTAGCAAAATAGTGAGACTCACCTCTGCTCTTTCTTATTTGTACTTAATCTTGAGGGGTTCTTTCATCGTTCTTACAGATCTATTTTTGGTGACAACAGCAGCAGCAAGTATCTCCTTTCCTCCTCATACCTGTTGCATACCTCAGCCCCCAGCTGTGTTCTTGTCTTCCAGGCTATGAATCATACCAGGGATGAGATCCTGCTGAATTTAAACCCATGGAAAGAGGTAGAAAGTGAGAAATGACTGAAATGGATCCGTGTCTCATCCTGTTCACCAAGTGGTTCTGCAAATTGTAGTGCCAAAGGCCAGAGGGAGCAGAAGCTGTGAAAGGTATAAATAGAGATGTGCATGGTACACCCTGGTTCCAAGGAAAATGAAGGATGGGCAGAGCAATACAATGATGAGCACAAGAAACAGCCTGAAAAGGACAAAGAGTAGCCACAGATTATTTACCTCTTTTCTGAACACATCCCTCCGGTTACCTTGCCTGTCTCTTCATGGAAAAGACCTCTCAAGGTTGTGCATCCCAGTTCCAGCTCTTCTCCCCGTGGTCACAAAAGCAAGCTCCTCCATCCAGCATGGACTCAGTGATGGACTGAGGTAAAAATTCGCTTTCCCAATCACAGCAACTGCCCACTGTTCCTATCTTCTTTTTTTTTTTCTATGTTATGCCCACCAAAACCGAAGCTCCAGGCTGCTTCCTCAAGCAAAAGAAATCTGAGAAAACCTGCGTGCGAAAAGACGGCACTAAATTTGAAGGAAAAGGAAGTATTGCCAAGTCTTGTGGTTATATATCACAAGTCTCACGATTTATTTATTTAATTTTGGGGGAGCAGGGTACTGGCTTCTAAAGCAAGAAACAGTATGGGCAACTTTGAGAACAGCAGAGATATCGTGGAAAAAATAAAGAAAGAAGGGGCTGCTAAAGGTTCAGCAGTGAGAGGGAGCCTAAAAAAAAAAAAGCTTTAAAGCCTTTTGCTTTTTTTAAAGCAATCCGTGATTTAGACAAGCCTGTCGCAACTTCTGAACGCTGGGGATACAACATGCTAGATTACACACTTGAGGAGGGCTGAGTAAGGAGGGTTTTGAAAAATTTGGCACAGCAGAAGAGCTCTGTGGAGTGAAACCATGACCTGATGTTGCAGGTTGTGCCTTTATTGACAGCAACAGCAGAAGCCTCAAGAGGTAAAACAACCCCCAAAATGCACTCTCCACTAAATCCAACAGATGGATATGCAGGGAGGTTGTAGGGTCTCAGAGCACTCCTCTGCCAACGCACCTTTAGGGCTTGTATTCTCCCTGCACTGGAAATGTAAATCTGAAAAGAGCAATAAAATTTATCTCCAGACTTATATTCGTATAGAAAAAACCACCAGCCTCAGTTTCCCAAGGCAACATGAAGAAATGTGGTGTTTAAACTCATTAAAGCACTTTCCTGTATGGCTACATATTGAAAATTGAAAGATAATCAAAATGCCATCAGAGACTCTTTTCCAATTAAATTAAATTTTGGCCCAGAGCAGCTTCTTCTGATAAACTGTCAGAGGACTTACCAGCAGCCCAACACCCCAAGGAGACGGGATTCTTTCTTTTAACCTTTCCCTTGACAATTCATGCCTTTGGAGATTTGAGTTCCACTCCTGTTTTCTCCCTTCTCCTGAGCAGTTCCCAAACTTGAGATAACCATCTTAAGCAGTGGGCAGACGGGATGACTTTCTCGCTCAGCCTGGGGCTTCACCGAGAGCGTGGTACCTTCTCAGTAAACACCAGAGCCAAGGAACCAAGCTAGAAGAGTAGGAAGATGACAGAAGCAAGGCTCAAAGCTAGGAGAAAGCAGAGGGTGTTTGCAAAACACCAATTGAAGGAATGGCTGAAGGTATAAGCCATTCTAAAAGTTTCAAAATCCAGCCTTCCTTCCAAGAGAGACCTAAGAGGTACCAAAGACTTGAAGCCTCACAAGCAAGTAATGAAGGAAGCTCTGTTTGTGGGCATGGCTGTGCTTCATCTCAGCCTCTGAACCCCCTTGGAGGGCTCCAAGAGGAAAAGATCATTTAGCTGAATGAATGTTGAGTTGAAGAACCCCCCCAAATCCCACCTAAATCATTGTTACCCAGAAGCACTCAGAGCTGTTTCCAATCAGTGTCCCAGTGGGAAACTCCCTAGAGATGGAGTCTGGAGATGGAAAGCAGACCAGAACAACCAAAAAATGCCACAAACCTCTGCTGCCACAAGTGCCACTTCCAAGTCATCCTTTGTGCTACCGGCACTCAGCATTCACATGAGAGAGAGATAATAGAAGGAGCTTTAAAGCAGAGGTTTCCTCTCAGATTGCTATTTCCTCGTTGCTTTATTATTTGCTCTTTGCACGTGTCAGCTCAGTGGACCTGTGAATAGCCTTAATTAGAAATGCAGATTATGCTGGGCTAGAATACAGTGGACACTGTTTCTCTCCAGCAATCCTGCTGGGAATACATGTCTGATTTGCTAAGAAACAAACCAAGAGTCACGGATAGCTTCATTTTTAGGCTACATATACAGAGCATAGAGTGGCTGTGCCCAGTTCCTAAACCCAGCAGCTGTGAATACCTCTTCCTTCTTCAAGAACTTAATGGAAGACAAGTACTTTGCTTGCAGAAGAAATGCCCACTGAGAGATGTGCAGCCTCTGGCAGTGGTTTCATCCCCTAAGGCAAGGTCAGACACGATCAGTGATGAACTGGTGAGGTGCAACTAGGAAACCGATATGTTGTCTGACAACAGGCTTGAGTACCTGAAAGCTTGTCTTCCCAACCACCAAGATTAGTTTGTCAAGTAGAAGTTACTAGCTTTCTCCACACCCACTGGCTCACTTGGTTTACTAACACTGGTCCTGTGAGTAGTGCTTTTCCTTCTGAGCAAGATGCTCCACAAAGATGATTACACACACGAGCAGAGCTGCCAGCTGCCTGAAGAAATGACCATTTTGATTCCCACCTACCATGTGCAGGTAGGTTGAGACTTGTCCGATCTTAGCAATGCTTAAAATCCTCCTTATGTTGCTCCAGAGATGTCCCTGTTTCCTCGACTGCTGCTTTGTGATCGTTATCAAGCCCTGAAGCAAGCAAAACTGGACAAAAGTATGGGGTGAAAGATGCTTCATTCACTCCCACCACACTCTGTGCATTATACAGGGCACTCACCTGCAGAATAAAAACTGCTCAAGTCTAAGTGAGGTCCACACACTCCCCAGGCAGAAGCTGTTCACTTTTGCTTTCCCAGGCATCATGTGTGAGAGCTGCAAGTTGGGCAGTGGACTCCAAAACACAGTGGAGTCCTGACTAAATCTGAAGATGGCACCTGGGGAAGAAAAAGCCTTTAAAATCAGCTGTAGAAATCATATGTCCGAAAGTAAATGTTGCTTGGAATGACTGGCTATAGAAGCAGATTTTGGGGACATTTTGGCTTTTGTTAAGTGTTTATTAATCGTTGTGCTCACTGAGAAAAAAAAAAAAAAGGCAAACACTTCCCCAAAGACAAAGATAAATACCACAGAACTGGTTTCAAATAAACTATTGAACGCTTCAAGCTGAAGGGGCTGTGACTGCACATCCAAAATGTCTGCAAAGGTGACTGTGAAGATCAAGCCCATGCTCATCAGCTCACATTTACACAGGAATCGTCATCTCCACTGGCAATGTTTTAGGGATTCACAGCTGGAAAAAAGATCTGCTCCAAAGGGTGCTATCATGGTTACAGCACAGGACTGTCAGGAGACCACAACGTGACCCTTAGACATGTATGGTCCTGCTCAGTGACCACAGGTAAGTCACAGAATCCCAGAATCGTAGGGGTTGGAAGGGACCTCCAGAGATCATCAAGTCCAATCCCCCTGCCAAAGCAGGTTCCCTAGGACAGGTCACACAGGTCGGCATCCAGACGGATCCTGGATATCTCCAGAGAAGAAGACTCCACACCTCCCTAGGCAGCCTGTCCCAGGGCTCTGTCACCCTCACTGTGCAAAGTCAATCAGACCCAGTACAGCAGGGTGTAACACTACTACATCTCCAGCTCCTCAGACCAACATTGGAGCCTACACCGAGCTCCCACAACAGAAACACAGATAATGATTCGATGCTTTCAGCTAAGGATGAAATTCAGCTGAGAACTGATGTCCTGAGTTTATCTAATTTGCAATTGAGTTGATAAAATTTTGCAGGCACAAATCAGATCATGTCTCTTAAATATTCTAAATGCAGTGGACTAAGTTTCAGACCTAAACCAGGTCAATCACACCTTGTAAACATTTTGTTTTAAGCAACATCTGTGAGCAGAACTGGCAGGTAGGCAGCAGATGAGAAGGGCATTAGCAAAACAGTTTGGAAAAAGGAAAGGTACAAACCTTTTGGAGTAGAAAGGAGAGATGCTCAAGAGAGTTCAATGGACCACAGCCAACTTCATGCTCCCCAATATATCTCCTTCCATCAGGCTTTTGAAGATTTCTGACTGAAACTTGCCTCATTTATTTACTTACTACATCTTTTTATCCAGGAAGGTCTGTTGAGAGGATGTGTGTGCTCCAAACCGGTAAGGAAGGGAAACAACAGGCTGGCAGAGGGGAACACAACGAGCACTGAAAATGCACAGGCACATCATTGAAATTCTGACCTTTCTGACAGCTCCTGGCTTCCCGTCGGCGTTGTGTCAGGTCCATGACTACCGTGTTTCAGCCGCTGCATCGCCTGCAGCAGAGTGGAGCAATTTCATTATAATCAATAAATTTATATATATATATATATATAAAATATATATTCATTGCATCATGACAGCACCTGAACAGATTTTTAGCAGGGAGGCAAGCAGAGGATGAGAACCTCAACTGAGGTGAATTGGGAACTGCTCGATTTAGTTTAAATAGAACTTGTCTTATTTATAACAACAACTTTCCAGTCCAAAATCCACTAACAACTGAACTACTCCTCCTCTTTGCCAATGCAAAAATTCAGGGGTTAAACTTTGCTTCCCTTCAAGTCAATGATAAAACTCTCTTTGGCAATAGTGGGAGTAAAATGCCATTAGAAATTTCTAATCCTGCTTCTAAGAAAAGGTTTGGGTGGGAAGGATAATTGTTGAGTCTTTTTTTTCCTCAGGTTGACTTATTATCAGAGCCATTGCACTGTTACAAAATATTTTCCAAAGTCTGGCACTGAAACATAGCTGGAAGTTTAAATAAAATATATGAAATGTGATCAGAAGTTTTAACTAACAGCTTGCCACTTTCTGTTTTGGAAATGGCCTTGGTATTTCAGACCACTGTCTAAATCTGTATCAGCACTTACTTTCAGCTTATGAACTGATTTGCTCCTGTAACTCACTGGACACCTGCAAATCTAGCATTAAAAGAGGCAAAAAATGAAAAAGAGCATTACTGGCAAAACTATGTGATGTAAAGTTAAGGACTGTAACTTTAAAGACACAGAGAACTTATAGCAGCATGTACCTCTGTCACCACCGCATTACTAGGAGGAGTTCCTTAAAAGACACTATTGAGTTTTCTTGATAATGTTTATTCTTCATTTAAATTTCAGAAAGTATTAGACCTACATAAGGGATTTAGACAATGTTTTGCAGGTATTTGAATCCACCTGAATTGTTTCAGTGATGCTGACAAGTCTTTGGTGTAGGGTTAATTTTACAGGGAAAAAATTTATGTGAAGTAAGGAAATTTAAGAGACCTGGAAAATACAAGCAGCCATAAGTAAACATCAGTATTGGAAACATGACTTCAAAAAGTCACTCAAGGAGTCAAAAATCTCTGCAGGTAAGAGTCCCCTGGAAATGATATCAAATGCAAGTGGAACTGGATATGAGCTTCTGAAGAAGTTCATTACTCAGAGTCCAGGACCATGAGCTCCTCTCAGGTTGCTAGACAATCCAACAGGACAAAGTCTCCATGCAACATCATTCAGCATTTTCAAATGCTCATTTGAAAAAAAAAAAAAAAATCAGAACAGTATTTACCAAGCTTGATGAACAGAATGTTGAAAGAAAAATCTAAATGATATTCCAGTAACTATTCATTTCTATGGACCACACCAGCAAACCTGCATCATTCTCTCTCCTTAGACAGTAACATGATCTCTGCCCTGGCTGATGCTCACTAATACTCTTGTCCTTCCATCTGTGAGCATCCAGACCCCTTTCTTTTCAAGCAGTTGTTCAGGTCTGTCTCTGCTGCCCAACATGAGTTTGCAGATGAGCCCCAGCACGTACTCAAGCGTGCACACACAACTGAGCAAAGCAGAGAACACCCTAAAGCAGAGAAACTCCCTAATCCCAAGGGAATGCTGGATTTCTCACAGCAAGAGACACAAAACTATCCCTTCTCCCAGCTACAAGGAACATTAATTGTCTTGCACTAGAAAACCACCCATTAGCTTCTATCAGTGAGAATTAGGCAGCACCCAACTACCCTATTGCTGCGTGTTAACCGTTTCTTTAGTAGTCACTACAGTTTGGATATCTTCCTCTCTCAAACATTTAATTTTATTCAACTCTGTGATTTCAGCATTTTAATATTTCAGGAGGAAACTCATGGTAAATCTGAGGTCTTCAAAAGCTATACTACTGTATTAATGACCTCAGTAAACATTTTGTTTGAGCAAGACAAAGGTGCTTTGTGCCGAGGTCTCCTCTGTAAAGCAGGAAAGAAAGTTTATAATAATGAAAGATCCCTATTTTAGTGGTGCTTTTGTCACTTTTCTAAACCCCCAACACCTAGTATAAGGCAAATGGCTGTGGATTGCCAAAGGCATTAAAGTTTTCGTTCTAAAAGCTGACATTAAACTGCAAAGCCATTTGATTGGGAAGCTTTCTCAATTTTCAGTTTTATCTGTGACTCTAGGATTAAGGAAGCAAACTTGCATGAGTTCAGTCTCTAAATGTTAGAACCATAACAAGCATCCAGATTGTTTTCAGAAAGGCAACCTCACTTGGGTGAGTGTTTGCCAACATGTACGTCCCAGCTGTTAATTCAAATATTTGTAAACTTTCTCCAGTGGTTGAAGTAGGAGAAACAGCCCTTAAAAAACAAAAGCAAGTGAATCCTCCCAACAAAACAAAACCCAAAGACACAAGGTTCAAGCTCCAGACTCTGTTAAGGAGTAGAGAATATTTTCCTTACCATTTCACACAAGGCCAGGCATGAATTCTGCAAGGAATATCGGGTGACAACCTTCCTTGAGTATCTTGGATTTGCAAAATTAGAGTGGAAAAGTGGGCTGCATCTATTTTGGCATCTCCCTAAAGTTTTCCATCCCCAGCTCTGACCTTCTCAGAGGTTACCACCCATTTGGAAAGAACAGTTATAGTGAGTGCTGTGGTTTGCAGGCCAGAATCATGGGGATGTTTAATGCAACAGGCTGCACTTTGGTGGCAGTAGTGGTTGGGGAGGGAACTGTTGCAGCCTTCCAAAGGTAGGTCCTTCCCCCACTCATGGTCCAAATACTTTGTTCCACCAGCTCCAAAGGATGAAAATGTGTTTCTCAGCAGTATTGCTTCAGACAAAGTGAAGTCAGTCATCAGATTTCCAGACAATAGACTCCCACCAGGACTCAGCTGCTCTCAGAGCTGGTATTTTACCTTGTGGAGGATGGAAAACATGCTAGCAGAGAGTTTGTTTTGGCCCCACAATACAGAGCCAGTTGCGCTCTGCATCCAGCCGAAGATTGTTGTTCCAACAATGGAAAGCGGAAGGGGGGAAAGAGATGAACTCAGAGCACAGGGCACACCAAAGCCAAAACACACATTGCAGACATTTCTGCTACAGTGGGATACACAGGTTAAGCCAAGTCAAAGCTCTGCAAGCCTAAAAAGTCTGAGTCCAGCAAGCAGCAGCCCTCAGCATCCCCTGTACAGAGTAAAGGCCTATCGCTCTGGCAAAGCAGCCAGTAGAGAGGAAGCTTGAGGTTTTTAACAAGTTGCTCTAAAGACAACTTAATATTGCATCTCCTCCTCTGATGTGTTCCCCTCCTCCAGCCTATCCCTCCCAGGAGCTTGCACCGAGTTAAGTCATTTGGCTGGGAGACAAAGGAAGGGGAGGGTAAAGAGCAACCGAGGGAGCAAAAGATGGGAGAATCAGGGAGGCAACGCAGCTGCGAAGGAGCACGCTCTCCCAGCAGTGTGAGGGAGCTGCTGAGGGCAGAGATGGGAGGGAGGCAGAGAGATCGCACAAGAGAAGGCACCGGCACAAGCAGGTTGTACTTCTCTGACTCCCCTGACTCTGCACATCAGTTACAACATGAGGATGTCTGGAGCAGGTCCCTCCTGCTGATAATGCAAGCACTCAGATTCACTGGTGGCAAAACCAGAGGAGCTCTGTGATTGCGGCTTACCCAGCCTTGTCAGGGTGAGATAACAGAGCTGCACACAGCCCCGGCTCGTGGCAGCCAGACAGAAAGGGCCGGAGGCTGCGTCCACATCCTGGCTCAGCCGCAGGCAGTGGGAGGGTTCTCAAAGCATCCTCACTGAGCAGGTCATTACACCAACATGTGACATTTACACACTCAGTTATACATCTGAACTCTAAGCCAGGCTCTGACTAGAACGTCCTGGTCTCTCCTTTCCCTAGCTGAAGCTCAAGAGGGGTAATTAAAGCAGAGCAGGTTTTCTTCCTTCCCCAACTTCTATGCAAAAGGTGTGAACTGAGCTATGGACATAAAAACTGCTTCAACCCAAACACAGAGGGTGGTGTGTGTCCTTTAGCAGTGCACATGCCCTGGATTTTATACCACTTCTGCTTCCTCTCCCTTCCTCCCTCCCTCCCCTTTCATCCTTCCCACTGGTGCAGGCTGAAATCAGCCATCCTTCCACCTCACCCTCTCTCAGCATCTTTTCTTCAGGCTGTGATCGCTCTTCTTTGTCCCCCACACTCTCCGCAGGCCCAATGCGACATCCCACTGGCAGCTGAGTTCAGGCTAAAGCATTCAAATGCACCATTTTGGACTGGATGCAAACTCAAGCTTGGGAATTCTGCATCTCCTCCACGCATTCAGCTTGTACAAACAGCAGTAGATATTTCCGTTCCTTCTACACAGGCACACACACACACTCCTGCTGCTCCCATCCCTCCAGGCATCCCCCAAAATCCATCTAAAAATTATTGTAAATGCAACACTGCATTATGTCTTCTAAAAAATAAAATAAAATAGTCAAACCCTGGCGTATCTCCAGAGAGGAAAGCGTCAGATCTCAGCTGGTAAATAAGATGTTACTGTGAAGCTTGTAAAGCCAACGTTATTTCTCCTTTGTAAAGGCTCTACCTGCATAACATGAAGGGGGCTCAGTGACAGACACATTAAAACACCATTAAACTGTGAAATAGAACACAGTGTGAAAATAGATTTAACCTTCACAGCATATTGATCTCTACCCTGCGCCGTGCCTAAGTTCTTGGACAACTGTTTTATAATAGGTTTTACTTATTTTCCTGTTGCTATTCTGACTTCCTCAGAGGAGGGTGTTATTTCTAAAAGCTCCTGACAGCTAAGGGAAAAGTGGGCTTGTTTCTTAGTCATCGCTCAGTGATCGAGCGTTGCTGCTGCCAGCTGCTCCATAAACAGAAATCAGTTTTGTGCGAGTGAAGGATGGGTCTGGGCAGCAGTGATTGCGGTGGGATGGGAGGAGGAGGAAGGGGAAGCGGAAAGGGAAGAGGAGACGGGCTGTTTGCAAGGACTCTGCTGAACAAAACTATGCAGGATGCAGGCAAGCAGGCTGAACCTGAGATGCCTTCTGAAAGGGACAGCGCCAAGATTTATTTAAGAGAGCGGGGACTTGGACTGTGTTTGCAAAGATAGGTAAAATAATTGTGCACACATCTGCATATCCAGACAGGAAATCCTTCTGATGAATTGACTGTTACGGGTCACGCTGCTGGCAGCCAGTTCTTATACTTTCACTGTGAGATAGGAACTTCTCACCACGATGAGTTATGCCGTAGGACCTTTGATCCCACCCAGTCATCTCCTCTCTGACCATTCATCCATGTCCCAGAGCCTTATGGTAAGAGTTCAAAACCCTTCCAAATTGCCAGGTATTTTTCTTTTTTTCACATCAATTCAACAAAAATGTCCCACCCGCCTCTACACTTGGGATTTCCTTTCTGACCACCCCAAAATAAACCCGTCCGGAATACCGGACAGATAATGTCCAGCCACGTCCTGTAGCCATGAACAAGGGGTTTTGTAGCACCCATGCATGAACTAGATAAACTTTTAGGGGTGGGGAGGGGTTATTTTTACGGAAATATTTCCCTGACTGGAGATGTCTAAACACAGGCAAAGGGGAGGCTGAGCCCATCCATCAGCAACCCCTGACATGCTGCGTGGAAATCAAACCTCTAAACTGGATGTCGGGCAGGGCTGAAGCCCCCCCCCCAAGCAGCACGTTGGATCTGTGTCTGTCCCCAGACCTTGACAGTAAATTAGTATCGTACCAGAGACTTCTGTACATGTGGTTCACAGACCACTTGCAAATTATCTATTAGGCAACCACACAACTGCAAACAGTATAGGCCACGGAGGTGACTGCCCAGCAGTGCTGCCCAGGGCTGATTTCAGAGCAGTGAGAGTTGTGCTGACCGCAGTGGGAATGGGATGGTGCCCAACAGATTTAAGGCAACTACCCACTGCAAATCTCAGCATATTTCCTCTTTGGTCAGGTATTCCAGTTTTCCATAACACTACACATCACATGAAAGCCAACCCCTCCTTCCAAGCTGCAGTCAGTCAAAACGTGTAACGGGTTTACATTCAAATCTCATACATGCTTGAACAATATTAATAACAATACTACCAACAGCAATAAAAACAGGAAGGCTCATGGCAAGAAAACTGACCCTAAGACCTGGCAATGGGAAGAATTATTTCTGGCAAAAATTACTGCAGCAAGCATATATTTTATAGGAAGATTCTCCTGTTCTGAATTACCTTAATCCAAGTCACAAGGTGATGATGGAAAAGACTGAATGCATGAGAAAATGGAAAATATCTATCTGTAAAGAAACACTAACGTTATGCATGTGCAATAGAATAGTTGCAGAAACCCCACTCACATCCCCCAGTTCCCCACTTTCTGAGCATGTTTGAACACTACACTTCTGGGCGCTGCCTTTTCAGGGGAGTTCCCAGGAAGGACGGAGGTGACAACTGGAAAAACCGCAAACTTGAATTTTCTGGTGTGCAGATGAAGGCCAGGACTGAGTGCAGAAATCAAGGCTCTGCCAGCATGACCAAGGAAGATGAGGTCCTTTCTACAACCAGTGCATAACTCTGTGGTGGGACAAAAAACACACCTTGCTTCCAGAACTTGAGCAATGCAGCAGCATCCTCGTGGCTGATCATACAAGAGGCTCAATTCCGACAGTTTACAGCAAGCTTTTAACCTGAAGATGTTCAAGGGCTGCCAGCCCTTTTCCTGCGCTGCCACATGCAAATCCTGGGCAGATGGGTTTTGGCTGGCTGACAGGAGCCTGCATCCTATCATGCTCTGGGCACAATCAGCTTTTGGCAGGAGCTGAACAGCTTCTGCCTCTGCGTGGGCACAGCTGCATGCACACGCCGTGCAAAGCATGCTTCATAAACCCTACTTGAGGCAGCAGGGATCTGCTGTGCTTTGTGCTCCTCAAAACCCACCACCTATGGAGGGGTTACGTTCTCCTGGTTCACCACGCAAGCAGAAGACAGGCCATGGTTTCACACAGTGTTGGATCCCAGTGGGTCCAAACTACAGTAGTTCATCTCAGAGGTGGCAGATCCAGGCATAGGCTGCCCTATACTGCCATGGGGTGAAGCTACACCTGAAGCAGCATCTATGCACCAGCGTGGAGCTCTTGAGGATCCTTGTGCTTTTCGAAACACAGCTGCTTCCCAGTTCTTTGTCCCTGAATCAGTTTTTCTGCTTTTCAAACAGGAATACTCTCGCACAGCATCAGCAGGTTTGGCCACTGAAAGCTAGTAAATCTTTATCACCATGAAGGAATAGGGTGGACAGACAGACCGAGAGCAAAGCACAAGCCCCAGCGCTGTCCTCCAGGCTGGAGTGAGCACAGCATCCACAGCCAGGTGAGAGATGCTTAGAGCAACATTTGCTGTTCTTACCTCATTTAGCAGTGAGCACGACCCAATCATTTCCAAGGACCACCATCTTGCATTTGGGAAAGCTCTTCCAGGGCACCACCATCCTCTCTGCATCAGGAGTACCTACTTTATCAGCAGCAGATTTGACCAGCATTTATCCCTTTCACAGAGGTAGCCCAAAGCCTTTTTGCTGAGCAGGCATTTGATTTCAGTGCACTCCAGGTGCAGCCCATGAAGAACAACACTTCAGTACAACAGCACAAGTGCAAAATATTTAGCAGTTCATTCCTTTTTCATGTAGACAAGTGGCTGTATTTCCCTACAGGAATCTTGACACTGCTTCTACTCCCTAAAAGGAATCCCGAGCCTCCAAGGAAGCAAACACTCCTGCTCAGCACAGCTGAAGAAGCTTTTTCCATTTTTTTATAATGCTGGATGAGAAGAGCACATCCCTCAGCCATTTGACCAAAGAGCAGGGAAAAGGAAGACCTCCTCCTTTGCTATGCCTTGTCCATTTTTGGACACAATTACTCTGTTTTCAGAAACTCTCTAGGCACTCCTGTCTCACTGAAGCATCCTACACAGGCAATCCATGATGCCTAGTTGTGTACCTGGCCAATACTATAATAACTTCAAGGCTGTGTTAGAAACCCTGCTCCCAAACAAGCACCTTAACTTTGCTCCAGTTAGTTTCTTTTTAAGGAACCACTTTGAATAACCCCATCCTCCGTGACCTGTTGCAACCTTTATCTCTACAGCAAGCGATGGGACTCAAGAGGCTTTCCCAAGGTCTGCACACACGGCTCTCATCGGGACTCTGACACGGGGTCGATGCTGGTCCTGGACTTCCCTGTGGGCAGCATCACTAACTTCAGGAGGTAGGGAGAGGCAGCAGATCCTGGTATTGGATGAATACCCCTTGGAGGAGGATAAAACCATTTTGGAGAAGATGTAAAGACAAGCCAAAGGTAGGTGGACAGCTAAGAATAAGAAAGTATAAACCATGACAATCCAGGCAATCATTCCTACAGAGCTGCTCTGTGACCTTGGGCAAATGCTTCCTCAGTAAACGACTCAAAGTTTCTCCACTCATCTTCTGGTCTTCCCATCAAAATGCCAAAACGTTCAGGATAGCACCCGAAGGTTATGCATTGTGTTCAGGTCTCCAAGTTCAACCACTTAATAAACCCATTTAACCACCATCTCCAGTGCAAAGCCTGAGTTGCAAATATCTCATGCAGAAACATATTTTGAAGCGACAGTCGCACATGACTATGGGAAAGATGATGATAACAGCGACTCCTTACGACAAATGGTATTGCCCAGACTGATATCATATCACACTCAAAAGGTCTGAACAGAAGCATCTGGACCATCACGGCAGAGTTAAAAACAAGCCCATCGAAAATGGATAAACAATTAAAAATGTATTGAAAGAAGAAAGAAAAAGAGAAATCATTCCTAATTAATTCTAGTGCCCTGTACAACCCCAGACTATTTGTAATCCTACAGGGAACATCTTTATTGATCTGGGGGACGCTGCAGCCGACTTCTGATGCTTATCTCAGCATAAAAATAGGCTCTTGTGATGAGCGGTGATTTAATTACATGACAATCACTGCTAACAATGCATGGCGAATACCAAAAATATGCAGAGCAAGAGTGGCAGTGATAAATGCAAGGGAATGGCATTGACTTTCAGTAAAGTCGTCTATTGCCAGAGATGGGGGGAGACCTCCTCCCCCACCTCCCCGCCTCGCTTCTAAGGTTGTAGCTGCTGTGCTGCTCCAGATTCTCCCTCTGTGGAGGGAGCCGACCCCAGACAGACAGAAGGTGGAGGGAGAAATCAGACAGCCATGATCAAAGCAAAATTCAGCACACAAGTCAAACTAAGAGTGTTGGGGTTTTTTTGTCGATAGGACCACATGCTCTTTGCACAGGGCACCTCTGCTTCAATACAGGTACAAGACTTTTACTTTGGGAGTACAGCAGGTATTATGTCCAGATCTCGGCCCCCCAGTACAAGAAAGATGTGGAACTGTTGGAGAGGGTTCAGAGGAGGCCATGAAGATGATCAGAGGGCTGGAGCACCTCCCCTACAAAGAGAGGTTGAGGGAACTGGGCTGGTTCAGCCTGGAGAAGAGAAGGCTGCGGGGGGACCTCATTGCAGCCTTCCAGTACCTGAAGGGAGCAGAGAAACAGGAGGGGAATCAACTTTTTTAAAAGGGTAGACAATGGCAGGACAAGGGGAATGGATTAAAGCTAAAGGAGAGAAGGTTTAGATTCAATATTAGGGAGAAGCTCTTTAGAGAGAGTGGTAAGGTGCTGGAATGGGCTGCCCAGAGAGGGGGTGGATGCCCCATCCCTGGAAGTGTTCAAGGCCAGGTTGGATGGGGCCCTGGGCAACCTTATCTAGATCATGCTGGAGGTTGGTGGGCCTGCCTGTGGCAGGGGGTTGGAACTCTGTGACCTTTGGGGTCTCTTCCAACCCAGGCCCACTATTCTATTATAGCGCACTAAGACAAACCCCCTCTTAATAACTTACCTCTATTGAGGGTGCAAATTAAGTAACTGCCAGCATCTCTTAAATCACTGTAACAGTACAGGCAAGCAGATCTGCACTTCTCAGAGAGCTTGTATTCCACGCCATTTGATCCCAACGTGCCTTTGGGTCTGAACATAGCACTTGGAAGTCCCAAGTCTTTAGGTTTTATCATCTCCACTTGGTAGATGACAGTTTAACATTTAATATTCTTCCTGGTCATAAAAGTAACTTACAAAAACGTAGAGATCAAGAGAAGAAAAACCCCTAATTCACCTGCTAGAAACGTAATCTCACCACATCAGATGTAGAGGAAAAATCACTAGCTCAGCAGTCACAGACTCCCTGGGGAAGCAGTCCCTAGGCACAGGTTCCTTACCCATATCCAGCCACCTAACCCTCAGATCATTGGAGCCCAGTGCTTTATCCTTCCCTCACAGGCTGAAGACAACTCTTTGAAATGCACTAGGGTACATTGTTTCATGGAGCCATTCTAGCAACCAATGAGCACTCATATGAGGTACAGTCCATCTAAATCTGACCTTTGTTGGTCCTGGAACACCCAGAACCAGATGTATGTGCCCAGTCTATAAGCCTTACCCACCTTCCTCCTGCAAGGAAGTCCTGAAGAGGTTGGAAGGCTGGTTGCTTTAGGACATCAGCACAAAAGAAGTTTACACCAGCATGCCTTCCAGCTATTTTCTTTCCCTGCAAGAGGCATACCATCTTGTTCAGCCAAGAGGGAAATCGCAGGTGTTCAATCTGACACGCAGGCACTGATTGGCAACATTCCTTCACGTAAAATTTAACAAGAATCACCAGCCCTCAGGTTAAAGCCACACTGAGAACTTGAACTCATGCCCGCCCAGGTGCTGCTGCTGCTGCAAACACCGAGCCCTGAACGCCACCTCCTGCTTTCCCATGCCCAGCTGCATGATTCATGTCAGAAGAGCACGTCTTTCATTCAAAACAAAATGACCTTCTAAATTCTCTTGAAATGCTGCACTGTTTTAAGTCAAAGCATCACCAAGAAAAGCAGATTAAAAATGCTATCATCTCAAGAGGCTGGCTTTTTCACTCCAACATTATTTCTAAACACTTGTGAATATTTACATTAATCACAAACTTATCTTTTGCTCACATGCTCCTTGAACTATATAATTACCGTTGCTGCTGAGGGTCTTCCCCACTGATAAACTATCAGGCAGATAACTTTGTCCCAAAATGATGGAATTCCACCTGGCTTAACTTACTCCAGTTTGAGACCGATTAAAACACTCCATCTGCAATGCAGCAGATTATTAATCATTCGTAGTATCTCAGCTTCCTTCAGAGTTGCTGACTTTAAGGATGCTAAAAGAGCAGCTATTCTTATCATGTCCCTGTGTGATTTGCAGGGGTAGATGCGCCGGGGCCCTGACACATGTAGCTTTACAGATTAAAATACACAGAACAATACTGTCAGAACAGGATTCACTTCTAACACACACCACAGTCTCTAAAGTCAAAGCTAACATTTCCCAAACAGTCTATCAGCTCAGTTTAAAGGATGGAGCCTCTAAAGGTTAAGGTTTGATTAGAATATGTATTGCCGATTTTTTCATACACATCAGAGCCACAAAATTCCTTCCTGGTGTGAACCTACCCATCTGATGGGAAAAGGTCCCTCTTGTATTAATGTCTGCAGGATCAGGCCCTCCAAATTACAGAAATAAAATAAAACATAGCCCCATGTAGAGTACAGGAAATTAAATGGCAAGTCTGTGTTTCCTAGCGGGACAGCCCAGCTCAGGGCATTCTGAGGACTCTTACCAGCAGCAACTGGTCTGGTTTCCAAGGGAGACACACTTTCCCTTCCCCAGGCAAAGGGGTGCAGGGTGGCTGGACTCAGATGGGAGCCCAGGTCAGCAGCTCCGTACCGCGGGTGGCTTAGGAAGGGACTGAGGGGAAGCAGAACAGCTACGGCTGAAGGTAACGTGGGATCTTTGCAAGCAGAAAATAAAAGAAACAAAAGGTGTGGGACATCTCCACTGACGTTGCTTTATTTTCTTGTTCACCTGCTTGCCCCAAGGTGCATTTCAGTGACCGAGTTTTACTCTCAGGGATCCACAGGGGAGCCAAATCCTCAGCCCTACTCGTGATTATTCAAGAAACCAACCTTCAGCAGCAGCTTATGTTTGGGCAAACACGAGTAGATGCTGCCTTTGCACATGTATGTCAAATCCAGTTATTTACACACTGCACAGGCAGCAGACAGGGTTAGTCATACATCTACGTGATCCTGTAATCCAGAGTCATCCCAAAGACCCACACTTAGATTTAAATTTGCAAATGCCTTCTGGTCTTAAGAGACTTTAGACTGTGGATGTACATATTCTTAAGCTGAAACAACTACCTTAAATTAAAAATGTAGGTTTCTAATTTCCATGTTACACAGTGAACAGGTTAACAATGTAAAACCCCATAATTTACACACACGATTGGACATGTAAAGCTATATATCAACTAATACTCTTGCTTTGAGAATCAAATGAAAAATCTGAATAAAGAGTTTGATTACCAGAGCAAGCAAGTAAATGCAGATAACCCTCCTTTCCTTTACATAGGGCTTAGGAAACCCCAGCTAAATCATTGTAAGCAACCAGGTGGGGTAGGTCTTCAGCTCACCTCCTGCTGCAGCACCATCTCCATCTCAAGTAACCTTCAGCACTAGCTGTTACACTGCACTGTCATGCAATGTACTTGCTTATCTAGTCAGATACTATATATTGTAGCACAGTAAGCATTTTTAAAGAACAGAAAACATATATCCTGATCCAGATAAATTAAAAGCATCAGCTTAACCTCAAATCTTTATTGCATCTCAAACAGCATTTATCAAAACAAAGAGCTCATTACAACATATATAGGTACTGGACTACCCAAACCCCTTCATTTGGTATGTCTCCAGTGTAACAATCTAATACATATTATTCTGAAACACAAAATATCTACACTGGAAAAAAGACATCACCCTGTCTCCTAAACAGAAATGAGTTCCATGTGGAAAAATCTATAGGAAAATAAAAAAAAAACCCAACTATTAAAGTAGCAGTCCCAACTTCTGAATAAATAAACAGTTATCTCCTGCAGTGGAATGTTTTCACTCAATGATCAGATCTCACATGCCTGCTTAAGAACGTCTGACTTCAGTCCTTACAAAATGACAAGACTACAGGATGATAAACCAGATGATATTTTAAAGCGAGACAATGAGGCATTGTTTACACAGAAGATTGAGAAACTGGTTTAACAAAAGGGGTACGCGGACATCTATTGTATGTACAAGAAGGAGATTTACTGGAGATTTTATAATTTCTACAAGGCTCTTTCCAACCAGCTTCATTAACTTGAAGTAAATCAAATCATGCAGAGATCTGGCTCAGCCAGAGAGACATGCCGGGAAAGATACAAAATGAAGAAGAACAGACACAAGATGATAAGCTTTAGAATCTTTGGCATTTTCATAAACATTTTCAAGGTTTTAAAATCTGTATATTCACCCATTTTCCCCCACACACTCACCTATAAATACATTATACATGTACTCTTTTTTTATACACAACTCCGCATACACGGGGGTTCACAAGCACACATGCACACAAAGAGGCATTTTTGTGGCTTTTTAAAACCAGGATAATCTTTTTTTCTATCTTTCCATTTGCAGCTACACACAGCTTTGCATGAGCAAAATACATTCTTCATCCAATCAAGTCAATGAAAAAAAACGTGCCTTGTTCGAAGGCAGAGTGGGGCTTGTTACTTTCAAAAAACTAGACTTCTTGAAAAAATCACTGAATCTGGCTAATAATCCAGCAGAAGATACTCCGGTGTTAGTTTTACTCCTTCAAATTCACACAAGTTGACAAGATCTCATTGCTGAACCACACAGTACAGATCCATTTGGGTCTCCAACCCATAAGCACGGTTTTACCCATTCTACTTTTAATTTGATGACTTCCAAAATCTGCTTTTGTTAAAAAGAAACCTGCCTCTGAGGATTAGCTATTTCTTTGTACTCTGAACCACCCCAGGGGATGCTGGCATTAACACCTGCCTGGGAATCACAGGAAGTAACTCCAGCTCTGCTCCATCAATGCCTCATCGTGGTGGCAAGTCGCTTCCACAATGTCCTACAGCACCTAAAGGACCAAGGGCTACACTCTCACCAACCTTTAACAAGTTTACACACGACTGTGTTTCCCCAGTCAAACAACGTGAGTAATGCTGGTTATCTGAATTATATAAAGCAAAAGCACAATAGCTAAAAGATTGGTAAGCAAGAAATCTCCTTCTCCTCAGAACAGAAAGTGGGGTCCTTTCTCCTGTCTCTTCTTAAGTTTCTCCAGTGAGACATGGGTGATGGACCAAAGCCTGCATGCTATTGCACAACCATGTCCTTGGGCACCGGGCACTCTTTCTGTACAAGCACTTGTTTCTTTAAGGCTATGAAGTGTTTTTCTCTTGAATCTGTAGTGTTGACCCCTGTGGATTTAGACAGAAAAACAACAGCTATGCCGAAAATATCTGATGAGATGGAATTATAAAAGGCAAGTCAACAGTCTTTTCAGGTCAGTGAGTTGGGCTTTTCTACAGTCTTAATCCTTTCGTGGCAGAAGGGTCTCATGCATCCATTGCCAGCAATGGATCTCTGATGATTCCAGTATCCAGAGAGTTAACCACAGGGTGGGCTTTAAAAAAAGGAAGTTGGGGGGAGGGGGGCAGCAGGGAATAAAAAGGAAAAAGAAAAACCCACAAGTACTGGATGAAATATTGAGATACTGTTGGAGCTCCTAGCTCTTTCTGCTAATTATGATAAAAAAATTTTTTTAAATGTAGACTGCTTGAACAGAAGATGGGTATCAAAGACTCGTTAATTCAGAGCTTAAACCTTTCTAGGCACAGTGATTTAGCTCAGAAAAGAATAGCTTTCATATCTTAATGTAAATCTGTTGGATATGTTAAAAACTGGTTCAGAGCATCTTCTCACATCAGCTCAGCTGATCTGCTACACTAAGCGGAATTATCTCTTCCTACATAAAAGACGGAGCGCTGCCACATCCAGCCTTGCCTCAGCAATTGAAAGGGGGGCAGGGGGGAAGTTGCAGTTGCACCATCCCCTCCCATTTTCCTCCCCACCCCACAAACTACTTCATACATTCCACTTAGCTCTTTTTTTGGGCTACGACTCCATGCTTGAAAAGTCAACCCAAGATAGGTGTTTATCAAAACCCACATCTTCAAAAGAAGATAAAAAGTCTGTGGCAGTGGTTATAGTGTTGTTCTGAAGCAAGAAGGGAATGGGGGGGAAGAGCATGTGCACATGTAGGGGGTACAGAGGGAGATGCTGCATCCTGAAACCATGCTGCATCCTATAGCGTACTCCGCTTCTTCCTAATGGGACTGGAGCTGCTGTATGGTTTCAATTCAGCGTGCTGCACCTGTAAAAACAAATAGACATGACGTTTGCAGTTAGGTAACTCTAGCTCACTACAGTGTGTGTTAATGGCTCCCCAAGGACAAACCAAGGGAAACTAAGGAAGGTTCAAAAGTAATGAATCATTTTCTAAACACAGGAACATGGGGGATTAATTGCAGGAAGGATTTGAGAAGTCATGCATCATTTCTTGAAACGAAAATATTAAAAGCAGATTTTTCTAATGAGATACATGGGGTTCTACCTGATTTCAGCAATGTAGGCTAGATCTTTTGGGTTTGTTTTGGTTTGGGAGTTGTTTTCCTTATCTTTCTGGAATTAACCTATAAGTGTAATAAACTTCTCCCAGGAGTATCAGTTCAAGTGGATCCCAATACTCAGTAAGAGGACAGTTGTCATGGTACACAGACCTTGGGATGCTGACACATTTAATTGCTTCAAAAAAAAAAACAAAAAGGAAAGTATTTTCCCAAATAGAACCTGGACAAGGCTGCCTCTGCCTTTCAGAACAATTTCATATACAATCTAATGGTTAAAACACATGTGATATCCTGGCCAGGATGGTGTAATCTCCAAAATGTTATGCTACAGGGAAGTATTTCACAGAATCGTAGGAGTCAGAAGGGACCTCAAGAGATTGAGTCCAACCCCTACTGAAATCATGGGGAAACTTTTGCTGAACATGCCACCTTTTCCACTCTTCCTCTGTCTTTTGTCCATCACCTGTGGGTTGTAAGCAGCTAATGTACAGACAGAGGTAATTTCTAACTTGTTGGGGTACCACAGTGAAACAATTATGTGTTGACAGCATGTAAAAGGAAGCAGAGGAGAGGGACCCTAGAGCTGGAGCTGCCATGGATGACTTCACTGTCACACAGGCTCACTATTTCTATTGCACTAGTGGAAAACCGAAAAGTTTATCCCATCCTAGGAACTCTTTATGACTCCTCCCATAGAAAACAGTTATCATTTTTATCAGAGAGCTCAAAGGACCCAAAAATGATAGAAACCACTCAAGGAAATGTTATAAATGTAAATGTTAAATAAAGCATAAATAGAAAAGCAGCTTATCTTTCAACATAAACACTAAAAGGGCATATGCAAACCATCACTGCAAATCCAGCACACTCTACGAGAGCAAGGACAAAAAATAAAAATACACTGAAGCTTAACATCTCTATGATCATTCCTGTTTAGCTTTTTTCCTCCCACCAGTCTCTGGAGATATTCCTCTCAAGTTATTAGGGCTGCCACCAACCAATCTGGTGGCCTCTTGAGATGAATGTCACCAGAAGCCTTTTCCAACCTTGCTTCTACCAGATGCCTCGACACGGCATGTGGGCAATTATTTTTCTGTCTCCAACAGAGTGAAATCACTACAGGCGAGATTGTGATCCCCTTATTCGCAGTGAGCAGCACCTCACTGTGAAAGGACCACGATTCACAGGGGAAGGTACAGTGTCAGTGGGATCCAGGGCACTGGGATCAGGGCCTGGGGATGCAGATTCCAGCTGATTAAAACAAAGGAAAGAATCCTTTATATTTTGTGGCTTCGTTACCCTGCAAGACTATTTTCCTTCCTCCAAGAGAAATAAACAGATCTTGACATTCTAAAGGACTTATTGTTCAAATAATTTCCAGGAAGATAGGCGAGATTACTGAAGACAGTGTTGTTGTTTAAAAGAAATAGGAGAGGAGACGAGACTTGACTGAAATTGAGGGAGGATAGATTCCGGTTAGATTAAAAGCTATAATTCCATAATGGTACAAGATTGATCTGATCAACCACAGAGTATTTTACACACATCTCAAGGCTTTCCTTAAAGAAAAAGATGAGCAGAGCATTCATTGTCCAAGGGAAGCCTGGAGCTCAAGGTGGGTGAGGAGGAAGAATTCTGAGGGACAGCTGACGTGAAAAAGACCACAGCAAGCACAGAGTCACAGAAATAATGCCCCCAACCCCTCCCCACCTTCTCCCCATTTTGAGAAAAGTGAGAATTCAGCAAATCCTTTTGGATGGTTATCTCTATCAAAGAGACTATTTTCCTCTTCCTTCCGTGCAAATACCAGAGCAGAAAGGTGACGGAAACCACAGCTCAGTAACCACGCTGGGTGATTTTCCAGATCATTTTAAAGTAGGTCTTTTCAGGACAATTTTTCTGCAATCATTTTATCCTTCTGACAAAGGATTTTGGCTCCCCTCTCTTCTAACACCCTCCCCCTCCTCCCTTTGTGGATTTTCCCCAATTCCTTATCTCCGTTATTCAAAAGTGCACTGGCATCGTATTCCCCAAGCCAAGCACCCAGCAGCTCTCAGTGCTGCTCGTTGCCTCTGTTGGTGGTGGCCATTCATTACTTACCTTTTGAACATCAGATGGTACCCTGGAGAGGAAATCTAGTAACTCATTATTGTTGATGGCGTAGGGATTTCTAAGCTTCTTAGTAAATTTATTTATGCCTAGGAAAGAGGAAAAAAAAAAGCAAACAAAATAATACAACCCCTTTCTATTCTCTGCTTCCTAAATCATTCAGGCAAGGTGAAAAAGGGAAGAGGAATTCACAAGTAAGAATTAGTGTGAAAACAGTGCCTCGGACTTAAAGCCAAGCACATGTTCCCTGTCACGGGGAATCATTCACAAGTGCCTTCTGGAGGAAGTAGAGGGCATTATTTGTAAAGGTATTTCTCTACTTTGGGGATCATCTGTTGTCAACAATATGGCAAAAAGATTGCAGCATGTACTTGTTCTGAGGGATACTGTGCAGAAAATATACAAAATTGCAGATAAGACTGTTAAATCCACTATCCTACGTGACCAAAGACATTCCCTCTCTTCTTGCCCAGGGAACTGGAGGGCTCTGAAAATAATTGAGCAAGATAAAGGGTTTTTTCTTTCCATTTCTTCTGGAAATGAAAGCTTGCCTTTCTCATCACATCTCACAGCTTTTCCTCCATTTGCAGAATGAGATTTGACAAGCTGGCCATAGTATAATGCTGTGGGAAGCTATAAAAACTTATCACAAGGTTGATGTTAATTTGATATTGAACAATTTGGCTTATTAACTGCAGCAACACTACCACGTTCTCCCTGGACTTAGTTATGCTTCAGCTATCAGAGGTGGTCCCTGGTGGGAAAAGATATAGGGGTGTATTGTTCATATTATTGTGGAGATCATGAGATCTTCTCTTCTCCTACCTTTGAAGAAAGGGGGTGATAAGCAGCCCTCAGCTAGTGCCATCTTTTTTGCATGGACTGGGATGAGAAAGCAAGGGACCTGAGCATCCTTCCCAGCTCTCCCCTTGTGTCAATGCAGTCACTTAACAACCTGCTGCCACCACTTCCCCACTGAGATAGCAACCAGTAGCGTGGCTACATAAATGTGTGGTAGAAAAGCAAACGGACCTTTAGGTGAAGAAAATCAGCTAACTGATTTCAAAGAATAGGAAGGAAAAAATATCCAACGCTAGTTGCCTCTGAGGATCATAATACAGCGTTCAATTCCATCATGTCCCTGTCCAAAATCTCATAGCAAAAATCCCTGAAATGCACCTGCTTCACGTCTGAGATTCAGCTGTTAAGCCACATACTCGTAGCAAAATGCCAACACAATTTTCTGTGTACCCGATTTTTAAAAAACAGAAAATACCATAAGGTCTTCTGAGGCCTTGCCACAGGGTAGTTGTTTAACATGTATCATATTTGAAGGCCCTGTCAGTCTACATGATGTCGAACGGATGTATATTTTCACGTACTCACCATGTCTTCCATACCAGAACAGCAATATTTTGTTACTGAACTTTTTACTCCTAGCAGTGTCTCTCCTTTCCTTTTGCCCTTTCTTTTGTTCAATTTAATCCTTTATTTCATTTACTTTTAGCCCAATACTAGCTTTTTGTACTGCCACCTTCTCATTCCCACCCTTTTCAGTATCCGGGAGAGCCAAGACAGCTGCAGGTGGCTCAGCCCTGTCAGGGTGATGGGGTGGGGGAGTTCCCACAACCCAGAGCCACTCCAGGGCTGAACTTCACCCATTCAGTGAGGGTTACTTGCACTGTGTTCTCAGCTGCTTTACCTCAAGTCTGAGGTAAGAGTTATCACCCTAAATCGGACAGAAGGCCATTCTGAGATGAAGAAAGTCTTCAGCAGCTGGAACGCCATCTCCTTTTGCGAAAGAAAAGTATGATCACCATACTTTTCTTCAAACAGCAGGAAAGTTTTCGTTTTAAAAAGCTCCTCTTCTACTTCATGACGAACCACTATACCCCTCCCTTCCAATCCCTGATAGAGAGATGCTTCTCAGTGCCTCCAGTCAGACCATGGGGTACTGAGCACACTGCTTCTCCTGATTTTGGGGGATTTAAGACCCAAAAAGCTCCTGGGGTACCGAGCTCCATGGTCTAGCTCTTCAAACACATGTTGCCCACTCCCTACCACTGCTGGAGGGCTCCAGCACCAGGAAGCTAATTACTCTCTGGCATAAGAACGATATTGAAAGTAGTTTACCTAGACTAATGCTCTTCTTGCAGTGCTGTTGTAAACTTATAAAGAACCCTAAGAAAAGCAGATTATTGGATCACCAGGGGCAGAAAAATGGTAATTTTAACAAGTCCATAGCCTATTCACCTCTAAGCACCAGCACTTTGTCATCTGTGTAAGAGGTCGTTGAAAGCTTGTTTGATTTCATTCCATCGGTATATATTGCATTTACTGTATGCAAATGAAACACAGTGGAGTACTTACCCCAGATTAAAACAATGTACCTCAGAGGTATAAAATACAAGATAACTGTTGCTGCTGCCAGGACCAAGCATGCCAGGACAGACAGGAAAGGCACCGTCCAGTTGAATGTGCTGTAAAGAAGAAAAATAATCCTGCTGAGTGTTTCTGTCCTTGGACACTGTGAATACTCAGCTACCCAATAATAATTTAATGACCTCTTAGCAGGGCTCACTGCATTCAAATTGTGGACCCTTTGGAAGGTGGATAAGCAGATTCCTGTATCTGGATGCCATAATGGATTAAGGGAGATATCTGAGAGGCAGATATCATGATAAGGAGGAGAGAAGATAGTCTCTGGGGAGCTCAGTGAAGTTGTTAGGCATGTAGCGAGTTGTTTTTGTTTCTTCTTATACATGTCGCACTTGTTACACATCTCTGCTCACCGGTCAGCTCTCCATTATTCATGGGCAGATTATCTGATGGGCGATGAGGCCACGCCGCAGGTGTGAGCCATCTGAGCTGGCTGCACGGGGCCACACTGGAGATGTCATGGGATGTGTGTCAGTGCACGACTCAAACGTGGCTGGTAGCCAGACTCAACCCCACCAATAACTTGGAATGGATTAATTATGACTGATGATAAGCCTTAAAAGCTCAGTTAAAATCACTTCTCTGCATACCATTAGGGAATAATACTCATATTAATCTCTCAGTATTTATATATTTGCTTCCACTTCCTTATGCTTACAACAATTCCTTAGTAGACTGTATATAGGAGGCTGTCTTGGATAAGCTATAGGATGCTAGAAGCTTCTGCACACCACCACCCTGCAGCCGATTTTTCCCAAGGAGTGCACTCTCCAGAGGCTCAGCCGCAACTGGTTCTACTGTTGCAAAAACAGAACGTGGTTTTGCTCAAACAACTCATCTGCAAGCCCACTATGGACTTCAGGCGACTAGCTATGGCTACTACATGCCTGAAGTTAATTTGTCACCCTGTGCCCTTGTGGGATACCTGCACCAAACATTGAGATATCTGGACTACATAAATGCCAATGAGCCCACAGGTGGATTTACATCTGTTTCATACAATCCGCCTGCTAAACTTCCTACTCCCTGTCAACATGATGTGTGATGAAGAAGACAGGATGAATGTGGACCACTTATTGGGCTATAAAATAAGATGAACTTCCCTTGACAGATAAAATTAACAGGCCTCTAAAAAAATTACTTTTAAGCTTCAATAGACGTTAGATATAAAGTAAAGTTAGGTGGGAGAGGACCCATCATTATCAATCAACCTAGCTTAAGTTAAAGTGGAAAAAAAAAGTAGCAAAACAGCTCAATTCAGTTAAACTATTAAAACTCCCTACGACGGTATAACTGGAGTGACAGACGGAAGCTGTAGCACAATGCTGTCTGTCACTTACAGAAAAACTTTGGTGGCAATTTTTTAATGGTACATTACTGTTGAGTTACAATGGAATTCTTCTGAAATTACATCGGGCATCCACATTAATACCCAACGTGTTCTTTAAGACCATTGTTACCAAAATGAATACAAGAATTAATAGGGCTTAAGCACTCTTGAGTCTTCCTGCCACGCAGCTGGGCAGAACAGTGCCCTCTTCATAGACTGGAATACATCTTTGGGCCACTTCCACCCCAGCTGGGGTGTCCGGCATGGAACCACAGCAGATGCATTTGCTGTATTTTTAGCTTGAACCCAGCTCCTCATTAGAGTGGCTCAATCACAAGCCATCACTTTGTGTTCAAAACAGAAAACAAAGTGGGTCAATTAAGCTGCAGTGAAGACCGAGTTATGAAAGTTTGTGTGTGTTTGCATATGGAATATTTTTTTCCAGGCTTTTCACCTCCCTCCTTTGTAAGGTCAGGAATAACCTATCTGCCTCCCCAGAAAACCCCTTTCAGGCTTCCTTATGGCACCAACAGGAAGCAGACAGCTTAAAATGGTAAAGACAGAACCATCAATGCGTTGGGTTGGGTAGGGAAGTAAGTGACCGGTAACCCCTGCAACCAGGCCAGGGAGGGCGTGGGAAAGCCAACACCAACCATCAATTCCTACCCACATTATGTGAAGGAAATGAAAAGCCTGATACTTCAGTGCTCACGTCTTCAAGCATTATTTTCCTTTGTGTGGTATCATGACTCCCTATCCTATCAGAGAGACAAGACCAGAAATCTGAGCAAATGGGTGAATGAGAGTGCTCTATCAGCAGAGCATGTGGCTTCTCTAAGTTTTTGGAGTAGAAGCAATAGTAGGAGGACTAGCCAGGCTCTCATGGTACACCTTGCAGTCATTTCTGGAGCAAGAAATTCATTCCACCTCAGTCCTTTGGGCTCTGCTTCATTGCAAATCATGGCTAAGCAAGAAAAAAATTAGCACTTACTTTTTAATCCTCTCTCCAAATGATGCTATTTCTTCTAAGATGCTCTGAACAGCTATGATGATCTCTTGGACCATGTGGATTCTATCAATTAACCCCTTTTTCTCAGATTCCTAGTAAGAAATAAGAAAAAAAAGAAAACCAAAACTTTTTATACATTCAGTATCAATTCTATGATTTCCTTACATGTTCACAGATACACAAAGAAAGCAAGATTCCCAGGACCACCGAACTTGAGTTAGTGAGTTCTCTTTCAAAGAGAGAGCACACACTCTTGCATTTATCACATACAATTAATGTGAAGACATATAAATCCCTATACTTTCTGCCTCTTCCTCAGCACATGGGCAGAGGTTTCTTCATCTTCTCACACAAACTGAGTGGAGGATTTCAAACTGGGCTTTCCCTGAAGAGCCCAGCTGTGTGCCAAACTAGAAGGGATGCCAGCCACCCCTGAGTCCTGCTGACCTGTATGGGGGTGCTGGGTGCTCAGTGCTTCTCAAGTACAAGACTATTATTGTGCAGTACTTCTGAATATCACTTTTCTGAGCTCTGTAGGCTTCCCAACAGCCATGCTGTTTTCTGTATATAAATTAGCAGCAAGATAGAGAATGCAGTACTTTTTTTGAACATTCTGGATACAGAGACCTATTCTTTTACTGAAAAAAAAAATAAATATCAAAGGAAAAAAAAAAGTCATTTTCCTTTTACAGCAACCATCTCACAACCTCATTTCTTACTGCTTATTTTAGGCAACAACATTACAGGACATTACTACACATGTGCAGAAATAAAAAGGAAGCACAGAATGAATTAAAAATCAAAAATGACTTAAATCAGCCTTGGAAATCAGTATACAATTATCAGCATTCAGCATTTCTTTGCCAGCAATCTAACACACATACAGGCATGCAAATTGGTGTGGTTGCAGATATTCTAGCAAGAAATCAGCAAAACATTCACTTATTACAAAACGCAAAACGCAGAGCCCTGGACACTGATTTTTACATTACATTTAGACTCTCCAAAATCAGCCCAATTTAGGGAAGGAAAAAACGAAAAAGGCATTTAAAGTTGTTTATTAACCAGTCAGTGCCCAGAGAGGGGAGATGCTGGTAAAAAGCAAGTTGCATCCAGGCTCTGTGTGGTCCTAACCAGTCAGGGCAGGAGAAAGGGTGGGTGGGAGTAAGCTGATGCCAGAGACACTCAGATCAACACTGATGCAATTCCACTTCTGTGTTGTGAACCCACGCAGTTTGTCCACGCAGGACACAAGGTCAGAGGCTACTTAAAGTCATACTGGGCAAAAGAGGCGAAGGCTCATTGCTACAGCCTTTTGGCACTACTGTGCTGTGAGAGGGCTTGTGGGCATCACTGCACCACATCACTGTGTGCTGGAATAGCATCGGAACCACCCTGGGATGCTGAGTCTCAGCCATAACAGCACAGCCTTGTAACTCTTTGAATGACTTGCTGCCCTTCCCTCTTCACTGCAATTTCTGAGTTTAAAAAGCCAACCAAAACCACCACAGAGTTATCAAGATGAGCTCCAGACATTTGAATATTTGCCTTTAGGTTGCAAGTGAGTGCACAATGAATAGAAGCAGCATTTTAAATAATCACACATTTGGGTGTGAAAATGAGTATTTTCACATTAATAAAACAACCAACAAAAATGAAACCCTTGGGGTGTGAAATAACCCCAGAACAAAATAAATAAATAAATAGTCAGTTTATGTGAAAATAGCACCAAAAAGTCATTTTCACACAACTCCAGTTATAACCTTGTTAGGCTCAAATGTAAATGACACATTAAGATTATATTTAACTATTCACTCTCTAGAATGGCACGACAAACCCTTGGCCATGTCTGGCTTTTTTTGCACCAAACTTGGAAGCAGAAGTTGGGGAGCAGTTCCCAGAAAGTGGGAATTTCATTCTGTCCACATTCAGAGGGGTAAAGAAACCACTTTATCTAAAGTGATATTCCAGGGCAAGCCTACTCTTGCTGCCCAGAGCTGCAAGGAAGATCATCTGTCAGCTCTATCTGCATCATGCTGACTTCATTTACACGTCTTCGATTGAGCTTAGAAATGTGGTGATAATGCAGTTTAACCAATATAACATACCTCTTCTGCTGCAGCCACCAAACAGACGAAGAAAATAAGACAGAAACTACCAGTTCCTAGGATATCACAATTGCATGCATATTATTACCTAGCATACATGCTAAAATCACCCCTAGATGATGGTGTTTTCCATTTATAATAAAAAATATGCCCAACTGGCAAAAAGGCAGAGACAGACCAGATTTAGAAAGCCTTGTAAACAAAATAAAGTTATTGGAGACTAAACTAGGCTAGCAACTGCCCTTGCAGTATGCACTGTGGTATGTGTGCAGAATCATCTCAAAATCCTGGAAACTGGTCAACATTTGTTCTTTGTTATTATTGTTTTCTTCCGGAAACCTGCAGTCTAAACACATCTACAGGATGATTAGGTCACTGGTTAAGCAAGAGAGAAGTAGACAAATGAAGTACGGCAAACGGGATTTTCCAAATTATTTAGATTTGGGAGTGCTGTTTATGCTTTCTGAAGTCAGCACCTCACAAAGCGCTGTTGGAAGCAGTAAGAGAGCTCATATAGTCCATCAAGATGACAGTCACTGGTCCATATTTATCAGTAAATGTCAACTGTCACACACAAATCTGTATTTGAATGTTGCTGTATTTGTGAAAGAGGTAAAAAATTATCCTAAATACTTCTTCAACTAAACACACTTGCTCATCTGTGCAAGGCCCCAACACCCACACCATTTTTCTCCATCCTCCCTCAGGTATTACTCCTTTCTGATTTCTTTTGGACTCAATATATTATGCTGTGTGAAAACAGAGTTTGGCTACCCATGTTTTTCAAAATCACAGCTCAATAACTTTTTTTTGAATGAAAAATAAAACATCCTGCCCATTTCTGCCATCTTTCCGCCTAAAACCAGTTGTGAAACTTTCTTGAAGGCCTTTTCCTTCTTTATTTCTTAGCTGATTACAGCACTGTGGGTGGACCAAAACTAGCCTTCAGCCTCTGGGAAAGAATTAACTCCATCAAAATGAATTTACAACTGAGAATTAATTATATAATCAGTGCACTACTTCAAATCTTCCTTGCATATCCTGATTTAAGAAACCTTCATTTCTACATTAATTGGCTGAACTAAAGCACAAAAGGGGTCTTACAAAAGATTAAGCATGTCAGGGGAAGGAAGAAAACCCCAGAACACCCAGGCAAATTCAGAAATTAAGTCTCCTGTGTCCAGCTAACATACATCAACTTAAACTTGTAAATGAAAACACCAAATCTCTGCCGTACTGAAAGGTGATTCTAGATTTTTCTATTTCTGAAATATGTAACAGTTAATAAACAGGAGGTGTAAATGCACTTAAAGGATTAGTACAGCTCTGAGACATCCTTTTCCTTCCTTTTCCTACAACATTATGCTGCTCCCATTTAGGGAGACTTGCAAAAGAAACCATCACACATCCCTAAGACTAAGGTACTTCCATTGATGCAGATTTTAAAAGCGTATAAAATATGGGGCACACACAACTCAAAACTTGGGCTTGAAGCCACGAGCAAGTTCTACATACTTGCCAGTTTGGATCTCATATAAAACACACACAAACAAATCTAGCATACAGGTTTCAAAGAAATGGTATTCACCAGCAGATTTTTAGCATGCCAAGGGAAACTCAACATATAAAGCTGAAGAATACTTGTGAGCAAGGATGAGGAAAAGAGGAGAAGAAAAAATAAATTGGGATTAATGCAAAAATTAGAAGGAAACAGGATCTGGGCAACTAAGTAATGAAAACCTTGAATATCTTCAGGACTTTGAAGAGTTAGTCCACCTATCTCTAGGCTGGCCTAACTTTCGGGATTAGCTTTTTTACAGAAGCTATCTCATGATGCCACTGCTGCTACACGCACTTTAGGGCAATGTTTTACCAGTATTTATCCCACATACCAGATATAGAGTTCCCCAGTGTATGAGCCAAAACAAGACTGATGGAAAGGAGAAAGAAAGGAAAAAGGCTCAGGCTTGCATGCCTTTTCACTCCATTATTATTCTAGTCTTGGGGTGTTGTTTTTCTTAAAATAAACAACCAACAAAACATGCTGCAGATAGAGAATAGTACACTTAGCCAAAGCTGGATTTTACTTGCAACTCGCTCTGTGCTAGACTACAGAATTCCATCCTTACTGCTGTATCCATGAAAACCTGTGCCAAACATCTTTAAGGCCAAAATCGTCACAGATGAAAAATCATAGAATGTGTTTAGTTGGAAGGGACCTTTAAAGGTCCTCTAGTCCAAACCCCCTGCAGTGAGAGTAAGGACAGCTTCACTAGATCAGGTCGTTCAGAGCCCCATCAAGTCCTGAATATCTCTCTAGGGGTGGGGCCTCCATTACCTCTCTGGGCAAGCTGTGCCAGTGATCTACCACCCTCATATCGAAAAGCTTTTTCCTAATATCCAACCTAAATCTCCCCTTTTCTAGTTTAAAACCATCACCCCTTGCCCTATTGCTACATGCCCTCGTGAACAGCTCTTCCCCAGCTTTCTTACAGGCACCTTTCAGGTACTGAAGGCTGCTATAAGGTGTCCCCAGAGCCTTCTCTTCTCAAACCAAAAGGATTTTATTGGGTATAAACAGTAGACCACTGGCCTCTATTGTCTGCAGGGAACGGATCACTAACAGCTTCAGTCTAGCAGCAGAGTGAAGCTCCTGTGGGAGGTGGCAGCCAGGGAGTGACAGACAGTCTCTTGGTAGCTAAAACGAATTCCAGGCAGAGCTTTGAAAACAGTCACCACAGCAACCCCGAACTGGATCCTGAGCCTCAGCCGGCTGAAGGGATCCCAGCAATCTGCCTTGCCGAGTCACTGCCTTGCCCTGTGCCACGATGTCTGCTGCGTGTGGAGGAGAGGACGGGCTGACAAACTGGGAGCGATTGCCTCGTGCAGCCCTGAAACTGTGCATCACAGGATCTTTTTGTTTATTAACACCATGCTGCAAATGTGCCTGCCTGGCTGCGGAAATTTAGCGGATCTGAGTGTACTTGAAATAATTACCAAATAGAGGAAATGCAACACATACAGGTCAATTTATGCTCTCAGTTAAAAAGGTGTGAAATCTGGAATAATTCCACCGGAGCCAATAGAATCCCTTCAGACTGATATGGAGGAGAGCACCATCGGCCTTAAACGGACGCGTTTTAAAAGCCATGGCACATCATCCCACAGCTAAGGCTGTGGAAACACTTGCTACAAGGCAAGATGACCACTTCACGCATTGCTCGGTGGCGCTGACACTTTCTTTGCTTACATGAGACAAATTTCAACTGTGCACAGTGGAGCAGCAAAAGTCTCCTAAGCCCAACCCAAGAAAAAGCTTATGTGTGGAGGCTTAGGTCATAACTCTGTTGCTTTCTCTCTGCACAGGCGTGAAATACAAGGGGTTTAAGAGGCATTTTCTGTACTTGCTCGTGTTTTCATAGAGGTGTAAAGTAACACAAAGTCTGGTGGCATTGCTACAAGTTCTAAAGCTATACTGGCAGTCACAACAGAATAAAACGCTGTTCAGGTGAGGAACACATGTATAAGATGACTGAAGAAAGGAGCCTGACATAATAAGTCATCAGTCATGTTTGATTTTCAAAAGCGAAAGGGAAAGAAAACAAGTTTGGTCAAAATAAGTGCTTTTTTCTGCTGGAAATACCCAAGACCCAAGAACAACCACATGGTGACTAGACTTAAACTACTGGATCATCATCTATATTCTAGATACTGACCTTAAATAATTTGGGGTACAGGAGAAAGAGCCATTCATAAGTCTGCCCAATTCAAAAGAAACTTTGACATTTTAAATAGCTGGAATTTTTATGGGACAGGAATTCCCTGAGGTTTATGTGTTCCGTACAGTGACCTGCCTAGTGCTACTTAATATTCCTCCATAGATGTGGAGAAGTTACAGTGTTGGCTTACCTATCTCCAGGGCAAGAGGGAGAATTTGAGTGCCATTGATCAACTAAGGTTTCTACGTGAGGACAGCCATACCACAGCCCCCAGGATACCTAAAGGTCCTCTGCAAGTTCCTCCTTTGAACTCCTCTCTCCCATCACACTTAAATCTGTGAATCAGTGGGTCATGATGCTGGGACAAGGACTTTACCATTTTATGGGTAAGAGCAGTCCTAAACAATGCTGCAGTGTAAATACAAAATATCAACAGACTATTTATCTTCCCATTTCTTGTACACAGGAGGTTCCCAAGCAAAGGGCACAACACAACCAGAGCAAGCCTTGCACTGTCTTAACCAGAAGTTGATTTGGTTAATAAGAAGCTTGGAGAAAACTTGCAGAAGCTAAAACTGTATCTTAAGCGATACCTGGCATCTTGTGTTACACTTCAGCCAAGATGATTGCAAGACCAGATGATTACGTGTGCTTAGAAGCGTCCCATCCTCCAGCTTTGCACCGAGCACGGTTCAGGCAAGTAGCAGAATCTGTCCCTTGGGCTTCTCCATCACTAACGCGTTCACGGTCTGTGCACAGACTCATTGGGAAGCAACAAGAGGAGCCACAAAGAGCCAAGTGAAGAAAGAACAGCAACTTAAGGGAGTCCATGCCCACACAAACACACACCATCTGGGGTTTTTTCAGGACATGATCTTGCCCATAATTTTGTGGAGAAGGTCAGTAATCCTTGTTAGTCTGGACATACCCTCTGCATCATGGGGTATTTTCAAGTCTTTGCCATCATTTCTCTTCAGCAGTCTTAATGGGAAATGTTGAAATATTATATTGCAATTGTATTGAAGAGAAAAAGAAAAACTAATGAAATTATTTATACTTCCAAGGAAGAAAACAATGAGATTATATTGTCTTGAATGACCTTTCCTAAGTATGGGGATATAGCGTCTTACACAATAGACTCTTGGTTCATGTTTCAATTACTGACCTTTACTGTGGAGTAAATTAATGCAATTTTCATCGTAATCCACCCGTACAAATAAGATCCATACGGAAGGTTTCCACATGCTGAATCTAACTCAAATGGAAAATGTCAGCTCTTTGCTACCGGATGAATTTGACTTTAATTTGTTCGGCTGGAGTCTTTCTGAACTGTGCTCACAAAGGTTTGGATATTTTTGGTACCCATTTTTGACAGAGAATTTCCTACACTAGAAACGTTGGATTTTTCTTCTTTGGGTATTTTTTTGCCAATTCCCTTTTTCCCAATACATGAGATACTAAACATTTCTCAGAAGTTGCCAGATAACTTGGCTTAAAGCCCCAGTGTCATCTGATCCTTGCCTGTTACATCCCACCAGCCAAGCAGGGCTCCATTGGCTCACCACTGGCTAGAAACCCTCCAAGAAATAAAACAAACCCACGAAAAACCCAAACAAATCAGGAATTGTTGTTGCTTTAGTGTTGCTTCTGATTTTCTTTTGAATCAACTGCCAGCCCTGGAAGCAGTAGTCATTTTTCTCTGTTTTGCAGGAGATGCAAACTTCTATTCAGACAACTTTAAGATCCTGAGAAGACTCCAAGACTCTTTCCAGTCCTGTGCTATTATACACTCGTTCAACAACATAACTGTCTGCTCTTGAAGCTCTACAGTTGTTGTCACAAAAAGAGAAAAAAGTAAAATAAATAGAAATGGTCAGTGATCAGACAGCTCACACTGAGCTGCATGTAACTTGTCTATACCTTTCTACTGGTGGGAGAACGATGTTACAACGACATAATTTTAAAACAATCCTTCTTCAGACAGCCTGACAGACCCCAGAGCTGACATGACACAGCCTGAACTCTATGTCCAAGATGGCACGAATCCGAGAAGGCATTCATCCACTGGACAGCTTGTGCCAAAGGGACAGAGCGCTCTTATCTTTTGCAGTCCTCCATGCTGGTATTTGGGGAGGGAAGGGGCAGGGGGAAAAGGGGGAGTTGGCAATTAAGCCCTGTCATTTAAGACAGATAGTTTAGGTGGAGGAAGTTAATCTGCTCTTGGGTTTTTGAACTAAGTGTCTGTGTATTTATAATTTGTAAACAGTTCATCTCTCAGAGGGTGTGTTACAATTCCCAGAAGCATGGTCTGTTATGTCTAACATGCAGCAGAACCCAGAAAAGCTATGTGTGTGAGTATTTTGATATAGCATGATGATAGGAAACAGAAACAGTGACCTTGTATACCACATCCCAACTAGCAGATTTCAACTTTAGGAGCTCTTGTATTGGGGGGTGGGGGGGGGGGGGGGCGAAATAAAAATACACAGATTTCTTTTTGAAGTATAGTTGTCTATTTAAATGTTGACATTGCCATGAGATAATGTCATAAAACTTCATTTTTCTTATACTCCCTGAAGAGCACTGGCCACCCTCAGACTAGGAAAAGTCTCTTAGAATAACCTAATGTACTAAAGATGCAAGTCATCACAGTGCAAGCATGGTCCATCGTTGATGCAGAGGGCATCTCCCCAGGACAGGACAGAGACATCAAGGCATTGCTGCACAGCACTCGACGTGCGACACGTGTAGCAGGTGGCAATTCTCTCTCCTGGCAACTCTGTGTCAGAATTCCAGAGATTCGTAACACTAGGATATCAATTAATGCTAGTACTGTATTATTATTATTGCTGTAACGTTGGGATATAAAGTGTTATTTTGATGAGAGAGTGCTGGAAGTGTCTGCTGTGAATAGCTTTAGCCAGTCCTACCAGCTCTCAAAGAGTCACAGCGCATGTAACTGAGATGGAGGTGATGCAGATTATGAAATGGTCAGGCCAAATCATCAGCACCTCAACAGCCACTCTCAGGAGCTTCCCCAAACCTGCATGCTTGTTAACAAAAAAAAAAATAAACCCAAACAAAGAAGAAAGAACAGGACTGTGGAGTAGAGGGGAGAGACACAACACAGGGATGTATACACAACAAAAATGCAAAGCTATTAGATCCATATTTAAGTGACCCAGTTGTATTTATAGAGAGAAGCAAAGTCATTGGAGATATACCTAGGGTATACCTGACCCAGAATACTTCAGTTTTGTAGCAATTAATCTGTCACACAGCACAGGAAACAGAGGATTAAATACCTGTTTAGTACATTTTTATTTTTTACTCCATCTCAGCACTTGCAAATGAAAGAGAGAAGTATTTTTTAAAAAAAGTAAATGGGATTGGTTCCAGCAAGTAAGTTACACCTTTAGGCATCACACAAATAAGATGCAAGGTCAACATTTACAGATGTTTAAGCTTTGGGTACCCACAACATAGAAATTATTGACTTTTAGAGATACACAGCACTCCTTTGAATAGGATGCAACTTTCACTTAGCACCTTCTGATGAGTTCCAGATATTGGTCCATTTAGTTGACCAATTTTACAATGCAAGCAGCGAATTATAAGCAAGAACATTCAAACAATTATTGTGTGCTGCAAGAAGCCTGTAATTCAACTAGATTGCCTAAAGTTCACTTTATAACTTTGATGGATTTCTGGTTGCTCATTAAAACATAACCACAGCAGAAGAGCAGGTTAAATTTAAATAACTATTCCCATCAATTAGTCTGCTGAGCTGCAATTCTAGTGTCTGTGACTGAGAAGAGTTAAGGTGCACTTGCTAACTGTGGTATTGATTTACTTCTCAACGATCAACAATTTCACAGTAAAAGTCTTAAAACACAGAATATTCAAGAAGGAGCTTATTAACTTAGCATGCAATTTGAAAGTTTCACATTGCCTTGTGAACATTTTCTCCCTACCAGCTAATGTTCCTTTGCATGCTGTTGCTCGTTAAATAATTCCTCACCTTTTAGCTTTAGAGTATTTATAGATTATCAGATCCTCCTTCACTTACTTATGTTTTTTCAAGCTGTATACATTAAGTTCTTTTAATCTTTCTTTGTATGTCATACCCTCTAATCCTTTTATCATTTGTCACTGTGGTTTGATAAACTCAGAAAAAAAAAATATCCAATGAATTTTTCATAGTAGAAGAACGGGTAAGAACGCTCCAGTAAAATAAGAAACAGGCCTTGCCAATTCCAATTCTTTCTACATTTTAGCTGATGAACTAAAACCTTTTTTTCTCAAGCTCTGAAAGAAATAGTAAGAAAATTCTACGCAGTCCTCCAACAGATCACACCAGTTCTGGTGGGAATGGAAATGCCAAATCCCTTGGGGAAGCCATTAGTACAGAATGTCATCCACCACTTGAAATGGAAGTGATGGGGGATTTTACACACCCATGTGTGTCTGCACCTCATCCAGCCATGCACATACCTGTAAGTGCACATACATGTGCCTGGTATGATTTCAAGTAAAAACTAGGGACTGCACAGATTGAATTAATGTTCAGAGGTTTCATAGAGGTAACATCACTGTCAGATGTTATACACCCCAATCTTTCCATACTTTCAAATATGTGAATAAGCAAACTGATAACAATTGTTTTCCTAGTTAATACAGATAATAAAGATTTTATTAAAGATTGGATGATGGGTTTGTGCTCTCCCACACTCCTCCTGATCCTAGCTAACACAATCGTGAGGTATGCTTACCTTATCATCTTCATCCTCATCTTCATCCAAGCCCATAAGCTCCTGCAAGAGCAGATGTCCATATTACAAAACATTACACTTATTTTTCAGTGACAGGCAATGTTCAAAAAGCTCATGATACTCCCACAACGTTTCATTACACAGTTTTCTCCCACTTCTATTGCAAGTCATCAAAAAACCCGACCACTTTCACCTTTCAGAAATAATGTTTTCTATTCAAGGACTTTTTTCTTTCTGTGGGGTTTTTTTTTTTTTTGTCTGATACCCTGAACAAAGCATGCAATACCCTATACAAATTTTAAGTCTAAATAAAGCATTAGTGGCTGTGTCCAGCAGTTTGAAGGCAACAGGCTTTCAAATTCATTGCCAACTTTTACTGCCTGTAAACAGCTTTGTTCTTAGTCTGACAAATGAACCAGCCGTTATGTCAAGGCTGAGGACTCTACTCAACTTGTTCCATCCTCACGGCTACAATGGTCGCTCCCTCTCTTTAGAGCCATTACTGAAACATTAGACTTTAGAACATACATTAGTATGAACATAATCAATCGCACGAATCACAGTCAGATTTCTATGCAGCATTATTTCCTCCTTTTAACTTCTATGCTGGCAGGTAGGGGAGAAAACAAAAGGCTTGGCTAAGGCTTGAAATTAGGAGCACTTGGCTTTCAATTCAGGTATTTAATGAAACGAGCCTTTAACAGGGTCCTCCGAGGTTTTTTCGGTTATTTAATAGGTACATTAGAATCTGTGTACTACAAGTTTAAATACAACAAACATGCAAAGAATGTGAAGAATCACAGTAAGAGATGGTTTGGATTTGAGTTTTTTGGCGGTGTCCTTTTTTCCCCTCCCATCTTTCTCTTTTCTTCTTCCCCCCCCACCCCCAGAAAAGCATCTACTTTGCAGAAGGTACTGAGAGCTCAGATACCCAGATTTACTCTTTGGCTCTCTGGAATACCCTGAGTGGCTGAATTAACACTGATGGTGGTTTACATTTTATAGAAGCTCCCCATATGTAAATCATAAACCATTTTAGCAATATTCACAAATTTAGTTTCCTGGCAACTGGATCACGAGTACAAGGTTAATACTCTTATTCCCATTTTATAGCACAGGAATCAGAGAGAATTTGAGGTCCACTTTTGTAAAGACTGCTGCTCACATTCTTCTATGTACATGAAATGTACATGCTGGCACACACAACCCAAGAGGTAGTACACATGCAGCCAAGGACTGAAGAAGCAAAAAAATAAATGGCTGTATAAAGAAAACCACTGGTATTTTGTGGAAAACCTTTTCTCAGCTGCAGGACAGATTTGACTGGGGGTAGCACCCGATTGCCTGGTTTTGACCTACAGATGGTTAGAATCATAGACACACATAAAAAAGAAATCAGGTAATATTAAAGGCATTTTGACTACTTGTTCCATATGATCCCAATCCTGCAAAGCACTTAGGCAGATGTGTAACTCTGCTTACACAAAACGCACCCCTGAATTTCACAGGATGGGTGTGACAGAAACCAGGCCAACTTTCCAATAGACCTCTCCTCAGTATTACAACTCACTTGTATTTTCAGAGACAGCCTTTTTTTAACATCCATCTGAATTATGTACCGCTTCATTCTGCTGATTTACATGAGGCTCTTCTCACTTGAACAGGCAACAAGCTCACCACAGGATGAGCAATGGGTGCTTGAAGTATTCTCTGTGCATTTTTCCTGGGTAAGTTATTATTTTATACCATTATTTGTATTAAAAACAAAAACACCTGTTTGCCTGGAATGCTCACACATGGAAGTTCTCATTGGTTTTGATGAAATAATGTAGTCACTGAAGACACACAATATCTTTCTACATTATTCTTGGAGAAAAGCATTTCTTTCACCATTTCTTTTCAAATCAAGCCTATGTCCTGGTCTGGATAATGAAAATTTCCCAATTTTCTAATAATCTTTCCCACTTGGGAATGGATAAAAAATGAACTACTACTGAACAGCTACTGATGTTTTTAATTCCAGGATATTATTTCTTTGCATAAAATCCACTTGATTTGTTTGGGTAAAGGTATTCTTCATGGGTACGAATGTCCCTCATTTTATCAAAAATGAGAAGGAAGATATAATTCTGTCTGTATTTCATTACTGTACATGTAAAACCAGAATATTATGGACATCCATTTTCTCATTTCTAACTGCATTGTTATCTAAGTACAAACCAATGTCAAAGAGCATTTCATAACCAAACAGTAGCACTTTGCCACATGTTGCCATTATTTTTCTATCTAAATCTGTGGGTTTGGTTTTTTTCCTTCTCCTTGATCAAGTTAAAAAACTGAAGGCTAAATTTCTATGGGGGAAAAGAATTTGTCATTTAAAATTAGGTGGTGGGGAAGAGGAGTAAAGGCTTCTTAAAAGTATCAGATCACAGGACAAGGTTTAAAAGACAACTAACTTCTCATTCAGCTTCTATTGAATTTCCTTTTCTGTGAGCCGTGAATCATCAGCGTGATGCAAAGTGTAAGAGCAGGGGGGACATGGGTTTTAGGAACTTGTTGCTTTATAAGTCCTTCTTAATTCAACTTGGTTAAAAAGATTTGTAGTTACTCAGTGAAATCCCCCTCCTACACACTCTCGTAAGTCTTTTCCTACTACTCTGAATGGTTTACTGCTTGAACCGAATCATGAAAATTGAGAGGCTTGAGGTTTCTCTTCAGTAACTTTGAAATAAAAATGCTGTTTAGCTACACAACTAGCTTAATACCATTAAAATGCATGACATTTTGCTCAAGGGCAAATTCAAGCTGGGACTGCCAGAAATGTTACTGCTACTTTACTTGCCTGGGCATCTTGGGTGTTGTTGACCTTTCCTGTTTTGACAAGGGAGAAGTTGTATGCAAAGAGCACCAGAAGAGCCAGGGGCACCATGTACAGTTCCACACTCCAGACAGTGACCACAAACACCTGGGGGAAATAATGCAGCAGAAAGGAATACATACAAGTGTTTAAAGAGAAAGCCATGTAAGAAAGCCTTTCAGTCATTATCCCCATGTACCTTCATCCTTGAATCTCTGTTAACCTCATTCATATTATTATTTTGGCAAAGAAAATCTGCTCGCAAAGTGTGCTCTCTTTCTATTTTGTTTGAATCCATTAGGCTGCCATTTGTTAGCTTCTCCTCCCCTGTATCTGGGGAAGTACAAGGCCATGAGCATAAGGTTAACCTGAAGGCTTTATTCACTCCTTCCTGGGATCCCCTCAAGCCTGAAAGCCCTTTGTCCTTAGTGCTAGTGCATAACAGACCCACTTAGGACAGTAAACCTGCTCCATTTCATCAAACCCTAATTGCCAGGGGGAAATTCACTGGCTAGAGGAGAGTTTCTTCATCTTGTGCAACAGGAGCCATACAGTTTCCTCATCACTCTGCAGTGGATAATCAGCAAATGCATCTTCACCATTAATCCTCCCGTATTCTTGGTATGGCAGTAGAGAGAAAGGACCATCACACCTTCCAGGAGGCAAGGCTCTAGGCTGCACATGACATGTTATTTTGGAAAGGAATCGAGCAAGCTTGGTCTCCATTCCCACACCCTTGCAATTTTTCAGCACAGTATACTCTGATTTCACTGGCTGCCTGGGGTCTCTCTGCCCAGAAACGGTACGAGTTTGTGCATTTGGAGTGGTATCTGACAAAATGCACTAATAGCAAAACCAGAAGCCAAATTCTGGAGTTCTGTTCTGTAAATTGGATCAGCAAAACAAGTAACTAACATGATGGGGACTTAAAAAGCACTTAGGATTTAAAAAAAAAAAAAAGATACCAAGCCAAACTGCAATCCTGTCTTACAAGTACCAACAATACCTGAATAGACTCCAAACTTGGAGTGGTTGGCAATGCAAAGTTAATAAACTAAATCCAGTACTGCCATAAAATGCACGTTGTGATCCCATTTCCTTTTCTACTCCTACATAGTGTTTCCAGAAGAACTGCCTAGCACTGGTACTAACTTGAAGCTATTTTAAACAATCTCCTTCAAAGACAAGGCACACAAACATATTTATCTGATTTTTTCTTCCCCCAAAGGGACCTGGAATGATCAGAAACAAAAATCACATTTTTAGCGTAACACAGGTAGATGAAAATGAGTCACTCTATGGGTGACCAGCAAGCTAAATCTCTACCTCCCTTCATCCTTGGCCCGTCAGACACTGCATATAAAGGCAACACTGGCACTTGCAGAACAGGATATTTATGGCACCGTATTTTGTATTACGGACCTGAAAGTCTAACCACACTGTACCAAAGCAGCACTTCCCACTGCATTCAGCATGGTGAGAATTTATACCCCTACAAAACAGCAGCTGTTGTAACTTTTCAACAAAAGCCTTGTCTGACATCAGACAAACTGCCAGTTAATATCTACCAGGGGCCAAACATAAACCAAGAAACAATGACCGTATCCATAATCCTGCCCAAACAGCAGTTGCATTTCCTGGAGTGAACCTGATTTTATGTTAGCTGTTGCTATGCAAGGAATTAGACTGTCATCCCATTCTTGGCATTTGTAGTCCAGTAAAACAATCTTTGAGATATATTCATTTATATAACAGGCTGACATCCAGACAATATATCCACATACTATTGATCTGTAGCATGGGAATGTAGAAGAGGATTAGGTTTTGATTTTTTATTGTTCTTTTTTGACCCTGCTTTTCAGCATACTAAAAAATTAGAAGTGATAATGATTCCAACAGCCACATTTCATACAGAAACAAGGCAAGAGAAACACACGAATCCTGGCCAAGAAGACATGGTACTTGATCTGTCTTACAGGAGTCTTGCATAGCTTTAGTTAATAAAGACTTCCAAAAGTGTGATGATCCAAGCTGAAAAGTCTTCCATGAATGAAAAGTTCTAACCCGAACAAGCTCCTCTGAAGCCAGTCCAAGTCCCTTGGATGAATCTCTACTTGCTTTGTAAGACAAAGTGAAGGTGATACCAGTTCCTGGCCTACCACAAACGACATTCCAAAGAACAAGGACCTGCTATTGTAAAAAATAATACAGATATTGTAGAGATATCTAGGTAGACAAAAATAGATACATACATATAAATATACATCTGATTCTCCTGGAAATTCCTACATGGAAATTTGTATCACCAGGTATTAATTCTAAACATTTGCTTCTGTCTGTTGGAAGATGTTGCATTTACATCATCTCCCTGGGGTTCCAGCAAACTCAAGTCTTCTCAATGCAGCAAAAAGACTCCACTGGCAGTCAGCTAGGCAAAGTCCTACAGGAGTCAATGAAGCTCTTGAAGAACCTCTCTTCATTCATTCAGTTGCAGGACTTGAACCAATTTTAGTGCATCTGTCACCATCCTATATGAACATCACCCTGCTCAGTTGCAAGTATAATACAACCTTGCAATCACAGGTCATTTAGGCAAGATACAAAATCAAGACCTTGGTGATTTTCGATCCAACAGTACATTTTGTGCATTATTAAGTTTCAGACCTTAAACAAAACTTTAAACTTAATTAAAAAAATCTCACTGTAGTCTCAAACTGATAACAGAGGCGTGCTGTCACTCCCTTCCCAATGCTTACTGGTTAATCAGCTGCTGAGTTATAACTCAGACATGCTTTCCTAGAGCTCCCACATCTCCCTAAGACGAGTTGCTTTACTGCTACTGCCGCAGCAGAGGGAACTTTCATTACTGTGACACAACACAGACACAAGACAAATTGATTTAGCTATTCAGAAATTATTTAGCCTCGGAGGTATGGGAAATGATTGCTGTGAACATACAGCACATAATAAAAGTTCAGAGGGCGTTTGTAAAGAGAATACAAATATTTCTGCATTCTAACAGCCTTTTGAATAGTTCTGCAGCATCAGCTTTCAAAGAAGTTCCCAAACAGGTCCTCTTTTATCAACTCTCACGCAGCTCCCTGAGACTGACCACAGCATCAGAGCTGACACAGACACCTCCTCTCCTCCCACTTTGCCTCCAAAGGTTCACAACCATGCATGGTTTTGTTTTCTCCCAGTGATACCTTATGCCTAGGAGAAGCTGCAGGATCATCCTCTCTAAATTATTTTCTTAGCAATAACTTTTGCTAAAACTTGAGAGTGTAAACAGTGGCTGTTACAAGGAACAATGCTTTCTTGATCCTTGGTAGCCCCTAGCCTGTCTTTTGCTTAATACATGGACTGGTAAAGGAAGTCATTAACCAGTTCAGATCACTTGCTCACTATCACAGAAGTGGGGACCAAATCCCAGTCCCTGTTTCAAATGATCCAGTTTTAACAAACCGTAAGTTTTTCAATATTTCACATCATCATTAGACATAATCCATTACATCACTGACACCTTTTCTGCTAGGGTTTGGACTGTGCAGGAGTTAAAAGGACAGTAGGCAGTTTCTGTAAGTCAAACAAGTGGAATAGAGCTTTCTGCATTACTTCTTTTAACACAATTTGAGAGTATAAAAGCCTATTATAGAACTGAGCAATTTAATTTGCAGCATTATAAAACAATGCTCAAAATAGCAACAGAAATGGGATCGATATATCTAGAGAGAGAGAAAAAAAAAAAAAAGCTCTTGAAACTAATATTTAGACTAAAGTTCTACCTAGAAGAGAACAACAATATCACAGCCTTGGAGAAAGGACCACTTGATTTCAGCTGATTAATGTGTTGCTATTTCAAAGGGCCTAATAACTACAAGTTAAAGCTCTGGAGGTTTGGAAGCCGTTTCATCTGAAAATCATTGAAGAGGGGTCCAACTGTTCCTGTCAAGAAGCATGGAGTTTGAACAACCATGAGAGTGGCCCTTTTGACAGCAGTACAAAAGATGAGAGAAGGCAGTCTCAACTGAAAGTAAAAACAAACCCTTAGAAACACGTTTCAAATCTGGTTTTTCTGCCCCTCTGGTTCCAATTTAGGATCTGACTATTAAGAACAGATTTTAAACGGGTGTCTACTAAAGTATGCCCATAAAACATTTGTCACCAGCAAACCCACAGTCATGGGATAGAACAGTTTTAAGATGTTTAGAAACCCAGCATTAGGTAGGGTTTTTCTGTATAATTTTTCCACGCAGTAATCATCTTTTTTTTTTTTTTAAATACTCTAAAAAACAGCCTTTTTTGACCTGGTAAGTCTTTGTGGAGAAGTAAAAGTTTCTGTGTTGGGGGACAGAATAATTCTTGGAAAATAAGAGTGATGGGAGAAGGAGCGGGATACATTCCATCAGATGGAAAAAATAAAAGTGGATGGAGATTAAGTGCACACAAGGAACCTATGGTAAAAGGTTATTTTCTCAGCCAGTGTAGGCTCCAATGCTAATGAAATGCCTCATCAGCAGAGCTGTGAAAATTATTATTCAAAACTCCAAGTTCCAAAACCACACACAATTTAACTGAACTCTAAAGTACTAACAGCTTCATCAAAAGTTTCTTTGCAATTTATAAGCACAGCCTATGCGATTCATCAGGTCAGGAGAAAAACTTGAGCTGATACAGCTGTAAGCATCCAAGTTATGTTTTGAACTAAACCAAAACACTGATTTTGGTTTGAGACACAAAAACATGCTCCCCTTTGAGAGAGAATGACATATTTTTAACTTATCTCTGGGTTATGCCCTGTATGCACAAATAGGCTCCATCTATAAAAGAGGAGACATTTCTGCAGCTAAGTATTCAGGGACAAACTCCCTAGCATTCTTTTTTAAGCTTTCAGTCCCTCTGCCCCAAACAAAATACAGGATATTAGCCAATATCATAAGATACCAGCTCCCCAAAAGGGCATTCAAATCCCTTGGAGGCAGTAAGTCTGTCAACAACAAATTATTCCTGACAGACATTTATTCCTGCCCTCAGAAAAGGAGAGTAAAATTGTAGAAGAGAGAATGAACACAGTCACACAGAGCAGTATGTTTGTGGTGCATGTATGTCTGTATATTCAGATATCTCTTCCAGACAGTGGTGGTGAGCCCACGCCAACAGAAACTGGGGTACTTGGTGTGGGCTGAACCTGGTGTGAGTGCAGTAATATGAAAAAGAAGCCTATAGCAATTATTGAAACTGGTCTAATATAGCCCCACCTCAAGGCATGGTCAATAAAGGTTGAGGAAGTACCGTAGCATACTTCTCCCACTGAAGTCCCTCTCCCAAAGACATCTTTTTTTCTTTGTGAACAGATTCTCTGTGTTCCCAAATCACAATACCCTCCTTCCCACACCCCTGTGGCACACTCTCACCGTGCCCAGCTCAGCCATGAGTGCTCCTGTGCCACTTCACAGCCACCATGCTGGAGCTCAACAAGGGGTCAGTTAAGAGCAGAGTTGCTCCCTCATTGTGATGCAAAAACAAAGAACATGGCAGGAAGAGAAATTATACATAAACTGGCACTGTCAGAAGAAACCTATTTACTTTAGAGTCAATTTGCTTTCTGTGTCCCCAGCAAAAGAACAAGTTGCATCTCAAGAGCATTATGAAACGTGCATTGTATTGAACAGTGATGACCAAAACCAAAAATGACCTGAAAGAATAGAGGGCTTTAAATATTTATGCCACATTACAAATTATCTGTGCATTGCTCCACACATCAGCATACATGTTGCTAATTTTTAAGGGTGTATCACAGGCAAAAATCTGAGCTCTTCTGCACAAGTCCTCTATTGCAAAGCCAGACACAACTGGAATCTAAAACCAAAGACAGTCACACACAGAAAAAAAAAACACCCTACCCAAACACCTCAAAGCCAAATCAGAACATTAAGGTAAGTCTGCCTGTATAACATGCATGACTGCACAGAATCGAGAATTAGGACTAAAAGATACTTTCATGCAACTTGCTACCATGTAGATCTACCTCATTTGGGTTGCTGCTTTTTTTCAGAAGATGCTCTGGGTGACACAAAACACGGTCACATTTGCCCACCTCAGTTGTCAGCACAGGTTGACAGGGCTGCAAAGATGTGACTGGCTGCTATAGCCATGTGTTCCACCCCTGCTGTCCCAGCTGAAGCCTACTGAGAAAGTGGCCCAGGATGAGGTTAAGGGGAGGGTGGAGAACCCATGACACCCAACTTGTGTTTAACAATTTACATTATCTGTGAGGATGCAGGAAGGAAAAGGAGTGATAGAACAATGCCTCTGAAGGAGACAGGAGGACAGGAATTAGACTCATCAGGGTCACAATTTAAACACCAGTTTGAAACATTAAAAAAGAGAAGGAAAAACACAATGTCCCCACTTCCAACCAATTAAGACATAAAACCACCAACAAAAATTCCCTGAAATCTCATACTGTTCAAATCAATATGTGTTAGGGCCTTTTTTATCACTGTCTGGTTTCAACTCTTCAAGGGGATCTTGGTTTGCTGCTGCTAGGAAGTAGAAACTTATTTGTGTTCTACATAAAACCTGTGATGCATGTGCAGTCACAGGACTCTCAAACAGCACTTAAAGAAAAAGCAGGTTATTCTGCAAAAAGCCCAGCAAAATCAGAAGAATTGATAATATTACAATCTGTGTTCTCCACCGTTCTCTTGGGACACTTCCCCATAGAAGGTTAGGATGCTGTGCTTAATACTGCAAGCTCTTCCAAGGTATCTGCACTCTTATCCTGAATTACTTTTGTCATTAATATGTTCAATGGGTTTTTTGTTCATAACAATGTTTGGAATCAGAGAGAGATAAATAACAATGAAATAAAATAAAACCAACCAGAAAGTGAAGGTTTTCCTTTATTTTGGTTACATTAATAAGATTAGCTACCCTAGGAAATGAAAAACAAGATCCTTAGAGATTTTTTTTTTAAATAAGAGGTCAGGGAAAAGTGACTTGATTCACATTTATTTCACTGAACTTCTCACCTGTGAGGTAGATAAGATCTAAATATTGCACTCCAGATATTTGAAGACTATCTGTCAAACTGGTGTGGATGACAGTTCTCAACATAAAAAGGTGCATGCTTGGGACCATCAATCTTTGTCCTTTAAGACACCTAAATTTAGATCCCAAAAGCCTAACACCCCACCACAAAACTAACAGGGTGCCTCTGTACAGGCTTTATCACTGAAACCCCAAAAGATGTTAATCAAAACAAAACCAACTACAGCCCCACAACTTTTGGGTTCTATATTTATGTACATACAACAGTTTTAGAGTAAAAGAAATCCTTTCAGGCTGCAGACACTGAAGAAATAGCCGTTTGCTAGCACGCTGACTGGTCTAATTTTTCCCTCATGCTTTTATCTAACATATTTTACTTTTCCTGTGCCAAGTAAAATACAGTTAAGACCCTCAAGCAACAAAGCTTAAAATTGAAAAAACAGGGGGAAAAATATTACAAGTTTTCTATCTTTTGGGGTAATCCACTGGGAGTGGGACAGGGGAATAAATCTGCATGTTATTTCCAAAGGAGTAACTATTACAAAGTCAATGGGGGAAGATCTTAAAACAAAGGAGAAGTGGCATGCCAAAAAAAAAAATTAAAAAAAAATCTGTTGTTTTATATCATAGCTAAATTAAATGGTCATTTTTATCTCTAATGTTTTGGTTTGTTTAGCAGAAGGGTCGTAGTTTTGGAATTACTCTCATACAGAAAGTTATGATCTATTTGCAGGGAAGACAGGCGTTATGCAAGTTAAAAGCCTGATCTTATAGTAAATAATTCTTCCAAAAAGTGTCAGAAAAAAATATCTGTGCTATTTAAAGGGAGGCAAAAATGTAGGTTAATTTTATTTATTTTGGATAAGGTGAACACCTTAAAAGGGTCATGAAAAAATTTATCATTCGCTGAGCTGATAAATGTCCACTTACTTTGGAGACATATTTGTTAACATTGTGAGAAACATTAGCAGTGAGGGTCAGATGGTGACGTAATTGTACAGTGAGTGGAAGGAGTATCTGGTGGAAGTGTTCTTTAACTTTGGGCTCTCAACATTGGGTTACAATTGGTAGCAAATGGGAGGTTTTAAATGATATGTTTAAACTACTTTAATGACTTCCTCCTTCATGTTCGTAGTGTGTATTAGAGCTGAGTAAGTAAAGGAGAAGGGGCTCTCTAATAAAGCAAGTTATGTTTAATTAGACCTAATTCAGTGTCAAGTGGCAAGTGGATTGCACATGAGGTTACATCCGCAGCAATCTCCGCCTACGGCATGAAAAAACATTTAAAAATCGGGTTTCAGTAAACCCAAATAAATGAAAAATAGATGCTTGTACACACTAATGCTGCAAAACTGTCTGGTAACCTCTTTTCAGAAACCTCCAGTCCTAAAGAAACATCTCCAGACTGACACAGAACAGAGGGAGCAAAAAAAATTAAATTTAAAAAAAAAAATCCCAGTAAACCCAGATCACAAAACCAGAAATGTAAACACACCTATAAAGCACACATAGAGCTGTAAGAGAACATCCATTCAGGCAAAGAATTTTAGATGATTCTCTTTCCTGCTGTATGTGGGATTCCCCACTACAGCCTCGTGCCAGAGCCCAGAAGGTCTCTTCCCTGCCTGACACTCATTTCCCACAGTCAAGAGGAAAGCAGAGATGAACCCCAGTGCTCCCCACACCGACACACGCACTGGACACCACGAACTTTGAGGGTGATCACACCAGACTCAAACAATTTCAGCAGGTTCATAAGCTGCAGTGTGACAAAATTGCTGCATTACAGAACAAATGAATGAAGATAACTGGGAGACTCACTGTAATTATACCGTAAATATGTTACTATTGTAAGCCAGCAACAACAGCAGCGACAAAAAAAATTCCTAAGCATTCACAGCATGTCTATGTAAGAGAGATTTTCCACTATCAGACCCATAGCATCTTGCTTTCTAAAATACAGAACAAGCTAACAAAAAAAAAAAGTGGCAAGACTCTTGCAATTTCAGGCAGCTGTTCAGGTAAAACTAAAGCCAGGAGATTGTTTATTTTAATAAAGCTATTATATGTGCAGCTCCAAATTAGGAATGGCAGGAGACTAGGGGATGCCTAAACCATCACCACCTGTTTGCCCTGAAAATCAATTAAAGTCACACTATCACAGCAATCCCTTCTTAGCTAATAAAAGTTATACAGCTTCAACATGCGACTTTAGGTGCTTGGTGGGAATGTGCCTGAAATCTAAATCCTTGGTCTCACGTTACTTCGATGCTCAACGCAACTCTGAAGTAACCACTGTAAAAGTTGCCTTTTTAGGGTTAGAGAAGGTGTTGAGGGAAAAAAAGAGATCCCAAAATGCTGTTTTGATGCAGCGGATTGAACCAATATTCAGTAAATTCTAGCAATCCAGCCAAGAACATTATATAGAGTTTTAAGTAGGAGAAAACTGAAGTCCTTTATGACACATGCCTGTTCAACATATTCTGTGCTGCAGCACAGATCCAACTTTACAAGTTGAAAGCAAGGGCAGTAGAGACATCCCAAGTGTTTTAGTAATTAAACGAATATGCATAATGAACCATATGCCCAAAGGGCCTGTTCTTCATGTGGGCCAGATTTTTGTTTGAATTTTTAATTTTTATATACAGATGAAACATTTCATGTAATATAGCAACAGTGCAAAGGAACACGCTATGCAGGAAGGGAAGGAGGAACTACCCATGTGAGAACGATCAGAATACACTTGATGAATTCTGCTCCTCAATTTCCGATTCAGAGCCAAGAGGGCTTTTTTTTTTAAATAAAAAAAAAAGTAAAAAAAATCCTCTTCTCCTTTGAACAGCTGTATTAGTCATCTGCTCAAAGTCTAGGAAAGAGGCATTAAATACATGTATATTTATATAGGTCATATTTATACACTTCTATGTGTGAAATGGATTATATACACCAACACATTTAGATGCTGCAAGACTAGCGAAAACACGGAGGCTGTCAAATTAAAAAGCTTCTGATGCACCAGAAAAAAACCCTACAGGATGGCTCTCTGTTCAGCAGGACCCATCGTGTTGTGTGAGCTGGGGTGAAACAGGACACACATCTGTCTGTGAAACGGATGGGCATTTTTAAAAAGACAGGTCAAATTCCACACTTGTCACAATAACATCACCTTACTGTGAATGTGAGGACGTTAATATTCAATATTAAATCTCCCAATTTCTCTGGGGTCAAAAAGTGCTTCTCCTTTCTCAGTAACACTCACCCCTTGTCTGTCCCTTGCTCGTAAAGAGCTTGTCCAAGCAAAAGCAGCATCCCTTGCAAACATAAACCACTGTAATAGGTTAAGTCCTCTAAGCCAGCAGCAAAACCATTTGATGCTAATTTTCGAATAGCTGGAGTACACAATAATCACCTGGGTCTTTCAAGTGGTTCTGATCCACTGGACAGATTTCCAGCTTGCTTCATAAAACCAGCGACGGGGGGCACGTAGTTGTCAGTGTGGACATGTTGTTTAAGTAGCTGAGGAAATCTTTCCTGCATGAGGAGAGCTCCAGATAGCGGAGTCTTTTATATATATATATATATATATACACACACACACACACAATTTAGGCTCTATGAATCAAGGGAAAATCAAATCCTCATCAGGTTCAGGGAGGGAAAGAAAAATTTTGGGGTAAATAGCAGAGTGCTTCACAGTAGCTCAGACCTAGCACTGCACTTAGATAAATAAGCAGTACCACACACACTAGCAGTGGTCGCTACACTCATTGCCTTGGTACCACAGCAATGCAGTGGGGAAACGCCAGCTGTGCTCTGAGGGCTGCAGGCAACACTGTGATCCACTTTAGAACTGAAATGGTGACTTTTCCTCAAACTTGGTAAGTTCAACTTTTCACGGGACTTTGGGAGTTCCCATCACGAAATGTAAATGGCAAGGCAAGTAAGAATGGTCTGGTCCCCAACCCTTAAAGTATTTAAAAGCTGAAATAACAAAGTTGTTTATAACGGCATTTGTTGGTCTCAGTCCTAATTCAGGGTTCATGGCTTTGACATTGCCTGGTTTACGTGATCTAGTGGTCTCCATGGAAAGAGAGATAAACTTCAACGGCTGTCAGAAGGCAAAAAATTGACAAGGAGCATCACCTTTCCTGACTGTTTAAATCCTTTAAGGAAGTGTTGGAGCAATTAGAGAGGGAGTCTAATCTTTGCAGAGTGCATTAACACTCTCCGACCTCCCAGACAATAGATCAGACCTCAGACACATAATGCTTCCCTAAGGCTTTTTAACCAGAGCATTTGATCTCATAGTCACTCTGTATGCTCTACTATAGGTATCAGCATGTAAGACAGTATTCATTGGGCACTAAAGGATTGCTATCTCTGCTAGAATTCATACAACTTTTAAAACAGAAAGCAGGAAAAGCATTGCAATCCATGCTGTTGCAGAATACTGCTTCCCAGAAAAAAAAAAATTAAAACAATCCAGAGTAGCTCTGCAAAATGTCTTCATTTTTATTAATCTCATATTTCCTTTCTGTTTATTTCCCAGCTTTGGAATATAAATCTATTTTTTTAAAAGCCCAGATTAGGTTTTTTTTTATTCATGGAAACAGTTATCTGATAGCAATTTCAAAATGCTTCATTGTTTAACCCCCGTGGAGGGACTTGAGGGAAAGGGAATTAGGAAGACAGGTCTAGTTTATTAAGGAAATTGAAATATATCATTGCAAATAATTTTCCCAAATGTGTACACGGAAGTATCTGGGGAAGTTTTCTTAACTGCTAGAACAAGTCATCATCTAATTCCTGATGGGCATGTTCAGTTAAAAAAAAAATTATATATATAAAATGGTAATATTACTATATCAATTATGCATTCCCCATTTAATATTCTAAACATTTTAAGAAAATTTGCTTAGTGCATTTTGTTAATGGAATTAGGCTTCCTTGCCATGACATTTTGACAGAGGCCACATCTGAACAGTTCTCATATGGAAAATGCATAATGGGATTTTAAGACCAGCTAACTGGATTCCCACCCACAGCTAAACAACGGGTGCTGCAGTCTCACTAAGCAGCATTTTATTTCACCCCCCGCGCAATGTACTTGAGGTACACCACTAGCTAGCAATGCTTTATATGAATGTCTTAATACTTTGTATTAGCTGCAGGATCTTGTTTTACTTTTCTAGAGGTACACAAAGTGCCTTTTGTGCAGTACCTGCATTGCACACAGTTTTTTGCTGCTGTTTAAATGTGCATCTCAAATTTGTCAAGCCAAGTGCACCACAAATGACAAAAAGGTCACATATACCTAGTATATTTAAAACAAACAAGCCTTCAAAGTCAAAGTGTAATGCAGTTATTTCTAATCTGAGCAAACAATAGGCTGCATCTAATGAAAGTTGACAATCGGCTTTGATACAGAGCTGTGCAGCTCCTCTGTTCCATTAAAAGATGAAAGCTGAAGGGAAGTACAGAAGACAGCGACTTCTCCCAAAAAGCAAGCAGAAAGTTCTGAACCTGAGCTAGCAGAGTAGATAAAGGCTGGTTTAGAGGAGGCTTTTGCTCACACATGACACTCATCTGTCAGCATACACGCTGACTTTACATGGGTAATGTTAAAGCTAAAATAAATCCGCGTAGACGACTAGTACAAAACACTACATGCTTTGCATATTTATTAACACTTCTCAAAATCACAGCACTGCCTTTAAGAGAGGAAAAAAAAAACCCCACAAACACCTGAAACCAAACTAAGCTTGGCGACAGGGTGACTGCCAGAATTAAGAGTAACAGATTTAATTTTCATGAAGTTGTGGGGGAAGCAATCAAAACTCTATTGATAGCAGTGTAATCCTTTACTGTAGCAGTAGTTAAACTTATTATTAATAGTATGGGGTTTGAAAAAAAAAGGAAAAAGGAAAAGAGGAGGAAAAAAAAAAGAAGCAAAATATAAGGGACATATCCTGATTTAGGGTATTTTTATTGCTACCCTTAAACAACCTGAAAACTTCCTGGTTGCTTAAGACTAACCTCTGAGTCAAAACACATCTTAGTTGGTAGTGATGAAAAGTAAATCCAAAAGAGAAAAGGCTCTTGAAAAATGTATTTGCTCGGTAGCGTCTATACTAATCCCCTTTTATTTCAGATCTTGTAAAGGATCCAACTCATTTAAAAACAAAAGTAAAAGCAGCCCCACAAGTAGAATGCCTCAAGAGAAACCCCTCAAGGTGCATCTGTCTCCATCATAAAACCAAAAACGTTGCATTACCTTCAAATAGGAAATTTCTTCCAGTTGTCAAGATTTCTGCAACTGGTGCTAGATTAGCGCTGAGAGAACAGGGGAATTAAATTAAAAATATAATAGTTCAAGCAAGAGAAAGAAAACCTGCCAGAAAAATCTGACAAAAGCCTGAACACCAGAGCTGGCTCATTCGTGAGGGTCCATCGCCACCTACAGGATTTTCTTCTTTTTTCCAGAAAACTTGCTGCTCCTATTCACGCAGGATTTTGCCCCAAAATTAGGATAGAGATTTTTTTAACTGATTTTAAATAACACAGGCTCACTGAAGTTAATGGAGTGACAGTGATTTAACCCACCTACGGGCATGTCTCTATTTCATCCCTCATTTTAGAAGAATAAAAACTCCCTGCGTGTTTCAAGGGACTGTTCTCAGCTTACTTGTCTTAGAGGATTTGCTATCTTAAAAATAAAAGCAAACCCCAAACAAACAAAAAAACCCAAACCAAACCCACAAAATGCTTGCATCGTTGCTCCACCAATGACAAGGGACAGAACAGATATCATCCACAACCTTCTTGCAAAACTAAGTGCTTCAAAGTATTTTCTAAGAGGTGCCAGGTCAAAGTAATGTGAATAATGAGACAAACCCAAGCAGATGGTGACTGAAAGGAAATCAATACACCTGAGGTTCTGGGGGAAAAAAGCACTAAGAAAGTAAAGGAATTTTTTACTTTTAATGACAAATTTCACTTCCCAACACATGCCTTTTCCATAATAGATACCAGGGCTTTGGGCTGAGCTGTATACATTTTTTCATACCACTTGCACAGTGCAAATCCATGCCAGACTTCAGGAATTTTACACATAAGCTTCTCAAATTCTAGTATTTCTAAGTGTAAGTAGCTAGTCTCTCTCATGCTGCTGTTGAAGAAGTCTCACACAGATGCAGCATTCATTAAAACTAGAAAGCTAATTTCATCTTTGTTTATTCAATTTCTTATCTATGAATGAAGTGAACTTTCAGGAAAGCCAACAGGCAAATTGGGAACATAAAAGTGACTGGATCCTGATCTGGAACACCGCCTCTTTAGGAGAAGATAAACTAGCAAATAGCTACAAATGAATTATTATTTTTCAATCTACCAGTCAACTGCTAAACATTACATATTGCTGCTCCCTCACAAATTCCCAAGACATTTTATCTGAAGTTCCCCTGAAGAATCTAAACCTGCCAAAATACAGACACCAAAAAGAAGGAAAAGCCAGATTTCAGACAGTGTGCACTTCAGCCTTTCCCATATTTTTGGTCGCAAATTCCAAACGTTGGGATGTAAAGTAACAGTAAGAACCATGAGCAAAATTCACCTTGGCCACATGCAAGTTTTGCAGGTCCCTTAGAAGAGTAAAGGAACCAGAGCTGCCTTTGTAGATAGGGAATTTGTCTTTTAGAAGAGAGTTACGTAATACTCAAAGACCAAGCAAAAGACATAATTGAATGGTAATCTGTGATTAGTCTCGCAGCTAGGAGAACACAGCATATCTGCTAATGAGTGGTTAGAAACAGGAGTTCAGCAATGTTAAATATAATAATAAAACTAGCAACAGGCAGTAGTACTATTTTAATCTGCTGGACAAGGCAAAATAAATACAAGATATTAAAAAAAAGGGCAGAAGTACAAAACAGTGTAAGATCAACAATGATCTCTTACAAAACTTCAGAACTTTGAAAGACGTGAGACGGATATTAGGGAGGGGGAAAAAAAAGGGGGCGGCTTCATAAATCAAACAGCTAAAGTACAAAACAATATAGCAAAGTCTAGCCAGACCACAAAGAGGGTTCGCTCTTCATAAACATCAGATCAGGCAGCTAAAATTATTACCAAAGCTCTCTTGTAACTGTCACCTGTGGTGGGTATAATTACAGGCTACTGCTGCAAGCACGCCCACGTCATATGGCAATAAAAGGACCTACAGCTTGCCAAGACCAGGCAGACAATGGAGAACATACACCACCTGACGAGAGCCCAAAAAGATCAGCCAGGGAGACTAATAAAAATGACGGCTTCGAAACAAATGACAAAGCTTCCACCACACAGAAAAGAAAAAAAAGGGGAAAAAAGGGGTGATATCAAATTAGCTGGAAATGCAAGCACAGAGTGGCTCTCCAACAGGTCACAACTGGAGCAGAAAGGCAGGCAGGACTGTCTGTGGATGCATTCAGTTCAGGTTTTAGCTAGGGAAAAAAAGCCCTTTGTCTTTAGGGTTATGGTGGGGTTTTTATTAGATAAAATGTTTGCACATTCGGGCTTGGCTTTGTGGGCTGTCATTAGACAGCCAAACAGATGAAAACTATCTATTTCTAATCCAATTCTGGAGACACAGATATTTAGATACACGTATCTTAATAGAGGCACCTTTTAGGGATACATCACTATGAATTTCTCATTGCCTTACTTCTTCACTGGATGCCTGCATACACATCCCTGCTGACCACCTCTACAGTAGCTTATTCTCCCTCAGAACTGGGCTTTTACCTGAATGCTTCTATTAGGAAGCTGAACACACACAACCAACACATTAAGTGGCTTTACCATCGATGCAAACCAATGTAACGCAATCACAGAGCGAGGGAGAGGCAGGGGGATTTGGATATGTCTCATCACCAGGGCTGAGGGGATCGTTCCTGTATGACACATGCAATTTTTGAGCAGAGAAAGCTCTAATATCACTCACAAATATAAGCACAACTTAGATTTAATGTGAAAGGAAGCTCCACAACCCCAAAAATCAAGGGACTCTCTGCAAAGCCTAAGTGCCTTGTTAAGGAGGCCCAGAGGAAATGAGTATCACTCCTCCGATGCAAAATATGGATTTGTTTTTATTTTGGAACGTTTCACTGGTAAAAAGGAAGTTCCCCAAGCTGGAAACATAAGACCACCTATCCTTTTTAGAGTTGAAAAAGGATATTCATACTGCTCAGCTCCATCTCACCCCAACTCCAAAGCTTCAAACTTTGCTTTTTAAATCTTGTTTATTGTGTTGTCAAGCTTCTGAGTGGTTATTTCCCTATTAACTTTGTCCTTGTTTGTTCTTGCATTTTTGAAAGAGCTGGAAATAACATGTGTTTACTTTGCTGTGTGTCTCTCAGCATCATCAATATCACTGTTGCTATTCCAAGAATTTTAACTGCTGCAGCAAAGCGAAGCCTGGGATCTCGAGCTTAAACCGTATTCCCCTCAACCACAGAAGAATAATACTGGAAAACGTAACAATTGCTGGGAGAATGGGTAAGCCCATCTCCTTTAATTGTCCAGAGAAGCCTGTTTCTCATCTGAGCAGTTACTTGCATGTGTCAGGTAACGTGCTCCTAACGGCTCCGCATGCACAAGCAGTGAAATTTTCACAGGCAGCATGGAGGAAGCAGGATGTAAATGTTTCCTCTGTCATTAGGAAAATGCTTTTACTGGGATATAATAGCTCGAAATAAAAACATACCCCTGGATCCTGCCTTTTCACCAGAGTTCAAGATAATAATTTGAAAGACGTGCCTTTGCCAGGGATTTGGGGGGGGGGGGGTGGGGAGGAGGGGGAAGGGGAGGAAATGTTAGGGGCTCCAACGAATTACTTACTAGGTCAAATTCCTGAAGCTCTGCCGCTCACCGTTCCTCCAGCACTAGCTCTAGCCTTAAATATCAACAAAATGTTGTACCAGAGTGTTATTTAACAAATAGCTCCTCGATTTAAATAGGAACTGCATTTGTCCCTTTGCCTACTGCTTCTTTAAAACTCTAGCAAAACACACACTGGAAATGGGCTGAGAAAAGCCCTTAGCAAGAGCTCTACAGTAAAGCGGAAGTGAAGACCATCTCTTTTGCATTAATACTGCTTTTTTTTTTCCTAAAGCTTTTTCTTTTTTCAAGTTCCCTATTCAGTGTTTGAAGAATACTCATTCTTCTCTCTTTAGGATTACATCTATTCATTTTATTTAGCTTTTTAATGTGGAGACATTTTAATCTACCATTACTTTAATGCTGTTCCCGAACAGTTTGGGAACAATGATCTGTATTTCGTCTTCAGTTATGAGGGGAAGGAAAAAGAAAAAAGGAGAAAAAAAAAGGCTATATCCTTCTCATCAGTTACACATGTCGTCATGGTAGGGTGGTTTGTGCTTTGTATCAGGGTGCTACTTGTTCAAAACTAGCAGATAATTCATGGGGAAAAGTAAGAAAGATTTTAGGGAATCTCACGTCAGGGCACATCTTTCTTCCTCACTCTATAGCAAAGTGAATTATTGCTACTGACTAGTAAATCATGAGCAAAGTCTCAGGGAAAATTATCCTCTATCTTCTGCTTGGTTGGCCAGAGGTCCAAGAGATGCTTGGTGACTTGGTCGCTATCCTAAGTTGTTTGGATTTCAGAGCTGTTACTGGTGTCCCTTCTCCACAGATTCCTCATGTTCCCTTTATTGACATACAACTCCCCTCCCACCAAGGAGGGAAAAAAAAAATCATTTTGTGTTGCAAAACAATGCACGAGTTAAATTGGATGGTTTACCCATATATTGTTGTCATGTCCAGGCCTGAATTATGTTCAGTACAAACAGGACGGGAACATTTTGTGTTTTGCCTGGGAAAGTCAAACCATAACAGGCAGGAGACACTTATCCACATGCAGAGTGAAAGATTTACTCCAAGTTAACTCCAAAAGGTTCAGATTTTGACTTTCCTGAGGGACAAGAACATTTCCCTCTTACTGATACGCAATCAGAGGACACTGTCAACAAGTTAATGGCCTTCTGCCTGTAGGTCATGAGTATAAACATACTCCAGCTCAACAAGGGATTTGAAACTGTTCATATCTAGTAAGAGGTTTGGTGTCTCCTCTATGAGATGAGTTTAACTGGGCTCAGATCCAGCTCCCGTATCACAAGCTGAAGTAGCAGGGTGTCAAACAGCACATGCAGCTGAGATGCCCAGGAGTTACAGGCTGCAAAGTCTAAACTATCTATCTCAGCTGCTATCCCAGATTAGGCCTGAAGCAAACTGGCACAGTGATGCACATACAGACAGTGCAGCCTCACCCATCCTGTCCTGCAACTCCTTGGGCTTCCAGTTCCCACAACCCAAGAGGCCAGCACACCAAAATAAGGGGCATCCTCCAGCTCTCTCTGGATTTAAAAAGCTTTGGGGATCTTAATTGAGAAGGAAACCCAAATCTCACCTCTGCAGTGAGGAGCTCAAAAGCTTAAATTTGGGGTTCCTGCTGCATCCACAACTCCCAGTAGTTCTGATGGGCATCCACAACCTCCAGTGCTTCCCTACTCCTGCATCAGCTGGGTTTTTGGGAAGCCCAAACTTCTCCAAAACCATCCCACACCTGTCACCTTCCCAGCTGCCCACCATTAAACATCCTCAGTCAGCGTGACGAGAAACTCCACATTTCCAACATATTCCATTGCATCACCACATAGTCCTTCCTCCCCTCCTGCTACTAACCCATCATCAAATAATTATCAGACACACTGCAATGTCACTGCAAAATAACTAAATACTGCCCGTGCTCGCTGCATTGCTTGGCTTGGCTGGCCCTGGCTTCCAGCTAGGGCTGAGCCTGAAAAATAGCTCCCACCTGTACCCACCCTGGCAGCAGCCTTGCTAATCAAGAAGCCTAAACCTGATATAGTGGGACACGCTGCCAGTAAAAATGAAGTATGTTGGCATGGGTGAGCGTGCAGGGACCCTGAAGCAAATCAGCAGCAAGCACTGCCAGTCACAGCAGAGGTGCTATGGTGGCTGGTTTCCCATCGTTTGCCTGATCCCGTCAATGTCTCTCACAACTATCATGTGAACTTAAAAGAAAAAAAAAGAAGATTGTAAAAATTCCAGTCAATATATCCTTTTAATTTCCACCAGATTATAGTTTTTTTTTAATGCAATTACTGTAATTTCATTAAATGACATAATTACCATTAATGCAGAGAAAACTGTCAATAGAAGGTGTAATTATGTTGTATGAAATCACAAGCACAATGTGCAATGATGCATAATTCTTCTCGAAAAGCATCCTGTGACTAAAATTAACTTTTAAAATATTTTTAAAATAGGTATTGTTCAGTAAGAATGATTCAGTTATCAGGGACTTAACTTCCACAACCAGGTAAGAAGGGGGAGCAGTGCAGGGAGTGTTTGCACATGGAAGGAAGGACCAGAAATGTGGTTTAGAAGTGCATCGGAAAGGTTAGAACACAAGTTTTTGTATGCACAAGTGGGAAAAACAAACAGCTCATGATTTTACACAGGCACACAAGGTGCCTCGGAAGCAGACATTCCCCTAGGCACATTTCACCATGCACCTCCAGCTTCTTGGACACCAGCAACGCCATGTGGAAGTGATGATTCAATGGAGAAAAGCGTGACAAGGGGAAGGGGTGATGAGGACCAGGCTAAAAACACATTCACCCTGGAAACTGGGAGCAAATTGTCCAGGGTAGGATATGAAGAGTGTCAGGCACACAAGCAGAACCACACAGGGAGGTACTAGGCTATGTCTCTGGGTAATTTCAAAAGACAGACATTTTAAGAGACATGTTTCAGGCAAAATGCAATGTATTGGGTTGAATAGAGAGATAACTAAATCAGAATTAATCAGAGTAGAAGGCTTAAAGACCTTTTTGGTCTTAAAAATCTAAAAATATCTCCCCCCCATCCTGAACTGATTGAGGAGAACACATGGACAAAGTCTTTTAAAATCTTTCCTGGTATATAAACACTGCTAACTCTAAAGGCAATGTTTTCCACATGTGGGAATATTCCTGATATTCCCAGGAACACGCAAACATGCGTGTCCATTTTCCACACCAGACAAATGATGAAACATACACTATAAAGAATGCAGAAAACCTACATGTGACACTTTCCCCCAACCCAGGAGGACTTTTTCCAGAGTTTGTGTAACCCATGCTTTGCACTAAACCTTCTGTGCACAGAGTAGACACTGCCAAAACTGAAATTTTGCTTTTCGCCTCACCTCCCTTTTCCAACCCTCTTTCCAAAGCCTCTCAACCTGAAGATTTTCTGATTTTACTTGTTTGTGCCTAAGCAGGGCCAATCAGTGTCCTCTGCATCTATATAATGAAGTCAGGATAAAAGTCATCAGATTAAAACCTTGGAATGTCAATGAAAAAAATATTATTTCATTTTTAAAGCACAAAAAACCCTGATCTCCTCTCACCATTACAAACTAATAAAGAAATTTAGCTTGGGATGATGCATCTTATCCAAGTGAAAACGTCATGACAGGATTTTTCTCAATCACTTGTGTTCTGCCCATGCTGTCCTCAGCTCCTTCCCTCTTTCTCTGCACACCCAGAAGCAGCACCTAAATCCTCATTGCACATGGGAGCTGTCAGCTCTCATGGGGAGGGAGAAGACTGAAACATGAAGGTGTAAGGTACCATGTCCTCACCTATTGCCATGCTCTCATGATCTCACAAGTATTTGTGATCATTCTATCTTCTGTGGCATTGGCTTTGGCTTGACTGCTTAAGAAAACAAAGTTCACATGATTATATTGTCTGTTTGTCCTCCTCTCTTTATTCCTCCATACTCCTTTCTGCAAGGACTACCTGTACAGGGAAACCAAGGGCAACAAAACAGGGGAGAGGAGGTCCCAAGGGCCACCCAATCTCTGGGATTATCACACCATGTTAGGGGTTGGAAGGGACCTCAAAAGATCATCTAGTCCAACCCCCAAACACAGTGAAGGTATGTGGAGTATATAGACTAAAGTCACAATGGATATTGCCAGTGAGACAACAAGACAACATCCGTAAGAATAAAATAATAATTCATTTTATGGTTTGAGGGCCTGCCCAGCACTTAAACTACCAGCCATGGTTTCATAAACCCAGCTGAAAAATGGGTGAGAAGCTTTGTGCATCTTCCTCACCCCTGGTGTTCAGGGTCAGCTGCCAGCAGGTCATCAATAAGGCCAATTCTGGTACAGGCTAAGTTGATACAGAGCCTGATATTGAAGGTATATTGCTGGCTGGGGAAAGATGATCTTAAAGATGCAGTATTTGGTATATATTTACCCTGTTAAGAGTGAATCCTACATACAAATCGGGGCAAGGAGGGATGCTGCACCTACCACGCTGTCTGCATATTTTCAATACTACGAACACACATGCTGGAAGTAGTGAGAGAGATACATAATTAGCACTTCATTTTAAGTGCCAGAGCGGAATTATTTCCATATGGAAAAAATCAGAGAGACTTAAATTTTGGTTTGTAGAAGAAACCTGCAGTAATTATTCTTAGAGTTCTGTATGTTTATTCCTTCCCCACTACCCACTTTCTTTCAGGAAACGAGGAATGTTATGGTATCTAGGAAAGATGTTAATAGCCTGTAACTTGTAACCTACTCATTCTCCCTTTCACTATGAATTGGTTCCTTTTTCTGTAGACCCATTTTCCCACCTTTTTATTTTTCTGCCTATCCACCACTTCTGAACTTCTCCTAAGTCTGGAAAGCTGAAGTTCACAGCTGCAACTTCACTAGTATTTTGGAGCACAATCTCTTAAGAGCAAAACTCTTAAATACATGCTTAGATTCTTGCTGTCGGGCAATGGTACGATGTTGGCATTGACATTTTATATGTAACTCCCTTTCCAGCCCCAGTGTGTCTGACCTCCCAATTCCCTTGTGCGCAACCACAGCACTCCCTTGCACAGCCATACCTGCTTCAGCAAGGTACCAGCTGCTCTGCTCTCCACCAGCTCTTGAACCATTAACTTTAGATATGATCTAAACAAGCTTCGAGCAAGAGAAAGAAAAAAATAATACAGAGAAACAACCCTCTCATCCTACCTACTCTTATGTGTCAGTCATCCTTCTAACCTGCAAGGTGAAAGACAGCTCCTCTGCCTTTGCTCTAGAGCTTCTTTCAATCAGGGATGGTCCACTTTACTCATCTGTAGAAAATACACTGAAGTGTTTTCCTCAAAAGAACCTTTACGCAACTTATAATTCACTGACTGTAAAAGGGGGAGAAAGTGTTGGAGATGTGGCTGTTATATTGCTTAATAAACACTCAACTCAAAAACTAACTTTCTGCATGCTGGACCACCACAAACAATTTTGCAACCTTTAATGGCATGCCAAACATTTCAAGCATGAAGAAAATGTCACACCGCAGAATAAAAAGCAGGCAAAACCTTTTTGTGCTTGAGTGGATTATGAGAAAACTGCAAATGGGGTGTTTACTACCAAGAGGAAAAAGGAGGGAGCTGAAAAGTGGGACAGGCAGGTGGAGAACTTGGCTTTCTGTTTGCAGAACTCACTGACCAGCCTTTTCCTTTTCTCTCTTTTGTTTTTTTTTAAAGGTATGTATTATTACCACCAAGAAAATACCTTTGCAACAGGAGGTGTCAGCAGAGCTGCTTAAGTGCCGTAGGGACACAGACATAGCAGGACACATTGGTAGCCTGCAGTGAAGTGCAACCTCATTTCAGTGGAGGATGGAAGACACGTCAGCACATTGCATCACTGAATTCAAAGCCATCTCTCCACATCACCCTCTTGGCCATCATCTCCCTTCTCTCCTACCACCCAGGTACCACGTTTTTAGAAACATCCAGGCTTATCGAATGGTCACAGCCTTTACAAGGTGGCATCACCCACCATGAACATAGGTGTCCTCAGTGCCAGTTGGTGAACACCTCTGCACTGAGCAAAGAAAGGCTGTTCCTGAATATTTAATTTCCATCCCCATCAGGCCCAACGTGGCCCAAGCTGCCTTGAAACCCACAGCCCTGCAGCCACGTAGCCAACAAATACCAGTAACAGCAAGCGATAAAGGGCTTTACACCGGTAGAAGGCACAGTAACACTTGAGATCTTATAACATTCAGCCTCATGTAATAAAAGAAGAAATCCACTTACCACAAATGCTATCATGCTCTTTACCGTGGACTCCCAGAGAAAGCAGCTCCGAAGGAATTGTATTGTATTCCATATTGCCATGGTGATTTTTTTCACCCGATCAACATTTCTTGATAAGATCTGATAAATATTGAGTGGGAGGAGGGGAGGAGAAGAGGAGTTTAATCAAACACTCTAATATCCTACTATTCCTTCAGAAACAGGGATAATTTCAGCTACAAATGCATGCCAAGGCACATATTACAAATAAAGCTTCTATTTCAGAGACACTCTCCAGCTCGTCTGCTTACTGATTACACCCAAACCTTCCAGATTTTCCTCATCCCTTAGAAAAAAAGAGGGAAAAAAAGCACATCTCGATGCCAAAGCTAAATAAAATAGTAACACAAACCTACCTTCATTCCTCTTCAATTCTCAAAATATAGCAATGCCTCAGGAAAAGGGCCAGAAAAAAAAAATGTAATCAAAACACTGAACCTCTTCTCTACGTGTTTTGGATAAGCCCATAGAGATCAATAGGAAATTTTAGCCTTATTATAGGGCACCTTTACATTAAAAAAAAAATATTATGGCCATTGTTTTAAAAACCTACGGAGTTTAAAAAAAAAATAAAATTTAGATGTTGTTTCTTCTTTCCCAAAGAAGGGCATAAGGCTTTCATTGAGCTTTAGGTGCTGCGAACTGTGCAACACCCACAACTATCATTTTCCCCACAAACAAACCTTTTAACACATCGAGAAACACACGGAGTTTACGTGTGTTCAGCAGAAATAGATTTTCTCCTTACAACCATCCTACAGCAACTAAAACCTTTCCAAAACCAATGCAAGATCTCAGCCTGGAGACTAACTTCACCTTCTTAGAAAATTTGCGGTTCTCCTCGGTGAAGCGCTTCTCTCGGGGCTTGAACGTCCTAATACTTGCTTTTACCTAAAAAAAATAAGTAAAATAAAGATGTCATGGAGTTTTAGTTGCATTATTTCAACTTTGTACTGCCAGTGTTGATTAGGCATTTCAGGAGCTTTCACTTTTTTTCAGCCTCTACATGACTTAGGAGGAGCTGCAAAGGAGAAGGTGGATGAGTTAAATTGAGCTCCCTTCAGCAAGAGCAGAGCTGCTGTGTAGCCCACGATGGCCTTAATAAATAGGATTTAACTCGGTAAAAGGCTGTAGGGCATAAACAATTGAGACTGACTCAGCCACCTAAAAACTAAGTGCACCGTGTCCATGCCTCATTAATTTTCCTGTCAACACCCTGGGAAGAGAACATGGTGGGTCAGCTTTTTGGGGAGGAAGTAGGTGTTAAAAGTAATGTAGAATAATTTGAACGTTAAGCCCTTTTTTGGCTGTTTGAAATGTAGCAGTGGTGTACAGCAACCGGCACCTCCTTCCTGTAAGGTGCTTGTGGTCACCTGTCAGTCCAGATATGTCTCTGCCTTATCCCATCCACACCAGGACCAGCCACCACGAACTCCAATATCCCAACAGTTCTCCACCCAGGGCACAAAACACTCCTCTAGCACCTGATGCAACCAGGATTTTTCCTGCTTGGCTCCTAGCTTTTAAAGGATCACCCCTTCCCCCTGGTCCTTTCAGATTCACACATTTCTTACCCCGGCAAAGAGAAAATATCTCCACTTACAGGATTAAATAGGACATCCAGCTCCAAGTAAATTACTCCTTTAGAAGCACGTTCCAAGTCTTTATTCTTCAGCGTGTAACAACTTTGTTTACCGTTTCTAATCTATAGTTTGAGGGGTAGAAAAAGCATCAATATTTTCCCAGCTGTAATTCACAAAAGACACTACAAATAAATAAATAAACAAACTGCAAGCACAAAATAACACACCCCCTCCCCAAGCCCCGATAATATATTTGGAGCCTGAAATACAAAATGATCGTTGGATTAGAGACCTATAAAATTGCAGATTAAATCTCTTATGGTCCAACTTTAATTTACAGACCTTGTACTTTATAGTAGAGCAGCGCACGCAATAACCAGTCTGAAAATTCTGCCCTGGAAGCCAGTGAGTTGATGGGAAGTAATCAGCCTCCGTTATTGCAGGTTTAAAATGGGATTTTTCTTCCAAAGTTCAGGAAAAGAGCCACAAAACTCCTCACCTACCTACTGCACACTCCAGTACACAAGCTCATTTCTTAACGCTTAGTTTATTGCAAGATTGTCAAATTATTACCCAGGAAACAAACACAATCCAGAGAAATGAATCAGCTTAAGTGGAGCAAATGCTAATGCAACAAATGCTCAAAATTAACTAATTCATGTAATTCCCCCACCCCACCTCGGAATTTCAATACCATTTCCATGCCCTAATCCACCGGTTGGCCCTATCGCATTAAACATCTATTAAAAAAAACAACAAACCCAACAAACCAACAAAAAACCTCCCTCACCATTTTGTAAACTATTTGGCTCAAATCAAAAGCATTCTCTCTTCAAAAAGCGATGGCAGAAATGTATTTATTATACACAGTAGGATATGTATTGATTAAACATTTGGCTTTTTAGGAAGCAGACCAGTTAATTCTAAACAGCAGTAACATAAAAAAACTGCAGCTTACCAAAAAAGCTACATTCAGGGACGGTAATGATCAAAGATTAAAGATAACGGAGGACAGTTTGGGGCATGAAATTGCAACCATATTTAAAAATGCTATTGCTGCTCTGGCATTTAGGAGAGGTGCTCATATAAACCATGGCAGAAGTGAGTAAAGGGGGGGGGGGGGAGGCATAATGGGAACCAAGTCATTTCACAAGACAAGGGAAAGGTTACTTCTCATCCCAATGTTGCTCCACCCTTTCTCTACCAAACAACTTAACCAGGAAAATCCACCTACTCGTTGACAACAGTTGAAAGGGAAGAGGGCTCTCACAAGGACCAACTTTGCATCCTCAGGGGTATCCAACCAGGAACTCCAGCTTTTAGCTATGTTCACAACCAAAGCTTTGCATAACAGGATGCCAGAGGTTATGCAGGCATAGATGGAATTTACTTAATAAGAATAAATACAACAGTAATAGGCACTACACTAAACTGATCATGAAGCACCTCTGCTTTCACTGCAGGAGAGCACACGAAGGGTAGGAGTTGGCAACAAAGGATGCTGCAGCACCCAAGAAAAGGGTAGGCAAAAACCTATTTTGCAGACCAGCAACTCCAAAAGAAAAGAGCTGCTGTAGTGACCAGCTCCTCTTCTAGGGATGAAGAGACTGGCATCAGAAGGTCCTCATGCCAACTGCCACATTGTCAGCCCACTGCAGAAGATTCTGATGTTTCAGGAGTTTTTTTACCTCCCTCAAGCAAGGGCAAAAAATAATTTTAAAAGCTATTGAAAAAAAATATGAGGAAATTAAAGATTTTGCTCCATTTCCCAGATTAAAAGACAAAAGGATTTACTGATGGTAGAGATACAGCACCAAGAGGACTTGGTTTGGGGTTGTTTTTCCTTTGGTCCAAGGGGATTGCCACCAGCAGCAGGTTTAGCCTGAGCTTTGATTCACGACTCCCACAATACGATAGGATATACATTCCCAGTATGCCTGCAGAGATGCAGGCATCCAGCACATCACAATATCACAATTCTCCATAGTTACAAATTTGGGGACTGAATTTCCATGCCTTTCAGTTACACATATTTCTCACAGCATTTCATCCTGTCAGGCTAGGAGCAACAACTAGTGGGAAGCTATCTCTATATTCCTTGGGAGACATTTCTCCCTTAAATCTTTCATGAGTATAACCAATGAGGGGGGGGAAAGAAGAACCACATGCTGATAACTGATAGAAAAAAACAGGGAAATAAATGTTATCAATACTGAAAAGGCCTGAGCCTGACATCACGGTACTCTGCATTCAAAACCAGCTTTTGACTTCAGGGAAAAGACTCTTTAAGAGTTGGAGCAGAATCAAACATTTTGGGTGCGCCCACAGGTGTGTTCTCACAGTAACTTTCCAATCAGCAACAAATATCTTCCATTTCTGCCTGTCTTTGGGAATAGGGGTTATATGTTGCTTAGGGAGCTTTAAATGGTGTTTTAATGTCTTAAAATTGAACGGGGCAGAAAATAACACAGTGCAAATAGTTTTACAGACGGCCTCATTTGGCATCTTTAAGTGTTTGACTTGTCTGGCAAAAGATAGGCAATTATAAGTCAGCCTAAGACTAAACATTCATAGAGATAGCCTAGCTTTTGACCTTCTTCAGAGTTAAAAAGCACAAGAGAACAACTGGCTATGAAATGGCACTTCTCCATTGCATTTTCCTTTGGATAAAAAGAAAAAACCCTAAAAAAAAAAAGAGTAAAAGAAAAAAATCTCTGTTAGAGTTTTGGCATCATGCTAACCCAGCGCAGTTCAGCAAAAAGTACCTGGCAATTCTAATGCCCGTGACCGCATGGAGATTAGACTGGTGGCATGTCTCAACTGTGCCCAGAAGAAAACATCCAAAAATACCTTCTAATACTCTAGACTTTCTTTGTATGCTGTTCTTGGGCCAGAGCTTGGATTCTGTTCCATGTCTCCTTCACTCTTGAGACAGAGCTAGTCATATTAATTTCATGTTGGATCTATTTTTTCGTCTGCTCTGGGTACTTTCCCCCAGTCTGCTGGTCGCAGAGACTGCTTAAGAGCTTTCTCTGGCTGTGGAAAAGGTGAACAAATGTTGCAGCTGGAACTAGGGTCATAGAATGAGCCTAAATGCCAGAAAAATCAGATTTCTTCTATCACCCAAACATCTTTTGCTACACATCTGATCTCACATGGATTTCACTCAATGAATATTCCCAACAGTTGTGTCTAAAATAGGTTACCTTTAGCATGAAACTTTATTTACTTGTGGGAAAAGGGAAAGTATACTTAAATTAAATGTGAAAATATCTGCAGGTGAAGCCCTTAAGGACATGTGATCAATATTATTCCTTTATTGATGATGTTGCATATCCTTACAGAATACTAACACGCACATTCTCTGAAAGCTTCTTAATAACATACTGGGGCTCAATCACCAACCAAGACTGCCCATAGCTATCTGATTAACATGAGGACAGTAGTGCCTACCATACTGACATGCTTAATTCTGCAGCATCACCATCAGAAAACCTCTAAAATAAAGCCAAAATTTTCATCCCATGGGAATTGCTGGTATTTCCCTGTTCTGAATCAACTCAGAAAGACAAAACATCATCATCAATATTTTCAGAGAACAATTCATATATTCTGTATCACAGTCCCTTTTCTATACAGGACTATGACAGGAATTACCAGCCAGAAGAACAGCTAAAATTCTTTGTGCATTAAATATTGGAACCTGCAGAGGCCCTTCAGACAGAGCAGCTTCTGGCAGCACTTTAGCCAAACGAAGCATTGAGGTACGTGAGACCACTGCACAGTCAAGGCTCAAAGTGCACCGGGTTCCTTTCAAATAAATGAATATATTTGCTAAACTCTTCCCACAGATGTCCCCAGTAAAACAAATGTGACTAAGCACAGTATTGATGTAGCCAGCCAATGCTAAATCTATTAAGCAACAACCTTCTGACCGCTTGGGAATTTTAATGAAATAGCGAAAGCCGAGATTGATATGACACAAAACCCGGAGAAGACAGGACCCTTACGCAGCAAAGGGTGGTTTTTCATTGCTCGTCTCAAAGAAATATGGTTTAGTGGCTTTTTTTTTTTAACATTGATTTTAAGAAAACTTCACTATGTATCCAGCTTTGATGCAGATTCAATGTCATATATTGATGACCTGACAGAAGAACACTGGGTTAAACCTCTGTACATCAACACCCGTGACGTGTGGAAAGGGTAATGGCTACTCTCCAAGGGTAATTCATCTGAAGCGTTTGGGACCTCTGATATTCCTGCTTGAGCTCATTGCTGATGCACAATGTCATACCATTTGCCCTGAATAACATAAAGCTGTCTTGTAATAGACACACACCTACCCTTATCAAAGGACGTATTTCCCCAGGAAAAGATGAAAGCTAGCCACATATTTGATCCACCTGGACATGAATAAAGAGGGGTTTTGTTTCTCCCCAGTCTTATCACATACACTGATTTGATTTTGCAAGAAACGTCCATTCATTCATCCCAAAATTCTTTGCCCCCAACATTTTGTTTTTAACAACCTTCTGTGGGATAGAAATGCTGGTTCTTGGCAGAGAATTTGATACCCAAAGACCAAACAGATACAGAGCTGATAGTCTGAAAGCAAGCAAGCAGCCACACAAGGCCTTCCAGGCAGTCTGAGGCAGAGCTGAAAAGCCTGGGAGCACAAGGATGCTAGATGGTACTCAAAAACATTACTGTTGATGCCATTTCAGTGAGTAGTGCATGGTTGGGAGACAATTTCATTTCAGAAACAAGGCATCATTTTCTTTCAATGATGTGGGGTTTTTTCCCCCCTCATTCCAAAATTTCGGGTTCACGATAGGGGTAAAAGCCAGAACAGACTATCCACTTCACAGCTGCCTCTGTCACATAAATGCAGCATTTCCACTTTTCTCAAACTCTAAAGTTTTCTCCTTGAAAAAGGCTGTGCACTTATGGTCAAGTGCTAAGCAATCACAATCGTCAGGTGTCTGCTCTCTGAATCCAGGCCATGTTTTAGATAATTAAGCTTGTATAAGGCATACTACTTGTTTTCCCTGTATCGTTGGCTACCGACCTCACTTGGCACTTGAAAATATTTCATAGACCTCTTCCTGTTTGCTGAAAAAAGGGTGCAGCTGAAGTCTACTCTGAGCTGATAATTCAACAGATAAAAAACATTCCATCCTGTGATACAACTCTTCACTCAAAGGTCTTTCTACACGAGGATATTTGATATACTCTGCTTTCAAATTCATTGAAGAACACTATATGCTCCCACGTCTCTAATAACTTGCAGCCTTCTAGGAGATAGGAGTCTCTTGAAGCAAAACAAAAAAGACAGACCCTCACAAAGAGAAACACGGTTGCTTTTACTAAGATCTAGGGCAAAAAAGAACAGACATGGAAAGGACTTCTTTGATAATTAGTTCAAGTGCCCCAAAACCTACAAAACTTCTAAATCTATCAAACTCCTTTCTTGAAGCAATGAAGTTTTTGCCCTACTTCTCCATTCCCCAGGATCTTCTTCTGTTTCTAGCACAAAAGCCTGCCCTGCTCAGTGGTGTAAAATGGTCTTCCCTTTCATTCCCCAGGCTCTGAGAAAGCAATCTCCTTCCCAGCCCAAAGGTGAGGCAAGCCAGACTCTGCAGGTCAGCCCTGACAAGAGGGTGATCCGTTTTGTTAAATGACCTGGTAGCACTAACGTGAGTCTTTTCCAGTTTAAATTCTGCTTCTGTGAATGTGGCTGAGCAGAGCTATAGTTGAGAAGAGGTCTCCTACACATGCTTTAGAGGCTGACAGTGGTTTGACATAAAAAAGGCAGGAGGGAGAAAAAAAAATACAGTTAACATGGGGAAGGTAAAGATAAAACGCAAGCAAATAACCACTTCTGTCTCCTACTCTACCTACCAATAAATAATAAAATCCCAAATTGAGGACAATGCTATCAAAATTAACCTCTTTACAGTGCATTAGTAGAGCTGTATGAGAAACAAAGGAAACCATGCAGTCATCCAATATTGCTTCATCGTGCCTATCAAAAAGCCATGATGCTTTCAGCTTCGTTCATAATTCTACACTTTAAAACACTTCTTGTGCTGCCTAATTTTTTTGTATTTCTTATTTGGTGCCTGCAGTAAGCCTAGATCACAGTCAAAGTTGAATGGAAAGCCCAGTATTTTCCCTCTCTCTGCCATTTTTTTTGCAGCAAGGCAACTCGTGTGTTAATGTGACAACAAAGGTGTATATATGTTTGCAAAACGGCAGTGTAAGTCTCCTGAACACATTTAAACCAAAATTCGTTGTCAAATTAATTAAACATTTCGTATCTCTCCAACAGGTACTTTATTCAAGGCAATTTTTCATTAAGAAAAGAATCTAATCATCCATGAACAATTCCTGAAGTAAACTTATTTCATGTGCTGACAGCTCACAAGTCAAACCTGAACATTTTTAATGGGAAAGGGGTGGGGGGGCAAATGCACTTCTATTTTCAAAAGGGAATTTAATGCAAGGCAAATATTAGGCCTGATTACCTAGAGAAATTAAACCTATATGATTTGCGAGGCTTCCTTGAGTCCTGAAACTATTGTTCTGTTTCAGTGTATTTATCTAAACGGTTCAACGGATACATTCAAATGCACAGTGAAAATCACAACATACATTGAAATTCCCATTTCAAGCAAGAGAGCTCAGAAAACTGTGGTTCTCTGAGCAGACTAAGTTAATAGGTGCAAAATGTTTTTTAATCAGAAGCAGAGACAAATATATTTACACTAGATTTGACTGAAATAGGAGGCAGAGAAGTTTGGATGGGAAGGAAGAAGATCAGTTGGCAAGGGAAAGCATAAACAATTTTTATTTTATTTTTCTGTCTCAAACCTTGGACAAAAAAAAAACCCCTAGACTGAATAGTTTGGACATTACCACACACATGCACTCCCCTCCTCTGCCTTGTTACATGCTTCCTAAGGGATACTTGACAAATGCCTATAAAATCAACAGAAAATCCAAATCTAACATCTTCTCACTGTGAGCCCACACAGCCTGCTGCCGATCATACAGACCATTTGGCAACCACCGGATCTGCAGGAGAGCAGCTGCTCCAGCCACTCTTTTCCAGTAACATCAGAGATACGAGGACTTGGGGAAAAATTAACAAAGTGATCAAAAATGGAATAAAAGATGTTAAGAGTTTTTTTTTTCCCCCTCCCTGTAAACATCAAATCATCCTCCATGCCCAACTGACTCTGATATTATCCTAAAACTGGAGATATTGACAACTCGCATCATTTAAACAGACAAACAAGCTAAAACATCCTCAGCCTCAAAAAGAACTTGCAGTCTGAGCTACAGAGGGATGAGGATTGCAAAGAACACCACAGTGTCTGGGGCACCAAAAGCCCAGTATTTACTTCTCAGCTTCTATAGCTTAGGCTTGTCTTATCCCCACATTGCAGGCGTTCCCCTCTTCTGGGCTCCAGTGTAACTTGGAAAGAGCACACAGGGGATGGAAACAAACACACTTTCATGAACAGATTCAGAAGCCACACTGCTTGTAATTCGCATACACAAGAAATATACTTATTTAGACAAAATAACAACAAAACTGGAGCACATTGGCCTATTTCTTCACCACTATAAAGGCATTCCTTAGGTTGGGATCATATCCTCTAAGCCAGTTCAAGAGTTTTCTGGGCAGCTCATTATTTATTTGGAGAGATCAAATATTTGCAGCTCCTCTCTCTGATTTTGATTGGTCCCTTACCTAATCTATGACGACTCTGTGGAGCTTACATGGCCCACATCAGATGGGACCTCTGCTTTCCTTCTAGAAACCTCCAGTTTCTCCAGTCTCTGCTAGGTCAGTGCCCCACTAATCCAATATTGCAATACTGGCTCTCCTGCAGCAACCTACCTCTAAAAAACCCACGAAAGATGCATGCCAGCCTTTCTGCAGAGGTGAATATGCTTTCAGAGAGATGTTTCAGAACAATACTACAATTTTGTACTCTATAATTTCAATCAGGATTCACCATTTGCCAACTCAAGAGTGCTATTACCCACAGCATCACACTGTGTGTTTCTGAAAGCATCTCACTACTGCATGTATCACTTGAATCAGGAGATACATATATATTTTTGCAAACATCATTGTTTGTCCATGTTGCAACACAGTATCCACTGCATAAATTTGTCACACCATCTCCTCTGCATAGGGAACCTACTGCAAAGATGCCTCAAAATTGAGGGAAACCTTCATGCTCATAGTTAAACATGTTTACACAACTGAAACAAACACAAGAGTCCCATGATGTTTCAAGCCTCATCTGTTAACTGATTTAATAAAAGTCACAGCCTACAAAGTTCTTCCCAGACGTTACAGTAAAAGTTACCAGAATCTTCCGTGATATTGCACATACACATGGAGCTGTTTACAAACTCTTGCTCTGGTTTACTCAACTCTTACCACCAGCCTTGTTCCAGAATTAAATCGGCCTTACCAAACACAAAGCTGCTTTTCCCCCATTTCTCTATTAATGTCTTTTAATGAATCTTTTATGTTCCACTCTCTTTAGCTTGGCCTTTTTTGGCCATTTCTGAAATAAGCTCCAACTCCCCTTAATCTCCAGAGCAACCACTTTCCCTGAGCTCGCTTTGTTTCCAGTTTAGATTTTATACTCCCATGGCAGCGCTCACTCTTCACATATTTGTTTACAGAATAAAACCCACCAGTCTTTAAAAGCACTATGGAGTAGAAAACACCCCTTTTAGGTAATTTTATTCAGCTGTGCCAATAACAACAGCTATCTCCAGTCAATCCTACTGTGATGTGCAATTACTTTCTTGGAGCAAAAAGAAGCAAGATAGAACAAAGACTTGCTTAAAATGTTGCCTTCAGAAGATGATGTGGAAACATACAGAACAACTCAATTATGTTTTCAGACCTACATGGCACATAGTACTGATGAAGTACAGACACTTCTGCAATTTTCTTTCCAATCAACCAAATTTGTACTAAAATGGGTTGGAAACGCTCGTTACACTAAGGAGAACTATAAACACTGCCAACTAAAGCATATATAGATCACAAAACCTGTTTATCTCTAAATCTGTGTTGTTCTGTACTATGGGGGAAAGGCAAAGCAACTTGTTCCCAGCAAAACCATCAGTGTCTGAATGATCCAGGCCTGGAGGTTCGTGGCCCTGCCTGTAGCAAAGAGGTTGAAGCTCTATGATCCTTGGGGTCCCTTCCAACCCATGCCATTCTATGATTCTATGATACACGTTGCGAAGGTAACTTACAGACAGCAAAGGGATGGCCACTTTTCCAAGAAAATCTGGGGGTTTATCTCCATCTTCATCAAACACTGTCACTTCCAGAACATCGTGAATATCTTTAATAGGGCTGGAATTAAAAGTGCAGACACATTAAAAAATAATATTTGATACACATGCACACAAGTCTCCTCCACAAAGACCCGAGAACACTGTTTTACTAATTAAGTTTGTAAAACCTTGGAGTATAAAATTAGGATTTAATTAAATTCCCCCAAAAAAATGAATCAAATGATGAGTATTCCCCAAGCTTTCCTCTCATGTTTCAGTCCTGTAACTGGATGAAAAGTATAACTACCAGACAGTGACATTTTTTGTGCATCAATGATACTAACTGCAGAACTCAGCAGCTGGTGACTGGGAGAGGTCAAGGGCTGAATTCAGAACATTACAGAAATAATCCAGGAAACAAAACTTATGTAATGTCATTTGACTTGAACAATTATTGAGCAATTACCTCCCTTTTAAGGTACTAACAAAACCAGTTACTTTAAAATAACCCAAGAAACAAAAACCAAACAACCAAGCAAAACACAACCCAATCCAAGCCAGAAAGCCACAACCTATTAACCCAAGTTAAAGGCCAAATATACAATATTTTTGTTCCATTTAGTGCAAACACTGTACTGATGTCGCAGCAGGTCGTCAATCCTAAGTATTTATCAGATAATTAACAAATCAAGCCTCATTTGACAGAAGTTGTATCTGTGTATCGCCAAAAGGATGGGTGAGTGGAGATGAAGGAGTTGTGTTGATTATCCCTTCTTTTCCTTTAAAGAAATATGTATGTGGTATAGTATGTGCTTGCTATTTAATTAAGTGCAGTCATTCAGGTGTTTTTTTTCAGAGTAGTCCTGCTCCAGCAACCTCTGTCTGCCATGTGATGGAGTTGCTAGAATCCAAACCTAAAAGCCACATGTTGTCTCTCCAGCTAGCAGCTGGAGCATCTTCTGTGATGTCACCCAGTGGCAGCCAAAGCACCATGGAATGCACTGCTTTCAAGATGTTATGGCTTTAAAGTACACTGAAAACTGCCACTTCTGCAACCATACTTCCATATTCCCCTCCAAGCCATTATTATTTTCCATATGATATAGCTACCAGTGATACAAAATAGTAAAACCTACAGTGACACACACAGATAAGTGTGTCACAGAAAATCTGACTATGGTGGGAAGGGCTCTCTGATACTATCGAAAGCTCCAGCTGAAAGGGATTCATTCACTCAAAAAAAAAAAAAATCCACTCTGCTCCAAAACAAATCTAAATCATCAATAGCTTCTAAAGTGCCTATATGACCTGTTTTTAAATGGCCAGAAATGTTAAAGAGATGCGAGAGCCTCACTGGCTCTGCAGAATTGGTGCTTGGACTAGCCACACAACAGCACTGAGAAAGTTAGAGGTAGTCTGCAGCTGACATTTCAGAGACCCACAGGAAGCAAAGACACAAACTTTCTTTTAAAATAAAATCATTTTGGATTCTTATTAGATTTATTTTGTTGGCTGAACATCCAACAAGACACATCTGTTGGCAGAGTTTCAGAATTATCAGTGATGAGAGGAAGCTTCTTGAGAACACACAAGTGAGAGAAAGGACTCAAAGACATGCACTCAGCTGCACCCATGAATTAAACAGAAATACAGCAAGGTACTCCTGGCAAAGAGATCAGATACTTTTTATTGTGTTCATGTAATCTGGAATGTTGCTTTTCCAAGAAGTCCATCATCTCAAACTGTTCTTCCAATGAACAGGAGCAAATGTCATAAATAGTCCATTGTCAGCCCTCACAGTTGCCTTCCTTGCCATGGACCTCTACAGTCTTGGAGACATTTATCTCAGTTATTCACAAAAATCGTTGTCAGCATAAAGCAAGAGTAAAAATTTGTGCTGCCTCCAAGCAATACCTAAATTATCACTTTTATTAATGAAATCACTAAAAGAAAAGAATACTCCAATTTTCATACAAATCTAAGCTTCTAATTTGGGGCAAGTTACGTTTGTCTAGATTAAACTCAGAAGCTACACCAGGAACAAGATGAGCTCTAATTTTCTGCTTGCTTACAAATTAAAAGAGGATTCTGCTGTGGTTCAATGAAACATTTTAAATTACAGAAAATGTAGGCGTGAGTATCTGGTCTCAACTTTCTGTTATATTATCTCTTGGATCCAACTATGACTCCATTATGTCTACTCATGATTCTTCCTATAAATATCACAGTAATTTTTCTTTTAATGACTTCTATTAATAAACTCCACGCAAGAACTAGTAAAAGGCAAAAGGCTTTAATTGAGTTATATTTGATATTTCTCCAACATCCTCTCTGACTGTGAAAAAAATGACGTATCTTAAACTTGACCTTTGTATTTTCCACAAAGTCGATAGTTTTTACAGTTAAGCTGCTAACTGTTCAGTGTTCCAGCATGCTTTGAAAAGCAATCCACTTACAACGTGAAAACTTTGTTCCACTCTGGATTGAGGTTCTTGTAAACAGTGTGTGTTTGAAGACTGTCGTTTCCCAGCTCCAGAACACAGAAAGGATCGCTTTTACCTAGGGAAAAATATCAGAGAAGGGAAAAAAAGGAGAAAAAATGAAATGGACCAGTTACTGCATTTAGCATGTGTAGTGCTTCTTCATAGTAGGGCTGGGGAAGTGACTGACCAAATAAATGTAAGACCTGTTAAGACAATTGCCTCATTCTGCTGGAATGACTTGTTAAATAACAGCATCCCAAATGCACCCTCAGTGCTGGAAACTCTTACACTTACCTTACAACTCATTCAGTTGGCTTCACTCTACCACCTGAGATCTGGGACTTAACAGTGAATCATCTCTAAGTCTTAATAGCAAGACAAACCTGCTCATGTAAACCATTATTCAGCTGGCATTACAAAACCAGTACTGTCATTCTGATCCAGGAGAGCACCAGTGCTGCAGTTACACCTCACTACTTTATCCTTTGAGTAGAGCTTGTGGGCTGTACTTGATTACAGTACCATGACAAGAGGAGCACAGCACGGTGTCTATATTAGCAGCATTTCTTCAGTCAGTTCTTGAAGCCATGAAGACCCTATGCACTGCCACAGTTTAAACAAAACCCAACATCAACTGGAGAATCCATGTGTGAACCAGGTACTGTGCTTAGGCAAACAAAACAACCCCCCAAAACGAAACAGAAACCCACTACACAACCTCCTCTCAAAAGGAGGATGTCAACTTTTTTGATAACTCATTACATGAATTTGTAGCTTTCAGAACTTGCTGCAGCTCAGCAGTTTTCCATCATAAACATAGTATCCTTTATCAGCATGTCTGGCTCAATATCTGTCTTAATCTCATCTTCAGTGTTCATGTAAAACTCAGCCTCAGATGCTGCAGCCTAACTTTTATGTAGGCAGCTAAATATGTCAGCAATGCAGAGATTTAGATAGCAGACCAAAAAACAGATATTTAAGCAAAGCTGTCCTTTTCTTAATCCTTATTTTTGGTATTATTAATGCAGAGCTCTTAAGATTCTTACTCTGAAAAGTTTATAAACTAAGCAGGAGTCTTTTCAGCATGTAAACTGTGGGTATTAACTAGTCAATATTGGTAAAGTTTAAAGATCATGTGTATTACTGGACTCTATTTGTCTTCTCCTTTTCAGCTTATATGTCCGTTCCCTGATAAGTGTGGAAAATGCATGTAGCCTTTCAGAGAAACTGCTTGAAATGCAAACTGGTATATGCCAAAAACAACCCCACTATATAATTTGGTACTCTGAATGCTATTTTTTGGTCAGTGAGCAAATGCAGTGTTTGAGAAGAACTCTCATGCGTACACAGAAAACATCCAACAAAGCAGAAAAAGTCATTTTCACGTCAACAAAACTATTATCTAGGAATATAAAAGTATGGAAGGCTCAAACTGGGCTAGCTGTGGCTGAAGAGCTTCTACATATTTGATATATCGATGTTGAATCTAGCCTAAAATTTACATCAAATGGTAAAATAATGGATTTTTCCATGCACTGTTCAAACCCAAAGCAGACACGACGTTGTTTTCTGATAGCTATTATTATAGTAGGCTAAAAAGTTGCAATTAAAATCTATAAAGCCAACATATAATCAACGGAAATCCCAATCACGCCAAAATCCAATCTTTATTATAGGAATATGTAATAAGGTGTAAGGTGGCATTACACTTGTCACCACGTGACCGATCTGCCAAAGTTCACCCACCCAAAACTCATGACTGCTGTGGGACAGGACAGGAAGGGAACATTACCTGCTCATGCTCCTCTCTATTAACCCTTTGAAATCTTTGTACCTCTTAACAGCTCTGGGATTTTCCCTTTTGTCAGATTTTTAGCTGGACTTCAAATTTACTTTTATCAATAACAATAAATCTGAGCAGTCTCCCTGGCAATGCAGGAAATATGGCACTGCTCTAGGAGGCTCTATTATGGAAGCCCATAATTGCTGCACTAATCATTTATGAATGGCTCAGAACAGATAATTAATCTTTATGTCTCTCATTTCATGATCAGAAATTATGCTATTTTTACCTAAAATGGCTGCATCCTTTTGCAATTTGGTGGGTCTATTACAGCGTAATACTAGGATATTTTCAGCACTGCCATTGAAAAACAATTTGTCATTTGCTTCATGAATCAGGCTCAAAGCCTGGGTTATTTTGAATATAATGACAGACTGAGTAACCTTTTACTTAAGCAGAATTTCATTCTGTGCTATGCACAAGGAATGTGTGTCACATACTCCGTACGAAAAGTCTTTGAATTGCAGAATCAAGAACCTGCGTGTCTCTTCCAATGTTCATTATCCACCCACATGCTCCTGTTTAAGTACAGACAGAAAGGGGGCCAAATCCATCACCAATGCAACTGCATTAGCATCACTGAAGTTTTCCAGTGGGTAAATACCTTTCCAGGCTCAGCTCTTTCCCTAGATGCTGTCTATATTAAAACCTCACGTATTTCTAGATAGCCCTACCTAAGGTTCTGGTACAGTTCTCATTTAATTTGTTAGTAAAGGGCAGTTACACTCTTCATTCCAGATATACATTATGCCAATTTAGAAATTAATTTCCATACATACTACCTGTCATTATTGGCAGGTGTTCTGCTTGCTTTCAAACGAAATCCTTCAGTACTTTAAAACGCTGCTGTCTGCAGTAATCTTTATTTCCCCCCACCCTGCTGCAGCATAAAGCAGTGAAGCTGAAACAGTGTCGTGATTAATGGTGGGCTTTCTCCTTTGGTCCTTATTTTAGGAGCAATGCTCTCACATTACAATATCTTCATGAATACCAGAGAATGGGGCAAAAGTGTTTTCACTCCAGCATCTTTCCTGCCTTTATCAACAAGTTATCTTACAAAAATGACTATGTCAGCAAATGCACAACACACAATGCTGTGCCTATGAATTACGAGCTGGTGCAAGATACAGAGGGGAATTAAAAGGTCTCCAGAATCCTGGAGAAGACGACAATAAAAATAATAATATCCAGACAGTCGCTACAGAAAGTATAAATTCCCTAGACCTTCCCCAGAGAAACAATATAAAGTTGTATTTTTAAAAGGTGTTAGTATCCATTGCTGTCAGGTCCAAGCACGATTTGAGGTACAGCTCAGTGGAAAATGCATCTTTTCTTGGAGAAAGAGCACCAAAAAGATCATCCCAAATCGAAGCCTCAAACAAGCTGTAAGAGAAACCGTCACATTCGCATCCCCATCACAGGCAAGCCTGCTTTTTCGGGTGACAGCCTGCAGCACCACCCAAACCCACACGCTCAGCACAGTGTCAGATGCCCCCAAAAATCTTTCAGTCTCATTCACAAACTCACAAGTCACCCGATAAAAGACGGAGAGGTTGCTTCGTAGGCACCATCGCTTTATATCAAGTCTTATTTTACATATTCCTGTCGAAAAATACAGCAGCACACCATGAGAAGTGTTAAAGTTACTGGTCATGCCCCCCCAGATGTAAGGAGAAAAGCAGATCTCCATCCACTGGCCCTTCTCACATACTTTTGGGAGTCATAACCATGTGGTATCTCAAGCTCCCTGAGGCAGATTTCAGCACTGGAGAAATGAAGGGAATATTTATTTTTCCTTGATCAACTGACGCACAAAGTCTAAGGAGTACTCACAATATATTATAGCATCATATGCCAGAAAACAGAAATAAAATACCTGCAAAATCTGCTGCCAACAGGTCCACTGCCTTTAGAACTTTGACTTGTAAGAAGCCAATGTCCTTTAAATCCCGAAAGGAATTCTTTATACACTGCAAAAAGGAAAACAAAGATATATTTTGTAATTCAGTAAGAAACACAAAATACTGACCTACTAAATGAGTTACATTTTTATATCCATGGCTATTTCTGGTGTGTTTCAGTCCAGCAGCTGATATACCCATAAATACATCACCACCACCCCAGTCTTGCTGCATCATGACCTGAGGTTCATAACTTCACACTCTACCGACTCCTAAGGAAACTCTTTGTTCACATTGGCTACACGTTAACTTTAGGGTGGAGATTGGAAAGAGCCCTGAGTGTTTATGCAAGTATTGTCTGCCAATTAAACCAGAAAATGGGACATAGGTAGACCTGGAGAAGCAGCACGGGACAGGAAGGCAATGCACTCAAATGAAGCATGAGGAATCTGTCCCCACCTCAGTCCTCAAAAGCTGGGTGAGAAGGAGTAAGTCTCACACCTCGTTTTAGAGAGATAGACACTTATTCCTTCTCACCCAGCTTTTGAGGACTGAGGTGGGGAAGCCATCATATGGCTTTATCTTCCAAAAGTTCAAAGTCCAGAACATACCCTCCCCAAAGGAGGAAAGCAAGCTAAATACACTACTATCTCCCAGAGAGACTCACTGTTTCTCATTCGTGGTGATCACCTTTTAACACAATTCAAGTTTGCAAAGAATAGTATTAGGTTAAAACTCAAACACAAGCAGCCAAATTGCTTGGGTCTATCTGCCCTGCCAATCTCCTTGTCATTCTAAACATAATAACTATTCCATGTGATAGTTTTCACTGTTAGAAGACATGTTATTATGACTGGGTGAATCTTTCTTTTCTCCCCTCCCCTCCCCCCCGCCCAGCAATTTTAACTACTTTCAAAATTAAGGAGAATGAAGGAAGGAAAAAAGAAATGCAAACTCACATAGCGCTGTGAAATCTGTTGCCTTTCACTGGGGTCTCCCAAAGGGCAGACACACAGATCAGAGATAGACACTCCTGTACATGGGGCAACAGCAATCAACATTAGCAGGGACCCTGGATGCTTTTCCAGAGGCAGCTTTAAGCAATTGGTCTGCTTCATTGGCAGGGCAGTAACATCAACTTGCCACCTAGAATGACAGTGCCAAGGGTTAATTAGAAAAGGAAGCTGGAAAATAAAAATAAAACAACTTTTACATACATATATTTCAGTAGCAAACAGGCACAAAAACTTATTGCTTGGTCAGGATGGAAAGAATGTAAAAAAAAAACTTACTAAAAACCTCAAAACACAGGAAACCAATTAGCCAGTTTCTATTGTACTTACTGTCAGGTTTTGGTTTCTGGTTCACCTACGAGTAAGCAGAGGGAAAGGTCTGGGCTGCAAGTACGGTAGGAAAACTTAACTCTGGCCTGCCTCACTTCCCCTCTAAAATGCCCCAGTGCATCGCGATGGATTTGAAACACAATTTTATATCGCCTCAGGGAAAAGAAAAGGGGCAAACACAAAATTTAAAACATTAGCCTAAAATAGATTAGTTTCTTTAAAGTCACATACTCCATTTTATGCTACATTATACTGTATGCCCCAATCTCTTTTACAAGCCTTACCAGAACCACATTTGCAGTGTACTGTTATATTTCCCAAAGGGAAGGATTGTCTTAGAATTTCCCTTCACCCCCTGCACATAATATGTATCATTAACCTGATACTTCCCCAAAAAATAAAAATAAGTACTAAAAAAAGGAGATATTCATAAGGAGACAATAATAAGGGATGAGTATGGGCTAACGCAGAGAGAGATCACTAGAAAGCCTGTTATACACGGAGGGAGCGGTTAAACGCAACAGAAAGCCTAATCACTTGGCTCGGCTAAATGCCTTCTATTTAGAAATCCAGTAAATGGAGTGGAACTTTTTTGAACCTCTGTGGGGCTTGGCTTTTAAAAACAGGCTGAACAAAAGTTGCAGATGAAAAAAGGAGGAAAAAAAAAAAAATTAAGGAGGGAGAAGCTTTGTTGCCACAGTGCAAGGGGAGTCACATTTCTCAAAGGAACGGCGAGCGGATGATGGAGAGCGAGAGCTTTCACTCCGCTTAATGCGTGCCGACAAGTTTTTATTTAAACTAAACTTGTTAAGGTGTTGTCTTAATAGGCTAAAATTCCACAGGGTTCCCCCAGGTGGGTTTCTTCTGGGTAAATGGTGCATGTAGTGTTCCTGATTGATCCCATTCCAGTAGTAGAGCTGGAGTGGTTTATACCCATCTGCTATAAATTGCATGCTTTCCGCTTCTTAACAGCCTATTTTCTGTGAATGCTAAGGCGGGGGAAAAAATATATACAAAAAAAGTCCCAAAACATTTCAGCCCCAAAACCCAAGAAGCTATGTTATGAAGTAAAAGTCATTGCTCCAATGAGTTTCTAAGTCATCCAGTAGCTCTGTTTATTAAAACACAGCTCTTTGTGTAAGCTTCTTCTGATCAGAATCAACAGGGATGACTTCGCCTTAAGTGTGCTCTTTGCTATTCACTGGACTGAATGTACAACAGGTTGCAAGTTTACTCCTATTAACCACTTTCAAGTGCTTTGAAAGTGAAAGAAAATAAACTAGGGAGAGTACCAACACTGTTCAGCACGTAGGCTGCCTCTCAACATAACTTCCAAGTGCGAGAGGCTGCATTTAAAGCTGATTGCTACGCCAAGACTCTTCAGAAAGATATGGCAAGGGAAGTTACAGCAAAAAGAAAAACAAGGCAGCAACATAAAAAGGCAAGCATTTGAGAAAAAGACCTTATCGCTTCTCACTGGAGGTCGACATCACCTTGGCTACAGTAACACAGTTGCTTCTCGGCCTTACTGATACCCTAGGTATCCATGCAAAAAGGGGGGATGTATTGTTATCTTGGGGTTTTGTTGGAGGTTTTTGGGGTTGGCTTGTTTGGAAAAGGAAACAAGGATGGAGGAAAACTGCTGCTTTGTGGTTCAGCTGGCAATAGAGGCCACATCTCCCACATCAGCGTTTCATACACCACCCACTCACAACTAGGAAAAGCTGCACTCGCTTTTTTACGTGAAGAACTTGCCATGGGGTAAGACAGAAAAGACAACTCAGACAACAGTGCATCTCCCACCAAGAGATAACCTCAGAAATATCTTGTATCTCAAAGACAAAGTTAAATATAGTTCTAGCTTGTTTTGGTAAATTGGAATTGGTTCTCTTACTTAAACAATTTGATTAGCCAAAGGTCAAAGAAAAGATTGAGTATAAGGCAAAGGGGTAGAAGGGATGCACATGTGGAAGGGAAAACAGCAGGAGGTAGAGTATAAGCATTTCTTCCTCAAATCATGTCTGATTTCCATGCAAACTAACTTCCTTAAAACATCTGTGTTCACTCAAGGTGACAGTATGCCTCTTTTCTTTTGAGGAGCTGGAAAAAAAAAGAATTCCACATTTACACTTGCAAATGGCAAAAGGCCTAAGAACAAAAAAAAAAAAGACAATCTGTTTCATTTAGGTTACACAACATAATTGATCAGACTGCAAAGAACGCGGCTTGGTAAAACAATTAGACCTTCAGTTTACTATATAAATTCAGCCATTTCCACACAGACACTGCTACACTATTAAAACAAGTCTAATGATTTCCAAACTACTTCCTCCATCCTCCTGAAACTCTTCCTTTCCTTCCTCCTCAGCTTTCTATCTGCAAGACCTTATTAAAGATAATTATCTCACAGGAAAGTTGTAAGAGCCTATGGTGACATGCACAGTATAAAACTACTGGAGACACTCTGCTTTTTGCTCAAAAGCTGCCTGGTCTGAAAGTAAGGGGCAAAACTCTCCAATTATTTGTATTTTAGGCAATGCAAATGATCTCCAGAGTTACATTCTCAATGTTACAATTTCATCTCAAAATAGGATACCTCTGCTTGTTGACACCTTTTGCTACATTGCATATTAAATCCAAGAATAATGTTTCACAAATTAATTATACAGTTCTGGAAGTTAAGAGTGCATTGAGCACACAAGTGTATCAGGTTTTTTTTAAAAAACCACAATTAATTAAATGCTTTCTTTCCTCCTCCTGATCAATACTGAGGTCTACACCTCTCTATTGACCTGTAGTCTTGCAGAGGATTACGCCACAGCTTTAGTTTTCACTGAAGACTGTTCTTTTGATTTAAAGCCCTCATCTTCAGCTGCCAACATCTTCTCTTTCTAAATTAATTTCACAGAAAAAAAAATACTTGAGAACAGTGCACACAAAATTTGGATTTATTTAACTTTATCAAGGAATCAAACGTTAAAATTTGACTGAGAGGTTCTGAGCTCAGCCTCTTACCAGTAGTCAGATTTCTATTTTATTACCCAATCCACATTTCATCAAATTGTGATGAGAAAGTATCCTTAGATATAAGTATATACAAAAAAATCTGCACAATACACTGCCAATTTTTTTTTCCTGCAGAATTCCTGAAAGCCCTTCACAAGAGGTCAGAAACATTAGCACAGTATATGATTAATATTTTGAAAGGAATTTCAAGTGCCACAGATGTTAAGGAGGGAACTAATAATATTTTATTCTGACTTATTCTACAGATAACTTTTGTCTGATTTTTCTTATAACTTGGGGAAATTTAAATGAAAGCTTTGGATGCAGCTGTAGTAGACTTCCCTGCTCATCCCAACAGCACGGCCCTTAAAATCAGGAGTGTTGCTGTTGCAAAGACACAGCTTCCTGAAGGCATTCATCATAAAGATACTGGATGCACTCCAATCTCATCACTCATGGTCTAAAGTCTAGCAGTTTTTGTAAAACCTCTTTCTTGAGCGAAATATGTGAAGGAAAAAAACCAACCAAACCCTAACATTTTGCAGCAGCTCTTTTTCAAAACATACCCCTAATGCAGAAACACAGGCTAACAACCTGGCATAAACAATTTAACTCTGCCTGGACAAATTCTGCACACGTTAACACCTTTGTTTATTAATATACATTAACATCATCTCCTGTTTATAGCATGCCTCTTATCCCAAAGGACACAAAAAGCACTCCATAAACATTACTAACAGTTCTGTGCAGACTAAATAGAGGGATTACTTCATCCAGCACCAAAACACAGCTACCCCTCTGCGCTGGACCCCGGCAGCTGAACCACTCTTTGCTGCAGTATTTTAAGCGAGGAAGACAAATTGGATCCAGTTGAAAACTTGAGGAGAACACAGGTAGGCTGAATGCAGTAATTTAGCTTGCGATGGGCAGTGACAGCGAGGGTTCACTCTGCGATAGAAGGGTGACATGAAATCACACCAAGTGTTTTTTTGCTAATTCAGAAGCAGACAAAGGCCCCAGGTGTTAGTGTTTAGTACCAGAGGTCCAACACATTTCTTACCCTACATGTTTCATAGTCTCCACAGATGCTTCAAGTCCCATTTCAAGAACAATATTTTACCTTGAAGCTAAATTATGCCTGGGAGAACAGCCATGTTCCAGGGGCTTAAGGCATCCATCCTACACAAAATCCTGCGTCTAAAGGAATTAACAGAAGTTTTGATTTCACAAGAGTTCAGCAGTCTGGATTATCTGACCTGGCTCCGTATTATGCATTTCTACTTTATTTAAATAGTCTGTGTGTGTACACATACATATATATATTTCAAGGTTTAACCTACATAGTTCAACCTACACAGCCCTGAGGGAGTGTAATGAATCCAAACTGCACCCACAAATTGACCACAGGATTATTAATTAAAATACAGCAAATTTTACCTCTTCTTTAAAACCATACAAGCTATTTGAGGGCAGCTGGGTTGCACTGCTGTACGCAATGACCAAATATAACCCACAAACATTTTGCTAAAGAATCTCTCTCATAGTGATGTTGTGAAATTCAGAAATCTCAAAACTCAACTTGGAAATCATGGAGACAATAAACATGGCACCTCATAACATTGTTTTGCCAACAGAATCCTTTTCCAGTTCAGACTGCACTTGAACCCTTCATAAAATCTTATTTATTGGGTGTCAAAAGCTTCTACACGGCTTGTTATTATGCATTTGGTGTTTACCTATTCTTGCAATTGCTCTTCAAAATCTAGGATAATTTTTTTCAGCAAATTTTCTGTGCTTGAGGCAGCAATGGCAGTATTTTCTCTCCACGTAGACAGCAAAATTAAATTCAAGGTAAATCTAACACACACACGTGACTTCCCAGTGCTGAAATCTTTAATAACAGAAGAGGCATTTTGCTGATAATTTTTTGCCACATTGTACATCACCTGCCAGAAACCAGTAAGGAGAACAAAAAAAACCTCTAAGTGTGTGTGGGGGGAAACCTAAGGAAGAATTTCTCCAGCATCAGGGAGTCTGAACAGAGGCAAGCTGCAAACACTGCTACATTTCCTAACTCTAAACAGAATATCAGAAGTAATAAAAGTTAACTATGAGAATGGAAGGAACAGATTCATCTCCAGCCACTTCTCCATGTGATGAGCAATAGCGTTCAGCCAGAAAGCATTTCCTGCTCTGCAAAACCACAAACATTTGTAGAGCCAAAGGGCATTGTTCTTTTCGGTGAATAGTTTCAAACTATTTGAGAATGCTTAAAGAGAATGTTCTTGTGAGTTACTGTTATTTAGTCAGCAAGTTGTGAAACGCTCGCCAGGTGAGAACTGCAAACAGCCACAGATGGGATCCCTGCGCCGAAGAGCTGAGAGGCTGTGGCGCTGATGCTGCACACAGACAAACCCAGACAGACCCAAGTGGGACTGGGGTAAATGAAATGGTTCTTGGTGCTGTTCCACATAGCCAAGTGTGTAAATGCAAGTTGGGGAGATGGGTCTAGATGATGCTGCAAGCCAAAAGGAGGAAGAACAGTTGCTACTAGGAACCCAAGTCTGTACTAATACTGTAGGAAATAAGATGGAGTTAGAGTGGAAAGACCAAGACCTGAGAGTAGGAGCCATGTCCTATTCCCATTAAAAAATTAAAATAAAAGATTGAGTGCTATCCCACATGAAGAACATTACTTGCTAATTTGAAGCTAAAATGGAGCAAAATCTGGTATCAGGAGAGGGGTAAATCACCTGTGAGGCTGCCCCTGGAGATGATGCTTTAAACAATACATGCAATAGCACAGGGCACCAAACCCACAGAGATCAGCTCTTTGTGGAAATAGGGGAGAGATTACCCAAATAAAGCAAACCCAAGTAACAGGACCCACATGGAAACAAGGCTACAGGAGTACACAGCTGTGGTGCTAACACAGAAAAGGGAGATCAGTGCCAGTCTCAAAAGCAGCATGAAGATCATAGAATCACAGCCTAGTTTGGGCAGGAAAGGACCTTAAAGATCATCAAGTCCCAACCCCCCTGCCATGGCCAGAGACACCTCTCACTAGACCAGGCTGCTCAAGGCCCCATTCAACCCAGCCAGGAACACCTCCAGGGAGGGGGCAGCCACCATGCCCCTGGGGGACCTGTGCCAGGGCCTCACCACGCTCAGAGGCCACCAGCCTGAAGATGCAAATCAGCCCTGCAGAGCACAAGGGACCTGAAGCAGTATCACCATGCAAGCATAGACAAGTCCCACCTCCTTCCTGCCACTGGCTGCCACTGAGCCCTAGCAGTGGTTTGGATTATGCAAGGTCAGCTCAGGTGTCTCTTCTACACTTAGGCTGTTGCTAATCAATTACCCAGTACAGGTTTTAAAACACATACCCTTACAGAGGCATCTGGACATGACAGGAGTAAGGAGAGAAACATACAGTATGATGTTGGCAATAAACATAAATGTATCACTTTCAAAAACAACAACAAAACAAAAAGTTACATTATCTTTTGTACTTATCCCACACCACCACCCCCCAAACCCACTAAAAACTTACGTTCCCAAAAGCTCCTCATGCTTTTTGTTATCCTTTCTCCAGACCTCTATGTCCAACATATCCTTCCTGTCAGAGAAGTAGTGAAAATCAAACTGTTCCCTCCACTGAGGATTTGCACTCTTACACAGTGTCTAGAAAACATGCAGTTATAATATTTACTTTTCTTAAATAGTACTTATTTCCACAGTAAAGCACATATCAATTCTATAAGAACAAGAGCGGATGTTAGGGCATCAAGTGTTAAGGTCATTCCAACCAAAGCCCATTATGCACAGCCTCATCATCCTTAAAAACCTCTTTCCTTTCTCCCAATAATGTTAAATATGCAGTTGTGACATGAATGAACAGCCAGAGAAATTCTGAAATACAAGGTGAATCCACCAGCTCTGCTTTCAGTGGACCATGGTCATCATTCAGCATCACTCATGCACTGGAAGAAATCCAGAATAAAAGTTTTGAGGACAATCACCTTAAAATAGGTTTGAATTAATTCAGGAATCTAAACCAGTGTTTTTACTGTATTCTTGCAGATATAGGCAAAGAAGGAGCAGCCATAAAATTATTAACATCCAGGTATTTGAGGTCTGTAACTTGTCCCTCAAAGTCCAGCGAGATTGTTCTTGTGTTTGGGTTACTCTGAGTATTCAACCAGATTAGGACTTCAACCACTTGCAATTCCTACTACACACTATGCTACCCACACTCGACAGCAGCACGGCCACTGAGAGAACAGGAGATAGGATTAGCCAGACCATGACCGAGATTTCCCCACCACCTTACCTGCTTTTCTGAACCACTACAGATCACACTTTTTAAATAAAGCAATCAATCCAGGAAACAACGTGAAGCGCTACCAATTTGAAGTGTTATTACAGTGCTAAAGCAGCAGTCCCCAACTTTTGCTGGACCCCAGACAGAAATACTGAGCAATTAACTCACTGCAGGCAACATTGTACTTGACTGCCCATTTTAAACTTCTTAATTTTCTGTGACTGCCAACGGTGCAGTCTTGCAGATTCATGACATGGACTACTAAAGAGAAACATAGAAAGGGATCGTAACTGGAATAACGTATATTTATTTTAGAATAACCCATTTGTTATTTTTCAAAGCTGCTTCTCTAAATAAAAACATTGTATCGTGACCTGGGTTTGAGGTCTGACGTGGAGGGTTCAGATGTGCCTACATCTGAACGTTATGTTCTGTGAACTTGCTCTGTACATTTTGTACGGGAAGGGGTTTGCTTCCTCCTCCTCCTCCCTCCACATTTCCAGTTCGTGACAGGCAGAGCTCTTGCTTTCTCAACAGAACATTATTTTAATTATGGCCTCTCTTCTTTTATTAGACTTTGGAGATGAAATGTGTATCTTTGGGAACACCATTCAATTCTTAGATTCCCATGAAACACTACTAGATACAAGCAAACACAGCCTGGAGGAATAAAAATTCAAATCAAAACCATGGAATATTGTGCTGTGGTTTTGTTTGGTTTGGGTTTTTTCTTGTTACACACAACATCTTTTTCAACAAAGGTGCTTTAAAAAATAAAAATAAAAATTCCCCACACTGGGAACTGTTTCAGATCTGCTTTTCCAGCATACCTAAACACTGCAAACCGAACTTCTGTCTTGGCAAAGAACAAAACACACGTGTGATGTACGTAGCTTTATTTCATTTCATGTTCACGTCAAATATCCATCAATACGATGCGTATGTGACATGCACAAAACCAGACACCCACAATATTCCCAATTCCTGTTTCTATATTGGCATGTAAAACATATTAGTAAAATGTTAATATCCTTGATCTGGTCTCCTGGGTTTGATCTCACATATATAAAAGATTCAAGAATAGTATCATCTGAGGCAGCAACACACCAGTAGAAGAAACACTAAGTACCTTACTGGTGGCAGGAAACTTAAGGAAATCCTTAATACTTACCTTGCTCTTGTATCTTTGATCTCCCAGTTTGAGGAGAATAAAAATCTCTGCCAAGCCCCCTCCGGGGATGTTCTTCCCCTCCAAGAGCGTGATGCTGACCAGCCCGTTCCACAACTGGTTCTTGCGCAAGGATTCGGAGAGTCGCACACTCCGCATGAAACTCGACTGAAAAGCAAATCAGCGACACAGAACATTTAAACACCTAACCCCACACTTTTGTGCTCAAACTGACTGTGATATGAAAGCACCAGAAGTGACAGAGGTACTGTGATCCCCTAGGAGCAAGCAGAGAATGGAGGGCAGGAGGATGCTATGGATTTTCTGCCTGTACTGGCCCCGTGAAGGGATGGTGCTCAGCGTCAGAGCAGGATCAGCAGGGTTCACATAAACTGATAGAGAAGTCGACTTCAGCTAACCTGGCTGTGCTTCAGCAAGAGCAGACCTCGAACGTTGAGAGCAATCTGTTACCTTGGCTCTGGGAAAGACACAGGAGAGCGATGGGTAGGAGAGATGGTAGAGGGAAAAAACTAAAGTAAACTCTTAAAACATCTACAGCTACACCCATAAAACGCAGGCCTGTCCTTTCCCAGATTCCCGTTTGCAAGAGGGAGACTGTCCATGGCCAGGTGAAAGGCTGAGCATGCATCTTCCACCTCCTTAATCACTCAACTGCCTGCCATCCACATTAGCTCTTTCCCCGCCGCCTCTGCAGCTCCTGCTTCCAGAAACCGAGCTCACGAATCAAAAATACTGATGCCTGCTGAAAAAACACTGACACCACCAGGCTCTTTATCTGGAGTTATGGTTACCTGGTAGCCACATCCGTTACCTTCTCAGCTTCATCCCACATAGCACGGCTGCGCTAACAGTTCGCTAACTGGCAGTATTTTATTGGACAGAGGATGATTAAATAGGCCTTTATTTGGGGGGAGCGAGTTGGAAACATTAAAACTCAAGGCTATACTTTTCTTCTCACCGTAAAAATCCTGCCATATTTTACTCTCTTGAAGCAACTTTTAACTCGCCACGCTTCAGAGCTTCAATCATGTCATATACAGGTGGGAGCAAGACGGAGGAGAAGATTTCACAAGTCACTTTAAAACAGGACGTGTTAGCTTTAAAAGCAAGTAAGAAATGTTGTTGCTAAATAAAACGATTGCAAAAGCACCTGATGTCTGAAGATTACTTTTTATGGATCAATTACCCAGCAACAAAATTCTTAAATCATGGGTGGTGAACTCACAAATTTTTTTACTCACTTTTTACTGGTTAAAATACCCCAACTCTTTGAATCCCACAAGCATATTAATATACTTCTATTTAAACGCCCCGTTTGGCTTTCCTGGCACACTGGTTAAAAATTCCTACCTTTAAAAAGAAAACGAGATTTTGATTCATAAATCCAGCTGCAATGTAATTTCTTTTTTTTTTTCTTTTTTTTTTTTTCTCTAAAAGTTCGTCTTTTAGGCCAAAAAGCTAAAGCATGACTGTTCCCATGGACATACTTCAAAGTCCCGGCAGATATATTCCTCCCTAAACACTGCAACTATTTCAAAATCCTTTTTATAAAAAAGGGAGTAATGTCCACAAGGGATCAAAGGGCATTCTACAGTCTGGCAATCGCCTTAGAAAAATGGCAGTGCTTCCATGAAATATGCCCTAAAATAATTTTGCAGCTTGGTATGTCCTAATTTCGAATTGGATGTTTATCTTGGAAAGGCTTCTATCTAACTTGTCCATAAAAAAGCTCCACTTAGCTCTATGAGCCCTGTGAAAATGGAATCCAACGCTGGCTATTAAAGGGGCCTGGAGATTGCTTCCATATGGCGTAACAGCATGGGAGTGGAGGGCTAAGCCCTACAGCAGGCGCTGCTTGGCTTGAGCTCCCCATCTATCCATGGACACTCGTTGCATTACACCATAACATCTGGATTATTGCTTGTAATGTCCCTGGGAAATATCCACTTCCCATCAAAGCCTTTATCTATCTCGGTTGTACTTTGAACATTTTAGTATTTAACACAGTCATGTTTGATGTGATGTACTTGCTGCTTTAGGAACAAGGATTTTCCCTCCCACCCGCCACCACCCCCCCACTCCTTCCTCAGAGGAGGAAGAGGTATTTGATGTAAGTTCACACAAAACACCCGGACAAAGTTTATCATCTGTGTTACAATTTCTTTTAAAAATAAAGCATCCAATTCTCTTCAAAGCTTCCAGGCTGAACACGAGAGACAGTTGTCATCACTCAGTTTTCTAATCAAACTTGGATTCTTTTCATTTTTTTTTACCAGGCCAGTATTTTAGGGAGCCACTCTGCACTCGGGGCCTTCCTACCCAAGCTCTGCAGCATACACCACCCCACCCTTTTAACCACTGACATGACAGTTCAAAGGACTGCTGGGAGGTCCCCAAACCAGCCCAGATTCCATGCAATCCCAGGAAAAAAAAAAAAAAAAATCAGCATCCATGACTCCGTATGGCAAGAGCACATTGCAATACATCAACTCTGACCTTCCAAAACAGGTGACCCTCACAAACAACCTTGTGCACCCTTTTTCAGGTGGCTGCACAGCTGCAGAAGCACACTGTCCTCATCTCAAAAGAGGGGTATATCAGACTCCAGCTAACAGGACCTGGCTGCTTTCTGGGTGAGATCTAGGATCACCTCAGAGCATCACATGGGATAGAGAAGCCAAGATATTTGCAATTGGTTTCGGGCACAAGGCTGATCTGCAGCACCTCAACACAGGCTCGATGGCTGCAGTCTGCTTCCCACCTCCCCCAACTCAAGTCTGGTGCCACCACCACAAGCCTGTCTCCAAACAGAAAGAGCAGGAGAGAAGGCTGCTTGCTTCATGTCTCTTCAAGTCAGCCCGTCACATTAGGAATGCTTTGGATTTCCTGGACATGCCCAAGTCATTCCCACAGCGTGTGCTCGGCAGGTCTGGCACGTCTCCTGTGCCTCGTATCGTCTACACGCACACCAAGAACTGCTCCATGCATGCTCTGTGGCCACCTCCCCAGCCTCCCCGGGTATTTGGCAGGTTGTTGCTCTGACCACTGATAGAAATCCCAGCCAAAGAGGCGGTGTCTCAGATTCCACTCGCAGTTTCTGGAAGGAAGCACATCTGGGGAAACCCAGATGTGTGGTAGACCCACAGACCTGGACCATCAATGAGTCAACTTTAGTGTTGCCTGGGGAAGCCTGCATTATGGAAAATGCCTCCCAGGTGACAAGGAAATGATACTGCATTATTTATTTCGAAAGCCTTGCCTCCTCTCTGATACCCTGCACCTATTCATCTCAAACTGATTTACGCAGAGGTAATTGATTAAACTTCACAGCCTCCCTCTGAGTTGGCCAAACTATTACACAGAGCAGAGCACAGAAAAGTGAAAGTGATTAGTCCAGTGTTACTCAGGGCAAAACAAGCACTAAAAAAACCCCACTCCAAATGCCTCACTGACCTGTCTTCACAGAGACACACCGGGAAAGTCAAAACCCCTCTCTGTACTGGCCAGAGGAGGACATCACCACTTAATCAGTGACAATTTTAAAGTGGGTTTATCTTTCCAGCTCTTTCCTTTCCCTGATACCACCCAGGCTATGGACGCCTCCGCACTTGGGTCCTTCAGCTCCTCCCACTGCTGAACCCCAGCTCCTTCCAGCTGTGCTCCCAGACTGGATGCCAGGTCCTTTGGGCCGCTCCTGCTTTATTTTCCTGTAAACTCTCTGCAGTTGGCCAGTTCATACTCTGGCTACATTCCAGACCAAAGCAAAGGTGCCTTGCAGAGGTACAGAAAAGTTGGCTGAAGTTGGGATCAGGCTGTAGGGCTAGAAATGATGAAATACATGCTTTATGCTGGAAGTTGGCATGTGTCCCGAGCACAAGACGTGGGACAAGTCTGCTTATTCCTTCCTGCTCCCGCTCCCAACCCCCTTTCTGAAATCAAGAGTCTTAATATCAAAACTTGAGGGGTTGTCTCCAGACAAAGCTCTGATTTTGGCTGGGTACAAATAACCAGTGATACCATAAAGGTCACCTTTAGGAGCAGTTCACTGCTGTAACACGGAAATATAAAGCTCTAAAAAACAAATTAGAAAACAAATTAGATGCCTTTAAAGTCTAAGAGCCCATGTTTACTGCAAATTTAGGAACTGTGCAACATCAGGTAAGTAATCTTTTCTGAAGCAAAAGTATGGCTAGGTCACAGAGCAGGACCCTGCCACGTGAGGAACAGAAGATGGTCCTTCTCCCTGATGCTTAGAAAGAACATTTTCCCCAAAAAACATCCTACACCTCTGACTAGAAAAATTAAAGATCAGGGCTTGGAATACTGTTTTCAGAATCTGGTTTCAAAATTAATACAAATGCTTCTGACAACAGCTTTCAAATTTTTTTTGCTACATTCTGGTTTAAAGAAGAAAGCAGGACAAGAACGAGCAGGTGGGCCAGAGTCAGACACAGGAGATGAGCAAGAATGACAGAGCTTTGGAGGGGAAAGAACGGGCTCATTGACCCAGCTTCACAAAATGCTTTAGGAGCTCAAGTCTCCCCGATAACACCATTCGTATATAACCTCCCTCTATAGGCACCCAGCGAGTCCCCTCTGGTACATCAGGGCTGCTTTCAAATCTGTCTCTCTTCCTGACACACACATACATGCCCCAAGTTCAAACTTGTTTTTGAAGCAATAAAGAGATGCAGAAAAATTGTACATTTAAATGACACGGCGAGGTGGCCAAGTGTGAAGTGAACCCATCTCTCACATCTTTCATTTAAAAGGATGAGACAGGACAACAGAAATCCTGCTGCAATCCCCGTGAAGAGGTCAACATCGAAACTGGGCCACGTAATTTGCCATTTGAGAAAACAACAACACGCAAATAGGAAGACTCTTTAGACCTCTCCTCATTAGGCAGGGAAACCATTTTGCAGAGGCAGCCTCCCCCTGGGAAAGAGGAGAGGGCAGCAAGAAAGGCAAGTGAACCGACAGGAGATTGCCGCCACGATGCGTGACCCTGTGGCAAGCGAGCCCCTCCGCTCTGCGAAACGCTCAGAGAGCGCCGCTGCCCACGGGGTATTGTGGGAGAAAGCCAAATACAATGAGGCAGGCAAAAATGAAACCTAACAGCCCACAGAGAGAGGAGGGGAGGGAAAAAAAAAAAAAAGAAAAAGGAGAGCGAGGGATTTTCCCCTGCGATGAGATGCTGAGGAGCACTTGGGTCCGGTCAGCCTTTCAGCCAATTTATTCAATCAGCTTAGGCTATCAAGGTGGCAATTGCGTCGCTTTTGTTTCAGGCCTGCACTGCTGCAGGTCAATCCACCCCAAGCAAACCTGCTTATTTGCTTCATAGATGTTCAACACTTAAAGGTTAGTCAGCTGTACAAATGCTGGAAATAGCATGTGGGGCACTCAGGGTGAGACTCAAGCCACCCGGGACAAACAAGGCTACTGAGCATCAGCACGTTGGGCTCCAGCAGAGATAACTCCCGACTCCCTCTGCACCCCAGATAGGCCCAGAAAAGAAGAAAATACCACAAACCACCAACAGAAAAGAGGGGAGAGCTTGCCAATACATAGATACAAATGTATATATTAATACTGCCTAATAGCATCCTCTTCCCTTCGCAATGCCACCCTCCATGAGGAAAGAAGAAAGCCTTGGAGACAGCTCCCACAGAGGACAATGCTGTTCTCAGCTCCCATGAAAAACGAGGGATCTGAATGTGCTCCCCATGCCTTGGGATTCTGCCCAAATGCGCGATGATTCCTCTCTAGCAGCAGTGAAAAATATATAGTGTGTAATCAACAGATAGCTAAATCATCCAGTTCAGCAGCTTTGGCACCACAATGATTTAATAGACAACATTCAGTTGTTGAAACCCTTTCTGCGTACTATCTGTAATGACTATGAGACACCCATGGCTAGGCAGGAGATCCTGTACTGCTGCTGTTTTCGTCGCTGCCAGAGATGCAGTTTCTCTGCAAAAAGCAAGCAAGCTTGGAGAACACACACGAAGAGCACATGGTATCCACAACCGCCCTGGGGAACCCCTTCACCAGTCTGACACTGGGTCTCATCGGATGTGAACACCGTTAAGAGGGGTACTAACCATCTGGGGTGAATTTGGGAAGCCAGCAAGAGTCCTGTGACTGATTGATAGGAGACATTTAGGACATTGATATGCCAAATCTGCTCTAAGATAGCATAATATGGTCACATTAGATCATAACCTGGTTCCTTTCATATAGGCAGTAGATTTGAAAAAGCTGTGAAAGTTATTTTAGGGATGGATAAAATGAATCTAAGTCATTTTTCCCTGTATTTGTAAAAGAAAACCTAAGTATTGCAAAACAGATCAGTTATGGTTCACCACAAAAAAACACCCAGGAAAACCATTTCAAATAGAAATCTTATTTGCCTAAGCCTACCGAGATGAAATCTCAGTCTCAGTTCAGCTGCTCAAATGGAAAGTACATGGCCTTTTCCTCCTGCAACAACCAGAGTCCGCTCAGTAGCCTGAAAAGAGCCGAGTTTGCACATCCATTACAGAGCTCTCTCCATTTCCCCTGCCCCCCTTATTCCTGTATCTTTATCTCGTCCAGCAACATTGTTTTCTACCCCATCATACTCTCTGGCTATTCTTCCGTAACCTCTTGTGCCTTCCCTAGACACCTATATTCCCTATGCACACAATTTTTCTTTCTAGCCTTTATGTTCTGCAACAAACTGCTAGTACTGCTTCCACAGACCAGAGTTTCCTAACTAAAGATGGTTATTGATGTACAGTACTAGTGTTTTAGTGCAGTAGCAGAATCAATAAACCAGGAAATACTGCTTTGTCAGATTTTTCCAGCGCATGCTGGGAAATATTTTTACTGCCTTTGGATGGTCACAGAGCTTTTCTTTAGAGATCACACTGGAGCATGAACTGTGTCTTCCCTAGGAAGAACTGAAGCTCTCCTACCCTCTAGTGACTGGAACAGAATAGAGCACAGGGTTGCAGCTCTTTCCTTTTTTTCCCCTCCCCTCCTGTTTTAAACTTCCACTTCTCCTAACTCAGGGCCATACTTCAGCATCTCTTAATTTAATTTTAAAAGGTGCTCAGGCACAAGGCAGAATCTTAAGAACTGAATGACCTGCCAACATGGCGTACAGCTGAGGGGCCAAAAACCTACATGTAAAAAAAAACCCTACTCAAAACACAATGAGATAACAAAAAAAACCCCAAGTCGTCCAGTGACAGCAACCAAGACAGAAGTTTGGTCCTTTTTGACCAGAGTAGCCAGAGTTAAAAACCCTGGCTCCCTTTCCCAGGACCCAAAGCCAACCAACGTCAAGAGACAGCTGTGTGTGCACACGTGAGAAAAAGGGGGATCAAGCCACGCTGATTGAGGGCACAGCAATTTTCAGAGCTTCAGTTAATAACTGAAGTGCTGAGTTCTTCAATTATTCCATCACTTTCTGTCATAGGGCATTCAGGGATGCCTGGCAGCTCTCCGCAGGGAAGGGCTGCGATACCCCTGGAACCAGGGCTCGCTGAGTTGCCATCCAGCTCCAAGGGCTGTTGTACACTTCACACTACTTCTGTCGACAAAAATACACTTGCTGGCGCAATACCTGAGAGGGCTGGCTCCTGTACATTGCACACCACAGTTGTAATGAACAGAACAAGAGGAGGTTAATTATTCAATTTATTTAGGCAGAAAACCAATAGTTATAGAGGGAAAATATCAAGATGATTATATGGTCTCCTCAGAGCCAAATTCTGCTTTTCAGAAAGTTAGACTGGTATAGCTCTGAGGCTGGGTACTGGGGCCTGCAGTTTCTATATCATTGTTATTTACTCAATAGCAAATTAAAGCTTTACAGAACAAATAAAAAGCCATGGTTTGTTTCCCGAACAAGCCAGAATCTAATACAAAAATGGGACAGTACAGGAATATAAAAGTAATGGAAGCCTGCAGGGATACTACAGAAGACCAAGGAAAGCAAGTTATGTAGTTACGTAGCAACACACAAATCTTGGAAATCCTGTTACATTGCTGGTAATGAAAACTGCCTGCTTGGTCTCCATCCCAAGAACAAAAGGCATTTGAAAACCCACAGAGGAGAGCAGAAAAAATACTGCCTCACAAAATTCCTCCCATGGCGAGAGGTGACCCAAACGACTAGACTGGAATCCAGGAAATCAGCCACCTTTCAGGTATCCTTAAGCAACTCAAATCCTCCACATCTCCTTTGTTTGGTTGAATTTACACTCATTTCCTTAGTACACAGGTTATTTCTCTTTTTCTAAAGTTCTTTGCTAAGGCAAGGTCTTCCTCTTGCTTGCCACTAGACACTGCCCACAGTGCCTACAATAAGAAAGCAGCAGTGATTTCTCATCACATTAAAAACAAATATCAAAAAGCAAAAGGTATCTCAGCCACTACGTGGAAACAGCTTGCATCTATACTTCAGAGTCTTCCTACATTTACTCTTTCTGTTTCAGAGGATGGGACCCTTTTCAGGAGGCACTTGAAGAGAAAAAAAAAAATGGATTACCTTGGTTGAAGTTCGCTTCTTCCGACTTGACCATCTCTATTCATGGGTCCCCACCATCATAGCAAAAAGAACCCAGAGAGAGGAAACAGAGAAGGAGTGAAATGGAGTAAGTCTTCAGTAAAATAATTCAAACAGCAGCTTGTCAAACGTCTTAGAAAAGGTTATTACTAAGTAGGGGGCCGAACCTACAGCTGCATTCATCTACCTCCCCTCTCCCATGAAACACAGTGATCAACAAACTAAAAATACCTGCATTGCACCAAAACCCCCATAAAATTAAAAAAAGTAATCAAGAATAAGAAGTGGAGGGACCCAGAGCCATTACTAAGAAACATGGCTTATACTTTTGGTGCCATCTGGTTCTACAGTAAGCTAATTTTAAAAAGGGGAAAAAAATCATCTTGCTGTTAAGTGCTAATGTGGACAGAGCCATTTCACTATTCTGATTCCACTGGAAATGGCTGAGCAATTTGCATTTGAAATATGAGGGCTTAAAACATCGTCTTTAAAAAAAATTACAGCGTGCACCAACTCTTCTATCATCTGCACTCTGAATGTTAACTAAGTACCCAAGAGTACCAAAAGCTGCTACTTCAAAGCAACGTATTTTCTGTCTCAGGAGCTAGGCCCACTTCAGCCCATGCCTGCTTAAAAAAATCCCAGAATTCCAGAGGTTCTTTTGGGGTAACCTGCTTTTTTGCTAACGTAACTTTATGTCTTTGCTTCACCCCTTCCTGCAGTGCAGTGACACATGTGCCAGCAACACCCGTTTGCACAAGTTTTTTACTAGAGCAATTCACTTTGCAGATCAAAGCCATCTTGTCATACAGATGCATAAATACAACAGCAGCGCTTTGAATGTGGTCCTTAAGCCTTTAAACAATCGCATATTGAGGGAGAAATACCTCTACAATTACCTTAATATTGGGATTTTACAAATCTCAAAGTGGCAACTATTTGAAAAATGAATAATGAACGGCAGACATCCCACATTACTTTTTTCTTATTTTGCTTTCCAAGCCCTTGAAATATTTATGTTTCCATAAATAATCCCATTCAGGCTGGAATTCCATACCTATAATTCAATCATGTGCTGTAAACAGAAACTTTCATACTAGACTATATAGAAGACTTGTAGGAGTATTTTCTCTTTACATATGTATTACACAGATTTAAAATTAGCTCTGGTTTTCAAGCCAGTCCAAGTAAATGCCTGATCTTGGCTTTTCCCCATCCCTTGCTGGCAAGAAGCAGGATGAGTTCATCAACATAGGTATGCTCCACACTGTGTAAAACATGAGTAGGAATCAAAAGATGAAAAGCAAAAAGAACACATGCAGGACCTGAAATTTAAAGCTATCAGCTTCAGTTGTGCTGTTCCCAAGCCTCTGGCCAGGTCCTTCTCCAGCATCACTAAATGCACCGTATTTCAGAATCAGGAGCCAAGTTCAATTAAAATCAGTCAAAAAAAACCACGTCAGTGGCAAAATCAAGGTTTTTACAAGCAATCTCCTCCTCTCAGCCAACGTGGAATTGATTGGTGCAATTTAAGTCCTAACATCAAATCCTTGCTTTTAGATTTCACATGGATTTTTTTTTTCCGATGTCAGAAAAAAAGAAAGAAAAAGGAAAAAAAAATCAACTTTTTAAAAATTTATTTAACTCGTAGATGGAAATCAGAAGACAGTATGCCCTGGAACAGCAGTTGGAGCAGGTTGGGTTCATACATTCACCAACCTGCATGTTGCAGTGATGGATACCACACCTCTGATACACAGACAGCACTGCCACAGCGCACATCACCGCAGTGAGACAGAATCATCCAGCTACAGACATCTACACAACTTCTGTGAGGCTTTTTTAAAGTTATGATCTATCTCAATTTCAATACTGAGCCTTGAAGGATGAAAACAAAGGTGGCATTTCCCAGTAAATCAGATTATGCCAGCTTTTTTCCCCACACACATTCCAGCTATGAATTTGATTTCCTAAGCCACTTACATTTCTCTTGAAGTCTCCTTGCTTGACTGCTAGACTCAAGTTCAATACAATCACGCCCATGTCATCTTCTAAACTGTTGGGATCTTCCAGTTTTAAAACCTGTTCAGTGGTTCTACAAGCAGAAAAAAAGATGTGTGCTTATTGACTCCAGTTAACCGGAGTTCATTATTAAAGGTCACGCTGAGCTGTGCAAATTTCAGCTTCTTGTCTGAAATTCCCAATATTGAGTTTAAATGTTAAAACGTGAAATCTAGAGGGTTCCTCCTCAGTTCCGACAAAAATACACCACCCTTTTAATAATGCAGCCTAGTGTTTATACAGAATTGCTTAAAACTCATAACTCTCCACATGCAGATGCACACTGAATTAAGTTACTACTGCCTACGCTTCACAGGGAAGAAAAGTGACAGGGAAACTCATCCAAGTGAATTTTCTAACATTAATAGGTGGGATTCGACTCATAAAACCTGTGTTCTATCTTACCTCCACATGTGTTTAATTTCCCTCTATGACTCAGTTCCCTCTCAGGAAACAGGAATGCTGGTATTCACCTGGTGGCACTCTCTCATGGATAAATTCATTAATATTTCTATAAATTTGGATACAACAGCCATGGGAGAAATCCTATACCCATACAGGGAGAACTCATTTTCTCCAAAAAAAATTTAAAATAAGAAAAAGGTCGCACAGCAAGGGAGTATAAAAGAACTAAAACTTGAATTCCTGGCTTTCAGCTCCACATTGAGACCCAGCAGCAGCAGACAAAAGGCGCAGGGCTTGCCTCCACACTAAATCAGGGCCAGATGCAGCTGCCGTGGGTACGGATGGCTGCGGGGGGAGGCTGGAAATGGGGCGCTCGCAGCCAGCCAGGAAAACCGCTCCCCAGCCCGATTATAAGCATTAACAAGCACCCCGCACTATGTGGAGCTAAGAAGGGATCTCAACCTTCTCCCCTCTTTCTTCTTCCACCTCCATAAATTATCCCAGTGTAGCTCTCCCTAAACAATGCGGCACAGAGAAACTCTTATTCCTAGACATGAAAAGGAAAGGGCGCCTTCTGCTGAACTGGGCTCCATCCAGGTTGGATTTGAATCTGGATGAAAACGTGCACGTACAGGATTTATCCTGAGCAATTTCTTTTAAAATGTGCTCCTCGCCCTTCTATCTAAACAAGTTTTCCTGAAGAGACAAATTCCAAGCTGCAGCAAAAACATTCCATTATTTTCCTACGTTTCTCAATTAAGCTGCATTAATAACCTTTAATTAAACAAACACATTACCTATTGAGTTGAAGCTCAGCGAGTGCTACGAATGCCGAACCCATGAAGTCTGAAGAGGTAAAGTCTCGATCGTACACCTGGGTAGCAAAATCATAAGCCAGTTTTATCCCAGCTGATAAAAGAACAGATATTTTAAGCCCTCCCAGTTCAATTTGGTATTTGAAAGATCAAAGCATGGATAGAATTCGGGGATAATTTTCCATCTCCCTGCTTTAATTTGTATTTTGAACTAAATATTTAAACAGCATTTTGAAAGTATCATCTTAATATTACGTAAACAGAGACACGTGCACCGTGATGGAGCACACAGGTTCTGTGCGCAGCGCAACAAAGCACTGCACAAAAATCAGGCACACTTCTGGTTACAGATGTTTTAGCAATGAATGCTCACAACTGGTAGCTGGGAGTTCTGGTAACTGTAATGTTCCTCATAATGAGAAAAGGCTTCGCTCCTTGTCACGGCTGCATCCCAGGTAATAACTCTGCCCAGCCCAGCCAAATTATGCTCTTAAAACCGTGCTTAGGAAACCACTGTTGGTTTCACCGAGCTTGCACAAGCACGGGGAGAGCGAGCAGAATTTAACTCCACAGCTTTAAACACAGCCACTCAAGGGGTTTTATTTCAGCTTGGGGGTTTTTTTGCAGACAGAAAGCAAAACACACAAGTGAAATCTGGGAGAGACATATGTGTGCTTTAATTTGAAATCGCTGAAACTCTTAAACCGGATCGTGTTTTATGTTATGCCACTACGGTGAATAAAAATCAAGACACTTCTAGGGTTGAAAATAATTTCTTTAAAAAAACCCACAAATTGACACATCTTTCAAAAGTTTAAAACCAAAACTTACCTTGATCCAGAGTTTTTGATCGAGGGTCTGTACGGGCAGCACAACAGTCTCATCCCAAACTGGGTTGAGGTTCTTATAGACTACCTTACTTTTGTATAGAGTTTTCCCATTCAGTTTAAACTTCACATAAGGGTCACTTGTACCTGCAATAATTAATAATAAAAAAAACAGATTAGCACTGCCCCTGCATAACTCCACAATCATACATTATTCTCTCATAAAAGAATAAATAGCAATTATAAATGGTAATGACGTATTTTATATATACATGCATATACTTAATTAACTATATAAACATTGCTGGTTTATACAGGAATTCTATTGAACAGAATCTCAAAGTTGCCTGAAAGCATGCAACAAAAATTCTTCATAGTCTGCTTGATGTCTGCTGTGTTATTCTTAAAGAATGTTAATTATTCTTTAGCAATTTAGTTAACATTTTAATTTGGGAAAAGAGCAAACAGAAGCAGGGATGAAGGACGATTTACAGGCCAACTAGCAACAGACAGTGGAAGAGAAAAACTGTGATCCTGTGACTATGAATGTATAAAAGGACCAAAAGTCAAAAGCATCGTAACTTGGATAGGAGCTCCAAGGAAACCAGTAACAATAGCTAAAATACCCGTCAGGATTTCATCACCGGTGTCACCTCTCAATTTGAAGTTTAAGTGAAAAAAATACTGATGTTATTCACTGGCTCAGGATAAAAACCACATACAGAAATGAGTCTGTGAAGACAAACACACGCTAATTCAGGTAACACATCCTTTAATCCAAGCTGCACATTTTGCCATGGCAATAATGTCCCATATTTTTATGGAGCAGATGTCCATGGACAGAGCGCGAGGCTCGTGCCGCTCAGCAGCAATAGACAGACTTGCAGCTGTCAAAGGAAAAGAGAAGAGGAAATCAACTTTTTATTGTTGATATTAAACCCATGGCATCTGCACCAGCACCAACCACCATGCAGGACACTATACAAAAGGCGAACAAGGTGAATGAAGGACTTAAGTAGATGGTTGATTTAGTAATGCACGCAGACTTTGCAACAAATAAATCTCACAAGCTGCAAATAAAGGAGGGAATAAAACAGAGGTGTAGCAGCATATACAACTAACTGATCCCAGGTGCCGTTCATCTGTCACATTCAACATCATCTGTATTATAACTTCTATGTGGAATTAAACTTCCCTCCTAACAGTTTAAGTTCCTTAGAAGAGTAACAGCTACTGTGACAGTGCTGGCTGCCCCCCAGCCTGCAGTGTGAGCTGCCCACAGGTAAAGACCAACTCCTCCATCAGCTTCATCATGTCCAGCAACAAATCTCAACCTGCCCCCGCTGCCTTCCACTGAGATACTGGACAGCACACATAGCAGTTCAGGATAAGTCAGCTTACCCAAAACCAATACTCAGTCTTATCAGTAGTTTGGTGAAACAGTGAGAATGTGAAAAATCCGTTTAAGCATCCAAAGCTCCGACTGGTGTTATGGGAAGTCAGTCTCAGGTAAAAATAGGTATGTTTTAGCATCTATTTGGAGTCACATAGTACTGGGAAGAACTGTGTCCCTGGGACACAGTTATTTATCACCTTTAAGAATTGAAGAAGGTTTTTATTCTGTTTAATTTCAAAAATGAAAACTGCCAGAGTCCTGTCGAACTCTGCACATAAGGGATGTTTCACTCACAGAAGGAAAACATCAGTTGGTTTTCAAACGCTATCTACAACTGACCCTTTTCCTACATAGTGATGCCCAAAAATCAAACCCTTTCTGTGAAAAATGCTGCAAACTTATAAAGGCATTCATTTTCCTTATCCTCTAAGAAAGAATAATAGCAAGGACCTAATCCAAAGCCAGGGAAGTCAGAGGGCAGCTTCTCATTGTTTTCAGAGGGTTAGGACTAGACTTTTCCACTAGACTACTTCTCAGAACTATGATTATGTTCTTACATAAAATGTACTGCTTAAAACCAGCACACTTTCCACAATGACTGGGAACACACAGATAAATCATCTCCCCACAACAGAGGCAGCAGCCCTCAGATGATGCAGAATTTGAGAAATAACAGCATTCAGCTCTTTAGCGTTACTTTCTCCCACCTCCAGAGATCCCAATTCCTTTCTCCTTTAAAAAGAAAGAAAAAACAAAAAAGAGAAAACTGGCTTTTATTTACAGGATAAGCAGGAGCAAGCTGCATTATTAGAAATAATAATAGTAATAATAACATCCACAACCTATTCTGTGTGTGAAACAGCAACTGTATGAGACAAGGAAAGCAACTGATTAAATGAAAGCATGAGGGCGCCGATGGAGGCAGGTGGTGCATGCCCATAATCCATCTGCTTTTGGTACAGAAAACCCACGAATGAGGGCAAAACCCAAAAAAAGAGAGAGAGAGAGAGGAGACAGAGAAAGCAAATGGCCAACAAGTTCAATGCCTGCAAGTATAAAACTCCCAAGCCCTTTCTCCAAGGATGGGAAGCAAGAAGACTATAGCTAAGTAAGCATCTCAATTGCATTATTGCTCTGAAAGCTTTCCAGGTTGTTATACAGTAAAGGAAAATAAAAGAGGGGGAAGGGCTGCCCAGCACTGCTCACATGAGCCAGGCTTTAGCAACCATTCTCATATATCTATATAAAAAACCTCCTTCATATTTATATATATTTATAAATATTTTATATATAAAATATATATACACACAAAACAGAATACATGTAAATTTTATAGAAAAATATGTATTTATATAAAAACATATGAAAAAATGGGGGGGGGGGGGGGGGGGAGGGAGGAGAAGCTGTAATAAAGAGAGGCCTTTAATTAAATAAGATTGCCACTCTGGGATCAGGCCTTCATGCTTGTCAGCTTAGTCTCAAAATAAACATCTCAAACCGGGGCCTCAGTGGTGTCACTTACTCCAGCAAGGCACACTGGGTAATCCCTCGCTATCTTGACAGCTACATAATGTTCAAACTGTTTCACGGGTGAGCGGCGGCACTCGCGCGAAAAGGAAATATTAATGCTGGGAATTAATAGAAAAAGGGATGATGGTTTACAAAAGCCAAACAAGGGAAAGGTGTCAAGTTAGTACCGGCGTTAATTGTTAGGGAAAATAATTGCGGAGGGGCACGGGTTTCGGCGGCACTTGCCTGTCTGGCTGTCAGAGGGGTAACATCTCAACTAGGCAGGCGGGGAAAGGGGTCGGCGGCATGGGAGCGCGGCTCCCGGATCATACAAATGACGGGCTGACACCTCGGCGCAGGCAAACAGATGGACTTTCACCTCTGCGGCGGGCGCTGACGCACATCAGGGCTCGGTGGCCTTTGATCGGGTGGAACTGGATGGCCAGGAGAGAAACAATGGGGCTGGATATGGCACCCCGGCCCTTTTGGGGCTTTTACGACTTCCCCCAAGCTGCTCCTGGAATGCTGATGAAGCTCCTGTGGCCCAGCATGCCCATTTCTGGCTTTCTTTAAGATGCCCCAGAATGCATCCAGGTGATCAAAATAGGTTAAAAAGGAGATGGGACTGAGAGCACAAGGGCATGGAGTGATAGGACAAGGGGTAGCAGCTGTAAGATGAAGGAAGGGAGATTTAGATGAGATGTTAGAAAGAAATCCTTCCCTGTGAGGGTGGTGAGGCCCTGGCACAGGGTGCCCAGAGAAGCTGTGGCTGCCCCTAGATCCCTGGCAGTGTTCAAGGCCAGGTTGGATGGGGCTTCGGGCAACCTGGGCTAGGGGAGGGTGTCCCAGCCCATGGCCAGGGGTGGGACTTGGAGGTCTCTTGCAACCCAAACCATTCAATGATAAATAAGCTGGGTGTACAAGCCCTACCTGAGGAGATGAACAGCACAGACTGCCAATTATTGACTGCATTTAAATTCAAGGCTTGAAGGCTTCCGGATTCAAGATCAGAAAGACATCTGCATCTATTAAAAGCTACTTATTAGAGAATATCTACAACCTAGCCAAAACAGCATAGCTTATCAAAAAACTGCCTAGTGATTTAGTCTAAACAAGGACATTTTTTTTTAATAATTTTCATTTTCACATGACAGGCACATAAAAAAGAAGACCAGCCATTAAAAAATTTTTAAATGAAGTTTTTTCCGCAGCCATTGCCCAGCAAAGGCCACAGAGTCAACTTAAGCACATGTACCTAGGCTCTTCTGCAGTGCAAGGTCTGAACCTGTTCATCTCAGTCACATCAGCTGCAGCCACATGTAAAGCAAGGAGACTGATTACTCTTGAAATCGGTTGAGAATTTAGCCCAAGAAAACACTTTTCTCGTGGGAAAAGCAAGGTGCGATGCTTTGAGGTTAATCTTAGTGTTACACAGTGACAAATAAAATTTACAGACTATATATATATATATACACCAAACAGGATGATCTACTTCTCAGCTTGACAAATCCAGTAAGATGGAAAAAAAAAAGTATGACCTCTAAAATAAAAATCATTCCATCATCTGGACCTGTTGTCCCATTAAAGAAACAACACCTGTCTCAATCTCTAATTCATTTCTCTAATATCTTTTATCTTTCTATTTGCTTTCTCAAATACCAAAAAGCAACGAGTACAGGCAGACAGAACCTCAGCTGAAATGCAAGCAAGCCTCGGCCACCTAAAGTTGCTGGGACACAGCAGCAGGACAGGCTTTAGTAGCCCAAGAAACTGTTAATGGTGTTTTTAAATGGATACTGCTGCCCTCTAGCAGCCACCCAGAGAGGTATCACATCAACTGTGTAATACTACTACACATTTGCTCCATAATTAAGGAAGAAAAAAAACCCCAAAACCAGAAGACTCGATTTAATTTCAAGCCACACACTATTTTATAGGAGTAAACTTACTGGAAATGTAGCATATGAAACAAGTCTTATTACATAAATAACTAAAAAACCCCATAACTGCCAAGTCAACTTAAAATCCTAAAAAAATAAAAATAAGAAAAATCAAAGAGCAGGGAGAAGTATAACCTAGACCATCTTAGGTTTTGGTTAAAATCCTACATTTTCATCTGAAGAAGGAAATTAAAGATTTATTTTATATGCACATAAAAAATGAATTTCTTAAAATCTCCACAGAAATAGAATTATTGGTGTTATTTACAACAAGGAGCAAGACATTTTTAAATGGAACACACACTTTTAAGTGGAAAACCATTATATTCTTGCAGTGAAATACCCAAGATCAAGGCTCAGTGGGGAAACCTGGGGACAAAAGAAAAAAGTATTCTGCTGGCAGGAAACTCAGGTAAATTTGGAAAGTTTTGTGCCCAGCTAGTTTTACAAAAGCAGATGGAGAGAAAACATTGCTTGGAAACAAGCATCACCAAAGGGTTCCAAGGGAAAATAAACCTAAAACCAAGAAAAAAAACAACAAAACGAACAAAAACCACCCCACCAAAACATCACCACAAAACCCAACAAACCCAAAAGCCCAGAGAAGTGTGAAGAATGCACACAAACCCACAGCCGACAGGGAAAAATCCTGGAAGGAACATTACTAGGATGAAAGAAGCAGATGCAGGATGTTCTATGAAACATGATTCAGAAATAGCATGTTAAAAAAAGCCCAACCAAACCAAAATAAACAAACCAAGAAAACCCAAGACCCAACCAAAACACCGTTAGTCCAACTGAACACTGAATTCCCAGTCAGGGCTAAGGTATGAATGCACAGGAGGGCACAGGACAGGGCAGAAGCCACTTCCCAGCCACCACCGAGGACCTCAGGTGTAAAAAGTTGCATCGCTCTGCATTCACAGTGTTTTGCCTAATAAAATCTTCTTCCAGGGGTCCTGGAAAGGCACAGTGTGAGCCCTTAATGCAGGCAGCTGTACTCCCCAAAAGGAGGGCAGCTATCAGTCTTACAACTGATAGGGCTTGAAGAGTTGAAGAAACCTGTTACCTAGATTACAATTACCAACAAAACAAGTCTTAGGATATTCTCTGGGCCCTACCTATGCTCTTCCTGTGCTGCCAGCCCTCTATTTCTTAAATTATCATTAATTTACCAAAGGTAGCTATGCATATAACACATTAATTGCTTTTGTTTGAACTCAGTGTGTTTTCTTGAGGTTCCCATCTCTGCGCACTCATTTCCCACAGCCAGTCCAGGAAGGATGCTCACAGGGATCACCACGTGCAAGGGTAAAGTTTCAGGCACAAACATTGTGCTTCCAGAAACTGGACTTGGCACAGACAGACACTCACAGCACAAGCAGAGCTACACAGGATCCAGAAACCATCAAAATAAATACCCAGCACCATTCAAATTTGCAACAGTTGTAAATTAGCCATGATTATGCCTTTCAAAAAGAAGTGTGAAAAGTTGCCTAATAAATCTCAATAATTAATAAATCTGAAGGACTAATGATCTAATTGCAGATACCCTGAAAACAGAGAAAGTCAAAATAATCGGCGTGTTTGCAGGGAGCGATTCAGCCTAATTGCTCTGAGCATTTGTTTTCCAAATAATGGACTTCCTCTAAGCTGACAAATGCCCAGCACAGCACAAACACACCCCTTCCTCCAGGACCCTGGAGCCAGCACGTAGAGCAGGCAGCCGAGAGCTAGGAGCAGTGGGCTACCGCAGTTTCATTACTGCTTTAAATTAATAGGACACATTATTCCATCCTCTTATTTCTTTACTGTCAGATGCTGGAGTAGGCTGCCCAGGGAGGTGGTAGAGTCACCATCCCTGGAGGTGTTTAGAAGAAGAGTACATGTACTTGGTGACATGGTCTAGTGTTGGACCTAGTAGGGCTGGATAGATGGTTGGACTTGAGGGTCTTGAAGGTCTTTTGCAACCAAAACCATTCTATGAATCTATGATTTTGTTTTGCCCTTGGAAGGCTGAGCTTCAGCACAGCTCACACGGATGTGTGGAGCTGCCCTTGCAGCAGGGCAGCATGGTGTCTCCGCAGCTCCGGGAGCCCATTGGGACCCTCTGGCAGTAAGTGGTGTCAGATGTGAGAGCAGATGATGATGTGCTCTGGATGGGGGAGAGAGGATGATGCACCCAGCGAGACAATGGGATGCTCTGTACTACTGCAGCCCACCCTTCACATGATCACCTTGAGAGGAAACAACCAAGGGCAAACCCAAAGCACAGGAACAGGAAACAAGGGAAACGAGAGAAAGAAAGAGAGATGGGGCACAAATATCCTGTAAAAGTCTAGAAAGCACAAGACTAAGCAGGAGATGTGCACACAAAATTCAAGCTGGAGCACTGCAGCTGAGGGGGAAAAAACCACACAAAAGAAAAACCAACAGCCACAGCCACTCACCAGTAGACATCACATCTGAGAAATACGGTATTTCTTCTAACCACAGCATTTAACAGATGAAAGTACAGGGGTTTGAAACAGGAGGGGCTTCTCACCTTTACAGGCACTCAAAACCCAGTTTCTGGTTTTTTGTAGAGCTGGGTTTGTCAACTGAAGGAAGGTAATGCTTCCTCACAGCTGTGGCATCAAGTTGCTGCTGGTGTGACATGCAAAGGTGACTCGCACAGGCAGCATTGTGCACAAGCAGAGCATCTCAGAGCCACAAGGGAGCAGGATGTTTCGGATTTCATTAGGCTGACTCAAACATGGGGTATCACCCTGCTCTCTGAAAGTGAACCAGCAAGTAGAGATGGGCTCCAGCCTCCCACAGCACAAAGCATGCGGAGATGGAAGCTGCGGGCTTCACAGAAAAAGGCTCAAAAAGCCCATAAAACCACTATGGATGCAACAAAAGGACAGCACTTATAGAACTGTTGATTAAGAATGCTTAGGTTTTTAAGCCAAGTAATTACCTTTTCTGCAGAACTACCAGTGCTCCACAGATACTTAATCAATAGAATATGTTTCTGCTTTCTTACTACTTACACTATTAAAACTACACAGACCAAACTCCTCACCATGACCAAGATACATCACGTCATCTAGTAACAGTAACACTATACAAAGTACATAAACCCCAAACTTTTGGAATTGTGTATATGGACACACAGACCCGTAGGAACAGTAGCGATGGGACCCATGCACCACCTCATGTTAGGCACCAAAGGTACACGTGGGTAACAGGAACACCTCTCGCCAAACGCCCCTTGATATCTGCTCAGGCAGTTTGTAACGTGTGACTGAGTCAGGCTGCATCCTATGAAGCAGCGAGAAGTAAATCAGACTCCACACAAGCTGATAACCAACAGGCAACACCTCTTTCATCCTGCATCCCTGAGAGGAGACACTGCAATTTTTTTGGAGTTTCCCCTATTTCCACCAGAACCAAGACCCTGCTCTAACAGCACTCTGCTTCCTTGGCTAGGGTACACATATTGGGCATTGCTATACAGAGGCTCTTCCTTTCCCTTACACTTCCAAAAAATAAGAGAGGAGAAGGAAACACTACAAATCACATTTTTTCCTGTGTTGCTTCTACACTTCATAGGGAGCACAGATGGCTGAGCCAGACTCCTAAGCTGATGGACTGCACCCCACTATACAGAGACCAGGTAGAAAGAGAGGAGCTACAGAAAATCAGGGACTGGAGAGACACAGTGGACAGAAGAAAAAAAAAAATTGTAAGCAGCAAAAGGTGGAGGGAAAAATAGTAAAAAGCAGACCTTAACAAGCATAGTGCTGTGAAGATAAAATGTAATAAAAATCTGGTAAAGTGAAGGAGGAATTTAATTCACGCCAAAGGGAACGTATCCTGGAAAGAGCAGCACATAGCAAGTCAGAAAGTCTGGAAAAATACCTGGAAAGTTAGGAAAAAGTAGACTCATGTAGTTCTTACAGCCTGCAGTTATGAGAACTGCTGCTCACCTTACTCAGGCAAGCGCAAGCAACTCCTACTTAATAACTCTCAGCATATACTGGGCAAATTCAGGGAGAGCCCTGTGAATTTACCAACCAGAACCAGGAGTTTCCATCAGCAGCTGCTTTCAAGGGTAGAAATATTCCTCCTTTGCTATGCACCTTGTATTTATGCTTATGTAAGTGCACAGATCCGTACTCCTTGCACGGGGACGAGACAGAAGCAAAGACTGAATGCCAGTGCCAGACTTCCCCCCGGCTGCTCCAATGCCAAGCACAGCCCCGCTCATCGCCTCTTGCCCTCGGAGCCGCGGCAGAGCTGAAATGCGGCTGCCTGCCCCCCGCTCGGCTCCCAGGTCACGGGATGTACGGCAGCAGATGAAGGCGGCAGCCGAGGAGGACCGAGGGGACGATCCAAGCCATCCCTGCCTGGAGCACGGGGGTCGGGTCCCAGCCATCCCGGAGCCCGAGGGGACAGTCTCAGCCCTGCCGGGGCCCGGCCCCAGCTGGGTCTCCGCGGGCAGCGCCGGGAACGGCCGCGAGAGGGCACCAGCGACGCGCGCTGGGCGCTGCCCTCCGGCCGCAGCTCCGGAGAGGCTCCCGAGTTCAAACTTCGGGGCGGGGGGGAAGGAAACGCCGGCACGAGGAGCGGGCAGGACACCCCGTTTCCCCTGAGGAAGACGCAAACCGCTCTGAACAGCCGCAGGACGCTGCTACTGCAGCTCAGCCACCGTGCAGCCAGAACGGCTGACCAGAGGAGGTTTCAAACTTCAAATGCAGAACCAGCAACCCAGCATACGGCCCATTGCAGAGCTCGGGCACCTCTTTTGCATACAGGAACCATGGGGAAGAGGGCCTGAAACCCTCTCCCAGCTGTGTCAGCGCTGCTTGCTTCGCTCTGGGGGTTTGGTGTTACCAAAATGTCAGTGAGGACAAGTTGGCTTTCAACCCAAGCCACAGTCTGACTTGCAGGACACACCGTCTGTGGGCAGCATGTTCCTGTATCTCAGATGATTCGGAGCAGGCTGGTACACCCCAGCACAGTGGCTGTATGTGGTGTTATTGCAGAGGGAGAGGAGGGAAGTCACCATCTACCAGCCCACAAGTCTTCTCCGAGGTTGCTCATCTCTCTGATGTGAGAAAAAGCTGGTAACTTCTCACTTCTTAAGAGCACATTGCAAAACACACAATGGTTGCAGCTCAGGCCTAAGCAGCACACCAAATTATTAAGAACCCAGTACAACAGCAGACACCTATACAGACGCCCATCAGGGTATCAAGCAGCATGCTCTATGCTTTTTTCCAAGGAGCCACCACTGCAACTCCTTTTGCCACTATTTCCCACCCTCACTGTCTGTGCAAAAAATAAAAAGCAAGATTTTTACTGAATAACATACCATCAGCACATACTCTGCTTTCTCAATGAGTGGCCATTTGCCACAAAGCAACAGCTGCCCATCAAACCACTTTTTTTCCTCCCCTTGCTTATGTTATTTCACTAGGTTGTCCAAGGCTTCACTAAGACAAGCATTTACACACTTACACAACATCACGCAGCCTAGAGCAAATCATACTTTGTCTTTGGAAACACTACTCTGCTGGAGTTGCTCGCTTTAGAGCATCTTTTCTGTATAAGCAGCTGGATGTGCCCTGGCTTGTCCAGCTTGTTAATAAATCTGATGAACTGCTACTCCGTCAGGAAGCACAGCCTTCTGTTTAAAGAGTGAAGATCTTAATCTGAGTATTCATTCACTCCTCCTGAAAGCTGGGAGGAAAAACGAGTCCACGCTTAGCCAAGAGTTAATGTTTTGTGAAGACGTGAAAAGCCAACATGGAAAATGTTAACTGAGAAAACAAGTAGTAGAAATCCCAATGTGAGAAGGTTTCTAAATCCATACAGGTCCCTCCAGACACAAACCTTCACAGGCCTTCAGGCTATGCAAGCTTATTCTCTTTATTCCCATATGGATAAACCCTATTTTTTCCATCTCAAAAGAAACTGCTCGTAGATTTTGTAATGCAAAGGTATCAGAGCTGTTTCTACTACCTGCACAAAAAAAATACGGAATAAAGAATAAATCTGAAATGCAGAAAGAGTGAATATATGGAAGAGCGCTCTGGCAAGTTCACATCGAAGGTCCTGAAGCAGCTGCTGCAAAGCCTCTGGAAGGACAGCTCTGTCCTCCACACCAAGCAGAGGAATCACAGAACCATGGAATCATCATGGCTGGAAAAGACCTTCAAAGATCATCAAAAGTCCAACTCTGTCAGCGCTTCACCACCAGAACCTCTAAATCATCTCCCAAAGCACTGTATCTACCTATTTAACAGCTCCAGGGACAATAATTCCACCATCTCCCTGAGCAGCTTATTCCAATGCTTCACCACTCTTTCAGTGAAGAAATTTTTCCTAATATCCTATCTGAAATTACTAACTGGCTAATTCCAGCACTTTTACTTCCTGGTACAACAGCCTGAAGAAAAGGCAGCCTACAAGCAAGCACTTTCACCCAGGTTTTCCAGGAATCCCCTAAATCTTTTCTAATTCATTTGATTTGGAGGTGGATTTTGGTTGTGGGGATTTTTTTTGCTGTTTTTTTTTTTTTTGGGGGGGGGGGGGGGAGGGGGCGTGTGTTCATATTGTCATTCATTTTATCCCAGATTAGAGAGGGTATTTGTTGGTTTACAGCCGTGGTCCAACAGTTTCCCTTTTGCTAAACATTTGCTGATAACCCCACCTCCCCCCCCCCAAAAAAAATTACTCCTTGAGTGGCTCCATCACCTAATAAATTTCAAAATCCTCTTTGGCTATTATTTTTTTTACACTCAAACACAGTTTCTGTCTATTAACGACTGCAGTTCTTGAACAGATAGAGATGCTAGACCCAGCCATGGTGGTGCTTTGCAGCTGCACAGAGAGACAGGAGCAGCAGCAGGAAGAGAGCAGCTCCCTCCACTGTGTACCTAAGGTGGATAAAGCCAATCGTTGAGTGCTGTGACCCGGACAAGGGACACAAGTCAACGTCTTGTTGCATTAGAGATAAGAAAAGAAGCCAACTGCTGCCAAACTGAAGCCAGGGAAAGGAGAGCCACGGGAATTTTCAAGGAAGTGAGATGAAAGGTGGGGCCTCACCACAGCGATCTCTGATAACCAGGTTCCGACCTTCCTTCAGGTGGATGGTCAGCAGGTAGGCAAAGGGGCTGGGCAGGTCACTCAAGCAATCAGTTGCTTCCTCTAGAGCCTACAGAGAACAAAGCAATCAGTCACCAGTGCACACCTGAAGCAGACCGTGATTGGAGCAGCTGTTCTCTTGTGTTTTTGCAGAGGCAAAGTTCTCACCTTTCCTTAGGGCAATCATTTACAGACAGAAAAAAGAAAAAGCAACCTAAAACTTTCTTTCCCAGGCTTTGTTTCATTCTGCAAGTAACTAGTTATCACCATCAGGTACATTCATAAACCAGGGGTAGCACAAGGAGGGTAACACCTGAAAATGAGTGGTGATATTAACAATGATAAATTTAAGCACAACTTTTCCAAATCCTACCAATTTTCTTCTTTTTTTTTTTTCTTAGCTGCTTTTGTACATTCATAGAATATCTCAAGGTGGGAGGTACCCCTAAGGATCAAGCCCACTCATACTCTTCTGAGGAACTGGGAATTACACAGTTCATGTAGCTACTGAGAGGACAGCATTTCTTTACACAGTTCCAAGAGACAGAAACACAGCAACAGGCAGCTCTAGCTGGGAGGTTTTCCAGCAGCAAAATCCATAGGATTTTTGGTCATCAGAGGTGCTGCCAGGCTTACACACCTCAGCATCAACTAGCTGGATTATTTGGTGAGAACAACCTCTCAAGTGCTGCCCAGAGCCTATCAGAGGGCAAAGGTAGAGAAGTCCATCTGGAATAGGCAAATAGGCTTTAAATGAGAAGAGCACATGGCAAAACTGCCCTAAACCCGGGGTTCTGTTGTCCATCAAACCTTACCACATATAAAGTGCTTTATTTTAATCCAGGCTGCTGATTGAGTATGCTGATGCTCTCATCATTTACTGGCATAATAGAAGTGATGGAACACTTCTAAAAAATCCAGGACATTCAGGTCTATTAAAAACATTAGCAATCATTTTGCACTGCTAAAAAGAAAAAAGCACAAAACCACCACTGAACAAACAAAACAACAAAAAAGGTGCATTGGAGAAATATATAGAAGGTTTCTTCACTTGCAGGGTTTCTAAACTTGTAAGAAGTGAAGAACACAAATTGTGCTTCTGTTGAAGTTTCCAAATGCTTTAAAATAAAGCGACTTACCATCTGATCATCAAATATTTGAGATGACATGGATGAGTCCAGATCCATTTCTCCACATGGGTACTGCAAAAAAAAAAATACAGTGAATTACACAACAGTAATATAAGGATGAACAAAACACTGCCAGTATTAGTCAAGTACGCATACATATGTGTAACCAGTTAAATTCTTCTACTTCTGCTTACAGAACCTTCCCCTCCATCATTTAGATAAATACATGTCTATTTCCTGTTTTTCAGTAACTGCACTTATTGTCTTGAATTTAATCTAACCCCCCCCCCCCCCAAAAAAAAGATGCCTGCTTCCAGCTACTGGAATAAATTCTCCTCCCCCACAGCCGAAACCTGTGCTTGCAGCGCTGCTGGTCCTTAACACAAACTCTTCTGATGCCTCAAGGACACGGCATCTGGTGACTTACCCATCAGCATTGCAATGCTGACCCCTACTCCCGAGCCCAGTTTTATTTGTTGAATCTCCAAGTGTCCTTGTTAAAATAAAACAAATGCCAGAAACAGTGGCAGCAGCAGCAATATCCTGGGGTTGGAGAGCCAGCTGCTCTTTCACTTGGCTATAATTTCTCCTTCATCACCCAAAAGGCAAGGTCCAGGAAAAATTCTGGTCTGCTTTGTGGGTTTTTTGGTCAGGTTTGTGTATGTTTCCAACCCCCCAAAAAAAGACATTCAAGAACCAAAGTTAGATATAAATGGTCAAAGCAAAAGGGATGAAAGATGTCAAACATCCCCCCGCTTTCTGCCGTAACTTGAAGACCCAAAGATTTTTTCTCTAGAAGGGGAAGTTGAGCATTTCTTCCTAAATACTGAGGCTGTGGTGGCATGGTATCTATAGACTGTCTGCACGCACAGGAGGGATTCATTGGTCAAGACAGCTCTTCCGACTGCTAGGACAGACTGCCAGGACAGACATCATTTTAGCCCAGGAGGACCTACATGCCTGGGTAACTCCTTTGGTCGAACGCAGTGCAATCACAGCCTACTCAAACACAAAGATTTATGGGAAAGATAACCTCAGTCAGCAGAAATGCACACAAGGTGGAATTCAATCCTCCTGTGAAAATATGGTTACTTACAGTGTGGTAACATCCAAATCTCTCAGGTGGGTGCTGCATTGTGTGGAGCGTTACACAAGCATTAGGAAAAAATACAAAACCAACCAGCTCCCAGACCAGAGATCATAAATCTTAGAGATACTGAAGCACTGAAATAAATATAAATAGGCTTTTGTGTAATTCTTCTCCTCCTCCTCCCAAACATATCAGGAAGCACCATAATCCAGCACTGCAAGTAGAATTTCACTTGCACGACAGACGAAATTTAACGTTATGGTTCCCACAGTAATCATAACTTGGCCACCTTGCAAAAACACATTAAAAGTAGGAAAATTATCATCATAAAGAGCAGCAGAAGAGTTTTCTCGCGCAACAGAGCTGAGTTACAGCTGCTAGGGGAACCCTAACTTTGAATTTCCTGAACTAGCATGCATAAAATCTCACTTGTGTGCATTAAACATAGCATTTCGCATAGTCTCCAGCTTCACAGGAGTCTCCTTCGGGCACTATCACCGGCACTGATAATAGTTTCTCTTTACAGCTTGCTTTACATGGCATAAACACAGAATCAAAGAACCATATTGAAATTATACTAATAAAAAGTATTGCCTGCTATCTTGATATAATTTATAATAAAAAATTACCCTCAAAGTTCTAATCTTTTCTTTATTCTGTTTATATTTACTCACATTGTATAGATGGATTTTGAACAAAAATTATCATTTTTAAGTAAAAAAGCTTGGGTTTGGGTTTTTTTTCATTTTAGTTCCATATAATGGAAATCGCTGTTACTCTGAGTAGCTAACTGTGGTGAGATCACTGCATATAGATAAAAGTCTCTCCGAAAATATTGTCATGAGATCTCTATTTTATCTAACTGGTAATGTTTCTAAACTTTAAAGCATAAACAGACATAGCCACATCCACCAAGTAGGCCACAGTTCCACATGTATCTGCAAAAAACCAAATCAAACAAGAGCATATATATATATATACACACACAAATGTGTATATCTATGTGTCAACCAGCTGTTCCGCCTGATGAGATTTACCATCTCTATCTCCTCTGGTTTTCTGCAGAATGATTAAAAAAGCAAGGGCACTGAGTGCATAAGCAACAAGACAAGGCTTTGCGTTGCCAGTGACTCACTGCAAGGTGTTAGCAAGACAATGATGAAGCAGGGGTGTTAGAGCACTTCAGCAATGACACCAGACTGGGGGCAAAACCCAACTGCAAAAAAGTGGCATTAACAGTTGTGCCCTTCACAGCCTGAATCACCCAGGGAGGTGTTCAAGGCAACTTCAGTCTCACTCAACCTTCAAATTTGCCCAGCTGGGCTGCAATAGAGAACAGATAAAGTAAATCTCATAGGAATGGAAATAGGGTGCCTGTGGCAAGAGCCTTTGCTGAAGCTGGCACGCTGTGCTGAGAGTTCAGAGGAGCACAAAAGCCACAAGCCCACACTGAGCTCTTGCATGAGGCTCAAAGTATCTGATACAGGGTGACCAAAGATAACCAGGAAATGAGTAGGTGGCATGTGACAAGCAATTCAGGGGGAAAAAAATCTCAACCTACATTTCTGCTTTTTTTAGTTTGTTTCGTGCCAGGGATCTGCATTCCTCCTGATTTGCCTCATTGATCAGTGAAGGATGCTCACAAAAGAATGATACAAGCTACTGTCATGCTCTTCACAGCAACCCCACCCATTATTAGGAGACCAATAACCTCTGCAACAAACCATCCCCATCTGAGGCAGAGAGCACAGTTTTTGTAGCTGCTCAATGAAGCTCATGAAAAGCTAAATATTGAGGGATTTAATGAATTAGATTTTAAAATAATTAAATTTATTCAATATTCCTTATTTATTTCTACTTTTCTTTGCTTCCCTCTCTGCTCTGTATTCTTTAGAAAAAATAATCTCTCTAAATTGTAAAGTTCTAATTGGAGGCAGATGATAGGAAGGAAGGCAGGATGTTCACGTATCAAGATGATATCATACAAAGATAAATAATGATTTACAGACACAAGCACATATACAAATACACAGCTTGGGAAAGATTTAAATGCTGCAGACAGTAAGTGAGACTCAGACTGTGCATCTGGAAGAAACTCAAACTCCATCACTACACAGATAGCTCCTTCTCCTAAAGTACTCAGTTTGCCCAAAGTCAAAGCAGGTGTTCGGAAAAACTACGGTGCTGCTGGGGCAAATTTTCGGTTAAGAGTTTCTAACACCAGGAAGGAGCTGCTACTGTCATTACTTTAGGAGTTTTTCCCTAAAATAATGACATATTTATAATGTAACGGTCAGTAACTATCAGTCTGACACTTTGCATCACAGCACACTAGGAGCTAGCATTGAGGTGATCACAACGCACAGATCTGAGATGCAGAGCAAGCAGCTTTATATGGGGAAGGACAATTTTCCCCACAGAAGCATTAACATTTGGAACATGCAGTTTAAAACAATGTTAATTAACCTGTGCAATCCCCACTCCCAAAGGAAGGCTTCAGACAGAAACATCTATTCCCCATTTTTGCATCTCGGATTGACTACAGAAAGCAGCCACCCTAACGTCTGGGTTACGGGTGAAAAGGCAAAGTTAAAAAACTGACCTTCCCAGTGATAACTCAACTGGGGGAAGATACATTTCCACAAAACATAAATATAACTAATTTTGCCTAAAATGTTTCATGCAGCCACAGTCTTCACCTTCTGTCTGTATTATAAAGCCACCATGCAAATCCATGGGATTCCCCCACATTGTTCAGGCTGGGCAGGAACAACTCTTGTGTGTCAGATTTGAAGCGCATTTGACTTGGATCCTCCTGCTCACGGGACACTGCATCCAGCCACAGAAATACTGACTGCAGAGGCAGAGAAGGCAGGCAAGATGGGGAATACAGAGGAAGCACTTTGGTTTTGCAACCTCCTTTAACTAATGACAATATAAACCCAAAAGGCAGCCCTAAGCATGGTGCTGCATGTTCACTGATCTCCATCACGTGTTTGTTTCAGTTAACTCCAGGTACAGAGTTCACCATTATCTTTCACATCACCTCTTGCCTTCAGCTAGGTCACTAATGGGCAGATGGTGAGTTGATTTTGCTATATAGCAATCCTGCTAAAGCTGTATTAACTGAAAAGAATAGCTATGGCAAATGCATTGGCAGCACATTCCAGAGCTCAGAGTGGTGCAACTTTAGTTTTAAGCAAGAAATTCCAAGAAACATGAAAAGTTTCAAGTACTGTAACCTTGCCAGAATAGAAACACGTAAGAGTTATTCTGCAGATTCAGACTGAAAAGACACTGGAATTAGTCTCCAATAAATTATATCATGTATGGTTTATGCTTATTCATACCATCAATTCATTCCTTGAGTAGGGTCCCCTTCTCCATCCCTTTATAACTCAGGCAATTAAGGAGAAGCATGACAAGTCAGAAATGATCCTGGATTCCAGCTGATACCCAAGCACCTACCTCTGCCCCCTCATCTGACAAAGCAGTGCTCAGACGAGCTCCCTGCAGCAGCTCAAAGAGGTCATCACTGGATTTCCTCTTCCCCTCGGACACAGGGATTCCCACAACTTGCGAGTCCGGGTGGGTGACTGTCACCTCCGTGTGCATCGCCCGCTGAGGATCCCACGTCCCATCCTCTCCCACTGGCCTCACTGAGGTGCTTCTACTTTTCAGGGACACCACAGACCTGGAGAAGCTCTTGGGCGTACAGTTTGACAACACCTGAGTACTCGAATACGTAGTTTCTTCTTCTGTTAGAGTCTCCACCTCCAGCATGTCAGGCACCGACATGCTGAGGCGCCGGTCCAAGGAGCGGACCTTCCTCTCCACCATTTTGCTAGACCTCTTCTTTGTCTTCCTCACGCTCAGGTTTTGGAGGAACGGCCTAGTTTTCTGTTTCAGGGATCCCCAGACGGATGGTTTATCCAAGTCCATTGCTGCAAGGGGGGATCTCAGCAATGCCTCCTGCACGGAACTGCTTCAGTGATTCCCAGGGTGACTAGAAGGAACGTAGGAAGAAGGCAAGTCAATCACGAAAGTGAACAGCCGCTGTAGGTTATGATTCACGTTGTCTCATCTTGAAACTTTCAGTCATTTTTCTAAACAGTTAAAAAAAAGCATGCCTCATTAACGAGTGCTTCCAAATACAATCTGGTGGGTAGGTTTGATTATTTAGGAGGAAAACAGCCGGAACAAGTATTTAATCCTACACTAAAAAGCACTGTCTGCCTACTACTTAATGATTGCTAAGAGAAGTCATATTTCTTGCTCTGCCAAGTTGCAACTAGCAAAAATTTGAGATTTATCCAATTTGGAACTGTTTGTGTACCAAAAAAATTACTGATAGGAGTTAAATCATGATAATGCTCACACACAAAAAAATGCTGGCAAAGCTGACAGCGTAACTTCCACTGATGCTTTTCCAGGCTAACATTTTTCTTCTACCATTTCCCAGGGAAACCCCACACAAAAGACAGGTCCACAACCTAAGTGGACTGAAGGGGACATGTAGAATGTGCGAAATCCCAGCTGAGACCCCAAACCACCCCTTACATTAACCCACCACCAGTGAAAGTTGTCAATGTGGAATTAGTTTTCCTTATAAAAAGAACGAGGCCAGAAACGGATGGATGTAGTGCTTACAGGTTTTGGTGGACTCCTGTCTTTGAGTTAATTCACACTGAGCATTTACACAGTAGGGAGGAATAAGAAGAGCCAAACCAAAACCACGTACTGTATCTGCATTGTAAGGGAGCAGTCGGACAGACACTTCTGTGCACAGGAATATCCTCACGGACGGTGTCTTCTGTGGTTAGCAGCAGAGTCACCATCCTTATTCTGTGAAGCAGAGACAGTCAAATCACCATCATCAAAACTTGTTATGAAAAAAGCTGATGAAAACCTGCAGATTTACCCCTTTACAGCCCCAAAGACACACACAGAGAGTTTATGGCATATACTCATACCGTTAACTACATGACCAGAACTTCCCAGAACTCATAGCCCATTTATGTTCTAATATTTGCACGGTTGACCAAAAATGACTTAATCTCACTATTTTCCTCATCACTAGGGAAAATGCCAAAAGAGACAGTAATAATACTGCAACTGTTGAATAAATGCAGAAAGATATATCACTGTCTCCTTTCAAACAAATCTACTCCTACATTTGTTGATTTGAATGAGGTTGTGTAGCCAGTTACTTAAATAGCTCATTTAAATAATTTTATGGCTAACCCCACTGTACATGCAATTTCAGGCATCTACAAAAAAAAAAGCTTTAACTGTGTAACTGCATAACTAAAGCTGCACAATCGTCCCCCCATTTATATTGGTGTATGTAAGTAATTAATATCAGCATTGTTACATTCCTTACAAAAAATAAGCAGCTTTAATGGCATTACATGTATTCACAAGGCAGTAACCAAACAGGAAGGTGTGCTAGCATAGGTATATCAGCTTAACACAGTGTTTTCACCTCGATATCCAAAAGTCAGACCCAGTATCAAAGTGCACATGGACAATCAAATTAAAGTTTCCCCTCACAGCATCACTGAGAAGCAAAAGCTATTTTCTGAACCTCACAGAGGAAGATTTGGGGTGCACAAAGGCAAGGCAGGGCTTTCTTTACTCACTAAACTCTGGGTGAAAAGCAAGATGATCAGGTTCACAGGGGCAAGAGAAAACAGAGACATGCCAACCCCAATACATCTGATGAGAGAGGCAGGAACGCCCGGACTGGAGCAGCACCCGATGCTCTGTGCACTCACCAGAGACTGAATTTGTCTGAATCTGCTCTCATCAGCTGTTAACTTTTCACTGAGGCTCTTCCTTCTAAATTAAACCTTAACAAAGCAGCCGCAGGCCTCCTTGGTAGTGTTACATCACATGCCAATAACAGAAATTATTAGGCTAAACACATTTGCACAAAACATTATGAAACACCACTGCTGGGACTCAGTTAAACAACTCATCTGCTGCCAGCGCACTCTGCTTTGCTCACCGACAGGCACAGAAACCTGCTGCAGTACAGACACTGTAAATAAAGGCAGGACCCAGCTCACAACATTCACTTCCCAAGGCTCTTACTGCTTCCTATTCCCTTCCTGTTATTCTCCACCCCTCTCATTTTGACAACCCACTGCTGTCGTCTTTATTTTGTTTGCTCTGAGATTTTGTTTCCTAGCAGCAGGCTTGTTCCTGTAGGTTTTTCCAGTTACTTTCCCCCAGTTGAATGGGCTTGGGCTTTTTTTTCCCATCCACATTCCTTCAGTTGCTGAACAGAAATGCCCAGTCAGCAAGGATGGTGCAGGGACCATACCATACCTATGAGACGCCCCCCTTAAGCATTTAACCCAGAACGAGCTGAGTCCTCAAGCCAGGCAGAATCATGGTGGAAGATAAAAATAAAGCAAAAATAACAACAAAGCAAAACAAAAAAAGCACAGGGGATAGTTTCTGGGTCAGGACAGCAGGGATGGCTCCAGGTACCTAGCCCCTGGCAGGTCCCCCTCCAGCTCCCAGGCTGATGATACCGGCTGCACAGGGTGTACCAGGCTGACTGAACGGAGGCCTCTGGAGCAGCAAGCCCACCTACCCCTGGACTGCCAAGGAATCTGGCAATACTCCACCTCTGAACCTTTACACCTGCCCTCCTGTTGCAGCTATAACTTCTCTTTTACAAAGATGGTGTTTACAAACCAAGTAATGCAAATGATGGTTATAATACACAAATAAAAACATGCAAGCTGTTCTAATCTTAAATCAGGGTAAATACAATCTGAAAGGCAAATGCACTCTGACATCAACCATCCATCCACCGGCCTTGCCCCTCCCCACCCACCCCCAACTTCCCCAGTTTACACAGAACACACACAGGGGGCCACAAAGATGATGAACAGCCTGAACTATCTCCCCTATGAGAAAAAGCTGAAGGAACTGGAGCTGTTCAGCTTTGAAAAGACTGAGAGGGGGTCAGATTAATGTTTATAAATATCTGAAGTGCGAGACACAGGGGGAAACAGGCAGCCTCTTCTCAACTGTCTGTGGAGACAGAACAAGGCACAATGACCTCAAGTTGGAGCACAGGAAGTTCTGCACCAATATGCAGAACAACTTTTTCACAGTGAGGGTGACAGAGCCCTGGGACAGGCTGCCCAGGGGGGTTGTGGAGTCTCCTTCTCTGGAGATATTCTAGACCCATCTGGATGCCGACCTGTGCAACCTGTCCTAGGGAGCCTGCTTTGGCAGGGGGGTTGGACCTGATGATCTCTGGAGGTCCCTTCCAACACCTACAATTCTGTAAGATCTGTGAATGACCATAGATTTGATCCCAGAGAGGCCCCTGGAAGACCAGGGATGGGGACCACCCCCTGCCAGCATGGCACTGGAACCAGGGTGCCAGGCTCCTGGGGTACCCCATGCCACACCATCACATGTTCACATATACAACTGTTACCCCTAACCAAGGCTTGAGTTCCTCCAAGCCAACTTGTTCTCTCTTCCTACAATCATTTTTTCCTCTGCTTTTCTCTACTGCACTGAGCAACATCAATAGGAACACACAATTTGAAAGGGAAATTCTCCATTGCTCTAAAAACAATGTGCTGTCAGTATCAACATATTGTTCACATACTCCTTATCCTCTACAGGCCAGAAGTTTTCCCTCTTCCTTCCACAGCCTTAGAAGTTCAGTGCCAACTGTATCGCCAAATATTCCCTAAGCAGCAGCAGGGAAAGTGGGCATTGCCAAAGCCTTGGTCTAAGCTTTGGCCTCTCTATTCTTTACTTGCATCAATGCCACATTTTGGCAAAAAGTTGCAAACTATTCCAAGAGAAACATTTCCTGTTATCAATTTTAACTTTGTTCTCTTTAATTTAACTGCATGGATCCTGGTTCTCGTGTAAAAAGAAATGTCTTTATAGCTTGGCTTCTTCAGCCTACTCTTTGATATGCTGCTAATCTCAAATGCTCAGCAGAATCCACATAGTTTAATCTTTTCCTTCAGAGAAACCACTTTTGATTGCACCTGATAGTTTTATTTTATCCTGTTCTTTTGCTGTGTGTCGTCTTTTGGGTGCAATAGAGGCTAGAAGGAAAGGATTAATGACAAACAGGTTGGTCACAGCTCACCATCTGACTTGATATAACAAATATTCCTAGCATGTTATGTTCCCTTGAGCATCATCTAATTATGGTCCTTGGGATTTTGTTTTGGTTTTTTAACATGCTTTGGTTTCTCTCACTGTAACACTCCCTACTTACTCCCCTCAAATCATTAATATTTAAATGATTTTTTTAGATGTTCTAACAGGTACCTATAGGAGGCATTTCAAATGCCACTGAAAGCCTAAAGAAATCATCCTGCAATTCTACCTCACTTACTGTCTTGTCAGGGAGCCAGAGAAGCCGCAAGTGAGAAGTACCGCAAGACACCCTGAAAGCATCATAATAAGCACACAATAAACTAAAGTGGTAAACAGACCCAAGCTGATTTACATACTGGAAATTACAGAATACATTGTCTTCACTAAGCAGTCATTCCCTGTGCACCCAGAAGTTTGCAATGCTCACTGCAGCACCCCACAAACACTCCTTGCTAACCCTTTTAAGATGCACCCTCAAAGCCAGCAAGGAGATAAAAATACAACAGAGCACATCACCACTGCTACTACAACTTTCACAAAGCTCATCATCATTGTGCTCAAGCTTCCCACCCAATTAAGGTGAAAACACTGGGTCGGTTTGCATGCCGCACATCGTCACAATGGCTGACTCAGCCGACGTTTAAACCCATCAGAGCTGAAAATACTAACATGCATTAGAGGCGGTTAGGAAGACGTTCCTCACTTGCATCTTCACGGAGGTTCCAACTGGAAGGAACTGAAAGTCCCTCAGTGCAAAACCTCTACTGGTTCTGGCTGTTCCAGCACTAGATATTCATCCCCATCTCTCTCTACCTGCCTGGCACAGATATCACAGAATCAGAATCATAGGGGTTGGAAGGGACCTCGAGAGATCATCGGGTCCAACCCTATGCTGACTTCAAACCTAATGCACAAGACATTGCAGAAGTTACAAGGAAAGCTAATTACGCTGCAGCTATGCAGCACAGTGCTTGGCTATCGAAACTGATACTAAAAGTGTAACCGCTTTAGAGTCGTAACTTCCGAATTGGGTACACTGAGAAACAAGGGTGACATCAAGGAGGTAACAGAGGGGAGCAGGATCCTTTCTTCATACCCCTCTGCTAGCTTTTTACTATAAACCCCATCTTCCACCACAAGAGCCATAAATTAAACCGTTCTGTGGGAGAAAAAGGGAATTATCAGGAAAATAGCTCCCGAGCAGCTAAACACCCTGGGGGGTTACTTCTGTAACAAAGCCTACTCAGTACCCCAGGTTTCTCTCTCCACTATGCCCAGAACTCAGCCAAAAATGAGTTGCTACTACTAAGAGCAGAATGACTTTAGAAAAAAAAAAACCCTACAATTCTGTTTTTGCACTGGCTTATTTCAGTACCTTATCTGGTTTATGAGCATTAACAGTCACGGTGATAAGGAAAATCACCCAAAGTAACACTTTGCTCAGAGTTACCAGTTCCTCCCAGAGCATTCCAAACCCCTCACCAGTTACACCCACAAGATACTTAAAACCTTACCAGGGCAGGATGTCCCGTGGATTATCAATACCCTTGAGCCTTGTGCTGCTTCTACAGACAAAACAAGCCCGAAACAAAAGGCTGACCTCGGTGGGCCCAAAGCCATTCCTCTCTGGCTGCAATCACAGACGCTAACGAAGGACGCCGAGTCAGATGTACACATCACAACGTTGAGAAAGTGAGACAGCCTTTTCCTCCCACAGCTGTGCCTTACAGCCTATGGTAAATACCTGCGCTCAGATTTGATAAGGCGCCAGAAATAAGTCTAATCTCAGCCTGATTCTGTACAGGCTAATTACCCTGGGGAAATCAGCGTGAGAATTATTTTTAGTACTAACAAGCAAAGGGAGAGCACTGCTGAAGTGTAGCTAATGTCTTCATCACATAGGCAACTTGCTGCAGAAGTCAGCTTCCAAATCTCACTGTTGCCCTTAAGCTTAGGCCTCCCCATAGGGCTCCAAGCAATGCCAGAGCGTTGATACAGATCTCGCTCTTCTATCACTCTACTGTTGGAGACTTCATTTGTAGAGCATAGTGGGATGCTAAACGTAAGCATGAAACAAAATAAAAACTTGGTCTGTTGCTGGCAACCAAATTAGCACAAGTGCTTCATAAAAGACAATTTATAATGCTTCAGTGCTTGAATGGAAATAAGATGATGGAAGGATCCAGCCTTCCTTACTTGATGTGAACTGAAAGAAATCTCCAGTCCTTGCAGATTGCAAATACCATCTATCTAGGGTAAATACACAGCTGAAGAAAAGCATGTTTGTTATAGGCAGATGATACTGGGGTCTTAGAATGGCTGTGGTTAGTAGGTCTAGAGAGGTCTGTCTCCCCCTCTGCTCTGGCCTGGTGAGACCACACCTGGGATATTGTGTCCAGGTCTGGGCCCCTCAGATGGAGAAGGACATAGAACTTCTTAAAAGAGTCTAGCACAGGGCCACCAAGATGATGAAGGGAGCTGAACATCTTCCTTCTGAGGAGTGGAGGGAGGGAGCTGGACCTCTTTAGCTTGAAGAAGGTGGAGGGGTGACTGTATTAACATTTATAAATATGTAAAGGGTGAGAGTCAGGAGGAGGGAGCCAGGCTCTTCTCAGTGATGGCAGCGATAGGACATGGGGCAATGGGTGCAAGCTGGAGCAGAGGAAGTTCCATGTGAATATAAGGAAGAACTTTTTAACTGAGGGTGACAGAGCACAGAAAGAGACTGCCCAGAGAGGCTGTGGAGTTTCCTTCTCTGGAGACATTCAAACTCATCTGTATTTATTTGTGTGATTTAGTCTGGGTGATCCTGCCCTGGCAGGGGGGTTGGACTAGGTCTTTCTATGTCCCTTCCAACTCAATGTGCTGTGATTCTGTGATCTTAAGTAAGACTCTTTAGGTTCTGTAGTTGGGTTTTTTTTGTGGGGGGTGGAGAGCAGGGAGGAGGGCGGGAGGGGGCATTTAGATATCCCTGAGTTTTTTAGATCTCATGCTTGGCTTTTTTTAATTGGCTCAAATACAATGAGCTCCACAAACATGAAACAAGCACAGACCTTCCTCTACTTTTCACACAAGAGTGGAACAGAGATGCTCCAGCTCCTTACGGATTTTTTTGCACAACCTGGAGTTTTTTTTCTCAACATCTACAAGCAGACAGTAACTACAAGAACTAACAGAACGACCAGCTGCTACAAGCATCTTAAAATAGCACCTGATAGTGAAAGTTACTGAAAAAACACCCTACACCTGCCTCCAGCATATAAAAGTATTGCTTTCAATTTGTTTGTCTATTCTCAGAGAAAAAAAATATGAGTATGTATGGGGTAAATGAAGGAGGAAGTGTTTGTGTGTAGTTTTACAAAAACGTTTCACAAGTTCCTTCCACTCCTTCAGCTTCCTTCAAAATATCATCCCTTGTAATTGTACCTGTGCAAGCCAGAAGGCCCCATCAGCCTTTTCAACCTAATTCACAGGTCTGTATCAAGCTGGCACAATCAAACATGACTTTACAGTGCAACCACAGACATCTCTGGGGACACCTATGCCTTAAGATCCGCTTCCTGCAGCCCTGAGCCACAGGGGACGATGTGCATGTCTAACCAGGCTCTGGGGTGACACAGATCCTGCCCTTGGAAGGCACTGTGCAACGTGCAGAGATCAAGCCTGCAATCAGGATATTTCTTTCCCATTGGCTGTATCTGTTTTGTAATTCACCTCATTGTCCCCAGTCATATCGGGGGACCCTGGGAAAGGTGGTACCTCGAGCAAGGCATCTTCATTAGTGGAGAAAAGGAAAGCTGATTAGCAGTAAGGGTAGATATGCAAGCAGAGTAAGAGTGAGACAAGGAGGGATCAAAAATAAATAGAAAAATGAGAAGTTTAATAGGGCTGATATGAGGAACGACACAAGACCAGGAGGGAGGCAGGGAGCCACATGTTGCAGTTGCCAGCACCCATCTGGAGGTGCTCCAGTGGGAATCCATCCCTGCAGCCTCCTTCCTCCTCAATCTCTCCTTCAAGCCTTTGCTCACCTCTTACAACAAAGAGGATATTTTTGTAACAAGAGGTGCACAGAAATAGATCATTCCTTTTCATAACTCTCAGGGCAAACAAACCTAGGAAGGAAATTGGAGACTCATTTCCACTGGAGGCCAAATCAGCCAGTGCCTCTTGCTAGCACTGAAGTCACATATTTAAGAGAAGTTTGTGCTTACATGCAAATTACTGGTGCATGTGCCAGCATTGCTCCCTAAATAACTATTACTGTCACACTGCTTACCAAAACACAGTGTCTATAGAGGAAAGAGATATCAAAACCCCTTCATGGTTCTTTATTCAATCACGATTTACTAAAGTGGCACAAACAGAACACCTCTGCCCTACAGAAACAGCGTGACACTAGCTCGGACTGACCAGGAGACTTTGCCCTCTTTCCCCCCTCACTGCAGCTCGTTCCTGTCCCCACCAGCAATGTGCCATATGGCAGGGGCAGAGCTCATAGTTAAAGTTGGGTACACAGGCAACATGAGTTCACTCTGAATTGGTACTGACCTGTGTGATTAAATGGGTTTTTTTTCACACATTTAACGTGTCCACACAGTTTGGGTGTATCTGTAGAGAAAATGACCCAGTGTTTTTACAGACTCTTAATTCAAAGGCAGGAGGAGGAAGGCAACTGGCCCTAAAGAAAAGTTGAGGTTGATGTGTTGTAGTGCATCGCTGAATGAGGGAATTGCACCTGTAATAGCCCCCATTTTCTGCAAGAACTGCAAGTCTCCTTAGACAAAAATCACTGCACTTAGCTATCTTATATTAGCACTGCCACTGAGAAAGCTGAAACAGACTGGAAAACCCATGGACATAAATAAACCCTTCCCTTCTGAAGCTCTTGGTGAAGCCAAACATAGAAGGGTTTCAGTGCCATCTCCTGTACTGTCACACAGTCTCAGTACAGCTAATTCATACCTAGTTAGCAGCACAGAGACTGATGAGGGACAGAGACCACAATAAAACAAAAAGCCTGGGAGCAGCACAGAGGAGTTTAAATGAAGAATAAAACATAGTTAGCATTCAAAGCAGTCATTACATCTTCTGCCTCAGAAGGCATTTATTCATAGCCACAATGAATCCCTCTCTTACCTCCAGCTCACAACAGACAAGTGTTTAGCTGGGGGCAGACAAAACCCCCTCATCACTGGTACATTTTTCTAGGGAAGTATTGCTGAACAACACACAGTATGTCTTAAGCCTCCAAGAAGTCAGCTATGAGCATGAAGCGCTGTTGCACATGTATGCCCACGTTACGTAAGGGGTAACGTAAGCACAAGGTTCCCCATTTAACTTTTTTCAAAATGCCTGAATGTTTTAGTGGGCTTTATAGATCCACAGCTACTCCAAAGACCTGGAGGTATCTGGAGGTAACACACTCCAAGAAATACTGAAGCAGAAGTGGATATTTACTAAGGAATAACTCCTGAAAATAAAGATCCCTGGAAACCATGCTTTGCATTGGCTGAACAGCCACAAAGGTATGGGATACCTGCTACAGAAAGGAGGGAAAGGCCATTTTAGGAGAAATTTTAACATTCAGAAATAAGCTATGCTTTTACAGATGACAGTAGTTTAAATAATAAGATAACTTCATGAAGTTAAGCAGCAAAGCACCTAGTCTGGTAACAAACAATGCAGAAAAAAGATAGATGGATGGATAGATGGATATAAAAACACTTGTCTTGCTTATGCCAGCCTGACTTCTGGGTAAGACTAGCAATAGCATGATCCATCTGCTGCTACAAAAGAAGTTAACTCCATCCTGACTGAAACCAGGACATATACACAGAAAAGCAAATACATCAATATACTTTTCTCCTGGACTAGAAGAGCTTCATCCTCTTTAATAACGGCTACAAATCCAGTGAATGAATTTCCTTCTGGGCCACAACATAGTCCTTTAAATACAAAGAAGCCAAGGCGTGTAACTAAAGCCAGCCACACTGCTCCCCTGAAGTCATGACAGTAAAATGTTCAGTACACAGATGTCAGCATAAACCTACAGACTCCTTTAAAACTATTTTCCCCCCAATTGTAGAGACTAAACATATGCCATCACACGTGTCTAAATGCCAGTCACTTCTCACATAAGAGAAGCAGCTTTGAGGTTTATTGCTCCATACACCATTGGAGTTTTCAGCCTCCTGACACTAGAAATATCCGTTCTGTCCAGGCTCTGTTACAGCATTACTTGCCCATTGAGAAGATTAGATAAAATTGGTTAATTTAACTCATGTTCTTTAGCAATGACACTTTGGCACTTCCCAAGCCGTAACACCGGCATTTCAGTTTGCTAAAGCCAAAGCCCCTAGGTACTGAAATCATCACCAAAGAAGCCACAAACTACAGCTCCTGTAACTATTTTAAGTTCAAATAATAGGGTTAAAAATTAGAGTAATTTTCTACAAGCCTATGCAGAGATCTGTTTAGTGACCCATTCAGTGTTTTACCTGCAGGACAAAAAAACCTCAGTTCTTCAGCAAAGTCTACTTTTGTTAATTCTGGTGTGTTCCTGAAGTGACTAATATGAAAAGCACCCCAAAACAGGCATACTGCTGAGTTAGGATGACACCTCTTTTACTTGTGCTCAATGAAGCAATTAAAATTCCCTTTCAGCTCTTTTAAGATACTTGGTTTATATGACAAACCTGCTCTGCAGCTTTCATTTTGCACATCTTTGCCCTTATGGTAGTCATGGTCAAGTTTTATGTAGGAATCAGGCTCACTGGTGTTACATTGGTGCTCTGGTCACTCGATCCGATGTCATGGATAATTTTCTTCAGTGTTTTCTATTCCTAACCCAGAATTTTCCAAAGTGTCCTGTCCCCTCTGAGCCCCAGAAAAGGCTCCTTTGAAATGACATTGCTGGGACTGCATGCCCTGGCAGTGACTGCCAGAGATGAGGTTCTGTAGACAAGGACATCTCAGCCAGTATGGCCAACATCACGTTGCACAGAAACAGTTGCTGCTGTTGTTGCTCAGTCAGGGTTAATACAGGTATCACACAGCAGTGCTCCATCCCGATGCCCACATCACTTCAGCATCTGCAGCACAAGGCATTACTCATTCACACCTCACACTTAAACACTTCTTGGGAGAAGGGGAAAGAAGGAAACACCCCACGCTTTGAAGAACGCTGCTGTGGACCTGTGATTCATGGCAGAATTAGCACACATCTTTAAAAGCATTATTCATTCCTGCTCTGCACCATCAGATGACAGACCAGGTGATTACCTTATCTGTTGGCATGAGACACCCAAACCTCAACATAAAAGTATTTTTAAATAGAATGCAAGAGATGCTCAATTTAGAGCCAGAGTTTGCTGGATTTTACTCTACTTCAGTTGCATCAGGTTGAAGAACACAAATCCCAGGTCCAAACAGAACACTCCTGGCATGTGGCATCCAAGCAGCAGACCTATGGAAGATACCAACTTCTGTCCAAATCAAAACATTCTCATTGTGAAAAACTGTGGGTATGTTACACAGTCCTTAAAAACACTTCAGTCCTGATTCATCAGGAGTAAATTTACCATAGGCAGGGTGGGGTGAAGTTTGCTAAACCTTCCCTTAAGCATATTTACAGCTCCTTGCTCGTGCTGCCCAACTTCTCTGGCTGCTCATCAGTACACTGTTACTGCAGCCAAAGTTGGGTTTGATTTAATTCCATTTTCACATATTCACAGCTCCAGGCAGGACAGTTTAGGACAGACCCAAGTGACCCTACACTTGTCATTACCCTGTCCCATTCACATATTCTTAACTGAGTTTTATGTGCACAAATTATTACCACTTAGCACATAATTAACAAAGAAAAAGCTGAGTTTATTAATCATGGATGTTTAGTCCTGGTGAACTAATGGCATTTTAATTCAGCTATGATAATTATTCAAACTCCTGCATTTTTTTCATGGATTAAAACCATTTAGAGCTCAAAACCAAAACTTTGGCAACGAGCATCAATAAAAACCTTTCAAGATGTGGGAATGATTTTTTAATGTGTTTAAGAGCTGCTGACATGTTACCTGTGTCTAGCAGACATGGGCCAAGAGTCTTTAATTTGGCAAGTGTCCTGAAGCACTTGCTCACAATCAGCTATATGGATTAGGAGGCTGTCTGCTTCAAACAACTGTTGCACCTGAGTTGGTGAATACTTGGATCTTCTTCAGCTTTCATTCGCTTAATATCAAAGGCTGGACAAGAGTTTTTGCTAAACATTCCTATGAGACATCCAAGGTTGGTTGGTGGATGTTAGGACCCAGAAACCTTCCTGAACTGGAGGAAACAGGCAGCATTTCAAATGTCAAATGTCTTTCCCATGTTAGTGAGCTTTGTGTCCTAAATTATAGTTTTACAAAGTTAATTGTAGCTCAGCAATTTACATGTTACATTAAAGAAATAAAGTATTTAAAAAATAATCACACTCTAACCACAAAGGCACCACCACAAGTAGCCCTACCCAAATTTGGGAAGGGAGCGTATATTCTGATATAACTACAGTCGATACCAAACAGCAGGACATCTACAAAATCCACTAGGATATATAACTGCAATTAGATGTTTGCATTCAAAAAGAAAAACAAGACAAAACAAACCTCTACAGTTAATTGTTTCCAAGCACAAGAAAATGGGAACAAAGCCTGCTATTGAATGCGCATTAATGATTCGCCATTTGTTTCTGCAGATGTTTCCCATGAGAGAAGACAGCAAAAAACATTCCACTTGAAACCCAGGGAAGTAGCGACAAGGAGCAGGGTTTACGTTACTTTATTCACTTGGGTATTTTTATTTGAAACTGCCAAAAGCATGAGGTTCAATAGAATTTGACTTTAAGGGGACCTTGTATCCAAGAAAATTACGGAGCTCCGTAATCCCTTCTCACTTAAACCCAAATAAACCAGGCTTTTAAAAGAAATTTCACAGCCATAACATGAGCTAAGAAAGTCTGACTGTCCTCACTGACATCTCCAGATCATCACGACCTCCACATCAACAGCAACAAGTGACTGCTCAAATAAATCAGTGTAGGCATCTAATTTCTATTTATCTCCATTAAGAGATCATAAACCAATATATACTACATACCTTATCGCAACCAAAACTTACTTCTAGAGTAAGTCTTACCTATTTAGGAGCAAAGAGTGACAGAAGCACACACTCCTAAATCCTGAAAGGACAACAGAGCTGCTTGTGCATCTTGATTTATAGTGTTAGATGGAGCTGGAAAACTTTTATTTCTATGTTAGCTCTTATCTCTGATCTTAAGGCAGCAAAGCTATACAATTCCAAGAATTTCCACAACAACCAAGTCTGACTAAACCTGACATTTCCAGTAAAGCAAAATTTACTTCACGTGCTACAAATGTACTTCTTGGGAGTGGGCAACAGGAAGAATTGTCAAGGGTACAAGTACTTTCCAGAAAGGAAGGATATGAATAAGATACACCTTTTTTCCCCATCCCAAAAGGCCAACGAAACAAAACAAAGATCTCAAAACCTACGTTACTGTTTTCCTTGTATTTTAGCAAGTTGTTTTTGTGGGAAAGTGAAAACAAGCTAGCAAAGGAGCATCTGTGTAAATACATAGGAAACAGGCACACACCACAGCCAACTGAAGTCACCCTCTAGGTCATTTATCTCCAACTCTCACCATAAACTAACCAAGAAGCCACAAGCAAAGCTAACTAGTTTTAATTAAGACCACCATAAAGTGTTAGGAAGATGCTCTCCCGCAAGACCGAAGGTGGTTACATTACACAAGGGTCCTCTCTGGTGGCAGAGGAGGCTGGACACCTTTCTGGTCCAACTGGACGTGTTCCAGCTCTAATTCCACAGCTGCCTTGAAGGCTTCCAGCTCAAGGGTCTGTTTCCTTAGAGAAGCAGCAGCTGAAGTCAATGGGAAAGCATGGATGGACACACTTTGTCACCATCAACCCTGATGCAGAGTACTGAAAACAAAGGTTAAAAAAACACCTAAAGGTCAGCAGACTGCTTATGTGAGGATTAAAAAGATACAATAAGCCTCCTTTAAAAAAAAAGTGGTACACATTTAAGAAAGTAGAAATCAAATCCCAAATCATAACATCCTCCAGATTTTCACACAATAATCCAATTATTTCATGAGTGATAAGACAATGAAGCTTTGCAGCTGTAGCGGAGCCTCGCAAAATGTCAGATCAACCTGTGTTCCTAACAGATGGTTATGAATAGCCAGGTAATCAAAGCTTAAGGAAGCAAGGACAGCACTCAGCATGCTGTTTACTGCAGGTTTTTCCCCCAGGTGTGAAAATTGAAGTTATATCTAACATTCGATTGCCTGGAACTGTTTTGGATAAACTAGTAGTGATCTGAGGAAAAAAAACCTCCAATCAAATTCTCATCACATATAGAGAGTGGACTGCATCACTCCAAATATTGATTTAGCCCAATAAACTGCCTCTAGCTCTGATCAAAAGCAGACGCACAGGGAAAGAATATAAGGTCAGGAAATTATATAGTGATTCTGTCTGCAAAATAATCTCCTGGTTTCCAGGAAATCCGTGATTTAGGGGATGCTTCAGCTAGAAATTGTATCTGGATCTTCATGATTAGCAGTCATTGCATACTTTTTCCTCTATTAGTTTGCCTAACAACTTTTAAAATTCATTTATATCTTAAGCAACAGGAAGATACTGTGGTGATGAGTTCCATAGATAAATTACACTTGTGTGAAACGGTATCTTCTTTATTAACAAGTTCCTTTAAAAAAAAATTAATTTTGCTCCTTTATTCTCACCTCTTTAAAATCCTGAGTTATGTGAAAGTATGGTGGTAGTTCTCTATTTATTCCACATTACTCAGATTTTGCCCACCTCTGGTTTATTCGCCTTAATGACTCCCACCTAATTGAAAAGTACAAATCATCAACATGCCTGCTTAGCATCGTTATACCATCCAAAGATCTTCACTGGTCCACACAAGAGACAGTATTTATTATATTTTTTTTAGATAATCAATTTGCTTGAATTTATAAACGCAGTATAAAACAACCAAAGTCCCAAACCATTCTAGAAAGTTTCAAGAAAGGTTATCTAACATCTTATTTTCCAGTCTTATCGTTAGATGTAACTAGGCAAGGATTTTGAAGTTGCAGGAGTGGGTTAACAGGTTTAAAATTTGCCTATGATTGGCTGTGCAACTTTTTTCAAAAAGAACTGTAATTTCAATAAGCAAGAGAACTAATAATTCCTAAGTGCTTTTTTTAAATTATAGCAAGAGGATCCTTTCTATCAATACAGAGCTATACAATGCGTTGGTGCACAGAAAAGGCACATGCATACCAGTATTTATGCCAACATTGCAAGTGTGGAAAGCAGAGGAAAGCTTTAGGATGCTATGTCCTCAGGGCTGGACAGACAGACTGCACATCTACATTGCCTTACAACTCACCCAATGCCCAAGATCCAGGGAAGACAGAACACATCTAAGAAATGAAGCCTCTATTAACAAGGCTTATTACTGATCCCTAAATTGGACCAAAACTGTCTGCCCACACAGTCATCACCCCATTCCATGGCAATGCTGGTAGACCTGTAGCTACACCCAAGCTAATTCCTTCAAGTAAGAAATTGCTAAGCATATATTAAGGTGATCAATCGTTCGATCAAAACACAGGAGACTTGGCCCAGTTTCTCTCATCATTATCCTATCTTCGTTAGGACCCTCACACAGAGGCAACAGGGAGTTACTCTTTAGGTGGATTAGCTTTTCAGGGACACAAATCCCCTAAATATTAATATCTCCTTTGCACCTCTGAGTTGATTTTATAGCATCAACGGCTTCAAAAGTAGAAGTGGACTCTGGTACAGCAGTTAGGCTGTATTACTCACTTTTCCTGAATTACTCAATTTGAAATCAGAGTTCAAGGTGCTCCTCTTCTGACAGCCTCACAATCCTGCAAAGACCAATTCAGTCTGGAGAAACAGCAGCCCCCCACCCCCCTCCAAGGACCCAGGGAACATTTAACTGCTTAACTTTGGTAGGAAAAGATTGAGAAAAACATTCCTCTCGCTTATAAACAAGCTGCTATGCAAGTGTCTTATCTAATAAATACAACCCTAACTAAAATGGGAACATGGGAAGCATGCCAAGGTAAATCCTCTAAATCTCAGGAAATTTGGAGCGATTTCCCACTTAAGGATGGTAATGAGATGGAGGAAATTCAGAGGATATTTAGCATGCTTTGCTATCCTCTACGAAGGTAAAGCCCCCTGTGCCCCATGCTAGCTGGATGCTGCCCAGGCAGGGGAACACCAACCCCCCCACACCCTGTGTCTCCAAACTTTGGGACACTGAAATTGAAAGTCCCCTCTTAAAAATCAGTACATAGGAACAAATAAAATTTAAAAAGAAAATTACATAGCAAATCAACAGCATAAGCTGTTACATGTGTCTCACATGAATTTCAGGGCTGCTGCTGGAGGCTGCACCGCAACCTTCAACTATCAACAAGAAATTAGTTGTGGAGAGAAGAAGGGCAAATCAGCATGATAGACTAAACCTCCAGAAGCAGACACACAATACTGCCTGGGGGTCAGAGGCAGGGAGGAGGGGGAGGAACAGAGAGGTTTCTGGCCTGAGGTTTGTCCCCTCTCCCAAGCACACCCCAGCCACACGCACAGCCCAACCCCAACTTCGTCACGTGCACCCCCAAATCCCTGTGAACTTCAACATTCAAAGCACAACTGCTTTTCTCCTCAGAAGCATTTCTTGCCCAAGCAGGTACATTTTTTGAATAATTATCAGTTCAAGGAAGATGAATTTCATCAGTGCAGTTAGTTGGAAACCAGCTGCTTTAATTATTAAATGCAAAACCACTGGGAAGAAGAAAAAACTTGTGGTGAAGTTGGGCCAGTTACAGTTGTAATTATCTCAAACGATATGATAAGCAACACTTCTAACCCTCTGTTACCACCTTAGGTGCTAAGAAGGGGATGATTACAAGCACCCACGTGCTATTTAGGTACCCACCTTCCACTGACCACAGGCCACAGCAGTGGCCCTCCTCATGTCCTTGTTTCTTAATCGACACCTTAAATACTTCCATGAACTATTCTATAACTCCCTTTAATATGATTTGCTATTATTTCTTAGTAGCACAAAGCTGTTAAACCATTCTGACAGCATAAAAAAGCAAAGTGCCAATTTCTTTTTTAAGAAATGAGAATTTCCCCACTACAACATTCTTCACATCCTTCTTCCCACCCTTCTTCCCACAGCTACTGCAAAGTGAAACTGCACATGCTGAATCCATCCTCTTACTACATTGTAGCAAAGTCTATTTGCTTTACAATAAGCTATTCTGTAATGGCATCGAACAGCAGCAAGCAATCAAACAAATAAGATTATTACTCAAATACGCTCATTCATCCTGACAGCCTACCCACTCAAGAGGATCATTTTCTGAGAATGAAACAAAATCACTGCGAAATACATGACAAATTTGACAGCTTAATCACATAAAATTCATACAAAAATATCCAGGTGAACTCTTCTATTTTCTTAATGCCACGTAGTAGTAATCCAGATTGCAGTTGTCATAAACTAAGGGCACTGACTAGTTTCTTGCCAGTGCCCATTATCCTGTTACACCAAGATCACTGAAAACACATGCTATTTCTCATTAAAAAGATCTGTTCATGTAAACAAGTTCATGAAGAACCTCATTTCTTCAGTTTCCTTTAAAGGCAGCCTTAAAGCAAGTTTGCTACACCGATGTACTTTTGTGAATTACTTTCTTTGTTGCTTGCTTGGGGCTTGCTTTGTTTGTTTATATTCTAGGGACTATTTTATTATTATTAAGCGGTTTATTTATTTAACTTAAGTCAATAACCAACAAACCAACTCAATTTCAGTAAGCAAGGGGATGAATCAGCGCAGTGAAAGTCGGCTGGGAAGGAAGAGGATTTCTCCAGCACAGTTTTACAACACAGAATGTTAAAAGTCCCAAGCAAGCAGCTCACGCAGCATCACTACAGCAACACGACGGAGCGACCCTGCGCCTCCCACCGCAAAGTTACTTCTCCCGGAGACCTGGGAAAGCCAGAACAACGACAGCGATTTGGCAAGGAACAGCCGAAATCCACCAAGTCTCCAGAAAAAACCCACATAACCCCCACCCCTCTGCCCCGGTGCTGCTTTTAAAGTTGACTCAGTCGGTGCCCGGACCGGCTGGACGCGCCGCGTCCCGGCGCAGATGGTGATGGGGAGCAGCGAGCGCAGCCGCAGCCCCGGGGAGCGAGAGGCGATCGAAGTGAAACCCGCGGCCACCGCGGCAGCCCCCGGCGCGGCGGGGTTACCTGTCCGCCGCCCGCGGAGCTCCCGCAGCCGCGCATCTCCGTCGGGCACGCCACGCCGCCGCCGCCGCCGCACTCGCTCAGCAAACGCGGTGCCGGGGCGGACACGTGTGGCTGTCACCGCCCCTCGCCCAGCCCGCGCCTCCCGGGGGCGGTGCCGCCCCCGGCACCTCCCTACGCTTCCCGCCCGCCTCCACCGCAGCCCGGAACCTCCTGGGTTTCCCGCAACCCCCCGCCCACAGCAGCATTCTCTTCGCAGCATCCCCTCCAGGCAGTTTTCCCAGGGCATCCCCCCTCCGCGGGGGATCCCCAGCTCCCAGAAGCAATCCCCTTCCCCCAGCCCCCCTACGCAATCCCAGCCCCCCGAAGCAATTCCCCCAACCCACTCCCCCGAAACATCCCCCCGGCCTTTAACCTTCCTTGCCACCCCCCCGCCACTATTTATCCCCTCCCAAATCCAACATCCCGAGAGTTTGTTTTGGCCCAGGGGCGGAGGGGGAAGGTAGGGGCTGAGGGGGAAGGGGGGAGCCTGGCAGCTCTCCCCTGGCCAGCCCTAAGTGAGGGTGGAGCTGGAAAGGAAACTCCGTGGATGACTGCAGGCAGAGGGAAATAAAGCCAAGAGCAGCGCTGCCACGTAACGCTCTCTTGGCTGCATCCCCTGACACTTTTTTTGGCTGCGTGCCCCGGTGCCTAACAAGGAAGCCAAGTACCACAGTTGGGCGTTCCAGGCAAGGAAACCGAGGCAGGTTTGCGTAAGATGGCTTGCTTACCTGGCACGGCTGCAGCTGAAACAAGGTCCCACACGTGTTTCTTCATGAGGTTGCCACAGCACGGAGAGGCATATGCCTCCCAGCAGCCCCTCCAACACCGGCTTCTTTCTGGAGCGCTCTGGGTCTCACGCTCCACCACACACCTTCGGTGAGATCTCACGCACGTCATGTCACCACTCCCACGAGATGTTCAACCTCCATTGAGCGTGGTGCTGCTACATGAGGTGCAGCACAGTGACAATGACGAGGGGAAATTAAAAGCTCGGTGATATCATTTCCATTCCAATCCTATCATTGTAATGGTAGAGGAATCGCACGTTATCTAAGAGCGTAGCTGACGTAGTAACACTCGCCTCATGTCATCTACTGAAACTTGGTGATGCAATCACATTTCGCCATTGCAAAACAGAAGTCATCATGCACATGTGGGAAGGGTTTGTCCTGGCACAAAGAATCATTCCACTAACCACCAAATAACAACATGGGGAAAACATTTTAAATTCTATTACTCTGGTTCTTTCAACCAAATCTGGAAAGGAGGAATTAACACATGCACACAGTCCCACATGGATCCACAAGATCAGGAGCTACACATCAGTAAGGATTGCTCAGACACTTGAGCAATTTTACAGTATCAGGAGAAAAAAAGGCAAAGCTTTATTTTGCCTCCTGGTCATGTTTGACCAAACAGCAGCATCAATTACTGTGGTCAGTGTTATATCAAGAAGTAACGCAGCTACTCCTTGAATGCACTTAAAGTTTTGCTAAAGGCTGAGCACAGGCCAGTTTTACTCAGCTCACACAACCAAAAATTTAACGGGAAGTTGGCTGAGAACAGAAAACTAACAAACCACCTGAACTAAAGACAAGAGGGGAAAAAAAGCCCCATGCCACTAATATTTTTTTGCATCCTTTCATCTAAACCAAGAAAGATATTAGATTCAGATAACTAGGAGAGTTTGGAACAAGAACATCATCATATTTAAAAACACTTTTCAGTTAGTTTTGTGCATGGTTGGTCAAAAATTACAGCCAAGAGAGAAAAAAACCTGTAAACATGCTCAAGGGCAATGTAACAGCTTATGTTGCTGATTTTTGGAGTAGCAAAACAAGAAATAGCTTGTGTGCCTCTGCCAAAATAAAATGCAATAGCGTTACTTAGATGCAACAGGAAGAAAACAGAGATATAAAAACTTAAATACTTATACTCAGTATTCACAAAAATGGTGCTTGCCATGAGTTAGTGGCAATAAAAAGATAAATCAGTTAAATATTACAAGGCTTCCCAAACATGGGCTCAAAGAGATCAGTTGGAGATTTTTTCTACTCTTGGACATCAAGTAACTGTATTAAGTTCTGAGTAAATATTAAGGTGTCTTTGGTCATAACTTCTGCAGCTGCCTTGGAACATGCCAGTTTTATTTGGCACTTTGGAACACGTGTGTTTGATCCCACCAGGGCCACATCACTATTTGTCCTCCAGCAGTGTACATGCAACAGGTCAGATAACAGCACAGGTTCACTGTCTGCCACCTTGGAAAAACAGTGTAACAGGACTGGGGTGAAAAGATTATTAAGCAGATGCTGACAGAGCAGAAAAAAAACCCCACCCTTGCCCTCTAGGAGTATTGGCTTTGCTCGTTCACTGAAGACACACCACTGCAAAGAGACAAAGTGAGAAGTCACACCTAGTCTCTAGTTCCTGTGAAGGCCAGTGGATGTGGTGAGTCATGGCTGCTCTGCAGCCACTGTAGCAGCTTTCCTTGTTTGATGTGTTCATGCTCCTCTTTCCTGTATTTGACGTATTAATCGTCATCTAAACGTGGTTGTTTGGGGTTTTTTTCTAGAACACCCACTTATAGCACCAGAGCAAACAGACAAGAAATCAGAGCTATTGAGAACTTGTCATACCATCATCTTATACTTGAAAGAACGCACCTATCTCCTCTCCCTGTTTTTATCAAATCTTAGTGATTATTTTACTAAAAAATAGCTTTTAACCATTCCTGCAGATAGGTTGCTACACACTGGGGGTATATAGTATGTCTGAAAAAAGCCCTGTAAAAGGAAAGGGTATCACATGCTATGTCAGACCTCTAATCTGGTGACTTAAAGATACTTCTCACTTAACTAAACTTGCCCTGCTGCATGCTGACTTATTTCAGACATGCGAGTATGCCTCACGCTTTCTAAAGCTGTGTGGCAAAGCAAACCCTCATTGCACGACTGGAAGGGAAGTGATGGGAGAAATCAGCCCAAATTTGGTGAGAGAACTATTGCAAGGGCTGTGGTATGATGCTATCTATCTCTGACCACAGCATGCTGAACATCAGGGCTTTTCATGGCTGTGCTAGAAACATCAAGGGTCTTTGCGACTGCACTGCTGATCAGGAAAGAAAAGGGAGACAATGCTGGGAGATCTTATGGGGGATCATTTTACATCACTGGCAGTCTGGAGGGAGAAGAGGAGGGGGCACAACACTTTGAAAATAGCACCCAAACCCCAGTGAAGCCAGCAAAATATCCATGTAAATCATGAGGGGAGCCAAGGTGAAGATCTCTTATGAAAGTATCCACTGTGCTCTGAAGCCATCAAGGAGCCAAGGTATTTATTATTGTAATGCTAACTCATTAAGACTTGGAGACAAGCATTAATTAAATCTCACCTTAAAACACACCAAACAAATGCACAGTTAAAAATACAGCAAGCAAACATTTACACAGGAAAAAAATGAAGTGTGTATAACTGAGACAAGATTCCTTATTACCTTTTTCCCAGGAATACTCAGAGACACTGTTACACCTTCCTTCCATGCACACAAATGTTTTTCTTCTGGATTTTAAGGACAACATTATCGATTCCTTTGAGGGACAAAAAGATTAAAATATATAATTCAGAACCACAGCTAGCATTATCAAATCCTGCTCATCTTTTGTGTGAATGTCTCCTTTTCTCATAAGGGAAAGAAAGCTTATTTTCTCAGCAAATTAAAAAAAGGTATCTTTTCTCCTTTGCCTGGATTTCCACACACACACACCCCTAGTAGTCTGACTGCTGGAAGGAAAAATGACCTCATCAGCCCATATCATATCCTGGCCATTGTGGATCAATGTGAGGCTGCTTAAGATACTCCCTTTAGCTGCAGTCCTAATCACAGGTTCAGCTGCACCTCCCATCAGAGATGCAACCAGTGAAGCACTAGCATCCAGCCCACCCTCTGCATAGGCCTGCTTCCAACAGCACCTCTGCAGGGTTGTAAGGAAGAGATCTGAGGGTACAGGGACACAAGGAGATCAAACCACAGGGAAAAAAAAAAAAAACAGTCCTTCCACATATAAAGCACCTTTTCTCCCTACCTCATAGGTAGTGTATCTAGTAACACAAGCTTTTGAAGCTCAATGAAAAACCATGAGTGATTGCTCCTCACATCTCCTGTGTCACCACCAGAAACTTTGAAGAACCCCTTATAATTCTGAGCAATTCTGTTTGCACACACACACACCCCCATTCACCACCAACTTTACCAACTTGCCTGCAGAAGTTTGCTTAATAGCTTGCTTTGAACATATGTTATCCCAGGGCATTTGTCACCCTCAGGTAGAAAACTGATCAAGGCTTTTCAAAAAGCCAGGGTGAAATCTCATGCAAGAGTCAAGCTCTGTGTTTTCTCCCTTTTATTCTGAAGTTGGACAGCTGGGTCCCAGGAGTCCTGATGACACCAACACAGAGAATTGCAGGTCTTAAAGATGCAGCTCATTTTCCTTGCAGCTGAGCACCTGGTTTACAGGCGAAAGTTTGGAAGAGGCCCAAGGGTGTGTGTGATCCCCAGGTCTGTGAGCATTAAGCCATTGCCAGAGCACAAACTGAGTTAGCTGCAAGTTTAAAATCATTCTGTGCAACTACACAAATAAATATACTGAAGAACTTAGCAGACTCAGCATGTCAATAGTCTGGGATTAAGACATGTATTATGATAATTAGTTATGGTTTGACTACTCTCAACTTCAGCAGATTTCCCCAATAAAAACGTGGTTTTTTATGGCATTTAACATCATTATGATTCACCTTACAGGTTAAACATGTAAAATACTGTTTAGAGCTGGATCATCTGCTCTGAAATGCCACTGACCATTTTCTTTGTACCAACAGTGGAAATGGCATATGGGGAAACCTGAGCTTAAACTTCAAAGAAACGAAACCATCACAACCACAAGTTTCCTCTTCTTTCTTTTTCAATCACATGCCCACACTTGTGTGCAATTCAACCATTTCAGACCATTCCATGCTGATTTCAGTCATCTGTACCTGGTGAGAAAGGGCGAAGATGTGAGACAACTGTTGAAAACTCCCAAGTGGCTGAAACAACTCAGCTTTTCAAAACTATTTAAGCACCATGCATATTTTGTGACAGATTTTATAATTTAATATCTATATAGTCATTTTCCTGACACAATTAATTAGGCAGCAATGCAGAGGACTTTCTTGTGCAAACAACTCAATTTAAGAACATTTGAAAATCCAGCTTGCTTCTGATTCACCCCAGAAGTAGCACAGAGCTGTGTAACTGATGTACATGCTCCTGAGAGCAGCTGACAACTTTTGGAACAAAAACATATTCAGGGAATTAAATAAGGAATTGTATGCAAGAGTCTCCAAGGTTTTTACCTGTATTGATCAATTAATCCTCCTACATCTCAGAAGCATTGTCAAAAAAATGACTAATACGAGCTACGTTTTTGTTTTACGGTTGGCTCAAGGTTAGATAGGAAACTAGTGACAGTCAGGAGTAGAATATGAAATTTTAATCCTTCCAGTATCGCTGAAGTGTTTTGTAGGGAAGAAACGATGAGTGACTTCTTTTGGTTTGGGCTTCCTGCTTGTACTTCTTCAACAGGGAGAACTTGGGCCCTGGACTTCTCAGCTTCTAATCCTGTGCTCTTGCCAGAGCTGCAGCACAGAGTCTGGCCCTCAAAATGGGTGAGGCTGGCACCCTCACTGCTTCCTGTTCCCTTTTTGCTGTTCAGTAGGTACTTCAGGCAGTGGTGAGATCTTGCCATGGGAAGGGGAAGGAGGTCCCAGCTTCTGCTGAGCTCCAAACACAGGAGGGAGCTCAGAGCCAGAGGTTTGCGCTTCCATACTCAATCCACTTTTGCTTTGACCCCAGCTAAACTGCTTTGCACATACTGCTTATTCCTCTGTCAGTTTTAAACATTCAGCCAAAAGGTAACTACAGCTTAAAACATGCTGTGATGGAGAGGGCATGCCAGGTGCTCTAGTCACTGACATGTTCAGGTTGGGTTTTTAGCCTACAGCAGTCTCCAGCCTAGCTAACTTCTGTCTAGATCTTCAGATTGATCTCCCTTGTAACCTATGGGACTGAGAAACATTGCCAGCTTGATGATATGAACACATTAGGTGCTGGAACGGGCTGCCAGAGAGGTGGTGGATGCTCCATCCCTGGAGGTCTTCAAGGACAGGTTGGATGGGGCCCTGGGCAACCTTGTGTCAATCCAGGCCTGGAGGTTGGTGGCCCTGCCTGTGGCAGGGGGTTGGAACTCTGTGATCTTTGGGGTCCCTTCCAACCCTGACCATTCTATGATTCTATTGGCTTTTTGGGGCCACACTTTTCATCATAATCTTCCATTTCTGTTCCTCAAGTGTTTGATGATGAACTCCAGCAACAGAAAACACAAGCTATAATCAAAATAAATACAGGGTTGGAAAAATTAAAAAGAAAAAAAAAATCACTATTTTTTGTAAAATTTCCCCTAATACCCTCTCCCCATTCCTTTATGCACAGATCATTGTTGTACATCACCCCTGCTTTCTCAAGGTGATCCTCATGTCAAGAACGTGCAGACACAAACTACAGTGTGCCCTAGACAAGTCCTGGATCTAGAGAACAGGGACACAAATGTAAGAGTTGTAGTCTCTTCCAGACTACCAAAGCTGGTTTTACTTTCTGGCTGATCTCAGAAAGGTGCACCTTCAGGAGAATACTCTCCTACCTTGCCTGCCTCTTCGGGAACTGGCATTCACTCAAAAATTGTGATCTGAGATAGCTAGAGGCAGGAAGAGTTACACAGGAAAAGCCTAATGCAGGAGTCTTCAACTGTGTTTATTATTGATAGCTAAGCAGCAAGCTTTACATTCCTCCAAACTGACTTGAGCAAGCAAAGCTGCTTGCTTTCATTTCTGCTACTGTTAATGTTCTTCTACCACAACACTTACCACTTCGTTAGAGTACAAAATCTCACTAAGCCTAAATCCAAACACTAGAACTAGGAGCATGGGAGATTCCATCCATGTTTCAGTGATACATATTTCCAGTAAACTGTTTAATCAGACTTACTAGAATTGTTGACTCTGAAGGATATTAGTTTTTACACGTACTTCTAGACGTTGAATAAACTACGCAATATTAAGACTCCTGGACCAGAACAAGTGTTTACATGTAGATAATGGCCACAAGTCTTCTTAAAGCCCTTCTTAGTGATACCCTCTACAAGTGTTATCCTGTAAGCAAACAGAAGGGGCTAGATCTAAAAAACACCGACCTATGGAGTCTCTACTCTTGTCACCTCAATTACTTCCTTGTATTTAAGAGCCAGAAATGACCCAAGGTGAGCTGAGAACTTTGTAACTAAGCTTAACAAGGTTTGATGGTGACAACTAAAGGTGACCAGTCTGCAAAGTCAGGCCAACACACCATTAGTACAAAGATTCCTAAAGGTCTCGATGGGAGCATGAAAGGCTATCATGCTGCCTGTGCCAGGGACAGCTGTACTTGCCAAAGGGGTTACCAACTCCATCTGCTCACTACCACCCATGCCAGACATTATCCCACACTGATCTGTCAGCAGAGCTGCAGCTGTGAGGTCTCATTAATCCTCTTCTGTCAAAATAAACTGCTCTAGCAGAACCCTATTAATTAAACTATTTCACCTTCCTTCCTTGCCTGCCACAGTCATGTCCTAACTAGCTCACATAGGCACATTTCTGCAGTCCCCATGTCCCTCTGCTGTTCCAAGCTGCTCTGAGAAGGCTGAAGAAGAGCGTATCTGCAGGCGGTGTAATGAAATTCATAGAGCAAAGTACAGTTCCTATGCTTTAGTGTGATACCATCAGAAACGTTAAAAAACAAGCGATGCCCACAGCAGGCACTTGTTGGATACATGCCAAGCGTGATCAAAGGCTGTTAACATCGCACAGCTTCTCACCCAGCCCCCAGCCATTGTTCTTCAAGACAGCTATTTCCAACAGGAGAGGTACCCTTCACAGGGGGGCTCCACAGCCTTCAAAGCAGGTCTGTCATCCAGGACATCTTCAGAACAGCCTAACAAGAGGGCAGGAAATTGTGTCAGAACAAGGAAATGATAAGAATAACTGCCTATTTTTGTAACTATGGATTTGTTGGTACTGGATCATTCCAGTGATCCATCAATTTCCCTGCCCTGCCTCGGGCAGGGTCTGATATTTGTCAGAGCTGAGGAAAGTGGAAGCCCTAGAGAAGGCATATGGTCAATTGCACAATGCTGGAAGTTCAGGGAAATTGTCCTCAGCAGCTTCAGGAATGGTAAAGTTCACATCTGAAAGCAGGATACCCGGGAGCAATTATTCTAGCTGTGTTTTTCCTACTTAGTCAGTTGATGCTCTTTGGAATATAAACAGTACAGCTGAATTACAGTAACTGGTGAATGCCCATTTCCCAGCAAGGCTGGTGGGCTCCCTTTCTCATTCTCTCTGCTCATTGTAAAGCAGATATGACTATTTCCCAGCCTCGGAAAAAAAAAAGTGTGATGCAAAGCAAGGCGTTTTCTCTGTGGAAAGGTAAAGATCTGAGCTTATTGTAGAGCGTGTTGGTGGAAGAGGCACAGGGTGGAGCATGAAGTACTGGGTAAGGCCTCAGCTGCTATGATTTAAAACAGCCCCCGAGGCTCCTCTAATTTACTTTGGAGCCTTTCCTAGAACAAGGTTGAACATTTTGCAGACAGGACATGAAACACAAAAGCCTTTTGCACAGGCAAAAGTAAATGAAACAATCCCTGAACACGAGATGCTAATCCCCCCTCTTTAAAAGCCCAGGTGTTTTGACTGAGAAGTTAAACCCTTGCTTAAGTGAGGCCAGGTGAACCCCCACCTCTGTGTACATAGCTATGTTCCCTTTCCTCTGGGTTTGACAAAATCCAGCTTGAGTGTAGATAATTAGGAGGGGGAAAAGGCACAGAGCAGCCTCTGGTATTAAAAAATTGGGTGAATTTAAGGTGTAGAAGCAAGAAGTAGCACTTAGCTTTGTGAGCGCTCATTAAAATTCATCTTCTACATGTCCAAGTTGTTTATGGAGGATCACCACAGCCACTCAACCCCTATAAACTACAAGTGCCAGTCTATAGATTTATGGTACTGCTGCCTTAGAAGTTATACCTAATACTCCTCTCAGCAGTTTGAGGCTGATATAAAATAAATAGATATAGGCAAAAGTATTTCAAGCTCACTTTCTTCACCCCCTCCCTGATAAATCCAACAGATTACTGTTAAAGTTTTTAATATAAATTATTTACCCAAGGGCTAGATGGGTGAAAGGGGAGAAAGAGCACTAAAAGTTGAGAGCGATGTTTCTAGGTAACAGCTGGAGATGACAGGCAGGTGTTCTATACATCCGGCTTCAGCACTGCTGATAAGAGATATGCAAGCATCAATAAGTTGGGAATAAAGGCATATTCTGCTTTGCATAGGGATAGGAATAAAAGGTTATAGTATAGAAGTACCCAAACAGATTCTTATGTCTGTACATTTGCAATCCTCAACATCTAGAGCTAAGATACTGCAAAAAGAAAACAAGAAAACATCCTGTTGGGTGTGGGTGTTTTAAAGGGCTTTCTAATGCTTAGCATAATACATGCACTTTTATGGCATTTCCATAAATCCCATGGCAAGATGTTCCAACACTATGTATCATTTGAGCATCTTGTTGTTCATTTTCTTTATGAATCTCAAATTGATGCAAATAACTTAGTATCTGAGAAAGATTAGGCAGCCAAATTAGAAAAGATTCAGTTCTTAAAAAAACCCCAGGATTTTTACACCACTGTATTAAAAGCTACCAGCTCCTTAATTCTTCTGAATGTTTGTAGGTACCCAAACATTTTCCACCTATGTAAGAGAAATTTGCCAGTGATCCTTTCACAAAAGCTGTGCTGCTGCTCAGGCAAGTACAAACTCTCCACTCAATCCATGACCATTTAGAGGACAAACCACAAGATTTTCAATGCTGGAGTACAAAAGCACTGTTTACTTTATAAAGCATATTAACTCCCTGCAATGCAGACTATCACAGTGCAGCCTTAGCATTAAAGTGTCTTACTTTTACTAAAACCTGGAGACAAATGAAGGCAACTCCATTGTTTACCCAGTTCACTAGAAACCAGAGGCCCAAATCTCCCATGGTTCTGGGGAAAAACAACCCCCCTGCATTAACTTATAAAACTTTCAACACAGACAGCATTTCCACGTTGCGAGCTGTGATCTAGCAGCTGATGAAGGAAGTTGTGACATGACATCTCTTACACCAGGAGGATAAGACCAAAGCATTCTTCCTTCCCTTTTAACCCTGGCTTTTAAAGCCACTCTCTGGGTGACAGGAGAGGAGGAGGATAGGAGGGATAAGCAGAAAGATGAGCTGCCCAGTAGCACACAAGAGGTTAAAAGCTGACATCAGGCAGGCAAATGACACCACATCTCCTCCTTGCTGGAACTGCACTGCAATCAAGACATTTCTGGCAGCCAGCTGCTGCTACAGATTGTCTCCACCTATGTTTCACGAGAAAAGAACTAAAGAAAGCAATTCTGTGGGATCAAGAACCAACCGAGACTATTTGCTGGCAAGAGAAGAGATCAGGTATCTAGAGGGAAGAAGGAAAGTTCATGAGAGCTTAAGACTCTTTCCACATGGCAAGACAGAAACAACACTAGCTTATATATATCTGAATACAGTGCTAGAAAGGGTCAAATAGTGCCAAACAGCCACATAAATGCCAATCAACTATTACTCTCGATATCCTTGAACTTCAAACAGTATAACTCACAAGGCACCAGCTGGTAAGTGCTTTTATTTGTTTTCCTATGCATATTCCTTTCCAAGAGATGAGACACTCCATTCTGCTGAAGGCCAAGTGTGAAGTTATCATGACGATGGTGTTTAAGTGGAGCGAACTGGGAATCCTTCCAGGTTCTGACCTTTGAAAACACATGACTAACCCAGACAGTTAGATAGGGGACCGTGGAGAGAAAGGGGATGTGTCTGGGGTAAAGGAAGTAAGTAATTGTTTTCTGAAAAAGTCTCCCCCATGCCAGTAAACACCTTAACATTTGGTTTAGGAACCAGCTTTACAGTCACAGGCAACCCTGCTAGAGCTGATAAATCTAGAAGGATGTCCACAACACACACTTGCTCTTCCAGGTGCCACAAAACAACTTCATGGCACCTTGGGACCAGTCTAAAACTATTACATAAGTGACCACAAGCTATAAAAACAGGGCTCATCAGAAAAACACCAGATAGCAACATGAAGAATATTTTTTTCTTCTAGATTCCCTTAACAGGAAGATAACAGCTTTGTAAAAATAGATGATGGTGCTTGAAAGCAGCTCTCATGCCACATTAGAATAAAGAAAAGACTCTAAAGGTCCATCCCAATATTGGTATGCAGCAACCCCCCCAAAAGCAAGCATTGTTCCCCAAGGAGTACCTGAACTACTTTCCATGCCCAGCCTGGCTCACCTTATGCTGTTTCTCTGTCCCTGGCCAATACTCCAGGATGATCCAGAACTAAATGTGTAGAAAAAAAAAGAAAACACATATCCAAGACTAATATAAAAAAAAAGCAAAGATACTCTAAAAGCAGCAGAAACTGAAATGAGCAGGGTATTCAGCATCCTGACACTTACCTGCTCCACCTGGAAGAGTGGAAAGGACACAGATCCTTCTATCCAGTGCCTGGTCTAAGGCATGGGGCCACACAGGAACAGACAGCTCTGCTACTCACTGGTCTGGGGCAGCACAAGGTGAGTTACTGCAATACATCACAGTTCCTTTTCATACTGATGCAGCTCCAACTTAATTAAAAGGTGCCTTCAGGCTACGCTCTAATCCTGTACTCAAGCACCCAACGTCTTCCTCTCTAAATCACCACATTTAGTAGTAATTTTGCTAAATAATTACATCTCAAGGAGAAAACCCCAAGTTTTCTAGAGCATTGTCTTCTCCTAGTATTCATACAAAACTCTTCCCAAATATCCTGGCCTTTTAGTTCTGCTCTTTACTCAGCTCTGGAAAACCTGTCAGTGAGGCTGTCCCACTTGGCCTAGTTTTACATTGCTTGGGAAAACCTGAACCAGTTGCATAAATTTGAGTAGCTATTTTGGTTAATGGGAGGTGAGAATCAGGTTTGTCTGAGTCCCTCTCCCCTGTAGCTATGAAAGAAAAGCTGAGGTCCAATAGTCTTTTCAATATTGATGTCAGCAGAAGGGGACTCGGCTGCCTCCTCTTCAGCCCCCTTCAGATACTCCCAACCTGCTGCTCACCCAGGTCAGTCTACCTGCAGAGCAGATCACTCTGCCAGGTCGTTCAAGGAGGTAGCCACTTTCAACAGTGAGACATGACATGGATAACATGGGAAGTGGTAATAGTTTCCAGCAGTTTAGCATGCAGAGGACCCCATTATTGTTTTTATCCTGGCTCCCAAAGACAGAGCAGATCAACTAGGTCAGATGCAGTCAGAGCAAGTCCCTTCCCAACCAAAGTGAGTTTCCTTTCTAAAGATTATGTATTAATAGTTGGAATTGAATTTGCCTGTGGAAAAAAGTGCAGGTTTATAAAGCATTTCCCCTTTTCTTGGTTAATAGTACATGGGAAATGAAAACACTCAAGTGTGGACTACTGCTTCATTTGCCTGTTTGAACATTTCACTCACCTGTATCTTACATAGCTTGAGGTCTTGTGGAGGAGTGGGAAAGCTGAGAAAGTCAGAAAGCATAAACATTCTTAATGCCTGCAAACCAACTCTAATTTATGGCCTATCCAAAGAGCAACTGTTTCATCACCACCTTTTGCTCTTTTAGAAGTGAAAATCTGTACAGGTAGCAAATCAACTACTACAGTTTTTGCTAGGAAATTAAGTTTAGTACTAATTTATTTAGAAGTAAATAAAACTATCAAAATGTCATAAATACAGAAGGCAATAACCTTCCTTTTGAAGGCTGGAACATCAATGACCAGGAAAACCCATGAACAAGGAGTGAATTCTGATCTAGAAAATGAAGCTGACACTGATTTTCACAAATACAACACTACATGCGATGGGAAATGCCACTTTACTAGTCTGTCACTTGTAACAGCTGAGAGAGAAGTGATGTACAGCGAGAATCTTGCTTATAAACACAGGTAGTTATAAAGTTACCATCTTTAGGAATTTGTCAGATTTTATTACACAAACTCAAAATTATCTTTGAGGACTGAACTTAATTGGCACTGGGAAAGTTATTTTTATACCACTAGAAGCATTACAAACATCCTGTACAGACTACAACGTTGATTTCCTCCAATAGCTCTAGTAAGTCAGAGACTTCAAGGATAAACCTTAAGAGCAGGGAAAACAGTTTCGGGAATAGTACATGCACGCAGTTTAACTGTTCTTTCAGTAAGACAGATTGCTCTTTGAGTCATTCTTTTCCTCCCTGATAGTCTTTATTCAGAGTCTGATGTTTCTGTGTTATTTAGTAAAGTTATTTTTTAAAAAATATGAAATATTTCTCCCCGGTGCTGGCAATACAAGGCAAACTGGATGATGGAGTTTTTCTCCTCCTCCTCCCCCCAAAATGAATGTGTTCCCCCCTCTTCCATTGCTTCTCACTGATGGGACAACATAGTCTTGTTACAGCATATTAATTCCTTCTGGTGATACATGACCATGGATTCTATTGCCTGCATAAGTGGTAAGTGGATGTGTCAAATACATATTTCCACTGTTAACTTTGCATTTTAAATGATCAGAGCATCTGAGCTCTGCAAGAAAACAGCCTCTGTTATTGAAAAGAAAGCTCAGATTCTTCCCTTGTTTATCCCACACAGGAATTGCTTTACACCTGATTAAACAAGATCAGAAATGTTTGTTAGCCTAGACTAATTAGCATCACCAGATTTCTTTCACTTTCTTTACCACTAAGCTTAATGCCCATAGTACTCAGGAAAGCAACATCACGCTTACCTGAGGATGCTAAATAGAAACATCTGGAGCATCTTCTGCCATGAGGCTCTAAAGCTGTTGGCTGGGTTTGGGTAGCTGTATGATTTTGGCAGCTCTGTGTCTATGGTTTGCTGTTCACACTGGAAGGTGGCCATTTTTGTGGTGTGCATCAATCAAGCAAATGGGCTTAGGCTGTCCTCATCTCAGCATCAAGAAAACACTTCTCCTTTGTGGTTTAACTGCAGTTTTTAGCCTCAGGTGAGCTGGAAGGTCCAAAACCCGGAGAGATCCAATGATAGAAGAGGCAAAAGGTAAAGTGGATGAGGAAAATGCTGTTGTGGTATTGAATGGCTGTTAAGTGTCCTGGAAACCTGGCTTTCAAGACACTCTCAGCTTGCAGTTGCTTGCTGGGAAGGCAGATAAGGTCCAGACACTTCTGAGACGCTGAACCAGGCAGTACAGTACCAGTGACTTTCCCTCAGATGACAACAATCAAATCCAGGAATCTTCTGTTTGCATAAGCTCCAAATACACTGATATCTGGGAGCAGGGAACAGCACAGAATTTAAATCCAGTCACAAGCTGGCTGACCCCCATCCAAGACTGCCACTGATAAACAGATCCCAGGGCCATGCGCCAGCCAGGAAATACACTCCTGGTTATGCAAACAGCCAGCACAAGTTCAGAGAACTCATGCAAGCAGGAATGACACCAAGCACAACAGGATCTGGGCACATTCAGGGAAGAAGCCCAACCGCAGACTTATTGACCTGATTGAACCAGACCCTGGCGTAAGGGAGGTGCATCAAGAGCTCACCTGAACCCTTCATGCTCTGAACTTGGCATTGCACTGAGGGGCCTGAAAGTCTGACCATCAAAGGAGGAAGGGAAGTAAAAGATTTAGCATGGAAGATGAGATTACACATATAAGAGGAGGAAAAACAGTGAAACTCAAAAATATATCTGGTAAGGTTCAGAATATTTGTGCTGTTTACCATACAAGTGTTTGTACCTTCCCAAGAGCAGCCAGAGCTTGCTTAGGAATAGGGATGTATGGTTTATCTCTAGTTCCTTTCTTCAGAAAGAATGCATCACATGCTAAATAAAAGGCAAGAGGAGCACAGGGGCCCAGGTAGCCATGAGATGGAGACTGGTTACCCAGTCATTATTCAGGAACCAAGCAATGCATGCTGGCATGCAGCAGCCTTCCTCCCTTCCATGTAGGGCAGAAGCAGCTTCTTCTCACAGAGATTTTCGCTCATCCTTTACAAAGTCTTTGGCTTTCTTTTGCAGCACTGAGACTGGGCTGCACCAGCCAGCCATCTCACTAGTTTGCCATCCACATGCTCCTCCTGTTCACATTAACAATGATCCTTCTGAAACACAAGCCTTTCAGAAGACATTTCCTCCATGTCTCAGTGCCAATGCCCTCCTTCCAGCTAGCTCTGGAGACTCCTGGGCTTAGCAAACACAGAGACACGAGTCAGGGCAGCACACCTGCACCCAGCAGTCTGCAAATCTGAACTTTAACCCTTGTCTGAAGTATTCAAACACCTAACCTTCCAAGATTATCCTCATGGTCCGACTACCCCTCCAATTATTCACTAGCAGTGAAATAATGACAGAATTTATACTATCACATGTCATTTGCAAAGTATAGTGGAAAATCATAAGGACTCTGCAGAGGTTTTGCCAGTGTTCAGGTCTTGTGTTCAGCCTTGGACACAGATAAGCATTAATCTTGATTGGTAGGTCTTTGCAAAGAAATACCCATCCTCTGAACAAGGAGAGAAACCATGAAGATTTATGGACCAGGAGGTAAAAATCCATTTAGGGTTGTACTATTTTTCTTTTATAATAAATTATTAGTGAGAAAAAAGAAAAGTTCAAAATTGGCAACAGGCTCTTATTTCATCCAACTGTTGTTAGGTGCAAGACAAATACATCTCAACTGTAATACATCATTTGTGATGAACTTGAAGAGACAAGAGAATAAGAGTCCTAAAACAGGCCTGTGGTGATGTGCATGAGCTGCAGCCAAAGTCACAGCCCATAGTGTAGGTGTACAGCACCTCTATACAACTATAGCTTCAGATACCCCTTCCTACACGACAGGCATGAAGCAGTGGGCAGAATCAGTCTTACTCATGGAGTCAAATTGTACTGTATTATTTCCTGCTTAAGCTAATAAATCATTCCATATGTAGGAAATGGTGATAATTAAGGAAGATATTCAGACTGTCTCCTTTAATCCACTTACAAGGCAGGCAAAAAATACTGCTACAGAGTTCACCCACCTGGCAGTGTTTTGCCCTGCTTTCCTGTATGACTGCATTCCTGCATACAAGCGCTCTGCCCATGCTGCTCCTGCTTCCAGAGCCTCCTATCTCACTTGGTGATTGCTTAGCAAACAGGTCCTCCTTCAACTAGTATCCTAAATTAATTATGGCTGCCCATAATGCCCAGACTTTTCCCTTCTGCTGAGCTGGGCACACTGCAGACACAGCCAATAGCTTTTTCTGGTTGCAAAGAAATTCCTGCCCTTCTAGATGAGGAGAGAAACAGTGACAATTTATGGACCACAAGGTAAAAATCCATTTGGGGCTACACTTTTATAATAAATCATTAGTTGCCTTTCAGCCTTATCTTCATTTGGTGATGGCTCAGGCTGTGAGGCAGCACGTAGATCTTGGGACCAGGCTGACAAGGTGCCAGCAGGCTGTGATAAACATTCACTTTCCAATCCCCACCTGGGGTATTTCCAGTGTAGTTTTAGGCAAGCAGCATTTAAAGTGCTCAAAGACTTCATCCTGGGAGAATCAGACTCTTTAAAAAGAGTTCCAGATAAATCCTTACCCTCATGAAGGAAGTAGTCCTTTGCCTCCGTGCTCTGGTGCCTTATCTGTAACAGAAGTGTCATTTCCTTATTGCTTTTTATTTAGACTTCAAGGATTACTTCGGCTGTGTGCTCTACAAATACATTATGAAACCACCCCCTAACAGGACCCTGAAGCAGTAAATGACAATATGACCAGACTGAAGTAAAGTATATATGCTTCTAAACCAGACTGATGTCCACTATGCCTTTAATTCATCCTCAGAGGGATGCTAAAAACATGTTTATGCATTTCTTTGAGAACTCATCCAGCTCAACCAAAACTTATTAAAAGTGTCTAGAGAAGTTTGCAGCACTCCCACCCAGTCTCATTCCTCCAGAGCACAAGACGACTCAAGTAGTCACAAGGTCAAGTTCTTCTCTCCTCTGTGAACTACAGATAGGAAGGTGGGATGTTTTGAGATTAGTTTTTGTCGTCCCCACACACGCTTAAGTATACCTTTTCATACTGTATCATCACAAACTGGATCTTGTACAGTCCATGGATTCCTTCCTCCTACTACACTGATTTAGGATGGGGAAACCTATTTGATTTTTGCTGCCACCGTGTGGCTATTGAGAGCAAAGATCTTAAAGCAAGATGCGGTAACTGTCATGCAGCTCCACAGCTGTATGATCACAGGCTCCAGCCCCTGGATTTTCTTATTCGGGTGATTTATGTAGCTTATATGCAAAGGAGCATAGATTTTTTTTTTTCCTGAGGGAGAAAGCTGAGAAGTTAAGGCCTGAGCATGAACCTCCTGGTGAGAATAAAGCTAAGTGATATTTATGGGAGCTCTCAGCATCCCCAAGGAACAAAGTTTTCTGCAGCCCTCAGCTCCACAGGTGAACATGAGACTCAAAAGGAGCACAAGAAAAAAGTTATGTCTTTCCTCTGCAGTGTAGTTGTGAAAAGAGAGTCCTCACTGTCTTCCTGTAGTGCTTCCTATTTTGTATCCACTAAACAGTTCAGCATTTTATTATGCAAATACAGGTAAGCCCTTTCCCATCACCAAGTATAGCCATCTCTGGTGTGAGCCACATGAAAAACTTGAGCAAGCCTAAAAAAACAAATTAGTTGAGTGAGTGCAAAACAATGCAAAAGGCAAGATAAAAACACAAGACTCAAAACTTCCCATGTCTCTTCCAGTGAATATTAGCATAGATGCACAGAAACACAAGAAAAGCTTCTTCCAGGTCCTATGTTGGCTTTGGCATTGACACTTATTCTCCTTGAAGGGTCAGTGTAACCAAACCCCCAGGAAGCATCTGAGCAGCAGTCACCCTCCAGTTCACCGATAACTGCTGACTACAGAGGAGCAGCATGAAGCAAAGGCATCTCAAAGCCATCCAACTCCCAGGTCTGGGGGCCTACACAGGCTGAAGAGAAATGTAGAAGATTTCAGGCAATAAGACAAGAGCTTCCAAAGGCAGCTGCTTCCATTTGACTTCTGAATTTTTGCTTCTATTTTAATAGCAAAGCAAACCCATGTGTTTTATACAGCTTTAAACCACCAGAGCATCCCTCCAGCCTTGTCAGGCTCCCCCACAGCTCATTAGCTGCAGTGCAACAGAAGTGGGTGTAAGATGCCATGTCAAATTACCCAAGTTTAGGGTCTGAGCTTGCTCCCCTTCCTTCCCATGAGTCAGAGAAGTCTGAAATGTGCTTTAAATTACACTGTCTGTACCTGACCAGCCAACTCCAAGCAAGGTACAGGGGCACTTCCCCCAGCCCCAGTGATCACTACTATCCACTGTTTGCTGCTCTGATGATGCAAGCTTCTTTGGAAACCAAATGTCTGAGTACACAGGCATGTTAGAGATCTACTCCTTATCCCAGCTTCCATGGTGTCAACTCCTGTTTGTTTAGGAAACAAGCTGAGGCTTGAAATCCTTTCACGCAGCTATGACACGCCCTCATTTAATCCTGCCTGTTAAACAGCTTCTGGAGAGGATATTGCAAGGTCTGATCACTTAAGTATGTAGTCCATTTATTTTTTTTTTAATTGCATGGCCTAGAAGAATTAACAACGTCCCCATCCATGCCACTGATTGCAAGACGCAGGATTAATACCCACAAGGATGTGTACTTAAGATACAAATTGCCTCTAAGATGGAACCAAAACATTCTGTCCTAAAGCAATCTTACCCATTAACATACACAACTTACTAGCAGTTTATGACCTCCCTGAAAGCTAAAGCTTGCTAGTACAATCAGGCTGCTCCTGTCAAAACAACATTTTGCATGCAACCTGTAGCTTAGGTTCCTTTGTAGAAAGCCAACACCTGCAGCTCCACTGTGAACCTGCTCAGCTCCTTTCATCTTACAGGGATATCAGAATATCTGGGATTCCTGTATTCAGTAAGAGTTTGGAAGCAAAGGGACACACCTGGTCAATAATGGGAGGGAAACATTTTTCATATCCAGCAATCTCAAGAATTTATTGTCTGTTAACACTTTTTGCTGATAAACATTCTGCATTTAATCACATCATTTTGGCAAACACAACAATAGGCACAAGTACCATTTTTTACCCAGCACAGAATCAGGTGTTAAAACTTGGGAAAAAATAGTTCATATATGTGCAAAACAGAAAACTTCTCTAATTTAACCATTTATTGGCCAATGAAGAGGAAAAAATAATCTTCCCCCCCCCATTAAGTTTCTGCCTTGGCACTATCTTTACCGGTAACAGTTTGAAGATTGAGAATTTATTTACAGTATTTCCCCCAGCTAAGAGGAAGAAGCTTCTGGAAGATCTGTCCAGCAGGATTACTAGACTTGCTTGGTAAAACTAAATTACTTCATTGATCCTCACAGACATCCTCCTTCCCTTTAAATTCCATGTGAAGAGGGAGGCATAAGGACTGAAAAATTGGAGCCTAAATGCATCTGGAAAACAGACTAGGAGGCTTGATTACATTTTCTATCAAGTTACCCTGTTTTATTGCATTGCAGTCCTTGAGAATTTGATTAGCAACTTCTCCTCTTCATTCATCCTCGTGACATCTGGATTTCAAACCTCTGATCCATGTCTGCAAACATGCTAATACAGATTCCAGCTAGGTCTTGCTGCTACCCACTCCTGACATACGAGCATTAAGTGTCAGGAACTCCACTTTATTTGTGGTTAAGTAGTGCAAGTTCCCCACAGGCAGAAATAAGGGAAGCCCAGAGCAAACCTGGATGTCAGAGCAAGATGCACAGAGCATGTCTTTTTATGTGGTGTTTACACAAGATGAACCCCAAAACCTGGAAGACTTAAAAGTGAATTTTGTGAGTTTTACTGCTTGGCTTTTGCTTTGACAGAGATCCTGTCTTCAGGTTTGTGCAGCACACATGGGCACAGCCAGGTCTTTGGGACCTGCCAAGGAGCACTTACAAGCAGACAAGATGTTCTTGCTCAGAATGGGAGGAGGATTCAGAGATTGGTCCCCTGCAGCTCACATCACCCCAGAGCAGATGTCGTGCCAGAGACAGTGATGGTAGTTTAAGGCATAAAACCAGCTTTACCAGGATATCAAGAGTGCTAACACCAAAAGCCAAGGAACATCAACTAATGCTGTTACAACAGTGAATCTTTGTTTGCCACAGACCTTTTGTGAGACTGCAAGACAGAAAAAGGACAAACATCTCTACCTCCTCTACCACCTGAGCATTCATTTTGTTTCTTCAGGCTATTTCAGGGACTTACACAAACATCAAACTTCCCAAATTCCCAAAGCTTTCCAGCAGCATCTTCACAACCTTCCCCTCCTTCACTATTACCAGTACCACAACCACATCAAAGACAAACCCTCTCCCTCAAAGCCACGCAGATTTGGAGGTTTAGCCTGGTTGGTTACAAAGAAAAAAGACCCAGCTGCATATCCCCTTGGATCTGGGGCTGCTCCCATGGAGCACAGAGCATTACAACACGCACAAAGAGGTGGAAAGCCTGCCGGGCACCCAGGTGAAGAACAGCTCCAGGAGAGACCGTGAGCAGAGCAGTTTTACAGGTGCTTGGCCCCAGGCAGGATTTGCTTTGCAAAGCTCGAGAAATCGTGAAGGAAGGGGGTGTCTTGGCGTTACACCACCTGCAAAGACACGAGGAGCTGCAGCATCTGCTTATGGGAGAGAGAGAGAAGCTGGAGGGCTTCGCTGCTCGGTGCACAAGTAAGTCCCAGGCCAGCAGATGGCACCGGGAAACCATAAATCCATCTGCAGGGTGCGGGACCACAGCTGGTCCTGCTGCCTCCAGCTGCGCAGTAATCCTCCACGCACCCAGGCATTAGATGCAACACGCTGGGAAGGAGCATCAGTCCCTATTAACTTGTGCAGGGGGGGTTCTGCTGCAGCTCCCATTTACTTACGCCCTGCCCCTGCTGCGGGAGGGCTGAGAACAGCTTCCTGCAGAGAGCGGGGGGAAAAGCAAGTGGAAATTCAGTGGGATGAATACACAGAAAAAGTGGCACAACAAGGGCAAGTATTCTTCTTTTCAGCCAGCCCAGCACCCTGCTCACTGGTCTCAGCTGTGGGAAGCTGACAATATGAATTTGGTCTCAGCATACCTGCATATATGGGGAGGTGGAGAGGCTTGTAAATATTGTAGTTGAATTTTAATCCAATTATTTTTTTTTCTTTATTTGCACTGTATTTAGGCACTCCTTCATGAAAATTCCTCTCCCATTTATCATATCACAGAGCACCTGAAATGCAGCTCATGTTTCCACAACATCCCCAGAAAAGTGACACCAATTACTGACAAAAGGTGGGAGGGAATCACTTTGCGAAGTACAAGGAATATTTTGTTGCCAACTGTTATCCCACAGCAAGAGGCTGGCTTAGTTTGTCCAGAAGTCCCTGAAAAACATTCCCAGCAACTGCTCCAGAGGCTGGGCTATGGGAAATCGCTGCCTGAGTGACAGCAAAGGGCAGCACTGAGGAGCAGAAGAGAGCAGCTGCAGGGCTAAGCCTCAGCCAAGAGAGTTTCATGTACAGTATGACTGAATTTCCAAATTTTATCCATTCCAGGTATGTTTCAGTAGTTTTCACCTCCAAATCTTACAAAGTTGCTTCCCAATCTTATAAAGCCTTTTTCCTCATGTTACTCTTCCCTTCTACAGATTAATCTGAGGGCTTCCCATTTTGAGGACAGCAATATTTACATTTGCTGCTGCATACCTCCTGTTCCAGAGCCATGTCTTGGGGCTTTTAGGACTATGCTTGAGCAAACATGACTCTTTATATAGACTTCAAGAAGAGGTAACTCGAGTAAACACAGTGTGACTTAAAACCTTGAAAGCTAATATTTGGCAAGCTCTTGTGTTCGCAACTTTGGAAAGGTTTGCCTCTGGAAATAAAGCAAGAATATCTTCTCCTTGAAAAAAAAAGAAAGTCAGAGTGGCAAATCCACGCCCAGTACTAACGCTGGAATTCCTGACTTCATACGTTATCCTATGCTGGGAACAACCATATCCAAATGCTAGTTTTATAGAGCCAGGTTTTACAGATGCAGACCCCCAGGACAAGACTTTCAAGAGCAGTCTTTGTACCTGCCTGATCTGTATGGGCAAGTTGCCCCGTGGCTTGTGAAAAAGCTGTGTCTCAGCACAGCAAAAGCAGGAGGACTGGAGGCAGCCAAGGACTGAGAAAAGAAAACTGAGCACTTGACACAGCAGGGAAGTAGCTGTAAATAGATGTATTGTGGGCCACGAAGGGTGCTCCAGCCCTGACACCCTGGCTCCCAATAAGCTAGCACACATCCCCTGCAGCTTCAGCAGATGGTCTAGCAGAAAGGCTGCTTTTGTAAAGGTCACACTGAATTTTTTTGCAAGATCACATGATTTCATAGCTCTTCATATGATAGCCCAGTACTGCAAGAAAGCTTTCAAATCCCTGCATTAGTGATAAGGAGGGAGACACCACAGCAAACAGGTCCTGTCAACCTAAGTGAAGCTCAAACAGTACCGTCCTCTTTCAGACACATACTTATCAGCAGCTTAAAGTATTGGTAAGACCAGTAGCATCATCCCACTTTTCAAACATGAAGAGCAAGGCACAGGGATGGGCTGTGCCCACAGCCTGGCTGACAGGCCAAATAGAGCTGATCTTTCCCAGTGACATTAGCAGTGCATTTGCTTGGCCCCACTGTATCTGTCTGAAGGAGCCAAGCCCAGATGCTTTCACAGAATCACAGAATTGTAGGGGTTGGAAGGGACCTCAAGACATCAAGTCCAACCCCCCTGCCAAAGCATGTTCCTTAGGACAGACGCTTTCTTGTGCATCTGCTTCCAAAAACTTCAGCTGACCAGAGACTTTGTTTCTAACAAAGAAAAAAAAATCTGTCAATAATATATAGCTTGTTTCTTTAGCCTGCTAGGACAGAAAGAGGTGTATCCTTGAGGTGCAGGACCTCTTGATTCATCTGTTGTAGCCTGGCTGTCTAAGGACGACTGTCCAAAAGATTACTCTTTCTGGGGAGGCCTGTCTTTATCACTAATGAATTGTCTTCATGCAGGACATAAGGCTGGAGGTTGTAGAGAGATGGGTGGTGGTCTCTTCACCCAAGCAACAGGTGATAGGACAAGGGGGATGGACTCAAGTTGCACCAGGGCAGGTTCAGATTAGACATTAGGAAAAAGTTCTTCACCAAAAGGTAACAGGCTGCCTAGGGAGGGGGTTAAGTCACCATCCCTGGATGCTCAGGCATATGAGTTAGTAAAGGACAGGTATGGTTGGACTCTATGATCTCAAAGGTCTTTTCCAACCATGTAATTGTTTTCCCAGGAGAATACTAGAAATAACACAGCAAACAATTCTCGAGCTGTCTGGCTCAATGTACAATCCAAAGGGGTCATAATTCGCAAAACAGCTGCACTCAGGTCCATAGAGATCTCTGGGATTAATTTCTCACACATACTGGAGGAAAATATGTATCTGACTTTCTCCTGCACTTCAGCAGCTTTGGACTCAGTTCCAGCTTTCCCAGTGTCCATTAGGAATTACTCTCAAATTGCAGGTGTTCCTGCTCTACAGTGAATAATCAGTTCCACAGGGACACTGGCTGTGTCTCACCATAGCAAAGAGCACAGAGCATCAAGATCTAGACCAGGGCATCACAAATTATTGCAATGTTACATCTCTGGCAGGCTCTCTAGGGACCATCACAGATGTTTTAGAAGCTATTTTGCAGCAATAGCTTCATTAGGAGAAGTCAGCAGGAGCTCAGTGCTCTCGTCTCCTCGCAACCCTTTCCTGCCACATTACAGCAATGCCAACTGTACATTTTGTTTGTTGACTGTGTGACAGCAGCAATGCAGCACTGATCATTATGAGGCCCTGCTAAAAGTCTCACGTGTAGACAGCTTTATGCAGCATTCACTTTCATTCCCCAGAGGCACCAGCACTTGAAAATGAGAAGCAATCTCCAACATCATAAGCAGCCCACACCACCACTTTCATTCAGAGCACTGGAGATAATGGTAGTACAACCTTACTCATGAACAAAGGTTTTAGTCTTCCCAACATGCAAGAAGGGAGCATTAGCAGCAATGAGAAAAATCTCAGTGCATGCAGGTATTTGGATAAGCACAGAAACCTCCTGGCATCTATCCAACCCAAATTGCGCGCTCTCCTTTGATGTTGGATTCCATCTACCTCATGTAATGGGCCATTGGTTTGGTTGTCAGCAAGAACTGGACCTGAGGCACATACCTTTGGAGGTAAATGACTAATCCAATTAAGTGAAAGCAACAGAAAGTGAGATCCCGCTCATATTCTGGACAAGAGAGGGAAAGAGGCATTAAACAAGGGAATTTTGCTTACTGAAAAGTTTTTTCAAAAGTCTAGTTTGGGAAACTTGCCACAATCATGGAAGTGATTTTACTAGTATAATTAATAACTTTCCATCAGCTTATCTCCACATGTTTTCATGGGAGCTGGTATCACTGCTTTGATTGTACAGAAAATCAAAGACACATGAAATATCTTCTCCAAATACCTTCTTCCTTCCAGGTCAGTAGCAGAGCCTGGAACAAAATATAGGTCTCAAGTAATGCCTGTATGTTTAGATCATGCCAGGTTCACCTTCCGATCCACTTTGAAGTTTGTGTTCAGACAAGCTCTTCAGAAGCTGCTAAATAAATCCAAAGAGATAGTTTCTGGATTACTTCACTTATCCACACTTGTTTCAACACAATTTATTTTTGCAGACCAATTTGGGGTCCCTTTTTCTCCAGTTCCCTTCCTCAAAGGACTACAAAAGCTACTTACATGGTGCCTGTTTCATGACAAACTAGATTTTCTTAGGTGGCCCCACTACTTCAGTAAACAAGAGCAGCCTAGCTGCTTACAGATAAATCCTGGGAACCTTATTTGCTCTTTATCCTTCTTGAATTATTGATGTTGAGTATCAATAAAGCCTCTTCCCTGGATGCCCTTCTCACAAGGCAAGCTGTTTCTTTGTTAAACACTCAGCAATCCTTCCATCAAAATTGCAACCTCAATACACAAGAAAAAATCCACCTATTCCTCATATAGGGGAGGATGCTGTTAGGGATACAAGTCAAAAGCAACAGCTGCTTGGCAGCTATCACTTGAAAGGCCGGACAGATGGACAAGAGTAGAGTCCTTGGGGTAGCTGCAAGGTTCCCAGCAATTCACACACTCTTTATGGGGTAACTAGTCCAGTTATGTGTGCTTGCATGCTTGGGTAGATGCTCTATTAAAGGACTTGCCAAAGTGGTGGACCTGTTATCATAGGAAAAAGAAAACTTCCTATCAGTCAGACTTCATATCAAAAGAAACAGGAAAAAGGCCTGAATAGTAAGTCCTTTTCAAAAGGGACTTTCAGTAAGTTATTCTAGATCACATAAATAAACCTATGTTTTTATGCCTACAAACTTCTGGCTATCAGGGGAATCCATAAGCATCTCTACAACTATCAGCCTGTAACAATCTGTTCCAATGGATGGGAAGATAAGCAACAACCAAAACCAGCTGCTAACAAACACAGGTAACTGCCTGCTGCACCTGCAAATCTAACTTTTACATTTTCACTGTGACCTACACATCTTGAGATACAACCCAGAAATTTTGGGAGGCTTCCTCTAGAGTGTTCCTACAAAAATTCTTTAACTGTTCAGAGTTCATACATACTTAGAAAAGCTGCACACATGGCAAATTTTAATTTCATGTTTTGGACCCTGGAACAAAAGGCTCCCAGGAGGAATGTCACAAGATTTTCACACCAACAGCCTTTTTCTTTATATTTATAACAGCAGAAAAGCTGGGCAGAGGGCTGGGAATAGGAAATAAATCTTCTGCAACCCTGTCCTGCACTTACACTTTCAAGTACAGCCACACTCTCTGCCTAAAAGTAATTAAAAGTATGTCTTCACTTGAGCAGATTTTCTATGCTTTTATCTTGCTTTGATTTGGTTAGAATTTCTGGGGTCTAAAAAAAAAAAAACATCCTTCAGCTGAAGCTCTTCCAATACATAGGGAAGCCTTGACATGCCTGCACGAATGCTCACATGCAAGCTCATAGAGCAGCTCTCACTTCATGGGAGCACTAAGCTTCCTGGGCACCTGACTTTTCAGAAGGATTTAGAACTCCCTGAATAATTGCACCAGGTAACCCCTAACCATATCTGAGCTCACCTTCCACTCAAACTTTCTCTCTCCAGCAGTCCCAGATGCCCGAGAATGACTGCCTTCTGGGTTGGGATTACCCCTGTTTGCCCAAAATAGTTCCCTGTTTTGGGGATATTGCTCATTGAGGAATTTGTTTATAGAGACAGGAAAGAATCTCCCTCTCCTTTGGTTTTAAACGGATTGAATGCAATATAACCCCAAGCCCTTTCTGTGGCTAAGCCCAGTAAGTACAGGTAGCCAAGGTGTGATGGCAGGCAGCAGATCACTGCTCAGTAAACACGCATTACTCACCTCACAGCAACCAAGCAACCCAGCTCTTAGTTTCCACTTTCAAACAGTAATTAATGAGAGCAGCATGAAAAAGAGATTCTAGGGATCCTGCCATAAGTTGTCAGATGTTTACAGAAGGGGAAAAAGAAAGTTCAGCTGAGCTAGGCAAATGTAGTCCCCACTCCACACCCAACTATCAGTTCTGCCTCCTCAAAATCTGCTTTTATTCTTCTTTTATCATCACCATGTGCTTACAGCAGAAATGACTCAGTGGGAAGCAAAGGCCTATTAATGTATTTTTAGCAATAAGTGCAGATCACAAAACTATTACAACTGAACCAATCTCCAGTTTCTAACTAGCCTTTGATAGCTCACTTATCTGTGCTGTATTCAGATCCAGAATTGCATCCACTCACTGCGGGGTTTGTAATGCCTCCATGCCTGGGCCTTAAGGCAGGTTTTCCACTAGTTAGCCAGCATCAGAAACTAATCAAAGCATGTATCCAATTCATCAGGTCCTTCTTGGGTAATCATTTTTCCTACTCCTTTATTTGGGCTCAGGTTCCACACTTCAAAGGTTCCATCATAGTTCCTTACAAAACAAGATAAAATACTGTTTAACTACCTTCCTTTTTCACAGCAAATGCTCATATGTGAATTGAGGAGTAAAAGGGACCAAAAGTCTCCTAGCTGAGAGAACTACAATCAGGACATGTGTCCTGGTTTTGGTCAGGATGGAGTTAACTTCATTTGTAGCAGCGGATGGAATGCTGTGTTTGAGAGTTAAAATGGAAGCAGTGCTGATAACACCCTGATGTTTTTAGTTGCTGTCAGACAGTCAAGGACTTTCTCAGCTCTTCGTATTTTTCTGTTCATGAGAAAGGAGAGGAGAAGCCAGGACAGGTGACCCAACTGGCCAAAGAGAGTATTCCACGCCAGTTACGTCCTGCCCAGGATATCGGGGGCTGATGGGAGGAAGGCCGAGGGCGGCTCCGGGACGCGCAGTTCTTGGGGGACGGTGGGGTTCTGGGACAGCTCTGGGTGGCACGGCCTGAGCTGTGGGTTTGGTGAGAAACTGCATTGTGTATCAACAGCTTCATATGTTTGTGCTCTAAAGTCCTGTTAGCATTGTTACATTGTATCTTTCTGTTATCTTAGTAAACTATCCTTATCCCAACCCACAAGCCTCTTAGTTTCTTGGTTTTGGGGTTGTTATTTGCCCCTTCCTTTTCCCTTCCCTTGCCTCTCACACACACCCCCCCCCCCCCCCCCCCCCTCCCTCTTTCCCTGCTCTTTTCCTTTAAGGAGCAGACATCTGCGTGGATCTCAGCTCTCAGCCGGGGTTAAACCACAACAACATGAAAAGCCACAACTTCAGAAAATCTCTCCTACTTTTTAATTGTATTTTTTAAAATTATTATTATTAATGTTATTGCTGGTACGCACTTGTAGAACCTTGACTTGAATATTGTCACAGATGCTACCAAAGGATTCTCTCAGTCATAGACATCAGAAGAAGGAGCAGTGGCTGGAAGAGAGCTTCTTGGGACCAGTTAAAAAGTAGCTCTTCCAGCAAGGGTCACTGATAAACCCTGTACAACGTTACCAGAAAATGACAACTGTCAATGTCAGAACTTCAGAACAAGGCCATGAACCAAAGCAATCTGATGAAAGCAAGAAAACTCAGGCCAGGGATCCCCTTCTTTGGGTGAGCCAATCTGGTGCTTTTGTTTCTTCTCACTACACACCCTGAAGGGAAAAAGTCATTGTAAATTCAAGAGAAGGAAAAAGCAATTCTGGCTTTGCCTTTCCCACAAACAGCTCTGCCAATGCACCAGTGCTTGGCCCAGTTCTCAGCAGAGAGGAGTCTGCAGCAGACAAATCTCCTCCACGCTGGCACTTTGTTGGCAGCCTCACTGGGACTCTCAGCCCAAGGGCTGTGACAAGCCATCCCAATTAAACCACTGTTGCCCCTAGAGAGCTTTCTTTTTTCTGAAGAAAGAAAAGGGCTTCCAAATCCACTGGAAGCAAAGCTGGCGTCTTTGCCATGAGAAGCACCAGCCTTTTTTCTCCACAGGTGCCAGCTTTGCCCCTACATACACAAAATTCAGCCTTTTTTGCTCTTGTTCTGCCATCACAGCTCAGTGTCCACAGTGCTTGCTTTCATTCCATTTTATGGCTCACACCTGCAGCAAAATTATGAAGACACAAACACCACCTGGCAAAGGGTATGTGGGTTTTTAATCTTCCTTTTCTGTGTGTTCAGGTAACCCATGCTGCAGTTCCCTAGGCATCAACAGCTCCATGGTTCCTGGCTTTATTTGTTTGTTTTAACCCAAAGCACTGTATCCTGAAATCTAGTGACTAACAGAACCCTAGTTTGCATTTAAAAGAGAATCAGCAAGTTACTCATAATTACTAGGAATTACTTCTGTAACATGAGCAACCCTGTGCTAAAACCAAAAAACAACCAAAGAGAAAGCAAAAGGAAGAGACAAGGAGAATGAACAGCATCACCAGGAGGATGTAAACTACTGTCCAGGCTGTGAGGGCAAAAATAACCCAGAGACAAGGTACTTCAACCTAAGATTCAATCCCAGGGAAGTTCCCACACCTTGCAAAGGGTTCATTTACCTCTTACACCCCTACCAGCACAGCTCCTCTCAGGGTTGGAACAGCATCACATCACTAAAGGCCACATGATCAGGCCTTGTGGGAGACAGGAGTAGCATTTAACCGCTCACAATTCCTCCTTCTCTGAATGGATTTCCTACGGCACTTAGCTGGGATTAGCAAGGTATGCCCTGATTTCCAGAAATGTTGGTTGGACTTGTATATAGATGATACAAGCATTTTCTTTAAGGATGTGTTAATAGCAGCAGTCTTGCCAGAAGCACACCCAGCTAGAAAGTTCCAGGCTCAAACCCTTCTCTGCAGAAGTGCCCTGTTCCTCTCCCACCTGCTGTGTGCACTTCACTGTAAACATGCCTGCAGCATTTTCAGATAGCTTTACAGGAACCCATCCTACAGCTGAACGTGTTTCCGAAGAGAAACAAAGACACATTTACCCAAGCAAAAAAAATATTTGAAAATTCAGATGATTAAATGCAGCCTGCTGTTCTTTTTACCTCTGTGGTCTCCAGTAAGTACCATAAATCCTGGTTTCACTCCGAGACAAATTGTCACATTATAGCCCTGCTATACAGGCATGCACACATTCCTTGCTATAAAGAGAAGGAGAGAAATCCATGCCAGATTAGGACATATGGAATCTCTGTTTATGGATAAATCATTTTTAAAACCTCTCTCTCTCCATGAGTCATATGTGAATTGCTGAAAGTGTCCTGTCAACAATAGTTTATTTACATACAGAACTAATTAGCATTATTATGGCAGACTGGAGAAGCAGGATTATAGCTAGGAGACATCATAACACAAGCGATGCCATTTTAGGAAGGTTGGGGAACAGGGGTTCGCAGATCTCTAACCCAGAAATATATGAACTGGCCACCTTCCAAGGATGTCAAGATGAAATTCATTCTTAACATCTCTCCCATTACCAATAATATTACTTCAAAATTAAAAGGCTGGGTCCTAATCTGTGTGAGTGGGATGTTTGTTTGCAATATGCACTGCACAGCAGAACCTGGTCAGCTCTTTCTCTTACAGTCTGCTCTCACCATTTCATGGGTTAGCACCACAATGTTCAGACTTGCATATCCGTTAGATTTTACATACCCATTTATAGTTTTGGACTTTTAAACACCCCAAAACATTTATATTCCATATTTGAAGATTATTTAAAGTCAGCAAGTAAATTTTTAAACGACGTTAAATTTATACAGCCTCTTTAAACTACTGAGCATAGTACATACAGCTACTCTGGGACTTGCATAGACCTTTCATCATTAATAAGCGGAACAAGATAATTACATGCTCCAGTAGCTCATAGGGGTCTAGAAGTTATCGCCACATAACCTGCTTTATAATGGAAGAAGAAATCATCTCTGCTAGAGCTGGGAGTATTATTCAAAGACATTTCCATAAATATATAAACACTGTGAATTGAATTTATGTGATGGGTAGGCATTTCTATTTCAGAGCTGCTAATGTGTTTGCTCATTAATTTGTCAGGAACGTTCACTTTGATTTGCTCCATTTACCTTAGGAGGGTGTTCAACAGGGAAACAGTCAAAACCGCAAAAAAATCAGACTGCCCAAAATAAGGGCATCTCAGATGAGTGCTGCTAACACAGCTCTAAACGGTCCTTGCACAGATATCTTCCCACCTGGAACAGCCAGCCAGAGAAAGGCCAAGGACAAGAAGCTGCTTTGAACGCTGGGGAAGATCCCCCACCCCACGTATGCTTGGCCAATGGCCTTGCCACCTCCTCCTCTGCTGCACAGAGAGGATGCCCTTACTTCTGTTTGACAGGATCACTCAGGTGACCACCCTGCTCGTCCTCCCCTGCCTGCCTCCCGAGGCGAGCCTCCCCGCGGGCAGTGATGAAGCACACGGAGGCGAGGGGGGACACAGAGCGCTCCGGACAAGCTCTCAATGTCTTTGCTATTTTAGTGAAGAAATGCTTTCAGGCGGCTCCTAGCTGTCCCCGGAACTGTTTTCAGAGGGTGAGGGGCACGTTTCCCCGGCCGAGCTGCCCACAGGCCAGCCTGCGTGCGGAGGCCTTTAGAGGGCACTGCCTCCCCAGCACCGCGCGGACCCGCCGTGCGGGGCGGGGGAGCCCTCGGACGGGAGGCAGAAGGACACCCCGGCTCGCCGCTCCCCACACCAGTGCCTCAAGCCTTCCCACCCTTTGGGATGGACAAAGCCAGCCGCCGGCCACACCGGCTCTGCCACCTCTGCAGTCGCGACAGTGAGGACGCAACACGCTCGCTTTTGCTTTCCCCCAGCCTTTAACCACCTGTGGGCTTTGCACCCCCGCCGGCACATCTGGCTGCGAGGGCTCGCAGGGGGGCTTGCCCTGTTGCCGCGGGCCCAGCCTGCGCGGGCAGGTCAGCACCCATGACTTGGGTGCACACACCGAACCCTGGCACAGGAGCAAGGACTGGCATGCAGAAAGCGTGGCCAAGCTTTAGAGCAAGCAAGTGAAAACTTGCACAGCCTTAGGCGTCTAGAAGTGGTCTGAAGAGCTATTAGATAAGCACAGAGCAGTTTTGTCACCTGAACGACTTCTCTGTTGGTGCAGCTGTGTACTGTTTGAGCTGGTTTGATTGGGTTGGGGTTTTTGTTTTGCAAGTACACTCCTAATAGTTCCTCTTGTCTAGAGTTTTCCAGTTTCTGACTGGTTTTAATAGTCAACAAAGGCTGAGCAACGCAAAAGTTTGGAGCCAGAGATGTTCCATTGCTCAGAAGCCAAAGAATTAAGTTCTATGCCTCACTAAGAGCTGAGTTTGACAAAACCGAGGTGCAGAGCCCACTCCAGCACCACAAGCCTTCCTGAGGACATTACAGGAATACACTGGCTTTCTCTCAGTGAAGAAGAGGGAGGCAAGAGGAGTGAATACTGGCAAGAGCACTGGCAATCCTTGCTTACCAGCTTTGGGATCTAGAGAGTGATTCCTACCATTAGAGACAGAATGGGTGGGAGGAGAATGGAATCAAATACCAGGAACCTCAAAAAAAGTGTTTATGTTTCCTCTGTGAGGCATGGCAAAGCCTGCCAGGTGAGATAAGCATTTCCACACATGCTAACAAAACCAGATCACCTTGAGGTACTTCCTTCCCAGCCGCACCCACAGATCTGTATGGGATGACAGCTACCCCAGATTCTCCCTCCAAAGAGGGCATACCAGCACCCCCCAGCTTTGCAGTGCTGCCCTGGTGTCAGCAAATCTGTCCTGCAGGTATTCAGTACATGCTTCCAGCAAGCATCACTACAGTTTGCCTTGCACACTCCCCAAAACAGTATTTGAAACTCCAGCTTCCACTTATTCACATCTTTAAAGAGATGGTTTTCCTTCTTTCCTCTTGGCATTTTGATCTCTGAACACTTGAATAAGTAGCATTTTGATTGTATTACAATGGATGCAGCCGGGATATCCTTCTATCACTACAGCACTTGCACTTTATACACAAGAGGCTCTCAGTGAGTCAGGTTTCACGCCAGCAGTGGTTTTTCTGTACTAACCATTTATTTTGCTCAGTTGGCATTTATAAACTCTCCCCCTCCCCCTTTCAGTATTTGAAATCTGAGGCAAATATAAGCTCGAAGTCATAACTTTTCTTTTTCTGCCCAGAAAGCTAAGATCACTGGTGTTTACATGTGGCCACCCAAATTTCAGACCAAGCTGCTGAAACCTTGCTTCGCTGTTCATAAAGTATGTAAAGCCTGTCTGGTGCCCGTTCCCACACTGCTCATCTAGGCAAGATGGATTAAAGCTCCTCGCCCATCACCCGAGCTTCTCCTCCATGCATCTAAGCTTACAGGGGTGAATCGACACAAAGGAAAGCCTGAACAAGCACAAACTACTTTCTCCACACATTTAAGTGCAGTATAGCCTCCCCTTCCTGCCTTCTCTCACCGTCATCCAGCTGTGCCCATAAACTGGAGTCTGACAAACCAATGCAGGAGTTGAAGGGAGCTATTAAATCTGTTCCCTGGAGCTTTAACACTTGCAGCAATTTGTAGTGGAATTATTCTCCCAGCTCGTTTTGCAGCCTACCTCCACGAAGGGTTCAGTGTTGGGGGTGAGCAACCCTCTATCTGCAAATCCTTCCACTCCAACTAAGGTCAGATACTGCGGGCCACGCACAGCTCAGATGGGCACATGGCCCCCACCCCCCCACCCCCATTATGCCAGCATTCCAGCCAGGGAGCTAAGGCCAAATTCAGACTCTTCTTGAAACGCATTATTGTCAGTGTTAGCTAATCTGCCAGATATGCCAACTGTCTGGCAAGCAATTCCAGGCAGCATTGTTTGTTTGGGATAGGATTGGGCTCTGTGAATACAAATTAGACTTTTTTTTTTAATATATCTGCCTCAGCCAGGAATGTTTGAAGGTGTGCTGGGCTTTAGGAGGCAGGGAAACAGCAAAACAAGCTGCAAGCCTGGAGCTTTAAGGGTTTGTGTGTGCTTCGTTCTTTTAGTTATTTCCTTGCCCCCTCTTTAGATTCTTTGGGAAGCCAGAAACCAAAGTATGTGTATACTAAATTCTCCTCATTGCCACAGAGCAGATTCACTGATTTCTCAGTAATGGACCACAGAACCCAGTTTGTTGGGGTTGCTCTAGAGCTAGAGACTCCACGACCTCTCTGTACAGCCTGTCCCAGTGCACTGTCACCCTCACAGTAAAGAGGTTTTCTCTCATATTCCTGTATTCCAGTTTGTGCCCATTACCCCTTGTCTCATTACTGGTCACCCTTGAGAAGAGTCTAGCCCCATCCTCTAGATATCCATCTCTGAGATATTTATAAGCACCAATAAGCTCTCCTATCAGTCTTTTCTAGTCCATACTAAGCCAACCCAGATCACCGAGCTTTTCCTCATAAGAAATGCATATTAGTCCCCTCACCACCCCCATAGCCCTCCACTGAGCTCTCTCCAAAATTTCCCTACCTTCCTTGAAGTGGGGAGCCCAGCACTACACACAGTACACCAGAAGTGGCCTCAGTAGGGCCAAGCAGAGAGGGAAGATAATCTCCCTCAATATCTTGGCCACACTCTTCTTAATGCACCCCACATACCATTAGCCTTCTTGGCAATAAGAGCACACAACTGGCTCATGGAGAGCTTGCTGTCCACCAGAATACCCAGGTCCTTTTCTTCAGAGCTGCATCCCAACAGGTCAACCCCTAACCCATACTGGTGCATGAGATTAATCATCTCTAGGTATAGGGCCCTACACTACCCGTTATGGAACCTCTGCCCAGTTATCCAGGGCTCCCCTGAATGGGGGTGCAGCCACACTTTTCAGGTTTGCATCACCAGCTAATTTGCAGGATATAATCATCTTCATCCTTCATCCAGGTAATCAACTAACATCAAACAAGAAAACAAACACAGTATTTAAGCCTCATAATTACTCACTCTTAAAAGAACAGCCACGCTCACACCTACTTTCCAGAGCAGCAGTGCTTGGGATGGAGAAGGACATCCCATTCTTGACTCAGGAATCCTCCAAGCCTTCCTCCAGGAAACACAACCCCCAAACTTTCCCTCTCCAGGCAAACCAAAGTTAACTCTTGCCACAGCTTTTATGGCCTAATCAATCTGGCTAATTAAGCCTCTCAGCTGCTTGATTGCAGATTAATTAATTCTGTTTAACACTTTCCAGTCTGGTGGCATAGGGGTCATCATCATGTCTCTCCTCCTCACAAGTGGGCAGGTCCAACCATTCTCAATCAGGATCACATGTCTCTCCCAGCAAAATGCTTTAATTAATTAATGGATATAATTTCCATCTTGGCTAATTGAACTTCAATCTGTTTTCATTCACACCATTCACATGTACCAAAGCAGCAGAAACACATCTCCATGGCCTTCCTTCACAGTCCACAAGAATCACTGTAGGTCTTTCTGTTAACTTAAAGGAATCTCTTTACAAGAAACCTGCATGGAAGTTTTACAAAGAGCTTTGTTCACCAAAAATAACAACATTAAGTACAAAGTTTGCAAAATCTCTGAACAGCCTGATGCTGTATCTTGAGGAGGTGAAGCAGAACCCCACATAAGCCTGGAGCAAACGCTCACTAGGAAAAACTGCCCTGAAATTGCTCTCTAGGATCTGCCTTTAGAGACAAGGTAAAGGTTTTGTGCACAATAAACTCGTTTTTATTTGGAAATAAATGACAAGTATCTCCATTTGTCTTTTATTCTGTTAATTCTTGAACCTGGGGATTGTTATCCATGCAAATCCCAAGGCCTGTAGAAGAAGTGACCTCTTCATCTGGATGTGATTTCCTTCATTTAAGGGATATCTTTCATCAGTCCATTCAGCCTTTTTACGTCCAAATTTGAGTGCACACTTAGTTTTCAAGCAATTGTTTTAAGCACCTGCCATTTTAGCTCCAGAACTGTGATTTTTTTTGCCTGAAAGTATTGCTTCACAGCTCTGGGGTGCTGAGTACTCCTGTGATCAGCCCTTGACAAGCAAATATCCGCAATATAATAATAACTCCATAAGCATGAGCTGTAGCACTGGCAACACATAGAGCAAGGGGGCAGCCTGAGCTATCTTTTTTTTTGCATTACCATTTCTAGCCACTGCTAGCCATTTATCTGATGTCTCTGTTTACCTTCCCTCAGAGTACCTGGAAGAGGAAATGAATGGCAGGATGAAATAAACCAACCCAACCTCATAAGAGCATGAAAACATGATTTTATCACTTTGTACATTATCAGTGATATTTGCTATAGACTTGGAGTTTTCATTCCCTTTTTATAAAAAATCCATGTCTTTTAGCTCTCATCCCACACATCTGGGGGAAGGACAGGGAATGAAGATTCCCCAGCATATAAATTACTTGGAATGCTGAGATTTCAAATAAAAAGTGATACTTTAGGACAAATAAATTATGAATAAAAATTTTATCTTCCTGTCAACAAGAAAATTTTCAAAGTGCATGAGATCATACTTTTCTCCCTGTTACCTCTACAGCAAATGTGATTTTGTGTATTTTTCTATTTAATTTCCTCCCACTTATCTCTTTTTGCTACCTATTCCAGCTGTTCTTTTTCTCTCTCCCCTCTTGCCTCCGGTCCGTGCTTATAATTAATTGCTTCTGTAGTAAATTGTGGAGTAAAAAAAAATTAAATAAATAAAAAATTGAGACTGCTTTCAAACATTTGACCCTCAACAGTGAATATCACGTATCAGTGAAAAAATTAATATCCTTAATCCTAAAAGTTCTGTTCTCATGTGTAAATCAAAAGATTAAGACATTAATTGGCCCAGGTTTTAATGATACATTCACAGCTTAATTTTCCAGTGAGGAACCAATGGACTTCCATGATTAGGCTGGGAAAGGAAGAAAAGCTGCTCTATTGAAGGGATTCTTGTTTGCAATTATATTTATTTCCCTTCTTCTTATTGCTCTGACCATTAACCCCAAAGTTCAGCCATTTCGGCTAAAAAGAGTTGCTGTATTTCTCGTAGATTTTTTTAATCATGGGATACTTATTCCCAGTGTCTGCAGGGACCTGGCGACATGTAACACCCAGTATATGGCATGTCTCCACTCAGCCCAGTTTCACATCGCCATTTTTCCAGTACTGGACCTCCAATGTACCTACACCTGATTTAATCTTGAGTCAGCAAGAAGAAAAAAATAGGCCTACAGCTTCAGGTACAGCAGAGAGAGAAGTGAGAGCCACAAATAAGCTCAGATCCTTGAGCATTCTTTTCCACAGAAACACTCTGTTTAATGAGGAGAAAAAAAAAAAGAGCTGGGAAATGTGCTGACTCATCCAAAATCTTGTAGATAATGATTCAGACCTTGCTGAAATGAGATACTCATTTCTCTGGGTCGTTTTCATTTTTCCCTCAGATTGCCTTAACCTTGAGCACAGGCAGAAGGATTTCTTTCCTTTACTACAGTTTTTCTTCTGTCAGAGAAGGTGGCATAAATCAGTGAGTGCTCTCTGTTAAAGTCATTGGAATAAACAGGCAAAACATTTATAGTAGTTCTGCTTTCATACGTGTGGCAGCCCACTAGAAGGTTTGCTCTACCCAGAAAATACCTCTGCACACTGGTGGTTCCATGGTTTCTTTTCTTGTCCGAAGGGAAGGGATGGGCCCTGCACTTTAGTCACAATAACCCCAAGCAGCACTACAGGCTTGGAGCAGAGTGGCTGGAGAGCTCTCTGGAGGAGAAGGACCTGGGTCCCTGAACATGAGCTGGCAGTGCGTCCAGGTGGCCAAGAAGGCCAATAGCATCCTGGCCTGTGTCAGGAATGGTGTAACCAGCAGGAGTAAGGAAAGATAGTTCTGTTGTACTCAGCTCTGGTGAGGCTGCATCTCCAGTGCTGTGTCCAGTTTTGGGCCCCTCACTACAGGAAGGACATTGACATGCTGGAGCACATCCTGAGGAAGGCAACAAAGCTGGTGAAGAGTGTGGAGCACAGGTCCTGTGAAGAGCAGCTGAAGGAGCTGTGGCTTTTTAGTCTTGAGAAAAGGAGGCTGAGGGGAGACCTCGTTGCTTTCTCCAACTACCTGCAAGGCGGTTGCAGAGATCACAGAATCACAGAATGACTAGTTTGGAAAAGACCTTTATGACCATCAAGTCCAACCATAACTGTCCTCTACTAAACCATATCTCTAAGTACCTCATCTACCCATCTTTTAAACATATCCAAGGTTGGTGACTCAACCCTTCTCCCTGGGCAGCCTGTTCCACATCCCAAGAACTTTTTCCTAATATCTAATCTGAACCTGCCCTGGTGCAGCTTGAGGCCATTTCCCCTTGTCCTATCACCTGTCACTTGGCTGAAGAGACCATCGCTCACCTCTCTACAACCTCCTTTCAGATAATTATAGGCAGTGATAAGGTCTCCAATGTCGGGGTTAGTCTCTTCTCTCAGGTAACAAGTGATAGGATGAGAGGGAATAGCTTGAAATTGCACCAGGGGAGATTTAGGCTAGATATCAGGAAGAATTTCTTTACTGAAAGGGTTGTCAGGCATTGAAACAGGCTGCCCAGGGAGGTGGTGGAGTCACCATCCCTGGAGGTATTTAAAAGGCTTCTTGATGGAGTCCTTAAGCACATGATCTAGACATGGACTAGGCAGGGCTAGGCTGTGGTTGGACTTGATGATCTTAAGAGTCTCTCCCAACCCAGGCAATTCTATGATTCTATGAAAGGGCTAAAATTTTACAGAACGCAGCTTCCAACACAACCCTAGGAAAGGCACACCTTCCAGAGTAGCACTGGTCAAAAAGGGGCTGCTATTGCAATAAATAATAATAGTATTGTTCGTTTGGGAGAGACATTGTAGCAGGGGTTTTTAACAAAGAAAATAACCACAAGCACCAGGATCTGCTTTCTTTTCCTATATTTTCAGTCCTCAGTTTTTGTTTTCCTTTTTCTTTCCGTTGAGAAAAGAATGAGCAAACGTACAGGAGCCACGGAGGAAAAAAATGGACTGGGAAAACTTTAAAAATTACATCTGAGATGAATAATTTTGCTGTAGTTTGAGTTTGAGTTTCATTGGGCTTTTTCACTGGGATATCAAAATATATGGGAAACAAAAGTTAATAATATTTGGGCTATAATAGAATATTGACCTATTTTACCTCTGAGAGAGGGAAGGAATAATTCTAGGAATAAATCTACATCGTTGTACATCCTGTTGCAGTCAGCTCTTCTGCAGCAAAGAGGTGGGAAGTGGTGGCCATCGTTATCACCATCATAGTTATTATGGCACTTAGGAATGTTGATGGTAGTTGTAGTGCATGCAAGTGCATTGTAATTTCTCACAAAATATCTCAGAGGTGCAAATTAGACAGTGATATGATTAAGTTTCTTGTCTGTGCATTTCTATGTTGATTTTAGACATTTTTGAATTTAACTTTCAGAGAAAGATCACCAGTGATAGCCAGCTATGTTTCCAACACAAAAATATTTTTTTAATTAAGTCACTTACAGGAATATCTTTCCTGCTTGATCTAAAGGATGGTTTTGGTGCTTCAGACTCTGGACCTGAGGTGTGCTGTGAGATACAAACATTTAAACAAGATAAACTGATTCTTTTGATGAACAAACACTTCTGCTAATTGTTTTGTGCGATTTAAGGGTAATGGATGCATTAGAAAACACTAGATTCAATAAAGAAGAGGAGATAAGCTCCTCTTGTTGATAACAGTTTAATCCATGCCCACAGAGGATGCAGGGGAACGAGTTGTGAAATAAATACCAGGTACTAGAGACCATTTAAGAAAGGCTGTGACTAAGGGTAAGAAGTATACTGGGAGTAGAAATGGAAACAGACTGGGGGTAGGGAAGCACATCAGCTTGTTATTTGTAAAGAACTGGTACCAGAAATTGTCCTCCTAACCCACCACATTAAGTTAGTGGCTCATCACTGCGTGTGCCGCAGATGGGTCCCTTATCCTACCAGGCAAGTCACCGACGTAGATCCAGAAATGTGAGACTGTTGCTAAGACAGGGAGAAATGAAGCCTCTTTGCCAGAAGCCTTAGGACCATGGTCTCAGCTGGGATAGAAGTTGGAGAGAAGGAAAGACAAGAATAGGTTTAGACTGGATGGTCTTGTTTTGTCTTGCTCATTTTCAGGTAGGTAGTTGGTTGGTTAGGATATGTAGGACACCTATACAAGAACTATCACTGCATGGCCAGTGCATGATTTACCCCATACTTAGCATCATCTACTGCAAACACAGAAATTGAAGAGGCTTTGCCAGCCCACCAGGAATAAAATTGTGGACAGCAGGAAGATGCATATATGCCATGCATGTGTGTAACTGTTATGCAAATGGCACACAGGATATGGCCAGCGCATCTGTCACAGCAAATACCTTGGGTGCTCTGCCATTCCATAGTGTGAGCAAATCTTTTCTTCCTCCCCGCCACCAAACCTGTTGCCCAGATTTACTTGGTATTCTTTTTCCTTTTCTGAGACTTTGAATTCAAAGCTGGGGAATTTCATACAACATCTTTTCTTGAACTTTTAATCCAATATCATCACGTTATGGGTTTTCTTGTACAAGAAGGTGTTTGTGATAACTGAATGGACTTAACCTCAGTCAGTTTTGATATCACATCAACAAAAACACTCATTAGGTCTTCATGAACCAGGCGTCCTTCTTCTCCTCCACTTTTTTCAATCCTTTCTGAAACAAACGAGGACCCTTGGGCAGTATTTCCTATTTATTCCACTGTCTGAAGCTAATTTGAACAGATGCACCAAGAATGACAAAAGTTAAAGAGCCTGAAAAATAGGTTTCCACCCCTTGAGGCAAAAATTTAAACTACTTTCCCTCCCCTCCCCCCCCCAGTTTTTCTACTCTCAAAACAGCCTGAGAAAACACTGCTGCCCAACTAATGATTCATTTAGAAATTGCTGCATTCTCTTGTTTTATTTTTTAACCAGGTATAAAGTGAAGGCTTTTTGTTTCAGATAGAATGAAACAACTAGGACACGAAGTAATTGTCCATCAGTGTTGGGTATCAACAGTCAAAGGCAAAACCATTTGTAAAATATTTCCATTTTCCAGGGCTGATGTAGCCTGTAAGCCATTTTATTCTTTCCTTACCAGTCTCTTTAAAGCTCACTCACACAGTTCAGGCAGTTCACAAACAATGAGAATCCTGCTGCTTCCTTGAAGATCTCATGGTACTTTCTGAAGAGTTGCCTCCCAAGTCACATTCTTTCTCCCCATCCAGCTCTTTCCTGATTTTGCTTCTTTGTCCATAGAGTCCTATTTGCTCCTCTGCTGGAGTTAACCAGAAGTGCTTCGCCACAGAGACAGTTGTGTTACAGTAGGGACTTTGTTCCTATAACATAATCAGAACAAGAACTGTGTATGATTATATCATTAAAAGTAAACTAAAACTTCATCATAATCTTGAAAGAAATTATGAGAGGTTAAAACACCCATTCCTTTTCATTAAAACAACACTGGCACATGATGCCCACTCTTGCATCCTTGCAACAATTTAGGCAAGTGCCTATGCGATCACCTAAAAATCTCTGATTTTTCACCCTCTGTTTTATGGTGGTTTCAGCTATCCAAGTATAAGCATTTACAGCACCACATGATTTACAAGACCCCATTGAATGTCACACAAATACCTCTAACAGCCCTGAATACAGCTAAAAACTACTTTACTACTGGTGTGTTGAAAGATATTCATACAAAATATGCATAAAATTTTTAAAAGAATATAAATATGTACAAAAAGCTGGAACAGAGGAAGTTCCATGTGAATATAAGGAGGAACCTTTTCACTGTGAGGGTGACAGAGCCCAGGGACAGAATGCCCAGAAAGGTTGTGGAGTCTCCTTGTCTGGAGACATTCAAAACCCATCTGGATTTGTTCCTGTGTGATTTAGTCTGGGTGACCCTGCTCTGGCAGGGGGGTTGGACTAGAGGATCTTATGAGGTCCCTTCCAATTCCTAACATTCCATGATTCTGTGAAAAATAAAGCCTGTTTGCAGGATACTGAGAAAAGTTTGGCAGGTCTAAAATCCCCAAATGCTTGCAATGATTAATTTTCCCAGTTCTCAAAACCAGCAGCAAGTGGGTAGCGAGACTCCATCAACCACTTTGTTCTCTTTCAGTTCTTTTGTTTGGGTTTTATTTTAATTAAAGACATTCAGAAATGTTCAGGGGGTTCTTTACCTTCAGAATATAATTAGAGAGTAGGTCTAATAGCGTTATTCATTTGTGGAGATACAGGGATAGCACTAGTGAAAAGCCACAGCCATTCAGGAAATGTACTGCTAAGCAGCCACATTTATGTTATATATCTGTTGTATCCATGCACATGTACAAGAATGTTTGAATATTGGATGTTAAAGTGCATATTTCTCATTTAGATCAGTAAAGTGCTGTTACAGTGCTTCAGGGCTGAGCCAAAAGTGAAGCAGCAGCAAGCAGCTGTAGTTAGCTTACGTGTCTGCTATGCCAAGGCTATGGCTTGTCCCCATGCCCACTGTGAGCAGTCCCTGGAGCAGCTGCATGTGATACACTCCTAGTAATCACAGTCAGTATCTCTGAACTGTCGGGCAGTAACAGCCAAAGACCACAACACACGGCATAGACCAGGTGTCAGTGACTGCTACGGCCCCCTGGTCCTTTCCAGCCACTTGTTCACCCAACTTGTTCAAACTCTTTGGAAGTCAAAACAGACCAAACACAATTTGCTAGTCTCAAAGGCAGACCTTCTCCCAGGGACACTTATGTCCCACTCCCATCATCATGAGTGAAGGTGATGCAGAGAAGCTCAGTTTGGCTCCAGCACTGAACCAGCCTTTGGAGCCCAGCTCCTCTTCGCTGACAACAGAACATTCATTTTCAACCTCTCTACAGCTGTGGGACTCTTGGGCCTCTAATGGCCTGATGAAGGAGGTGTAGCAATGTCAGTCTACCAATAAATAACAGGCTTGTTTTTCTTAGTCACCTTCCATGTGCCTTGTCTGAGAAGCTCCTGATTTCCCAACACCAGCGATGTGAAAATCACTGCTTCAGAGGCTCAGGTTGACCTTTGTAAATCCTTCTCTGGAAAGCAGGCATTGTGTCTCAGTGCTCAATCAGCATCTGTCAACTCAACAGGTTTGATTAGACCTGACAGGAGATCCTGTATTATTCTACCAGCAAATGTTAGAGACAAGCCCATACAGCCTTTGCATGATTTGCTCCATTTCTTATTTCCTTCATCCCTTTAATTGTTTTATTCTCACTTCATCTGTATTGTAGCTGCACTCCTCTCTCTCTGCAAGTGAAGGAAGCATACGTTCAGTAAAGACCTGTTCTGCTAGTTAGACACTATCTTTTATGGGGTAGTTTTGTTCCTTCGTCATGTCTGAGCTAGTGCTCCTGTACCTAAATATCTGACAGCAGCATCACAGCAGAAACACTGAGGCCACCAAGCTTCAAGTGAGTCCTGCTGCCTCAGCAGGAATCTGCGCCTAAGCCAGATGGCTGGAGCTGGTGAAGTGAAACCTTGGGCCTCAGAATGAATCCTGAAGCATTATCTCATCTGAACACAGCATGCCTGGTAGCCCCCATGACTAGGTAAATGCCTTTCAAGCCAAAGCAGCATAGCAAATTTGAGCACTTCACCTCCCTGATAGGAAATCGATGCTTACTTTTAGTATTCAGCTTCCAGGCTAGATCTTCCCTTTCCCTTTTTCCAGGGACGGCCTTCTGCTTTCCCAGAAGGGTTCAAGAAAGGGCTGGAGTAGAGTGAAACGATCATCGATGTTTATGTCACAGCGAGCGGATGCAGGTTAATGACAGATTGGTGACAGCCCTCACATGACAGGTTCCTGCCTGCGCTACCAACCCGCAGCATACAAAGGAGATGCTGTTTGTGGCCCTCATCGGTCAGCTTTGCAATGTAAAACACTTTGCGATGCTGTTTTCAAAATCCTTGTGCTCCGTGCCAAGTGCAGAGAGAGCAGGGAATCAAACACGAAACGGCTGCACGGCTCATGACAGCAACGTCTGCGCCAAAGATATCTGGCGTGTCTGAACTCCTCGGCTGGAGAAGGGATTTTGTTTTTCCTCCTTTTCTCCCCCACTCTCTATCTTTCTTTTCTTCTCTTCTCGGCTTCCCACCACATCCTGAGGATTGAGTCACTGTGGGTTGTACTTTTATCAACAATGAAACAGAGACACCTTTCACAGCTGCTGAGCTGGTTTCTTGCTTGGAATTTTGGTTTTATAAAGGCTAGTTGTTTGCTTTTGGAGAGGTTCATGCACATGTGTACACAGCCCCAGACTCGCACACAAAGAATCCTCCGTTCGCTTGTGCTGTAGCAAAACAGCAGAGTCCTAAACTGCCAGATCTGTCATCAGAGGCGATTGCTGCTGTCCTGTCACCCTGGAGCAGCGAGGTGAGGCCAGAAGGGCTAGCAAGCAGGTAGCACAGTGTTTAATTAGAGCCCTGCAAACCAAAAAATGAACAACAACAACAACAACAAAACCCCCACCCAGTGGATGACAAGCTTTTTCAGGGTGCCAGACACACTGTGAAATGACAACATACATCATCAAGATTGACGTTATGGATTCAGGATCTTTACATAGAGAATTCTCTTTAGACCTGCATTTCCAGCTTCCCATTTCAATGTAGTTTTTCATCCTGCTGCATTCCCCAGTTGCAAGGAAATGTTATTACCTCGGCTGGACCAACAAGGGGGACAATTTGCTCTCCCAGAAGCACATCCCGCTACCACCTGGCACAGCAGCCGTTCCCACATGTGCTGATGCCTCTCAAGACTAGCCTGTTAACTTGATTAACTTTCCTTCTCCATGTCCCTTCTCCCCCCTCTCCAATCTCAACCCCAGCACACTGTTTTTCATTTTCACGCTGCCTCTGCACTTCCTGATGGCTGCTCGGACCAAAAATGATGAACTCCAGCAAGAAAGGCTCTTCTGATGGTATTTCCTGCCTGTCAAACAACAGGAAGCATCAGAAACTTTGCGAAAAGAACACATTTCTCATGACACTATGAGGTTAATAAGCTGGGCCCAGATGGCTCAGATAGGTTTGGGGGACATTCACAGTAGTATCTGAGCATTAGGACATTCATCTGAACTTTTGATGCTGTTGAAGTCTGGCTATCTCTTTCAGGTTCCATGTCAACGTTTATGCTGTCTACTGTGCTTTGTCCAGCCAAATGCGTTTCACAGGGAGGGTTATTTCTACCTCCCGGTCAGCTCTGGGTGTCCATGGTGCTTCAAGCTGCTCTAGTCACATAGGGATACTCTCATGACATTCCTTCTTGTAGTTTGCTCCGACTTGTGTGGTTTTAGCTCACACATATCTCAACAAGTGGGGAATCTGTGCGAGTATGTTGTTAAATCCCCTTGGTAATCCCTTTGACATGAGCAACTGTTCATTCAAAACTCTTCCAAGTAAACAAAGTGAAAATTTTCTCCTTCAGCGTGTTTCAGTCTTCTAAAACTGGGAAAAGGGATTATATGGTGTGGCTTAGTTCACCCATCATGTAAATTGAATAGGAAACAGTTGAATCAAAGAATATACATTATCCAAACTTATTCAAAAATGAGTATTGGAAGAAAAGACTTGAAAGAGTCTAGGTTCACTTCCCAAATAATTCAGGAATCAGAAAAGGAGCAATGGTCCTGCTTGGAAATCCAGGAGGTTCCTGTTGAATTTAGCATCTACCCTTAACAACAAACACATGCTTAAATCCACGTAAGATGAGTGAGACTGAAGAGTGCTGAGCTAGGACACTACGTGGAACATTTTCAGCTGTTTTCAACCCTGGAATTTTTTTCCCCCGCATCCTGCAGACGCTGCCGGAAATCCCTGAGGCAGCAGAGGGCATTTGGGGAATATTCATTTCTGCATGTCAAAATTTCCCCCCAGGCTTTGCAAAAACTTGAACCAGCTCTGCTTTGTATTTGTCTGAATGACAACATTAGCTACTGATTTCTCTTGGAGACGGTATAGTTCCAAAAAAATCAAAGGTTCAATTTTGCTGTAGTGGTAAATGGAAATAAAAGACAGGCAAACTACCAATTTCCTGCTTGAAATGAAAGTAACTGCTGAGATGCAATAAAAAAAAGTCAAAGATTCAAACTGTGTTATTCAGCAGAGCTTCTCGGGACTTACCTGAAAGTGTCTCTTCACTTTATTTTTCTCATCTATTCCCAGGTAGAGCAGACTTTCTTTACTGTGATGTGTTGTCAGCAAATAACATTTCATGAGACAGATACAGTCTGCGATGTCCCCGTCTGCCATTCTTATTAACAATTTTCCCCCCTCATCTATGTCTGCTTCATCTGAAACAAACAGTCCACATGTCAGATGTTCATTATATTGATGATGTCCCAATGACAACCAATTTATTTTCCTGCCTGCACCTCCAAGAATTGTATTAGTAATGATGTCTATCTGCTCTAGAGATGCTTTGTAAAAACTGATGGTCTGCCATGAGGATACTTAATTACATCTTCTTAAAGGAACACAATTAAGTTTGCAGGTAAAAGATTGCTCTGGGGTTAAAAATGTATTTTCAAATTAGTTTTCCTGGTGGGTAGGATGTTTAATTTTCATTTTGGGAGTCAAACTGGAGAATTGATCTGAGAGATCTGGCAGGAGGAATGCTCTCAAAAGCAAAGATTATGTCCATCAGAGTTGTCTGTCAGCTGTTAGCCAACATGATATTCAGTGGTAAAACCAGGAAAACACCACATACATATGACAACACATCTAATCATGAGAGACTCCCTGCAGAAAATATGCAGGTGGGGACGGGGCAAGCATCCCCCAGGACTGTCAGCCAGTTATACAGGGCACTGCTGAAACTGCAACTCCTGATTTGCATTTCCTGGATAACAATAAGGAAATTTCAGTCCTTACAGAGATCTCCAGTACTGCTAAAGCCTGTGGAGAAAATCACACAAAAGCTTATCCTAGATATGGGCGTGGGTGTACCACCAAAACTAGAAGCACATGGCACTACCAGAGTTCATGAGCCTCCGTGGGACACTTGGCCATCCATAATGAGTGTTCAGGGCTTGGACCACCACCACCAGCTGGATCCTTTGCCAGAGAAGGGCAGTGTGAGGATATGTTGGGCAGGCAGCAACCGACTCATTCACTCAAGCCAACAGAAAGACTTTTGGTTCTGCTGAATCTTCCATGGGAAGCACAGCTCTTTCATCTGGGGTTTCCAAACTGCCCTCACTCTGGTGAAAGTTGGACTTAGTGCAACAGCTCGTTCGACTCCTTCTGGGGATCATTTATCCTTTCAGCTCAGTTTCCTCCAATGTTTTCCACATCACCTCTGACATACTTAGTTTCCACATAAGCTATAACATATTTATTATTTTTAGCTGAGCAATTCCTTTCTGAAAGCAAATCACTTTTTCATAGCATTTTGGAAATGAACCCAAAATGATGCCTGAAAGGAATGTCATGAAAAAACGTGTAGCGATACGTCCCTGCAATACAAAACATAACTCATGCAGCTCTCTCCAAATGCTGGAAACCACCTGCTTCCCAAAGCACGCGATTCTGCAGTCCAAACCAGAAAATAAATAAATAAATAAAGTGGCTACATGCATGCTTACACGCTCACACATATCAATCCTTATCCAAGTCTATTTTAGCACATCAGAAACCAGAAACTATTGATGTGCAAAAAGACATAAAGAAGAAACTCCTTTGTGTACTGCTAATTTAAAAATAGTCTGTCATAGTTATTTCCAGAATATGTCAACAAATAATTTAAACCAAATGTTTTGGATGAAAATGAAGCTTTTCAAATTACTTGTGGCAAATAATATCTATAATAATATTGATTTTATTTGTGGTCTTTTCTCTCTTATGTTCTGCTAAGCCATTCATTACTGGAACATATTTACCATACAGTTTGGACAAACAATTGCCAATTTATTGGGGTTTTGTAAATTCTACAGTATGGTATTTTGTTAGTTGATTTTAATAATGATGATTTTATTGGTTGGCACAATCAGATACTAATATTTCTGTTTCTCAACTGGAGAGACTGAAGAGCTTAAAACTAAAAAACTCAACAGATAATAAAATGATAATGCACTTCCAGGTGCAAACATTTGGTTGAAAACAATGAGTTTAACGAGTTTAATGAGTTGCAACTCATTAAGAAAAAAAATACATGCATAAATTGGATAAGTATGAATGACCATGTGACCAAACTCTTCATGCTGACTAAAGTTTCCAGCCTATTCACGAGAGCATTTGTGAATCGGGTTTTAAGTACTATACCTGCTCCAGCTGACCAAACAACGGAATAAAAAAAATAAAAGTCTGTTCTGGAAAAAAGCTGGATGAGACATTTGAGCTGGGCTGTGTTTGGGAATGCTGGGGAATATTCTCTGCCTTCCTGGTTCCCATGGCTGGAGAACCCTCTTCCCTGCAGATGCTGCTGCTCCGGCCACTCTCCGCGGCGCAGGTCAAAAGTCTCCTCACCAAAGCAGTCACCCCAGAGCCCCAGATCCAATAGATCTTACCTGTTGAGAAAAAGCTGTACACCAGCACTATGGATTTTCCATGCACGTACAAGAGAGTAAATCAAACCTCCAGATTAATAAAAGAAAACCCACCCTAAAAAAAAAATTGTCCTGTTCTTTAGCAAACTTTGTGGCTCGGATCGTTGCCAATTCTGTCGTGTCTTTCCATTCCTCTTCCTGGACACAATCCATAGTGGCCGTGCCAGTAGAAATGAGCATTAGAGGCTGTTTTTAGAACTCTGCTAATTCGTGTGAAAGCAAAAAGGAGCAAGAATACTCAAAACTGAAGCCTTGCTTCATGAAATTTCCATCCCCGTTCTGCAGACTTGGGTTTTGGATGAGGTTCAGCTTTAAGGTGCTTAGCACACAACTCACCACCTAATGACCACTGCTCCATCTCAGCGCAGTTTAAAGTCGACACTGAAATCAATGGGTGAAATTGGGATTTCACCACAGTGCCATGCAAAAAAGAAAAAGAATTAAGGATCCTGGGAGCTTGCTCCTTTTGCTGGATTTTGAATGCTTCGTTTTAATTCTTTACTACATTGTATTGACCCTAGCATTAAAGCTCTTGAAATCAATGGATGGCCCGGCTTTGATTAGCTCTGCATTCAGCCTGTTTTGTGAAAAAGCATCAATCCTTCATGTTACAAGAGGAATGAGAGCGTGTGGGTAGGTATGACTGTGAGAAAAACCTTTAGAATTATTCTTCTCTCAGTTCAAACATTAACCACAGAATTCATTCGCTCTTTATAAGCAAGCTATCTATGAGACTTTCATATGCATGAGCCGTAAATACCACGTTTAGTCAGGTTCCTGCCACGTTATTAATAAGTATTCTGCTTGCGCCCACCAGATTTGATAGAAAACATTGCCTGCTCTGTCACAAGAATACAGGAGAACTACTTGGCACCCGTGAAATAAATGCTGCTCCATGTAAATTGCTTCAGAGCTACACTTACTTACAAAATGTTTATTCAAAGGCCTGCAACAATCTGTTTGGGTACAGCGCAGCTAGGGAACATGTCACCCACAACGCCGCTGAGCGGAGAGAGGTTGCAGTTAAATCATTTTAATGGTAATATAAGCCACGCTGTGAAGAACCCCTTGCTGAGATGGCAGGACATGCCACGTTTAAGTAGAGTTGTTATTTAATGTGGGCTGATAAACTGAGGCGATTGCTGGAAACTCTCGGTGGAACCACGTGGGCCCTTCTGGTGGTAGAGTCCTGTGGAGTGAAAATCTGGGTGCAAATGGCTGGAGACACCCCACAACCACCTCCCCACCATGGTGCCTCCACCTTCATTTGACACTTTACCAGTTGGGTAACATTATTTTTAAAGGTCTTTAGGGATTAAAAGAAAAAAAAAAAACCTATCTAATAATAATAATAATTGAAAACCCCCTGTTTATCCTGAGGTTTGCAAATCACAAACCTCTTTTGGGGACCAGGACTGAAAAGTCTCCTTTCTACATACAAACCAATAACGAGCCTTGTGCAGGAACACCACATCTGAATGGCAAGCTACACCTAAGCTTTCTCTTCTCCAGTAGCAGGAACATCCAGGGCACAACCTTATTATTGCCACTTACTGATTTGCCTGAGGAGCTAATCAAACAGCCCATTAGAGAGCCTGCACACAGCGAAGAGATCCCCACTCAAGGCACTCGCAGACGGGTGCTGCCCAGGAGACAACTGGGTGACACAAAGCAGCAGTGACAGGAACCCGATGTCCCCACCAGACCGTGATGAGTGGTGTAATTGGTGTGTGGTGTCGTGGCACACTGGTTGCCAGTCACAGCTAGAGCAAGCTGTTGGTGAGGTGCAAAGGGAGAAAGCACTGATCCATAATGAACCCTGGCAACGCTGTGGGAGAGACCAGAGGGCTTTTTCCTTTGTTTCTAAGCTTGACTCAGCACAGAGCAGGTGCAGAGCTGGCAGCCAGGAGCAGCAAAGCCTAGAAAACATTGAGCTGAGCAAGGAGAAAATGATGGTGACCCACCATATAATTGCTCTGTGGATAATCTTTCTTCCTAGGTGAGCCTGCAGCACTGTCCTCAGGCAAGCTCTCTCTTCAGTCACCCACAGTCCAAGTCCGTAGGATTGGAGAGGTTCATGGAAAGTGGTGCAGCCTCCAAGGTTTAGGTAATAGTATTCCCTATGATGGCCCTGTCCATTCTGTGCAGCTATCAGACATATGGTTGCTACTGGGATAGAGCCACATCTATCTCCTCACCTGCTTTTGTTCTGATCTCCCGATTTTTCTGTTCTCTGCTGCCTTTAACTCATTGTCTCCTGCTAAACTGATGGATGGGCTTGGCAACCATACCCTCTTAAAAGAGAGACTAAAAAAAGCAGCAGCAGATTTTAGAGGTATTTCTCCATGCATCTGGAAGTCAGCAAACCATGAAATGCCTGTGTCTCCTTAGAGCTCCACTTCAACCAGCCCAAGGATGCATAAAGACAGTGCTGTAAAGAACCAACCCAATTGGCCTGTAGGTACGGTACCAACGTTGAAGGAAGAACATTTTTAAAAGGCTAGATCACTCTGCTCCTTAAGCTCCTTGTATTCTCCCTGTAAATCTGGCCACACTCACCATGACTGATCTAAAATATTCCATTTTTAATTAGTTCCAGGCTCGCAAATGTGATTGCTACATCTGCACAACACAGCAGTGCCAAATCAAAGTCTGAGGCTGATGAACGAGTACTGTGCAGTTTAAAGACCTGTTGAAGGAGAAAATATGGCTACTCTACTATTGGAAATTCCTTTTTGGAAAGTTTGGAACAGCCAGGTCTCTACCTCAATCTTGCAGACCCATTAAAAATAAGCAACTGGGAGATATTCTTCAACTTCCCCCGGATTAAAAAGACAGCTCTCAGAAATAATCCAAATTCATAAATGCTGTGCTGTTCTGAAGACGTCTCTCTGCAGAGAAACTACAACCAATTGTATCTAGAGCCTGGGGAATACCTCGATCCCCTGAAGTCGTGCTCTGAAGCTGTCACTGAGTGGGTCTGGGTTGCTGTTTTACTGGGGAGATCCCACGACGCAGGGAAAGAACAACTTTCCCATTTACTCCTGGGTGACACGCTGAATTTCTTTCACTCTCTTTGTCACCTTCACATCCTCTTTTGATAGTATCCAACTTGACATCATTTCTTTTTCTCTGTTGGAGCCGTAAAGTGTCAATAAGGACAAGACCTAAATACTGACAAGGAGGCATGTTGTCCTGATACCCTGGTACAAACTTTTCCCAACAAATACCAGTCCCATTAGCATGGACCTCTGTCAAGCTGTCTCTGGAAATGCAAGGCACCTAAGGGAGAAGCTAAAGAATTTCTTGAGAAATTATCTTATAAGGAAGACAATAACACGAGAAGGAATGTGCTGCTAATAATAACAACGCATACGAGCACAAGGGATAGACAGAGAGACAGATAGACTGAGAGATAGTCATGAGTATTATTCTGTGGAATTTTATGCCAACTGAAACTAACGTTTTTGTGGTTCACAGAAAGTCACTGCTGTCCCTGATTAGATGTCATGACTAAGCCATCCTAAGTCTGTGCATATGCTACTCTCTTCGTTTTACTTTCGTAAATGTTCTGTGTTACTCTCTTGAGAGCAAGGCTGAAACTCTCTCACAAGGACTAGGAGGTTAAATCTAAACCATTGCAAACTGTGGCTTGCATAAATCTAACCATATGCCCTTCAGGAATGTATCGTATTTTAAACTACAGGTCTGTGTGTAGCTGTTCTTACTTTCAAGTCTCAAATCCAAGAAAACACAATTCTGGATGTATCTCTGCTCCAGTAAGATCTCTCGTGCAAGGACACTAGCGCCTGGCTTCCCACTGCATCAGAGCTGGTCACAAAGCCATTTTGTTTGCAAAATCTCACAGAATCACACAATCATAGGGGTTGGAAGGACCCTACAGCCCTGTGGCTGTGGCTACTTACAAAGTGGTGCTGAGGTGGAATGCGAGGATGGACGTTTAGTTCCTAGGGATGAACTGTCTAGAGGCAAAGTGCCATTGCTTTCCCCAAGACTGAGTCTCTGGCTAGCTGCAAAACAAGCCTGCTGTCTGTTTCTGTCTTGCCTTGTCAGGATTAGTAGTACCTACCTGGGATCTGCAGTGTTGACCATGGCTGTCAATTAAAACTAAACACATTTCAGCATGGCTGCCAGCCAAAAACACAGAACCTGCCAAATAGTAAACACAGAAGATCTGCCTAGTTTCAAAACAATTGTGCCACCGCTGTGAGAAGAGTGTGCTTATAATTCCACTGTAATCCAGAGGCTGTCTGTGCCAATTCCTAGTTGATAGACGAGGTCTTCAAAAGGAGCCATCCAGAGCTCAGTCTGCCTGCTATCAGTTCCTCTGTCTTCAATTTGAAGATCTCCAGAATTTTTTATTTTGTAATAACATTTCCCAAAATGTACCAGATTCATAGCAGAGGCTTTGCTCAGTAAAACAAGGGCACTAAAATACATCAGACTGAAATAAAACCAAAGGGCTCAATCAGAGACCACAACAAGTGGATTTAGATTTCTAGAATGGGCACCTGGTTTTGACGTTCCAGTAAAGAATCAATTCAGCTTCATGCAATTCATTAGTAAGGAAAATTCTTTTTTGGCAAAACTCACCGAGGGCAAAACTTTCCCATGGACTGTGTTCTGAAGTGGAAATCATCACATGGTGGTTCAGACGAACAAAAAGGAGTACCAGTCAGTACTAGAAAAGCATCCTCCACGTTTCTAAACTGGAAATGGGTGCTCACTGGAAGAAACATGTCTGAAATAAGAGTGGTGATTGAAAAGAGATCTCAGAAGATGGAAATACATATTTTTTTTTCCCCTGAAGGTTTTGGGAAATTTTGATTTTTCAAAGAGAATGTCTCAGAGGTGCCTGTGGCAGCAGTGGAGAAAAAGGACTCAAGGAAAATCCTCTCATCCTGCTGCTATGGACCTCCAATCCAAAACTCATCTCTAATCCTTTGGAACTTAAATACAAACAGTTTTTATTTTCTGAGCTATTCAAGAGGAAATATGCAAGAAGAGATCACAGAGGCGGTGAGGAGTGGTGACAACTGCACAAACTGCCCAAAAGGTGGCACGGAAGCAGGCTTGCATGAAGAGTTGCAGAGATAATATCAAGACAAGTGGAGATTTAAATCCTGGCATCACAAGGGCCAGACCTTGAAGTACTGTAAAGTTCTTTTTCTGGTTCATAAATAATCCTTAAAACCTACAACAGAGAAAATATGTCTTTAATTTTATATTTAGAATGGAAACCAAACAAGGATACCAGAGCACATTCTACTATGTTAAACTGAACTTGGTAAAACCTACAGCAGCCCTGTGCCTCCTTTGTCAGAGATATCAACTTGCCTTTTCAATTAGGCTTAGATTCAGTCCAGAAATACGATGGTGCTATGCCCAAATAGGGCTCACATGTTCCAGCTTTCGCCATTATTGTCTCAAATCTCGACTGTGAAGATCTGACAACATGATGGGACAGATAGATCAAGGGAAAGAAATATGGAGACACTAATAACTAAATACTTTAATCCCTGCCTTTCATTCTGAAAGCCCCTAAAGCAAATTACAAATTGGGTTCTTTAGCTCCCCAAACCATTTAATTCACCCATGAAATAAAACCATTTCAGAAGGTGGGATAGGAAGGAAGGCAGAGAAAGAGACAGATGTTTAACATCAGCCCAACAAAATAATTTTAAACCAGGAAAACGAAATCTAACAAACTCAAAGACTTGTTTATGTAAACACCAAATACTATGACCCTCTCCTCTTTACTTTGAACTTTACATAATGCAGGTAACGGTTCCAAGATTCAGAATTTACAAAGTTTTCCAAGTGTTCTGGTAGCCCATAGAGAGCAAAATATTACGTATGACTGGCAGGTCTTCACTGACCATCCAGGAAAGATCAGGACTGGCTTGCTGCAGCAGCTTTTCTTGAGGGAAGTACTGTAATACAAGTTCTCAATCAGGGCATCACCAAGGTATAGCAAGATGTCATAGTCTCCCTGACCTCTCTAATTTTCTGAGTGGGAATAGCATCATTAAGGAGGGATTATGTCAAATCAGTAGTGTAAGATATTTTTCAATCTGTACATAGCATCAAGTTAAAGTATGAAGGTGCTTACCATCTTGTCCTTCCATTTGAGCATGATGGGCAGGAGCAGCATGGTGCTTTTGGCAAGAGACAGAAAAACAGGTTGGCTGTCTCTGGACTTGCCCATCTTCTCTCAGCAGCCGCCTCAAACCCTGTTTTGTTTTGACACGTGTTTCCAATAAAAACACAAGGTTCGTATTGACAAGAGGAATGCTGGACCAGACCACTGGCATTTCAGAACAGCCACAAATCTTGCTTTCTCTGAGCCCCCAAGGGTCAATTCGAGGCAGCAAGAATCCCCACTCTAATTATTCACGTTCTTCCACAACCAGCCCAATTATCTAGTGAGCTACTGTCAGCTGAGGCTGATTTTTCAATTATTTAAAGAGACATTGTCAACTCAACTATGCTCTATTTACATATATAAAATCAATAATCTCTTTCCCATTACCTGTGCTATGTCTGCTTTAAATGCTGCTCTGAAGTTTGGGTAAGGGCAGTGGAGGTTTTCTTCTTCACGTTAAATATCTCAGAGAGATGCTCCAGGGATCCATGTAAGGGATGGGCTACTAAGACACGTGAATGAAGACAAAATGTTGCTGCAGGGATATGTGGCTGGAATGTCCTTAGTTTGATGGTTTAGCTAGAAGGTCAAGGATTTTGTAACTTCTTTTTTCAGAGCTGCCATCTAAGAGTTTAAGATTTAGAATTTTTTTTGCTCCAGACTTAGAAAAGGTCTCTTCCTGTAACCTAGCAAAAGATGGAAGATGTCTATGTGAGGGAAATTATTCCCAAGAACCATGGTTCATAGCTCCTTGTTAAAATGCCAAGCAATTGCAGTATTGAAGAAAGAATCAAAGTCCCACTCTGTGTTTCTCCCCAACTTCCTCTTTCAAACCATTCAGCCCAGGAATGACAATGAGGGTCCCTTGCAGCTGGTCCATTTGAAGAAGGTATGAACAAGGTCTACATGGTCTGGGAAGGCTTCATGGCCTTTCATAGCATCATAGAATCATAGAACGGCATGGGTTGGAAAGGACCCCAAGGATCATAGAGCTCCAACAGTGACAGGCAGGGCCACCAACCTCCAGGCCTGGATCTACACAAGGTTGCCCAGGGCCCCATCCAACCTGGCCTTTAGTACCTGCAGGTTAGGCAGAGGGGAACCCCAGCTTCCTCTGTCTATGCATCTCCTCAGGTACATAAAACGACCCTTGCAAACCCTCCAGCAGGAATTACAATGCCATGAGCTGGATTTTTCTCCACATGTCCAAAGATGATCATCAGAGGGATTAAGAAGAAACGCAACCTGCGTCAGCTAATCCCACAAAATCCTAGCTGAATAACTGCAAAAAGGGCATTGGCTTCTACTCATCTCCTGTGGGGTCAAGAGGGACATTTGTAGCGAGTCTCCTTTGTTCATCGATCTCAAAGAAGCAATCCATGTGTTAAGAATCATGTCTGAATAGGGATCAAGGACTATGGCCAAGATGACTGTTAACATGGGCCTTTTCCTCTCATCTTCCAGACAAGTAAAATAAGTTTGTTGTGGAGTTTATTTTTCATAATAAGTCCTACTCAGATTTCCTAAACCAACCAAAAAACCCAATCATAACACAGGAAAACCCCACTCCTGAGACACATTGCTATCACATGCCATGAACTGCCAGGCCTTCCCATTTCATCTCACACTGGCACAGTGAGAATAGAAGCCCAAACAAATTTCTTGAACCAGCAAGTCAGGCTCTCAGGAGAACACTTCAGCTCATTTGTTGTCCTTCTGCTTTGATGTACTCTACAATCTCACACGAAATCAGGCTTCAGTGGGAACGGCCAGGCTCAACATACCAAAGGCAATGGGCTTTCCTCCTAGGAAGCTAATCAAAACCATCCAGTGTCAGCGGAGGGAAGACAAAAGCAAAGAACCAGCAAATAACTAAATAAATACAATTGCTACCCCTTAAATAACCTTGTCACTGAAACACAGAAGTACACAGATAACCCGATCCTTCTTCTGAGCAAACACACTGTGTGTATTTAACTTGACAGGTTTTCAAGACTCATGTTCCATAGCTTTCCATAGTATCCTCAGCAGGACGCAGCCGACAGCCTGGAAAATAATATCTTCTCTAACTTCACTACTCCCTCCCCCACTTTTTTTTTTCTTGTAATCATCCATATTATTAATAGGAGGCAGCTGGTTCCCATTAATGTTGGGAAAAGTGGTCTATCTCAGGAATTATGGTTTAAATTGGCTTGTAGTCTGGGGGAATTAGCCATCTGCACCTGGCCTAACATGGATATTTTCAGCCATACTAATCATAAACAGGGCTTTGTTCTAGTTGTGTCCACTTGGGTCTTTCACTGTCTTTTTTTTTTTTCCTCCTTGGAGGGTGAAAAAAACAAAACAAAACAAAAAGAACAAAAACAAAAAAAAGAAGAAATCATTAACCCTTTCACAGAATTAATCAAACCCTAACTGCTTTGTTAGTGTCCTGCATTTCATTTTGGGTTTCTAACAGAGCAGATTGTTTAAGTTTGAATGAGGCCCAGCACAAGTCCCGTAGCTTTGCTGAGGCTGAACAAAATTGGCAAGAGGAAGAACCAGTTGTTTGGCAAGACGGCTGTGATTTAGCAATATCTTCATGACGTCCACATGAAACGTAATACCATGTGGGCAGGAAGGGCTGCACACCAGAATAAAGCTGGAGAGAGTGAGGGCTGCAGCATGTAAAGCAAAAACACCAGGACATTGCAAACTGCTCTGAAGAACATGCTATAATGTAATGGGAATGTGGGTTTGGGGGGCTGCTTTTTTCTTCTTTCCCATCTAATGTCCATGTTTGGCAAAATGATTTTGTTTATCCAGTGCTTTTGGGCTGAGTTAAAAGAAATGGATTCAAAAGTAAGTGAAAATAAATGACATAATCAGGTCAGTGGACCGCTTTCTTTGTCTCACAGACTTGGCATTACAGGTATAAGGTCTATCCCATCCCCAAACTCAGTAGGGAATCCACCACAACTCCAGATAGAGGAATAAGTGGTTTATTCTACAGAATCTTTGAGAGCACCCCCCCCCCCCCTTCTTTTTAAAAACAGCTGGATCTTTATAGAAATTTTTAAGACTGGACTTTCTCTCCCTCCACATCAATCTTCCTGCCTTAGTAATTATAAATGGCCAGTGTTAATGTGTTTAAAAACTGCATAGAGAAAATCTGGGAGGATAAGTTCATCGGTGGCTATTAAATACAATGATCTGGACAAGATTTTTGGCTTGGAAGTCACTGAACTACTACATGCCAGAACCTGTGAGGCTCTGCCAAGGGTCTGCTCAGTCTGCTCCCGTCCAAATCTCCTCCTCTCTCTTCAGACAGGATATTGTGTTAGCCACAACACCATACATGTTTGTAGACACACAGTTCTGAGGGGCTGTAGTGCAAGCAAAGGTGCACACTTTAATCTGACAGTCACAGCTTTGTCTATTTTTTTCTGAACACAGCCATGTCTGTTGGCCACTTTTTGGGATGCAGCATCCCTCCTCCACCCAGACGTACCCTTGGACTAGTGCACCAAGTTGCCAAATCCAACTGCCAGTAGACAGCCCCTCCAGTCCCCTGTCTATCAAATGCCAACCAATGAGTTCTGGCAATGCATATCTCAAGCATAAGGAAATAGAAAGCTCCTTGCATCCCCCCACCCCATGACCCCACCTGGCTGAGTGGCTAGGTCTAATGGGCTTCTTTGCTTGCTTACTCATTTTGCAAGATCCAGCTGAAACGAGAAGCAAAAAATCTGACCTCTCATGCAAGAACATGTTGCCATGGATCAGGAAGTGCCAAATTCTCAGAAAGCAGCCTGGATCTTCCAGACCAGTCTCAAGAGGCCCGGAAGTTTGGATAACCTACAGTCAAGCATTACAATTTATGGGAGTTTATCCAAACCAAACTCCAAATCCAGTCATTTACCCATCAGTAACTGAAATACCTCTCAGAACAACAAAGTGTACTGCCAAGTACCAGTAACCAGCTACAAGGTGGGGCCAGGAAGCTTGGAGATGGGATAGGATCAACTGGGGTAGACTTCTGGAGCCAGGGTCTGGAGGACAGGCAAGGTGCAATCACCCCTGTATTCAAACATCAGCAAATGGATGGCAGCAGAAGGAAACAGCATAATAGAGGTAGTTTTTAATAAGCAACTCTGTGACAACAGTTCATCTTCCCCCATGCAGATGTAAATCAGAAGGAAATGGTTCACAAGAGCAAGGAAGACTGTTGAAACCACAAAGGGGAAAGATGTAAGCTATATCCACCGTGAAGAATGGTCCAGGTCACAGGGGATTGCAGCTGAATGTCTGTGTCCCATCCTCTGCTGAATGGCTCTACGTGAGCACCTTGTCTGCCCAAATGCAAGGTTTAGTAAATGGGAATGAAAGAGGGGAGTTAGGGGCAGAAACTAATCCTTAATCTCAGTGATCTCTTAAGAGTTTACTGAGACAGACACAAATTCCTGGATATGAGATTTCCCACCTCTTCAGGGAGAAGGGTTTAGGTATAGAAGCCAGAATAATGAATCTTGCACAAGATAGATATATTAAAAAAAAAAAAAAGACACAGCTTCAATAACTCAGACAAGAGGCACCTGCAGTCCCCACATGTGTCTGTACTGGAGCTGTGTACGGTGTCCACGACTCAGACACAGCATTGCAAGGCAAAGACAAACTGAAAGCAAGGATTCCCTCGTGGCCTGCTCCTCTGCCTGACTTCCCCCACAACAAACCGGTTCATGACTTCCACCTGCCCTTAGTCAGCCTCACTTCCTAATCAGTGTCCTCAGAGCTCATCTTCAGAGTAATTAGTGCAGTGCCAGGTACACTGCAAACCTCCTCTCCATCTGTGTACACTGGCTGGACAGTTGTACTTCTCCACGACAATGAAAATCACAAAGTCCAGAACAAGAAGTGCAAAACCCAGAGACAATGTCTCGTGGCTGAAGAGATCCAGCTGTGGAATGAACTTGCAGAGGAAATGAGACAAATCCAGTTAGAGCACCTCTGGGAAACAATGAAAACCATTCCCCTTTTGCCTCATAAGCAGGATGACATTCACAGCATCACCATCCCTCCGCATCTGAAGGTAAGAGATCTTTTTAGCCATAAAGAAGACAAGAACCAGAGATATTCCAACCTTGCTTTTGCTAACCTTATTTTTTTTTTACCTTTTTTTTTCCCCTTCATGAGGACCACTCAGATATTATATCACTGTGATAACCAGATGGATAAACCATCAGGAAGCTCAGTGTAAGAACAAGGAAAATACTGACAGGAAATATTTCAGGAGGTTGTGGAGCTGCACAGTTCCTTAAACCTTCATGGGAGATGAAGTGAGGCTGGGGAGCATACAGACAAGGGAACTATTTGTGAAGGTTCATTTCCATATCGTAGCTGGGTAGAGCCCATGGGTTTAATGTGGTACATGAGGCTTTGCAGGACAGCAGGTAACCCATGCTAAGGGCAGCACTTGCATGGTGTGATCTAGAGCACATCATGCACATCTAAGCAGCACTTAGATGGTCTGTGTTATGGGCCCTCTTCTGCCTGAGCCCCGCTTCTGATCTCGGCGCTGCGCTCTGGGTTTTTTCCAAGTGTGGTATTTCCTCTGTGCCTGAAGGAACTCAAACCTAGCCTGTTAGGCTTGTTTCTTCTCAAGACTAAAATTCCTAAGACTCATATTCCTAATGCTCTTTCCCTTCCCATCCTTCTGGAATCAAAAGATGCACTTCTCCCTAAGGCATCTCAGAAATCACCGCTGCTTTTACCTGTTTTTTCTTCCCCCAAAACTTTACTGGCTGCCTTGGCACTCTTGGCAATTGTTTATTAGCTCTGAATTAAATTCCTGTTGCCATTAACAATCCTGTCTATCCCCCCTTCATATCCCATTTTCTATCATGCCAGCAGTGCCTCCCTGTGAAGTTATGTTTCAGGAACACTCTCAAATAGGGTTTCCAGTCTTGCAGGCACTGAAAGAGGTGCCAGACTCCTGGGAATCTACCAAGCAAGGGTTCCTGTGTGAGGTTAATATGACCATGGGACATGGAGTTATTTCTGTTCTTCCTTTTTGATCCTCGCTATCTTTACAGGGAAACTGAGCTGATAAATTCAGTCTTCTTCCAGATGCTGCAGGTCGCTGAAGGACTCTGTGCAGGTAGCTCACTCCTGTGAAGAAACCCTGAAGAACTTCCTTTGTAAGAGTGAAAGCAGAGAAGATGGATAGGTGCTGAGCAGCACCAGGAATTGAGAAGCCTATGAAATCTATTAGCTGTGTACACGTAGGGTCAGAAGACCCATGCAAACCAGGGAAAGGCACTCCTGAGCTTATGGAAGAAAACCACCAAGCCTTGTCAGATGGGTAAAGGGGAGATAAAATGTGGCAGCGATTTGACAGGGGCAGGTACTCTAAGGAAATAGGAAATAAACAGCTGACCTTGAGATGGAGGGTGTATGGTAGAGTCCAGATGACAAAGTGGGGGTTTTAAATGAGTTTGAATGGAGATGGAGATGAAGAAAGGATGAAAGGGAGATGAAAGAAAGGAAATCCACATACAGATGGGCTAGCAGGGTTTTTTACTTTTGGTTGGGGTTTTTCATTTTGCTCTCTCTGCTCAAGAAAAGCTTGAGACAAATGAGTAATAAGATGATGAATTCATGAAGCCCAACATTTATTCTCCGGTGTGACAAGAATATCTCAGCTTCAAAGCAAAAGGCAGATGGGCCACAGATCAGCAGCAGTCAGAGGCTGCCACAGAGAAATTAGCCCACTGAAATTAAGGTGGAGACATCAAGAGCCCAGAGAGCCATCAATTCCTTAAGGTCATGGAAAACCTGCTAAAACTCATTTCTCTGTGTTGCAATGAACAAATAGAATAGAGAAAACTCCTACGTGTACATTTACTTAAGGATAAGAAAAAAAATAGCTAAAGGGGTTGGGAACACAATTTACAGCTTCTGAGTGCTATGTCTCCTTCCAGTTTTTTTACATGTCGCTCTCATTCAAGAGCTATTTAATCATCTACCTATAATGAATGTATTTCTACTCTACTCCTGAATTGCCATGCACATACTCATCACAAATAGACTTTACTGGTGCATTACAAAAATCAAACGTCCTGGAACACTTTGGATCTTGGATCTTACCCTGTGACATAGTTGGTGCCCCAAGAAGAGGGCTTCATGCGTGCCTCATCATGCGACAGTCTCTGCAGATCCCAAGTTTAACACGGTGCTCGGCTCCAGAAAAAGCACAATCTTGCAGCAAAATAAACAGAAAGAAAAGCTCCTAATAGCACAAAGACCTAATTCAGGGAGTAGATCTCATTATGGGAATAGCCCATGTCTGTCTTGCAGCCCTTAAAGTATCCTGCACGCTTTGCTTATTTCGGAACCTGATTCCATGAAACGAAACACTGCAGGATAATCATATTTATTTGTTTGGTTTTCCACTTTGCTTAAATCTAAGCCAAATGTTTCACTAAAAAAAAAAAAACCCAACCCCATGGATATACATGTTTTTTGATTTACTAACAAGAGCAAGAAAATAGGTTACAACAGCCAAGACCAGAGGTCCTCATTTGTAACCGTTTATCCTCGTGTAGTTAAAGGTCACCCACAAATTACAGACTGTGGGCTCTAGCACCGGTTTATATATATAAATATACATGTATGTTTACAACTGCTACATACTGATTTTCCACAGCGTGGTGCTCAATGTTACTGCTCCAGCCTGAAGTGGAGCTGCTGCCCGGGAAGGCGGGTGGTGCTGTGTTTATCACAGAGACACTTTTTCCACTGGGAGAAGGTCGGATGGGAGGAGGAGGTGGAGAGGTGACATGGTCAAATCAGTTGTGCCCGAGACAACTAAAGGTAACTGCTGTGGTTTGTAAGCTAAATGGCCGCTAGTGTTCCAGGTGACAAAACTAGAGAGAGACAGCACATTAAGAAACCACTCACCAAAACAGGGGGGGAAAAAAAACACAGAGGAAAAAAAACCCCAACAACAAAACCCAAATACCACCACCACCAAAAAAACCCACCCCAAACCTGATTTGCAACTATTCCAATCCTATTTTAAGTTAAGGAACAACTAGAATTATAAGCTGAAGCTGTAAGCAGCAGAATGTCTAAATAACAAGATTGGTGAAAAATTATAAAATCAACAAGATATTACTTACATTCTCCAAAGTCTTTCAATGTTTCTCTCTAGCTCCTGCCATTTGAAAAACTGAAAACTTGCATTCTCAGTAAACTACCTGACTCCAGAAGTCAAAGAAGAACTTTAAGAAAAACTGAAAAATACTGTGGGACTAGCACTAGAACTGTGAAAGTGGGCAAAAAGCCTGCATAAATTGATTACCCAGCAAGGTTTTATGGTTGGTGAAATTATTAAGGAGTAATTTGTAGTGACCTCCAAAAAAAAAAATAGATATCAAGTTAAGCAGATGGTGTGTTACAATGCAGTGAACACTTCTGGAAGTGAGATGTAGCCTCAAGATTATTTATAACTTGCCATTTGAAATTAGACTTCAAAGCTGACCACGCTTTCAGCGAGGGCTGCTCTCAATGACCTCCAGAGGTCCTTTACAACCTGAAATATTCTGAGGTTTTAAGATTATGGCATATATCTCTATTTAAGTGAAAAAAAAAGAGAAAAAATATCAAATATGATGTTTTTAACATGCACAAAAGAAGCACTTCTGGCTGAAAAGTAGTAGTGAGTGGAAAAAAGAAGAGGTTTTTATATTTGGGGGTTAAATGGCATCCTCCCTGCAAAATATTGGTTTGTAGTTTTGACATTTTCTAAGCCTTTCTTCACTTAAATTTTATAGCCTTCTCAGTTCTATGGTGCTAGGTGAGGTTTATTGCTCACTATTGCAAGGGACTCCACGTACTCTGTGTTAGAGCCTGCTGCAGGAGGTACAGCCTGCTGCTGTCTCCCTTTGAACTCCTCCACCTCTTTCTCCTAGCCTCTAGCTTGAATTCTGGTCAGACTTTTCACAAAAAGTCACAGCAAGCTTCCCAAGTCCTGAAGGGTAATTCAGGTTTTCTTGCAGACCCGCCTGCCCTACATACTAGGGAAGAAGAACTGGAGGAAATCTCAGACCTCAAGGTAGACTTGGCACTGGGATCCTGAGTGCTGTGTGAATCCAGAAGGTAGAGAAAGGTATGTATGTGGTACTCTGCCCCAAAGGTGGGAAGCCAAAGCATGACATGCACAGGGCAAATACTTCCCTGAACATTCTGCTCCCTTAGAGAATCACACAAGTACAAAACCATGAAAACAATAACCCCAGCTGCAAAGGCAATGAAGCAATTTGTTAGGGAGATGACATTTTTAATGAGAAACACTTGCTGGAGGAGAACAAAAGGCCCTGTTTGGTCAGAGAGATGCTCTTGATACTCTTCTGAAGTGCATGAAAAAGTAATTTCATTTAAGCATCATGCACAGAGCAGCTGAATTTCCTGGGGCTCCAGATGTTGTCCTGTGCAGATGCTGAACAAATGGAACTCTGTCCTGATGAAATGAAAAGAAAAAAAGCAAGCCTTCCTAAACTGAAATCCATGCACCAGAGTGTTTCACATCTTAAAAGAGGAAAAAGAAAAAAAAAAGAGAGGAAAACCATTAAATTGAAGAGAAAGGAAGTTCTTGAAAGTGACAATGTTTTATTGGACATAGGATAAACTGTTCTGAATTGCCCTATAGATAATTGAAGAAGACAAGAATCTGGATTTGCAAAATACCAAGTTCTGGCCGTGTCACGTCTTTTTCTTGGCTTTGCACCATTTCTCTTTGACAGTTATCTGGCTGTGATTACACTGATTTTGTTCCCGAGGAAGGGGCAGATTCTGCAAACATTTAGTGGGCCAGAAGTTACTGGGACTTTCCTGGGGCGAGTGACAGATTCAGAATCAACAACTGAAAAACTACAATCAATATTTTGCCATATTGCTCATACAGTAAAGCACAAGCTTTTACTTCCTAAACTGGAGATTACACAGGTTTATTTCCTGTGTCCTGGGGAGGACAAGGGGTTTGATGCCTCAGTGAACAAAGCTTTTGAAATAAGAGATCAGACCAAGATCAGCTCTCATGTTAATGAAGACTAATGGAATATAATGACCTTGATATTCAAATACTTCATTCCTGGACTTTGGGATGGGCGTCAGGGGTCTATGTCGATGATTACTAGGCTTTGTAAGCCATGCAGGGCCCATACAGACACTGATGTAAATCAGAATAGCCTTAGGCCTGCTGGCTTACGCGCTCGTTTTTTTTCCTGCCCTTTTAGGTTCTGAAAAATGAAGATTATTCACTCTTTCCTCTAAAGTACACATCTCCTTCTGACACAGCATTATCGTTTTGCTAAGTGGTAGCAGATGAGAGAGTCTTAAGCACTGCACGAACGCGAGAGCATTCCTACCTCTTACACAGGGCCCCTTGCTAAGAAGCAAAGCTGTCCCAGGCAACTCTGCCTTCGAAAAAATCAGTAATAAAAGCCAGCTTTGTGAGGCTGGTCCATCAGCAGGTGGTACTGTGTAGTCAGTTTATACTGAACAAAGTGAGAATGTTGTTTTAAAGTGGCATTTGGAATAGGAGGTTAGCATCACATCTGACACGAACCTGATGGGCAAAGTTAAACGACTGACACACTGAAGTACACTCTAAATGAGGAGGAAGCAAGCCAATGGGTGTGTTAGATATGAATAGAGCTAAAACTTTTAAAAAGAAAACAGCTTCATGCATGCATGTTACGAGAAACTGGGGATTGAGCTTTTGTTTCTCTCTGTTGAGAGGTAAATGTAGCACTGGGCTGAGGGCAGCTGCCTTCCAGCACAGATGGAAGAAGATGCTTCCAGTATAGTCTCCTCTGTCAGAGAGAAGCGGCCGCAGAGTTTAGACAAGAAAGCAGACAATAGGACTGAGAAAGAGTATCCTTTGACTAGTTTCTCTTAAAACATACTCAACACAGGTGAAACGAGCTAGTTTTGTCCAAACTCAGTCAAAGCTGATTCTTAGATGACCTAACGTCATCATCAGCAAACCAAGTCACAGCCACGATGTTGGTGGCTCACAGAGGATCATTGTGCTTTGGGAAAACTTGCTTGAAGCAGCTCAATAAGAGTAAATTAACCTTAGGATGAAAAAAAAAAATTTACAGAATAATTGGGTGTGATCTCATGACTGTACCGAATAACCCAAATTCCAACAATAGGTAATGCCTTTAAGAGTGTTACCAGGTTATGTTTCATGCATAGGTTGCCAAAATAATCCCTTTGCATGCACAGAAAGTAGTCAGTGAAACTTAACCTTTGGTAAGCACTCACAAGAGACTTCTACAGGCAAGCAATCTTTTATTTTATATTCTAAAGAGGTTTGTATTAAGGCCTGCCCCTTCCAGTCTTCATCAGTATACTGACAATCTCCAAGTCTCTGATGCTAATGAGGAGGAAAACTACTGAGGTAGAGAGAAACTAAATATAAATAGGATTTTTTTTGTGCTCATTTTCCCCTCTGGGAACACCCTACAGCAGAGTGTGCTCGAGCCATGTGGGATGTGGGATACGGGAGGTTTAATCCCACAGAGTGTTTGTTGTGAGGGGCTTTGGTGGAGAGAGCCCTTTGTGTTTCCACACCATCAGCAAATGCTGCGGCATGAGCCGCCATAAAGGTGCCAGACAGGGAGTGGTGCAGGAGGACTGAGGACAATAAGAGTCAGGTGAACAAGGCAGTATATTAAGGATGAGCATATTTAGAAGGACACCGCTGTTCCACATCAGGCACTGTTCAGTCCTGTTCCTGGGACTGAGAAACACAGAATCTCACTGCAACCCCATGTTGCCTCTCTCCTACGTCATTTTCCCCAGCAATCCAAGGATCATCTGCATGGCAGATGCTAAGTCGTCTTTAGCTGACAGAAGCCAATGGAGATGGGCTGTGTTGATGCACAGCAATGGCCAGTCCCGCTTGATGCTGAGGCAGTAGTGCTGCAAGAGGAAGGTGGTGTAAGGCACAGAGAGAGCATGCACCCTCTCCCTGTGCATCTCCAAGTAAACCAGATAAACCTTTGGTAGTGTAGCACCATCCAGGGTAGCCCTAGAAACAACCTGGATTCAAAATACCAAGTGTTTGTATTCGTCTTTTCAGGGAGTTCTTGCACTTCTTGGTATTTGATTTGATATTTTGGAACTTTAAAAAAAAAAAAGCCACAACCTCCTGGGCATATATATAAAAGAATTCCTTAAAGCTGTCTAGAATATCTAGCTTTCTCATGGATTTCCAAGCAAACACACTTATCCCCTTGAAAACACCATGGAATGATGATTTCCTTATTCAGGAATCAAATGTTCATTTTCATGGGTCATTAGAGATGGATATCTCTAAAGGTACTCTAAACCTTTAAACTCTCCTGTCTTTTAGCAAGAGGGGAAAACCAGGAGAAAGACACAGAGAAAGGAAATCATGAACATTTGCAAGGCCACTAATGAGCTATTGCGGATCATTAATTTTATTTCTAATAAGAATTTAAATTACAAACTGTTTTGAGAATCACTTGCATTAGGCATTCACTTTATAATGAATGTGGCTGCAATGTTAAAAAGCTGGTGTACAGGATGGTAGGGAGGCTATAAAAAGACCAAACCCAAGTTACATATTGAATTGTGTGTACACATAATGACCGTATTATTTCTAGGGAATTAACTCCCCCCCCCACCCCCCCCCAACTTTCCAGACTCTGAATCATTTTCTAATAGGATCTCAACAGGCAATAGTATTAAAAATGTGTTAGATGTTAGCATCTGGGCCAGGAAAAGCATGACAATCTAATATAGAGAATCTAAGTGGGGCATTCATCCAAGCCTGCCATCCATCTTTCCATTCTCTGTGGTGTGTCTCCCACTTCAGGATACAATAGATTGAGCAAGTCCCTGAAATAATGGCATTTAAATGAGGTAGAGTCTACCTGACGTTGTTTCTTTGCCAGGCAGGTTGCAGGTCCCAGGGAACTTCCGCTCAGTAATGGCAGTTTGAACTGAGAAGTCATTTCAGTACGTGGAGGCAGGCTAAAAACAGCAATCTCATTCCATTAAAGGGAAAAGAGGACCCCCAAAGCCCCAGGTGTCGTGATTTTGACACTTGATTTTCATTCCATGGCGGAACAAAAAATGAAGCCTTTCAACAATTCTCATGAAAGCTTTTGGGAGAGAGAGAGAGAGAGAGAGAGAGAGAGAGAAACCAGAGGAGCAAACTGGGTGGGTAAGATCAGCAAACCAGAACAGCAACACAGGAGAATCTGAACAAGAATCTGACTCCACATATTTGTACTTGATACAGATGATTCAGTTTCAAGATCCTTCTTCTAGATGAAACAAATCTCATTGTAGCTGTAAGCAGCTTGATCAGAAAAACTGATCCTCTTCCAGTATTTGGTAAGATGGCATCTTTAAGATAAAGATTTTTAGCTGTCATTTTTTGGGGCTGATTCTAATCCTTGGGTCTGTGGAAAAAAAATGAAATCTTGTTTTGACCAGCGTGAAATTCACTGTCTAGATTTAGGACGTCCACTCGCCCTCTGCATATTTATCACAGTAGAACGGATGAAATCGCGTTGGGAAAAGACCTAAATGAAAACTACCTGTGTATTTCTGGTATGCCTACTTTTCCTGACATGTCCAGGGTAGTTAAAAATTCATCACTCAGCTGTACAGGGTATCATATTTGGATGCTAGTGTGCTCAATTAAGGTCTTACTTATGTATTGCAGACTGTCAGGAAAACTGTTATGAAACTGAGCTGTCTTTGAAGGCTTAAAATTGCCAAAGGCAATATAAAGAGAGAAGTAAGGAAGGAAAGGTGCTTTAAAGAAATTATCCTATTCAGTTGTTAGAGCTTAGGAATCTTCGCCTGGAGAGAATGAAAGGAAACAAATTACTGCAGTAGAGTGGGTTCAGTATGCAACAGTTAAGCTCCATTTGGGATGGGTTTGAGCTCACCTCAACTTTTATTTAAAGCTTATACTATAGCTTTAGTGCTTAGAAATATTTTGCTTTCCCACTCAGATATGCAGACTGTGATAGAAAAGTGGACAGGACTGTCCTCTTTGGACACTGCCCAGACCCTTTTTACTCCAGGTACATGTCGCATCATCTTAGTATAGTCCAAAAAAACCCCCTTTACCTTAAAACATGGCTGTGTTCTTCAGTGAATCCTAGTAGGAGTCTCTTGCAGAGGCTCATGTCACTGATGGTTAAAAGCTTTCTCGTTTCCAGTCCCACTGCATTCACAGGCAGGTTCTGACTCTGCTGGAAATGGCATTTCATGAGGCAGACTCCAACAAGGCTTGCAGCAACTTGGCCAACAGCCAACCTGGATGATAATTTCATCTGATGCTTGTTGATGTTCTCCCCACCCTAATGTCTTCCTTTTCATTTTCAGTCTCTTCTTGCAATAACATCGACCAAATGTTGCTCTATATTACAGCAGTCCTTGGAATTTCCAGCAAGCCTGGGAACATACAAGACAATTCCTGCTCAGGAGGTTTTGTGGCCTAAATACAGGCAAAAAGAATGGAGAGGAAGAGAGAGAGAGAAAATAATGAAAGTCTGAACAAACAGAAGACCTATCCTCCAACCTCTCCAGCAGAATCTCTGCCTCCATAGGCCTCACCATCCCCTCCAGGGAAAGGTCATTCCCACTATCTTGTTTTCTGAAAAAAAGGTCAAAGATACCTTCTGAAGACTTGTCTGGCTTCAAATATTTACACTATACTGTAATTATTATACTGCAGAGTAAAATACAGTAAAAATAAGTACTACTTTCAGTATGTAGGCATATGGTTGCCAAAATGGAACATTTCGGAAACACACAAATCTGTGAAACATCTCTCTTCCAGTTGCTGGGCCTCACTTATAATTTGTAAATCTATTCAGGTGACAGCATCCTTACATTAGTCTTTCTGGCAACTGTATAGTGTCAGAGCATCTCTCTGCATCATTGCTGCATCTCAGCATCATGGTTCTAGCTCAAAGTGGTAAGATAACAGCTTGACCTGCAATGGGAATTCAGTCTAGTTGTAATGCTCACAGCAAAAGGCAGCTTAGTCTCTCTCAATTACTAACTGGCAAATTCTAGCCAGGATGTCAGGATGAGGAAAGATAGAGCAAAAGATTATTAAAAACATGAGTAGTGGGGTTCTTGTAGATCGTTGTCAAAAGTGAATATAGATCCACGCTGGAGAAGAAAGCCAGTCTAGTAAAAAGGTGAGGGTGCTGTGAGATCAGATCTCAGCCAAGCAGAAGTTTTAGTAGTTACTGTACCGCATGACCCACGTGAAAGCATCTGCTGACAATATTAACACAGCTCTCCCTTACCATAAACTGCACAGCCATCAAAGCCTAGATGGTCTTTGAATTACCCTGCAGAATGAACCTGACATGATTTGGAAATCTGATACAGAAGTGCAGTCGCAGTTTTATCACCGATCAAATGATAAAAAAACCCTCTCTAAAGTCTTGCCTAGTGTATCTGCTTCCAGGCAGGCCAGGAGTGCTCCAAATGCAATATATATTTAACTGAGTGCGTTTTGCACCTAGTATAGGGACACCTCATGTTTCCAATAACTCTGGCTGCCTACAGAAAGTCATTTGTGTGCTTAGTTTAGTACTGACTCGGGAAATGCCTAACCAAGACAGTATGGTTTTTATTACTATTATTGTTTTAAGCAAGAGACAAAACAAGGGGGAACAAAAGTTAAAGCTGTTGTGACTGACTGGTGTTTACTTTAATTCCAAAGAAGAAAGAATTGCTTCCAAGGCTTGAGAATTTGTAATGTCCTTATTAGTTAGAGAGCAGAAAAACACAAGCAAGAGGAAACAGCATTTGTAATGGACAAACAGGGCTACCCAGATGTTAGAAGGCTTTCACAGAATTGTTATATGAATGTGATTATTAAAGCCACCAAGGTATGAAGCAGAGCAGTGTTCATTTTTCTTACAGGAGAGATGACGTGTAAGCAAGCCTGTGAAATACTCTGTTGATGTTGCTTCAGTTATTCACCGGTATTTTTGAGCTATGACTTTGCTTTTGGCCATGAATGTTTACCTCAAACCAATCTGCGAAGCAAGTGCTATATAAATTACTCTAACTCTTGAGAATCACAGGAAACATCAAACATTTGGTTTTGCATTTTGTGGAGAATATTTTCAGAAAAACTCCCATTTCGGACTGGTATTCTCACCTGAAATCATCTGGTCTTGTAATATTTTATAAGAACGTTTCCAAAGAGCTGCTTTGAGAAAAAGAGGTCTGAAAATGAGCAATAGAAACTTCATTATGGATTTAATTAAACGTATTATTGCAGATCCAGGAATATTAAAAATAGTCCATTGCAGATGGACTTGTGCTTATATATTGAATCACAGGCTCCCTCAAAGTGAAATATTGCATTGGCAAGTTGCTTGTAACTACTTACTGCTGCACCACCAGGAAAGCCACTCAGTGAGGTGAAAATCTTTAAAAAACACTCTCTAAAGTTTTTGCTGTGGGAGTGAAGTACTAATATTCTTATATTAGTTGTGCATAAATCCAAAGACTGGAAACTTCTCGCTAGAAATATGTTAAGGTGGGGGTGAGACACTTTGCAGAACCTCCTAGGAGCACACTGCCACGTTCACATGGATGTCACAGAGGGGAGTAAAAATAGCACAAAAGCAAGTGCAGAGCCAGATGTGGCAATGCAACTACTCCAGAAATAGTTTGGGTCTCAGAGGGTGTTTACATGTCCATCTCTGATCATGTTGATGCTGTATTATTGCTATTATTGCATACTAATGCCACATAGAGGAGATGTCTCCAAGCTGTAGTGCAAAGCTGAGGAATTACATTAATTTATCACACATTTGGCTGCTCCACCACCTCATCCCACCGACACACTCTTAGCCTTCCGAACAACCCTTTATGTTAGAAAATCTTAAAAGTGTTTAAGAGGGAGAAAGCCAGTAGGGTTCTGTGAAACCTGAATATGGTATTACAGAAAATACCCAAAACTGAGTTGGCTCCAGTCTTCTTTTCCAGCAGTGCAAATCAGGAGTGGTACCAGTGTAGTTGCACTGCTGCTCTACTGGAAGACAACACAGTTGAGATCCAAGATCCATACAGTGAAATTGTCTTCAACATTAATCAGGCTTAATATCTCTTGTAAAGCTATTAACCCTAATTAAGGTCACTATAGATTCTTAGCACTAATATCTCACTCCTTCATCGATCTATGTCTTAAAAGCAGATCAGTTTTTGTCACCACTGTTGGTGTTCAGAGGTTATTCCAGAACACCTCTTCTCTGAGAAGAGCTCTGTTAATTTTCTAGCCTAAATTAACCATTGGTCTGTCCGTTTCCCACAAGGAGATGAGATGAAAAAACGTGTTAAGGAATTTGGAAAAAAAATAATAAAATCCCACCCCAAAAAGAGCAGCCCCAGGGCTTGTGACATCCCAGGACAAACCCTGATCCCCTCCATCCCCACAAAGCCATTCTGCCAGGTGGTAGGGACCTGAGGATGGAGCAAGAGACAAAGATTTGCTGAGACTGGTTCCCCTGGTGATGAGGATTATAATAATCCTCTTGTGCTTCATCACAGCCACTCACACAAGTCCTTTGTGTCAGATGGATACTTGGATTCACAACTCCGATTAACAAACTAAACCAACATTTTCTGTCAAAGAATTGCAGGGTTTCAAAACCATAAGCTGACACACTGGAATCATTTTAAGAACAAAACCCAAACCAGAATAACAACAGATAGCGGGGACGTGATTTTACTTTGATGGGGTTTGGGCTGTGGCATCCATGAGTAACTACCCCACTGCACCAGGATGGAGAGATAATGTTCATTATGTTCAAGAGGCTCCCCTCCCCAGCTCCCACTAGTTCTTTTGGTGGTTACTGATACTCATAGCAACAATTTCATGGGAATCAGTTTGGTGTCACATCTGTACCACAGAGACTTCCTAGACACTAACAGCAACAAGGCAGCTCGTTTCTGGTGGGGTGTCCTCACACAGAGCACCCCCAGCCCCAGGCATACCTGCAAGGAATAAGTAATGGCTATTTCTTACCAGTAAATCACTGATTGCTATCAAAGGTTTCAGGTTGTTCAGAGCAATTCTGTGACTAAGCAGCATTGAGTGAATACATCTGCACACACAGACCCGAAAGGGGGAGATTAGGTGCATGGGGGGAACATTCAATTGATCTATTTCTTTGACTGAATACAAAATTACCAACAGACTCTTTGATTTGCTGTAAATAATTCCCCGCTTCCTAAATTTCATTTTCTTCTGGACCAACATAAACAGCCACAAATCCATAACTCTGCTTATCCTGTTCTCTCACTGACCAGCTTAATATTTTATACTTCAAAAACCAAATAAAAAAACATCCTCAGGTATCATTATCACTGCATTTTCCTCATATAACATCTCTCACAGAATGATTAGGTTAGAAAAGACCAATGTAGATCATCGAGTTCAACCATTTCCATCCTCTACTAAACTATATGCCTAAGTACCTCATCTACCTGTCTTTTAAACACATCCAGGGATGGTGACTCCACCCCCTCCCTGGGCAGCCTGTTCCACATCCCAACAACTCTTTCAGTAAAGACTCTTTTCCAAACATCTCATCTGACCCTGCCCTGGTGCAGCTTGAGGCCATTTCCCCTCATCCCAACTCCTGTCACCTGGCTGAAGAGACCAGCTCCCACCTCTCTACACCCTCCTTTCAGGCAGTTGTAGGTGGTGATAAGGTCTCCCCTCAGCCTCCACTTCTCCAGGCTAAACATCCCCAGCTCCCTCAGCCGCTCCTCCTAAGATTTGCCTCTCCTTCATCCTGTTTTAAAAAATTCCTTTTATCTGCTTTTAATGGACATACATGCAAGCACAGGGAGAGCATGATTCAGCTCTCTGGACTCATGCCAATCTGACTCATGCCCATTTTGAAGAAGTTTACTTCCACCGGTCGCTATCAGCTTGGAGGTGACGTGGCTGAAATCCTGTGATCAGAACCAGCCCGAGGAGCAGCTTAGTCAGCAAGGCAAAGGCAAACCCCTGCGTGCTCAGATGTGCAACGCTGAATGGATTTTACTTTTCTCTTGGTTTATATCAGCATACAGACATCCATATATCTCAACTGATTTAATTCACAACCGTATACAGCAGCAGTAGCAGAGCACTAAAACAAGCCCCCTATTTTAATAAAAAGCAAATCTAAGAGAGAATGCGATTAGGTGTCTTGTGTTATGTCGCACAGCGGGAAAGAAGATTGAATAGTAAGGATTTTGCATCTGAAATATATTGGTAATTTAAAAGTCTTCGGGATTTGATGGCTTGGCATGTTTGTGTATAATTCACCTCAGTTCAGCAGTTCCAGCACGGTCTGAAATTAAAATCGTCATCCTACATGACACGAGGGTTTTGTGATTTCCATGGGTTTAAAAGTGAACTATGGGGTCTTGAAGCTACAGTGACAGCTTGACAGCTCAGTGACAGCCGGGCGCTTGGTTTAACACCGGTGCAGAAAGGCTGGTGTCTGCTGATGCTGCGGTCACCCGCGGAGCACAGCCACATCCCAGAGCTTCCTCCTGTTCCAAAGCTCCATGGGGAAACTCAAAAGATGGGTAGTGGTGCCAGGTCAGCTCTTGGGGGCAGGAGGGATGCCCATATGGAAGAACCAGAGGTGCCAGAGCTGTCAGCCAACAGCCCCGAACAGGGAGAGGCGTCACAGCCCACAGCAGACTGAGTTATCCTTTGGGTACCCCATGGAAATAGAGTTGCAACATGAAAACTGCAGGGTTGTTTCAATAGTGGCAGGACAGAATGGCTCTGAATGCTAACTACAGCAGAGCTGCTGAAAACACAAGCACAGAGCATCTGAAATATTTTAATCTTGAACAGTAACTTTCAAAGTTGATCAGACAGAACCAGGGAGTTGTTTGATGCTTGAAGTGTCTGGCAGAAATCACCGCACCCCCACTTTGTCATCAGCTACTCAACGTCTCTCCCCATTTCTGACTCTGTTTAGACATTAAGCAAGTGAAATGCCTTCAGTGATGCCACCCTACAGTTAAACCATACTGCTTACCTGCAGTGCCATGTGAATAAAACCTGGTTTCACAAGTTCTAATAAATCCATTTTAAACAGATGAATCTTGTTCCTGCTACCTTTGATATGCAGAATTTGTACATAGCAGAGGGGAAGCCTGGCAGTGAATTTCTGTTGCTCAAGGTCTGATCTCAGTGCACAAAGCAAAGTCTTGAGATTAGAAAAATACATTTGCTTCTGGGAAATATTCTACGTGCATGAACATGTTAAGAAGACAGCTTCTTCTAGCTCTGGATTGTGATCTCTATCTGAGGCCCTTTGTTCAGAAGCAGAAGAGGAGGGAGAGACTGAAGATGATCTGGGTAAAAGGCTTAGGATTTGGTGATACAACTCCAAAGCAAAGGTGACTAAACTGCCTGCTTCCCCAAACTCTGAAGAACTCTGCACAACAGACTGAGCAACCAAGAGCAAATCTAGCTTAAATATCAGGCATGGAGAAATCTGAGATAACAGACAACTTGCTTGTTGATGCTTTTGCTGATGCAGCAGAGAATTACATGGCAGGAGATAATCTGTGTTTTACAGAAGATGTAGTTGTTGCTACCTTTGCAAAGTTTTCAAAGAGGCCACAGGACTTCAGTCTGGCTTTTATGGAAAGCTGAAACCTCACCTGACATACTGGCAAAGCTAGCTGGCTCTGGAGAGACAAAAGCAGAGCTTCTTCTATCTCTCAAGGCTATACATCAGCCTATACATCAGCCAGCTCTCATCTTCCTTTGTGACTGGCACCTCTGTGGGTCTTTCCTCTCCTTCTGGCCACTGCCACTAGCCTGGCTGTACTGTGCAATGAGAGGCAGCCACATGCTCCTCTTTCTACTCATGTCCTCATGTCTCCACCCAACGTTCCTGGACAGCCCAAACCTCTCACCATTCCCCTGCTTCATAACTTGCTCTTACTCATGCATAATCGGGAAACCCACAGAAGACATTCTCCAACTAATCCCTCAGAAGTCACTTAATCATCTAATAACATCTCTTACGACCCACTTAATTGAAGGACAGCAGATGACAGACCATTACTGTTTGCTTGCTTTAATGTATAAGCAAAACTAGAGGAGAAGACAGTTCAAATGAAGATTTCCAAATGCAGGTTTGTGCCAGGGTTCTACCAGATGACTCCTAAGGCTTGATCTAATCGGGGCTGACAACCTTTTAAGAATCCAGTCAACCTTTCTTAGGTGATACAAAGTGAAGAGGGGCAAAACTTTCACACTAGTCTGAAACTGAAGCCATAGGCTTTATGAAACTTGACATCTGAATATGAGAAAATTACAGATGAGTGATCAAAGTTTCTCTCTGAAAGGATCTACTTCCACCCATACAGATCTGGGGATTTTCTGTTTGCCAGCAAACACACATACCTCATACATACTGAGGCAGGCTTCTCAAAAGTCATCCTGAAAGCACGCTCTGTAGGCTCCAGGCCCTTATCTCCAGCCATTGCATGAACTGGGAACCACGATTAGGTAAGAGGACCCTTCATGGTTGTTTCACTACAGCATCCCTGAAGGTCAGAGCTATGCTGGGGGTTGCAAAAGGGCTCAAGGTGCAAAGGGCAGCAATCCCAAAAACCCACCTCCTCCAGGGTAAGGGAATGGCAGCAGACTGCAACTGATGCCTGCAGAGGTTTATATTCACCAAACAGTGGCTAAGTACCTTTAATTGCTGTCAGGCTCCCAATGCCAACGATGCTATCTAAGAGACCAAACCCTTGCAGCTAGGAGTCACAGCCGATTTCCTTACCCTGGAGACAATTAACTCCCATTAGCTGAGGAGGATCTTAGGAAAACAGGCAAGTTGAAAGGGAGGCTAAGAAAGGTTGCCCTGCGATGATGGAATTCATCTGCTGCTTAGGGCATGATGGCCCACCAGTCAAAGAGCTCATCCCAAGTTCCTTGGGTGGCAGAAAGATAAATGAAGGCAAGCACCTGTATCTATCCAGCTCCTCCTAGGCAGAAATTTTATGTCCTTCTGGCACCTTCATCCTGTCTTCTCAGCAGCCCTAGGAAGCACACACTTAATCTAAGAGATCTTCCAGTACTTGGCCATCCACATACACAAGACAGCAAGAAGCAGCCTGATGCAACTCACTGAAACCAATCTTTCTAGAGGGTTCACAAGCTCAGATGTTTGGATAAACATATGCTGTGGCTGGCAAAGCTGTTTCATCTGCCTTCAGTATCAGCAGAGCTGGGATTACTTCCATATTGTTCCCTTGCTTGTTAAACCAAGATCTTGAGGAAGGAATGGAAGGGGAGGAGTGGGGGGCAAGGGGGGGGGGAATAACAGTCTCTTATGTTAAATTTACCTCATGTGCAAGCACATAAAGACAGATCAGCTTGCTGTCTCATGCTGTGAGCCTACGTCTCAGTTTTTGGCTGTGGAACAAAACCCTGGAAGCAGTCTGGAGGCACTCACATGTTTTGCTGCTTGCTTTGGCTACTGTCAGAGCATCCCAAGTCCTCTGCTCTCTTTACAGAAAGATGTTTGCAAGGCATTTTTCTGAAAAATGGGCACAACAAAAATACCTGCAATTTAAATTCCTGATTTTCAAATTGTTCAAATAGCAACAGCACCTTATTTGTAAGAAAATCAAACCAAATGTTTAAAGTGAGTCTTTTAAACCATCCTCTGTGCCTCATTTATTATTCATAACAGCACAGACTCTCTCTTGTGTGATCTTGCTGGGATATGAAATATATTCTGACTCTGACTCCTATCTAAGGAAGGTCTGAAAGCCTTTCTGGAGTGCTCCTAAGGTAGTGCATTCAACATGCACTCCTTGGGAGGATGCAGCACCATGCAGCACACCTGAACCAGCATGAAGATGACAGTTCTTCCAGAGGTTAGGAGGCGGCTGCAGATGACCCAACATTTGCTCTGCTTCTGAAGTTAGTTTAGCAGCCTATATTGATTTCTCAGCTGCCTTGGTTAAGCTGAGCTTCTGATGTATTTTGAAGTTTTCTGTTGCCTTTTGGTGCCGTACAGAATAAACACACTTTGTTCTGTCTCCCTGAAGTGCCTGTGCTGCAGAGCTGTGAGCAGCCACACAACTACCCTCAGTACCTGACAGTGAAACTCTGCAGGTTTTCTTGGCAATCCAAGGTTAGGAATCCTCATCAGTTATCTGTGTTAGATTCCCTTTTGGAAAGAGCACTGAGGACAGTGACAGCACATGGAAGAGGGTGGACTTCAATCACAACCCAATTTACAGCCTGAACAGCAAGCCAATTGGTCTAGTTGGCTGTCCTGAGAGGGGCAGGAGTAAGGAAGCAAAGCAAGAGTGCATCACTTTGGAGACTTACATCATCACTAAAACCACTTTACACCTGAAAAGGCAGGGATTAATTTATCCTGATGAAATAAATTCCCCTGGTTAACGGATCAGTAAGAGCCATTGAATTTGCCCAAGACTCTAAATCCAGTTACTCTCAATCCCACTCGCAGCTGAAACGCTGCAAGGTGACTCCAGTTTCCATCCGTGCAAACTCTCTCCTAGAGCAGTATGAAGATATCAAGTAAGGCATGAAGGGCAAAGGAGCTGAATTTGATTGTTCTGAGTCCTTGCTCATGGTTTGACTGAAACAGGAGGCATTATCTACTTTTCCTTCACATCAGAACAGCCTTAAACCTCTAGCTCTGAAGTAAAATCCCTCGAGGCTCCCTGAGAATGCTCTTCAGCAAGTATTTCACGATTAAAGTGAGTCTTGGTATTTCTGAAGGACGCCAGAATGATGCCAGCACATCTGTTTAAGCTGAATGACTGACTCAATTGGGCAAGTCTTTCTGCCTCTGTTTCCCCTTCCTAATAAAATAAGGATAAAAATTAAACCCTCAGCATGCTGAAGTTCTCATCCCAGCTCCAAATATTTTTACTGTATTTTTTTTTAAATGCCCTTCAAGATAGAAGGAGAATGCTTGATGGTTCGGGTTTTTTTTTTTCCACTGCTGCCATTCTCATCTGTTGTTCATCACAATGCAGGTTGGGGAATTTAGGTTTGATACTGATATATGTCTTATCTTTACATGTCAAAATATTTTGGAATGTGAAATGTATGGAAAATATAAGGAGGGGATGGAATAGAAAAGGGAAAATGCTAAATGAAATAAGTACACGTTACTAAGAAAAGAGCCAAGAGAACTTATCCCAACCTTGGGATAATGATATCTGTTAAACAAGAAAAAGTGGCCTCAACAAGTTGAATATGAACATATATGAAGCCATAGCAAGGGTTTAAGACATTTTCTTATGTAACAACCATTTAGGATGAGGCCTGGAAGGTATCACTGAATTAAATGGGTGAGAGATGCAACTGTCAAAGTGTTAATTCCACTAGATCATGGGCTCATGGTGGCCACTGGACCATCAGCTCCACACTGTCTTGGTTTTAATTCTCCCTGGAAGGCAGAGAGAAGGCCAGGAAGGGAGAACGGATTGGGTAGGTGGTCTTTAAAGGCTTGTGGTGGTTTCACCCTGGCTGGAGGCAAGAGAAAGATTAAAAAATAATTAAATAACTAAACTCAGAAGTGCAACAACCGCAAGACTGCCTTTGTTTTCCCATTGAAGCTCCGGTATGTTTTACACATTAACCTCTCCTTACAACGAGCAGCACAAGGCCAGACAATACTGAGGTGATAGGTCACCAAAGCCATAAAGCAACGCTTTATTAATGTCTGCAGCCCTAAAAATGCAACCCCAAATTCCTTCCAGATATTCAACCGGCTGATGGAAGTTTTATTTGTGGGTTAAACCAAAGAGCAAACTGCAACCCTTACGCCCTCTTAAATCATGCAGCCTCCTTGGAATGACTAAAATTCCCTCTGAGTTGCATTACCCAGAGTTTGTAAATGTCTGGAAGGCATAAACCACTAATGCATGTAATTTTTCTTCCCCCTCCCGCCATTTCTCCAGCTTTCCCACACAGATCGCTGCTTTCTCCCAACCACTTCAAGAATGGGATTTATGTATGTCTCAAAAACCCCGTGCACTATCTCTCCTGATCCAGGGAGTCAGATTACACCGAGATTCAAAACATACTTTCTCACTGAACAAATTAGACATTCACTTTTCCCCTACAAGAAGAGATCTGCTTGCAAACCAGGTGTGACTCTGCGTGGTCACCTCCAGATACTCCTTCAGGGAGAATCTGAAGTCCTTGGAGAGAAGTTACTGGTTTGTTTTTCTACAGCCAAGAGCAAACAGTACCTTGATGCGCATGCAGTGCACAGGACTGAGCTGTGCTGGAAACAGAGCTGGGTCCAGTTTTTGGGTCATGTCTCTGGACAAGGTGTTCCTGTGCAAAGCTGGCTTTGCAGTTCTGTTCTGCTCCCCAGCATTTCTGCCAGCTTCACTTCACACGACACCTAGCACTGGTTCCTAAGGATATTTTTCACACACAACAAAATCACTCCCCTTCAAATGCTCTCAAGCTAACAGCATGTTCAGGAGGCACTTCTGAACCTTCTTTTCAAAGGCAGGCACTCAAAAGCTCCGAATGCCAAAACCAAGGTGATCTGGGCCACTTCACCTTTAATTTTCTGTCTCTCCGGCTCACTAATAAGACACACTCTGTATCAAAAGTAGATTACTTGGGTTTGAGTACTCAAAGACCTTTCCAGAGTCACTCTGCAGAGAGGCTTAACATGAGCCCAGACATTGCTCCTCATCCTCACCTAATGCAAACATTGATGCATCTCAGGCATGTGCATCCGAGGTCTTCCCTACTAGCCACCAAATCTGTGCTTCCTATTTCCCAAGCACCACACTGAAGTCACCCTCATCCTTGAATAGCACAGCTAGTAACTCGGGCATAAAGCACCTCAAACAGACAGCAATAATAAACTAAAAACTTTTCCTATATATGTGTATAACACTGCTGCTGTCTCAGATGCTTATCTTTGTGATTTAAAATTCCACTTACATTCTGATTTTGTCTCCTGTAGCAGTTTGATACAAATGTAGCTCTGTGAAGCTTGCAGGAGGTTGTTTTGAGCATTGGTTTGCTCCTGAATCTTTCTGCCCATCTTCTTGAGGCCAGCAACACATCACAGTGTTGGCTTTTGAACCTTTACCCATCTGGAGGACTTTGATTTTGTTCGCTGTGAAGGCTGTGGAGCTGTACACAGCTCCTGCCTGGGATTTCCCATGCCTCCACTGCCAGACAAGGAATGCCTGCGTGCTGATAGGTCTCAGCCTCTGTTTTCATACCTGGGAATCTTACAGCAGATAAATAAACAGTGAAGTGGCACAACTAGTTCTGCACAAAATGGGTGAATAGGCCTGAACTGGTGTTCGCTAACAAGTCCTCACTCTGCTTGTTTCCTCCTTCCTCCTTCAGTTAGGAGGATTCCTCTCTTCCCTGGGCTCTCTTTTTCAGCTATTATCCTTACTTTTGACACAGGTTAGCATATTTCTTAATGCTGCACATTTCTTTGAACCTCTGATCATTGCAACTAATCACTTAATTGTGGCTTGGTTGGAGATACCAGGCATTCCAAATGAGCTTTTCCAGGTAACAGGCAATCAAACCCTGCCAGGTTTCCCAACTGTGCTCAGCTTGGTGGAGTGCATCCAAGTGGGTTTGGCAAGTCAGCTGCTCCCACCACCCACACACACACCCCTACTGTTTTTTTTCATTATTCGCTGAGCAACTCTTTCTTCTCCCCCTCGTCCCACCTGCCATGGTTGCTTGGCCAGGAGGGGAATTTGTAGTTCAGCAGTTCAAAAGAAAACTCATTCATCCTGCACTGAGAATTGTGGCAGGGGCATGGCTGCCCTGTTCTGACACGTCTGGAGTGATGAAGATGCTCCAGCATTGAAATCCCATCTGAAAACGTGTGGAAGTCCTTCTGCTGTCACACCAAGCCATGTCAGGCATTGTGGGGGCTCCATCCTGCTCTTAAACCTGGAGAGGAGTGGGATTCCCTGGAGGAGCCCTTGCTGCCAGGCAGCTGGGAGCCAAGGCATCAAATAATCCACCCTCTCAGCTTTTTCAAAGCAGCACAATGATGCCATACAGCTCCACAGCTACATAAAGCTCTAGCAAATAAGATATAAGATGCCAAACAAAAGCAAGGGCCTTCAGCTTTATAAGCACTTCAAACAATAGAAGGACTTACTCTTCATGTTTTACTACTTCCATCGCTATTTTTATTCTCCTTGCAAAGTGCTCAGCATTCAGGCAATATTAAAAGCACCTGAACAGTAAACTTTCAAAAGGACACAGCCAACACTCAAAACTTTGTTTTCTTCCCTTTTATATACACCTATGAAAGAAAACCTTAATGAAAACACAAGTTAATATTTTTGGAGAACCAACAGAAATACCTTTCTGCCTCCAGACTCCCAGTAGCCTTTCTGTTGGAATCAGCTACAACAACGCTCTCCATGAAGCCCTCCTGTCCCTTCTTGCTAATTATGGGACACAAGGATTATCTAAGCTGATAAAGCCAGTTTACCCCCCTGCCCCCAAAAGGATAAAGCTCTTTCAGGAGGCAAACGATGGGTTGTTTTTTTTTTTCAAAAGAAGCAGGGCAAAGGTAGGAAAAATATTGACTACTGTATTTCTTTATTGATCTTCGGAAACAAAAGGGATATGTTAGTGGAAACTCTACCCTTCCTTCTTACCTCTTGCAGATAATCTGTATCTGAGGCAAATCCAACATTTTAGTTGGTTAGTAGTGAAAATACTGCTCAAGGAAAGGTGAAGCCCTGGTCCCAAAGTCACTTGCACCATTTCACCCAGGAGGCTCAGATGTTATTCTAAGTTCACACACGTCCCATGTGAAAAAAATACAAGCAGGTTGGAGTCCTGCATTCTTCTACCTCACTCACCCTGGCTTGCAAATCAGCGCAACTAAAATTAAGGAAAAGAGCTAATTCAACTCTGTTGTTAAATGTGATGCCTGTTCAGTGCTTGGCATTACGCTGATCCATTGCGGCTCCCTGCAAAGGGCACTCTCTCACAGCTTCTTTACAAGCCCATGGGATAAACAGAGGCCTGGGGACAGTTGCAAATGTGACTGAAGCAAGATTGGGTTTCCTTCATCCTCATCTTACCTCCTGCCTTATCTGTAATTAATATCTGCAAAATGCTTTGAACTTTCTTTTTCTCATCTCAGCTGTGGTGCAGCCCCTGGATGCAATGAGCTGAAACAGTCTCCTGGAGGGATCTAGGCTGGCAAAATGGGAAGATTCTCAACCTGTTTATTATTTGTGTTTTTCAATATTAAACATGACTGTAGTCAAGCACTTCTTGTGAACTTTAATATTGATGCGGTTTATTGTGGTGAGCAGGCTGAGTCTATTCTGTTCTAGTTCAGACCAAGCTGGGATTTTCTGAACTGACTGACCAAGTTTCACACCACAACTTGCTTCTGGAATGACTCAGGTGTTAAGTACATGCCCATGTAACACGAGAAACTTCCAGGAGGTGTAAGGAAGGGTTTATGAATCAAACCAATCTCATGCAGCAGCGATCTTAGCCACTCAGGTGCCTAGTCTGATTCCTCTGGATGATCACAGATTTCCTTCCATGAGGAGTATAAAGTACAAAACTAGCTTTTAATTTGTGACAAATAGTCACACAAAGTAATTTACTATGGAAAGATCCAAAATAATTTAGCACCAGCTCCCTTCTTAAATTTCTTTTTTATTATTTCTACTATCTCTAATTACAGGCATGAAATCCAGGTAATAAGTGGGTTACGTTTTCTGCTAAGAAAATGATGTCTATAATTATAGGCACATGTTCAACTGAGATATTGTGGCATCCAGTGCTTCCACAAAGATGATAATTGTCAACCTTTGCACTGTAATTAAGTCTAAATGGGAATCCTAATCATTTTCCAAATGAGCAAACAGTAAGTCTATCTTGATTGGCTCTGTTGTGGCAATGAATGAACCTGATTTACTCTATGAGTTAATTAAGTTTTATAAAAGCCCATGCACCCCCTTGCCCGCCTCAAAACCCACATTGTCAGCAAATATTTGAGCTAATTAGTCCTGTATTGTTTTAGAGCTGTGTGATAGTACTACCTGCATTATCCTATTAGGAACCCTGCTTTTCCAGATCCTTGATTTCAGGTTTCCCCCCCCTTGGAACAACTACTTTGCCTTTGTTTCACCTGTTTCTTGGAGGTCATGGCTTTCTTTTCCTTTTGAGGCTCATGACTTCAGCAGGGCTCATGAACAAAAGGGGACACTAAACAGTTTGGTGCTCAGCTTTTCTAAGAAATGCTCCTTCTGCAGAACCGTGACCTACTGGGCTCAGTGTAAGTGACCTCAGCTTGCAGGCTTTCCTTTCCCTGCTATTCACATGGGATAATTTTTCCTATGAAATTCCAGTGCTGCCAGCCCAGCAGGACTGCCCAGGGTCCTGTGCATTGCTGGATGCCACGTATCATCCCAGGTAAACCAGTAAATTTCACGGGTCAGCCAGAACCAAATATGACTCACTCTCGCCTTCTGCTCCCACAGCCAACACAACATAATCATCTACAACAGTTTAAGAGATTGTGTGAACTCTTGGCTTGATTTGCTCAATGAATTCTTACAAATATAAGTCTGCAGGAGAAAGGTCAGGAAATTCTTCCACATCACTTCACAGCCTCCCAAGGAAGCCACACATGTGTCCATGAGACCCAGGTATGGCTTCAGGTATTGGCTGCTAGGACTTGTCACATCTGGGGATGGAGAATCAGAAGAAATTTTGGACCCACTCATCAGCTGATACCCACTAACACAGGCACACTAAGTCAGCGCAGGTACACTGATTTATTATATGTGAAGACCGAGTTTTGTTTCCCCATTATCTCAGCTCTGTCTCTGCTTCCTCACCTCACTTGTTTGCCTAGAAGAACATATTTATTTTCCTTTCATGAAGGACTTGAGCTGCAAAATAAATGCAGAGTAAAATGTTTCCAATGCACTTGCCCAAATATAATGATTTGTGCAATTTAGTGGAAAAAATCACAGAGCTGAAAAAATATATGTGCTTCCTGTGGTGAGAGCACCTGAAAGGCAATGAAATTCCATTACCTGAAACAAGCCCATAAACAGCATTACAGAGCAGCCACTTGTCAGTGCTGGATGCTATTTGTGGGAAGCCACTAATTGCAGCTTTCATAAAACGGTTTGACTCCCTTCCAGGCTGATGCACAGTGCATTCCAAGTGGGTGATTTAGAAGCTGCAGAAAGCCAAATGCCCCAGCCACAGGGAAGAGCTGCCACTTTCGGACTCCCTAAGGAAAGCTCCCTAGCTGAGCAAGATGTTGTCCATGACATGTCAAGTGCCTACCATGCTGTCAATGGCTCCTCTTCCATCAGATGTTACTGACGTTACACACGTCCTGTGTGAAACAAATACAAGCAGGTTGGAGTCCTGCATTCTTCTACCTCACTCACCCTGGCTTGCAAATCAGTGCAACTGAAATTAAGGAAAAGAGCTAATTCAACTCTGTTGTTAAATGTGATGCCTGTTCAGTGCCTGACATTATACTGATCCATTGCAGATCGTTCCAACCATAAAAACCGAGGGCTGTGGGAGCAGGAGTGGTAGAACACACTGTAAGGGGCAGCCTCTATCTCCAGCAGATTCCTGGGACTTATTATTACAGGAGAATTAGGAAGAAAGGCTAAGATTTACCAAAACAGACACAGGTAACCTTCCTCAAGGTGTAATACAGCACTAGCAGATTCAATGTGGGACGTACAAGAGACTTCTTCACTCCTGGAAGGGCAGCTGGAGGTCAGGTGGGGCATAGGGAGCATCCCAAGTGGGCTGTGAAGACTATGGTTAGGCAACAGAGCCACGGCCCAAATGACTGCTTATGGCCACAAAATGAGCCCACACCAGAAGGAGCTTTTTCCAGTCTATACTTGAGCAAGAGACCTTTCTTCCTAATTACCTTCCTTCTTATGTAACACGGTCTCCCATATAGAACAAATAAAGGAAATTAAATTTAAAGTCAAACTCCTCATCTTTGCTCTGAATCCAAAACACACCTGCTGCTCTTCTGACCCTAGGACTGCTTCATGTCTTGCCTCGTGAATGACAGATGACACAATAGGACATGCGACACAATAGGACACGCTTGATTGGCAGGTAGAAAAACTGGCATGCAGCAGTGTGATTCATCAGTCCTTTCAGAGCACAAAGAAGACAATCTGCTGATGTTTGGATAGTTTGCATGTTCTTATCTCGGTGGAACTTGTTCACACAAGCAAGGTTTGATTTTATGTTATCCTAAGCTTTGCCCTATACTTGTCCTAGTAGCTGAAAACAAGTTGTTTTAGCCAAAGGCTCCAAAATTCTCACTCTTTTTTTTTTAATAAAAATAAACTGATCAGTGAATTTAAAAAAAAAATAAAATAAGGAAGAGAAGAAAACAGAACTGTATTTTCAGTGGCTCATGAGTTGGAAAAACAACGTTTTTTAATGAGAAAAAAAAAAGATTAAGGCCGCTCAGCAGCTGAAAAAGCAAGCACTTATTAAAACAAAATATTTAATGTTCACAGCCATTCAATGGCTGGAAAAGCATGTTCTAATGACCACGTTTAATAATGTTGAGAGCCACCCAGGGCCTTGAAAAGCAACTTCTTGCCTAACATTGTAGAGCTGCTGATTCTAATAAGTAACGTGCATGTTGAGCCCACATGTGGTGAATTAGCTTCCCTACTGGTTCCGGGGAGAAAAGGGTTAAAAACCCAAAGCTCAAAGTACTGTGAACTGGGGGAAGGTAGAGACAGGTAACTGGTGGGAGGAAAGGGAAGGGGATAGAGTGGTAAAGAAGGAAGCTGAGTGCTCTGCTACCCTTCCCAGTGGGGAATATCCAGCACCATGAGCATCACCACATCATCCCAGTATAAGAAACTGGAGAACAAACACAAGTTTCTGCCTGGAAAAGAGGGAGATTGCACCACTGCAGACATCCCTTGCATCTTCACAAACTGGAGGCACTGGAAATCCTAGCTGGGAAAAGAAGCCAGTGGCAAAGGTGTGTCTCCAAGCACACTGTAGCATAAGGGATTTTTTTTCCTTCAGTTTGATAATCAAATCCCTTGTCCTGAGGCAGCGGCACAGATTTATCCAGAAGTTCATCATATTAGCACAGGTTGTGCTTGCTGGGGAACAGTCCTACTTCAGCTGTTTCCTGTCCAGAAACAGCCTGTGCATACTGAAAAAGGGTCTTAATTTGGCTGCATTTCAAACAAAAGATGCTCAGGGTCTAAGCCCTAGGAGAGCTGTGTTGTGAATGGGCCCTCTGAGCCTTGCAGCAGCATGACTACCTTAGATTTGAAACAGTGCTGCAATTTGTTGTCAATATTTCATACTCCTCTAATTATCATACCTGAAAAATAAGTGCTTGGGGTCATCTCACCTTGTTGATGGGGATTTGGGGAGTCATTCTGAATCCCTCTGTGCATTTGGAGCCTTTCCAGCAGCTCAGCATGGTACCTGCAAAACAATTTGTCTTTGCAAAAAATATTTTGCCATTTAAAGCCACTAAGTGGCAGGGAAAAGCAAGGCCTGAAAATATATACGTTGTGCTTAGAGCTGGTTGGTACATGCTGAGGGTTTCTTAATGTAATGTGGTAACCCCTCCCAGAGAAACCAGTTCCTAGGCTGCTGCTAGAGTACCCTTCCCACCCAGCAGAAACAGGAGAAATTGATGTACATTAATCGAGATATGGGATAGAAGAGAGATCTATCAACAAACAGAAACAGGACCAGGCTGCTGGCGTGGTGCCAGGCATCTGGCCAAGACTTTTGCAAATAAAGTTACAGCACGCTGCAGCACATGCTCCCAGTGCTGAGATGACAATCCACTGCAGCCTGTCAGCTCGTGCTTGCAAAGGATGCTGTGCCCATCTGACCCTACATCAATGACCAGGGCCAAGCACAGGCTATATTGAGAAGATGACAGGAATTTCTCTGAACATCTGACTTCAGCTGCCTCAGAGGAACAACTGACATTTCTTGAATAAAACTGGAGGCTTCAGCTGTTTAATTTGGATGACACTCATTTGCAACATCCCAGCTCACAGCAGTGACCTCCAGCTGAAGGAAAGTCTCCATTAAGGGCACGCTAACCTGAATGCATTCAGTGTCACAACCTCCCCCTTCATCCCCAGTAAAATAGAGCAGAGGGAAAACATACTGAAGTTATAACTACACCTTAATGTCCTGCCTGGTCCATAGGAGCACTTTACAGTCTCCCCCAGCCCAATCTGAACTCTTCTTCATTACCAAAAGTTTTAGCACAGAGGTGCACAGCTGGGAAAATTTCCAGCCCAGAGGGATTGGGGCAGAGCATGCACTGTCTGAGGTCCCAGATCTCCTAGGCTCTGCATTTGGAAGAGACTCCTCTGAGACTTAATGCCGGTCTCAGGAGTCCTGGGAGGATCACAGAATCACAGCCCGTTAGGAGTTGGAAGGGACCTTGATAGATCATTTAGTCCCCTGCCAGAGCAGGATCATCCAGACTAAATCACACAGGAACTCATCCAGGTGGGTTTGAATGTCTCCAGAGAAGGAGACGCCACAGCCTCTCTGGGCAGCCTGTCCCAGGGCTTCATCACTCTCACAGTGACAAAGTTTGTCCTTATATTCACATGGAACTTCCTCTGCTCCAGCTTTCACCCATTGCCCCTTGTCTATTGCTGCCATCACTGAGAAGAGCCTGGCTCCCTCCTCCTGACTCTCATCCTTTACACATTTATAAACATTAAACAAGACAACATCCCAACATTAAACATCCCAAAACAACAGGTCCAAGCAGTGATGCAGCAGCACGTGCTGCCTGCCTCAGTGTGCCCCCTACATTGCTGCAAGAGCATCATGTCAAAGAGGTTTACCTCTCCACAGCTGCGAACAGCAGAACCCTTAAACACACTGCAAATCCCTCTGCTTCCTGGTGATCTCCTTCCCAATGTCCACCTCCCATCTGACCTTCTGCCAAGGGATAACATCACTCTGTCTTGGTGAGCTCTGGCCTGTGTCCAGCTCAGCTCACAGCACCTTGAATATGGCATTTTGGCTCCTGCACACTGCTTGGTTGCCCTCTCCTTAATGCCAAACCCAAAGTTTAGAGGTTTTTCTGAAAGTCCTGAAAGCTTTTAATTGCTGGCATCCCTTAGGTGCAACGTTTTGGTTTTTTTCATGGATACAATGAAATCCAGAAACTGGCTTTTCCTCCCTCTCCTTCACCTCTGAAAGGATTCTAAATTAGGACTGAGGTGGAAGTTAGGTTGATGCTTAAAAAACAGACAGGGAAGGCTGCAAAAGATAAACATGAAGCAGCTATTCATTGCTGGGGATCAACCCAAAGGAATGCTCTCGGGGGTGGAGGGGGGCCAACCCACAAACTCACGAAGAACTGAATGTGGCAGTTCAGTAGGACACATCTGTTGCTGCTCCCAGCCACATTGAAGCATCCTGTAAGAAACTAGTGCTTGCTTCTCGTGGGACTTTTTCCCATTTTCTGCAAACATCCTGACAAAATCCTACAGCTTAGCATCCCCAGCAGCTTCCACCACCTGCTCTTTCTAGTCTCCAGCCCTGGGTTTGTCCGAGCTCTCACACAGATACTGTGCAGATGAGAGCAGGCTACAAGAATCCTGGGGAGGAAGCACATGTCTTTCTGTATATCTAAATGAAAAATGCCCCGGATCCAGTTTCCTCTGCTTAAGATCGTACAAAGCACACGCACTGTTTTCTCCCAAGGAGTTGCAGGGAACCACCTTAAGCCCCGTGACAGGTTTGACAACAGCTGCAGCAAGATTAATGTTTTAACTACATTAGTATCCTTATTGGTACTAAGTGGTTTTTCATATATTTGCTCTTCCACAGTGGTACTACAGGATATTTACCCACTGGGAATGTTATACTTAAACAATAAAAGGATGCAATTCTGTTTCCTCCTGTACCAAATTTTCACTCCATTCCCAGTGAATTTATTGGGATTGCTCATGGCTTTAAGCAGTGCAAACAAAGCAAAGGGGAGACAAAACTCCAGGTCTAAGGAGTAAGGATGCCCAAGTTCAGCAGTGAGGAGGGCTGACTGAGGAGGGCAGGGAACAAGGGCACTGCTACAAAAGGACACCTGAAAAAAAGGTTTCCCTAAATTTCTTCTACTCCAGGAATTTTATGGGGCAAGAGCTGATGAGTAAACTGTGTGAAACAAGTTGAGAAGTATAGATCTGATGTCAAGAGGAGCTAAATACAGTAAAGTGAACTTGCACGGTTAAGAGATATGGAAGGAAACATAGATGAAGAAATGGGGCTGTCAATGTGAAACCTGCACTTCCCTGGAGCTCCAGTGATAATTAAATAGGGGTAATAGGGTCTGGCTGTGGCGGGACATGACTGGAAACAAGTAGGATTTGTCTTGTCTTCAGGATCAAGAAAATAACCAAAATGAAGTCAGTAATTAATACACTCACTTCCTAGCACAGTCCTGAAATGTAATTATAACCATTTCTTTTAGGATTATTATTAACTGTTTCATTAAATCTTTGTTTAATGATTTCTCTAAGAGAAAGAAGCTCCATCTGCAGAGCAATGTTGAAATGTATTTGTTCTGTCAGTCTTTGCCAGCTGAGCTAAGCTGCAGAGATAGACCTTGCCTTGACCATGCTGTCTCCTTTATGCTTTGCAAAAGAATAATAGAGGGATGTCAGGAGATACTCATGACAATGGCTTTCAAAGCTGCCTTTGTCCTCAAACCATCCCAAAGGTACTTACCTCCTGGGAGGGAGTTCTCGACCCAAATGTTTTTGAGAAGGGAAGGGAAAAGGGCAAGAAGAATCTTCAGAAATTTGGCCACATCTGCTACCTTAAATTTACTACCTCACATCTGAAAAAAGTCTACGTGAGGCAAGACAGAACGATTATCTTCAAAAAATATTCACCAGGCATAGCTCGTAGGGCAGCTGTTGAAGCAGACACATTCCTAGCAGCATCCTAATGGGCCAAGAGCAATGCGATCGCCCCTCCTGCACCATCAGCCCAGTGCCTAACATGATGAAAGTAAATTGGGCTGAAGGAGTTCAAGAGCACACAGACCTTTTCTGGCATTCTCATTCAAATTGGGCTAGGGGCACTGAAGTCAACAAGCAGGACTGTATGGAGTTAGCTTCTGCTTGCAACTTGTTTTGGGGTGAATTCAAGCTTGTGCCCTGAAAAACATTTTTTAAACTATCCAGTACACACACTACAAGTCTGTAACGACATGGACTCTGAAGACTTTACATGCAGAAAATGTATTTTGCTGGTTTTGTAACAAGATATTGTATATTCTTTGCCACCTGCTGCCCACGTTACTCAGTGTGCATCCTAATTCAGGTATCCCTCACTATAATCACACTTGCTTTCCTTCTCTCCAATTCATCAAACACACCTCTGCCCCTCCAGCATCAACCTCAACCGATTCATCAGGGCTCAGCACAGCCTTCTCCTCCACAGCGTGGCCATAACACAGGACCTGTGATTTCTCATTTGGTTTTCCTACACAGCTTCCTCAATGAATACACCAGGGACTCAAAACGAGTTTTATTTGTCTGCCTTCAGGTCATTTGTGGTGCTTACTCTTTCTAAAGGTTACAACTGTCAGCACCATGCTGCTTTGATGTAGCAGCCTGCCACTAAGAACAGCACACGTGCACGACAAGGATGTTTGCAGTCTCTCCTGCTGTCGCTACATCCTACCTTCATGGTATCACAGAGGCTTAGAAGGACCTTATCTTGCAAGTCAGCCTTCCTCCCTGGGAATAAACAGTAATGGATTTTGTGTCCTGGGCTGTCACCTGCAACGTGAAGGAGCAGAGAGGTATGTGATCCCCACCTGTTCAGCAGCGCTGTGTTCCATTCCGCACCTGTGAGGGTGATGAGTTGTTGGCCTGCTGAGAAACTGGGTGGTTTTGACTCTGCCTGTCTGAGCGTGATGGAAAGGGGAACACATGAGTGATATGCAGGGTCTGGGAGTGCTGAGTTATCACTCTCCCTGACGCAAAAGCTTTTGCTACACGCTGCCCACGCTGTGGCCTGTGAAGCAACCACTGCTTGAAGTGGCAAAAAGCTATACCAGCACTGCCACACAGCTTTTAGGGTCTGAGGTGGGATCTCTATGTGGAAGATGCACTGTTGTGCTTGAAATGAGATTTAGCACCTGCAGCATGTGGTTGCAGACAGCCCTTCACAAAAAGTCCTGAGTCAGAGGACAACCTTTGACCTAGGATCACCGTGTCCTATAGGCTCATAAACACCTATGTTAAAAAAACAGCAGTGTCCAACAAGAACCACAGGCTGGAGAAGGACCACAAGAAGTGTTTTGCTACCTGATTGATGTAGATGACCTTGGGAAAAAAAAAAAAACAGGACTGAAGTCACGCTGCCTTCTAAAGCTACCTGACACCTTTGCTGCTGAATTGGCACCACTGCAGTCGTTGAACGATGGGTTGAATTTTTGTCCCACCTGGATTTTGAACACTCAGCAGCTCCCAGGCACCAACGCCCTTCCTCACAAGCACATCCATCATGACTGGCAATGATGGATTAGCCAAGGAGTGACTGGACATGAACTAATGAGCACCATTCCACCAAGGCAGGCATGTGCTAGAAGGGCAGCATAATGGGAGCTTTCATTCCACAGGATGCATCTGCGTGAGAGACCTTGTATGGCTACAGCTTGGCAAACCCACAACCCCCTAGGTTGTTTGGGGTGCAGAATATTTTACAGATTGTTGCAGGAACTAAGAGAATGTCAGTAAGGTCCTTGCCCCGCTCTGGGCACTACTCATGGCCACAGAGCCACGTGCAGCAGCAGGCGCTGCAGAGGTGTCCAAACCCACCTACGCCTGCTGTGATGGGATCAAGGCATGCAATTAAGGGTAATAAAGTGTCTGCTGGTGCTGGCACCAGAACCCTGGCTGGGTGCAAGCTATGATAGCTAGATCCTCTTCTAAAAGACAGTTTACAGTGAAGAGACAAGTGGGTAGAGAGTCCCTGGGATCACAGGAAACAGTGAGACTCATAGGAGACCCAACAGCCTCACAAGATCTCTAGGTTAGCACCTGGTCCCTCCTACAGGCGAAGGCAGCCATTTCCCTGTAGCTATGCCCTAGGACCCAGCTCCCACTTCCCATCCTCAGGCTTGCTCTAGCCCTGCCTCGCTCCTCCTTCTCTGCTCTCACTGTTGTCTCTTCCAGGTCCACATTCTTGGATCAATCTCCACATGCTATGGTGGGAATCTTCCTGTTCAAAAATATCTCTGACATAGAATTACCTAAAAACCTTCAGAAGTGGCTAGTGTTATCTGTGAAATTTTTCCCTCTTCACAAGATGCTTTCCAAAATACTTTATTTAACACCCTGGAGTCTGCACCAACTGTTTCCCATTTGTTGCATCTTATTTTCCATATGACATATGAGACCAAAACCCTGATGTAAACACCGTGGCACTGCATATCTTCGTGAGTACACACTGTCACATTCTCTTTTGAAGATAACTGGCAGCACACTGGATGCAAAGAACAGCTGGAAATAGGGAAGCAAGAGGAAGATCAGAGGAAACTGTGAGTAAATACCAATGGGCCTGTGTAGTATGTGTGCTAGCTGGAAGATTCCTAGAAAACAGCACTAAAATAACTGCCCTTTAGCTTTAAAAATTATTGACTTGTTCATCCACACCCAAATATCAATTAGCATATGGCTGATGGGGCAAATAAGGATATAGCCAATGCAGATTTGGTGGTTGCTTTTTGTCAAAAAAGTACATTTCACACTCAAAGTATTTAATTAATACCCACAGAGCTTTAGGAATCCACCACAGGGTTTCTCTTCCCAGAGTTTCAGTCTGGGAGAGGCAGCTCCACAGAGTACGTTACAGCACAGATGCAACATCTGGCAGCAGAATGGTAATTGATGTTGTATAGAAAAAAACAGATCATCTGTATGCTATTTTCCACCCTCCTCAGGAGGAAACCTTTTAATTGGCTGATAATATCCCCCCCCTTTAGTCTGTCCTCTGAGATGATTATATAAATCAGGCATCTGAAAGGTCAAGGGATTCCCAGGAGACGCTCCATAAAGAACAGGAGGTTTATGCCATAGTGGTTCTAGTGCCTCCCCCCAAGATACACAGAGGAGCCTCAGTGGTCCAAATCCACCCCTCACATCGCCAGGAGTTCCCGTTGAGCAAAAAACTCTCACTAATGAACATTTGTGTCTGTCTCACCAGGACAGCCCAGTGAGTGGCACCATCCTGCCACCAGTCCCAGCTGTGACTCCGCAGGGTGGAGGCAGTTCAGGCCCTCCCTCCATTCGCTGCAGCTCCTGCATCACAGATCCCAATGGGGTCTGCACGTGGTTTATTTGGTGGGAGACAAACTTGGGAGACTTGATTGGTCTCCTGCCACCATCCATCCTCATGGCTGCTTCAGGAGAGATGGCTCCCAGCTACCACTGACTGTGCTTATAATGTAGCCTGAGAGATGTATTGAGTTTGTGCTTCCTCTGAGCAGCACGCAGCACCCTGGATAAACTCACAAGCTCTCATTCCTCATGACACATATCCTTCTGCCATGCCAGATCTCCACTACCAGCCTTCCCAGCAAGCACAGCCTGTTCTACCCATGCCCCCATTTGCACAAGCCAGCAAGCATCACAGTGGAAGAAGCTGCTGCAGCAGAAGCTGCTGCCCAGAGGCTGCAAAGAACAAGTGCACACCCATCTGCTCCATGTCATGATTCCTGCTGCCCTCTCCCCCATCAGGCACTGGCTGTGCTTTTCCTATCCATAGGGCTAGAGCTGTTCAGAGCAGGCAGCATCCCCGCTGCAATACCCTGTGTTGCATTCAAGTGCTTTGACCTTTTTGCTGTTCCACACTTTGGCCATTATTGTTTTCTCTGGTGTGCAAATTCATTAAGCCAAAAACAGGGAGAGGGGATCCCCTGCCTTCTTAACGTAGCCAGGGGGAATTGCATACAACTGTGGTTTGCTGCCCAGCCTCTCGAATGTACAGACGTAGGCATGCACAAGTAGCCATGCTGTAGTAAGGATAAGGTAGGAGGAAATTGAAGGTGGGAAGTGAAAAAGCATTTGTGACTGTGATGCTGTAGCCTAACTACACCCCCCTGCCATGGGACTCCAGCCTAGGGGCAGGAAGAAAACTGGCATCCTGCCCCAGAGACCAGATTATTTCATGAGCTCAAATTAGCATGAGGATGGGTTACAGATAATGATTTACTTAACTAAGCAAATCCAAAGCTTGGACAGAATCGGTTTGCAACCAGCTGCGTTTGACCACGTGACTTCATCATGGTGGGTTAATGACAGAACACAGAAGTCAGATCAATTCGTGGTCTTTGGCTTCAAAAGGGAAATCAAAAAACAGAAAGAAAGAAAGAAAAAGAGCATCTATTTGCCTTCATTTCCTGCATTGATGAAGTTGCTTCCAATACTTGCAATTACTCCCTTCTTGAGAAAGGAATTAATTAGCATCATAATATATCTTCAAAGTTCCAAGAGGAATAAAGGGATCTGGCACAAAGCAGGATTCCTGGCATGGAAATCAGCCCCTCATTTAAGCAGCAGGGGTGATTGTACAGGCACATTAGTGTGAAACAGGGGGATGCACTTTTCTTTGCTGCTGGAATAATTTTGATGACTAAATCAAAATCCCTATCATGTCTTGAGATGCCAGTATGGCACCTGGTGTTCAAAGGAGGATCCATAACTCCTGAGTGCTACAGACTAGATTCAGGTCCACAGAAAGCAACAGGAATGTTGTCGTGGAGTTTGGGGGACAGACATCAGGGACCTAGCTTGTGCTTCAGCTGGGTGTGCGCTGCCTTCTCCCAGGAATTAATTCAGGAGCCTGAATGCAAGAGGCATGTCTCCCTCCTGAGCCACCAAACTCCAATATGCTTTAAGGTAGGCAAAAATAATTCATTTATATCCTAAGACAATTTCAGCTACTACTGCTAAATTACATTCCTCATGCTCTATTTATTGAGGCACCTTCATAGTCTATCTGGAGACACTCTGTAGACACACTACAAGGCATCCCTGTGTCAGACAACACGGGCTGCAGAAATAAAAGATGATGTAACAACAGACGAAGGCACTTCATCATAGGCCTGCTGTTTGCACAATTCAGAAGGGCAATAAAGTGATGGGCAGCAAGAGTCACAACCTACCACACATCTAAATGCCACTGCAGCAGTAGGAATACATTGTAAATCACCACAGAAAATGACTCCGAGGTGGTATCTGAAGGACAAATAGTCATTGCTTCATCGGCCATTGACACTCAGGCAAGCTGTGGTGGGCTGTGTCACTCAGAAAACAATGAGCCAAATAATGTCTAATTTGAAGTGTAATCCTTACAGTCCTACCTGACTTGAATGGAGAAGTCTGAAGTAAAACACATGTTGAAAATAAAGGTTTTATGTATTCTTTAAAACTAGTGACTGGCATCTGTCAGGGTATCACATTCATTCTTTCCTGAAGGTTTTTGCTGACATTAAACAAGAGTACAGATCATTCTAATCTCAAACTTAATAGAAAGGGAGGTGGAAATAAGAGAGGTGAGGGAAATGCAATTATGTTTTGTAGTCAAGGGTGAGCAGGCAGGTGCAAGCTGTTTCAGAGCAACCCGCTGCCTTGGACAGAGCCATTTGAGATGGCTGCACTTGTTATCTTCAATCTGTTTACAGAGGAGTAATTGAAAGTGGAGATGTCTATCAGGCCAAGTGTAACAGTTTGTTCATGCTTTTCTACCCTTCCAGCGTCAATGAAAGGACGGCAGGAGCGATAAAGGACGAGGATCCACAAGGTGTGAAACCTATCTGATTGGCACCCGGGGTTGTTGTGATGGGCAGACCATCAACTTCACCACCACCACCACGATGTTATGTTTACAGTTTGGGGCTCGTTTTGGTTTGTGCAACTGTTAGAAAGCAGCTCCTGGCCATGGGGGCATAGGCTGGACCGGAGTGCAGTTCAGAATGGGCTTTGTGCAGGGTGCTGTATCAGTGCCTCCTCTCAAGTGAGAGGAGCAGAGCTTTTAGCTGTGTACCCAGGACATGCTCAGGAAAGAGAGGCCTCTACCTATGCTTTGTTACTTCATTTACTCCATTTTAGAGTCTCATCGACTTTTTTCTTAGTGCTGGAACAGGAAAGCTCTGCATTAGGCATTTTTGAACAGAAACTGGCAGTAACACACAGGTTGTTTTGGGGTTTTGGCCTTTTCAGCCCGAAAGCTGTGCACTGGGCAGCCTTCTGAGACTGTGCTGCACATTCCCAGACACCTACAATGACCATTCCTGCATAAACCTGTGCTGATGCAACAAGCTTAATACTAACACATGTAAAACTGTCCCAAGGAAAAGAGTAAAAAGAAATAAATCTGATGCTTTATGAGAAGCACAGAGAAGTGTGAAATTTGAACTAAGCTCCACATATCTCCCTGCTTCTAAGATGACCTTATCAGACTTGATTCTGGACTATGTTTGGTAGAAAACAAGTTAAAAATGAAAAAAGCAACATCCTGTTTCTCAAACCTTCTAAGTAAAGGTTTTTTAGAGGTTGCTTAACAGTTCAGACATTCCCTGCATGCACATATGTAAAACAAACCCCACCAGCCACGCTACCCCCAAATCCCATTTATTCATTTCCATGCTCTTTTGTCCTTGATGCTCCAGCTGGCACCAGCAGTGGCCACGGCGAGTAGCAGGGAGCATCCCCCATGCCTTGGCAGCTCCAGGGGGAAGGGCTGGGAGAAATCTCAGTAGGAAGCCTGCATGGCAGAGATTTTTTCATAATTCTTTTTTAACCCCTTTTTGAAGGCACAATGTGACTGAAGAACTTAGATAAGGCTCCAACTGCAGCTCTCCTCTGGGGTGAGTACTTGCAGCCAGAGCCTGTTGTACAGACCAAGGCTGAAGATTCCCACTGTCACAGATAGGAACTGGATTAGTCTCCACACACGTGATTCCTCCCCTCTCTTTTCCGTAACTAAGAGGCAGTTCCAGCTGTGGGGTTTTGTTCCCTGCTGGCACAGATGGTTGTACTGCACTGGGTTTACCACACAGTCAACTTATTGGAGAAGGAAAAGCATTAAGGACAACTGCTGGAGCTCTAACTGGTTTAAAAAAATAAATAATTAAAATAGCATGGGTGAATGTAACTCCTTGTGTCCTAATAAACAAACAATACAAAACACTGCCAAATCTACTACAGGCTTGAATCTAGGGCTGAGATTTGTGGCTAGCCAGAAACCAAACCCAAACCCAGGCCTGGCTCCCTCCCAGACGAGCCTGACATTCATGTCTTCAGCTTTACCAATGCCATCGCTTGTGCAGGCCTTGAAAGTAGCCAACATCCTGACAGTAAGTTTGGTTTCCCTCTTGCTCAGAGGGCCACAGAACGGCAGAGCAGAGCACAGAGGGCTGTTTGTCTTTCGCAACCTGTCTTCAGCTCCACAGATCAATTTGCAAAATTAAATTCAAGGCGTGAATGGCCCCCACCACCCAACCGCTCCAGTATCGATCTAACCTGCGCTGTCTGTGCCCTGCACGATATTTATGCCAAAGAGCACAAAAAAAAAGAGAAAAGAAGAAAAAAAAGCTGCTTCTTCAATATACTCTGTCATTCAGCAGAAAGGGAAATGAAGGCAGGGAGGGGAGGGGGAAGGAAAGGGGAAAATAATTCAGCTCCCAGAATGAAAAGCACAGACATGCGTGTCGAAGGGTTTTGTCTGGAGCAGCGAGAGCAGGTGGTGAGAGGATGCTGCAGTTGGGGATGTGCTCAGCTTTCCTTCCTAGCAGACGTGTCTGCGTAATTGCGATTCTGTTGGGCACGCTGGTCCCTTGCAAGGTTTGCTGGGGGAAATCTCCCTTGGAGGTTTAATTATTTAGCATGGCAGGAATGAAAAGTAGAAAATCTGGCTCAAAGAAATACCTGCTGGAGGATATTCTGATAGAGACAGGTCGATCAGTAGGGAAATCAGCATAAATAAAGCCCCTCACCCAATTTTTTTCCTTGAGGTTTGAATGCTAACCTCATGTTGCAGGGATTACACGGATAATCAGAGCAGGCAGATCTCCAGCTGACTTAACAAGGCTTGTCTGCACAGTAGTTTTGAAGCTCAGCCCTGTAGTAGCCACACTTGGGATCTGGTGAGCTGGAAGCTGCACACAAACCCAGAGCCAGTGGTCAAGGATGCGTGTTACACCCAGAAACTAAACCAGCTGCCCACAAAACAAGTGCACTTGCTAAATCTTTCCAGGACTTGCCCTAAGCTCCTGTCTCTGTCCCAACATTCACCGGGATATCCAACAGGACAGGGAGATGCTGTTATAGTGCTCACTTACCCACCCACAACTCATCAGCTGGTTTCATCAGGGAGCAGAAATGTCAAAAGCAGCTTCTTCCCCAGCTGAGGGGCTGAACAGATTCCCTCATCAGCTCAGCAGCACTCTCAGCTGCCTTTTCTCTCTTGCCCTCCATTTGGTGTCTGGGATATTACAACTCACTCTGATTTTTCAACCACTTTCCCTTTGTTCACCTCTCTTTCATATTCCCTTTCCTGCAAATACTCCAGCAAATGAGCTCACCGGCAGGAACAAAGGCATTTAAGGCTAATGTTGCTACCCCTGCAGGAAAATGCTTTTCATATTTATCATCATGTATAAAGCTAGGAAATATTCCACAGACTTTTTATTTTCCCCCCTCCTTTTTTCTGATACAGGTCATCCAAAACACTTCATAAGTTTGGATGAATTTAACATGAAATTGTTGTGGTAGAAAAAAGGGGGGCGGGGTGAATAACAATGTTTGTCTTTTGCATCTAGAGAATAAAATACTTCTGGCTTTGAGCTGCACTTAGTTTTATATTTACTTCGGTTTTAGATAGCTAATCTTTTAAAGCCTCAGAAATTAAAACCACATTAGTTTGGTTAAAAACAGTCCCTTTTTTATCTGACTTCCATTTTTCTTAAATAATGCAAAAATTATTTCCAGTTGAAAGGAGTTATTCTTCCTATTCTCATAAGAGTTATATGCCATTAATGGCTTATAAGAGCTACATTTAGCCAATGAGCTATTAGAAGCAAACCATGTGATTGGCAAAGACAACTCTAATTAGAAAGACTTCCAACAAATTGACCACAGATGAGATAAAGGGCAGGATAAGTAAAAGTGCTATATAAATTACTTGCCATGAATTATCTGCCAGCTCAAGCAAACAGACAGTAATAGACCGAGGCAACATATTCTGTCACCTTTCATTTCAGATCCTGATTTTTCCAGTGAAGTCAGCAGCAAAAATCCCCTTCTGCTTACTAGGAAAAGGAAATTTAACTTCTAGCAGGGTATTTCATGTGTCAGAGATGATTTTTGTGTCTCCACGTGCAATTGCTATCTCTGCTTTGTACCTTGAATCCAGCACTCCTGCAGATTTTAGTGTGACCTGTAAGGGAGCCAGATGCAGGTCCTGAGCATGGAGGACCACAGCAAAAATAGGGTCAGGGATGCAGGTAAGAGGGATAAGAGCATCATCTCCAGAGACTGTTGCTTGTTATGTCACTTAAAACAAGGAAAGGGGAATACTTCTCCGCAGACCTATCCAAGCAGAGAGATGGCCAAGCTGGGAGCTTGCAGCTGGACAAGGGCAGTGCCACCAAGGCCACCCCCTGTGCTTGTGAGAGAAGCTCTAGAAGCCAACCTGTCTGCAAGCCTCACGCTGGGTCCAACTGTCAGTTACCCGTGTCTGCCACCGGCCTGGGGATTTTGGAAAGCACTTCAGCCATTTCCAATGGAACATATTTAAAAGAAAAAAAAAATATAAAGAAAGACTCTTAATGCCATCAGAGGTCAATATTCAGGATGACATGTATTGATGTGTCCATCCAGGGAGACAAAGGCTTTGCAGATTGCTTTCAGATGAAAGCAAGGCTGGCGCGCAGGAAAAGGCAGGGAATAAACTCTCAAGGACGGTTTCCAAGTCTTTGGTTTTCATGTTGCCAAGAACATTTTCCGCACTGGACAGGGGTGCCTACAGCATGTTAAACAAGGCCTCGTAACAGCTATCTGCAGGGATTGTATCAGACAGAATGATAAATCATTTCAAATAAAGGTACGGGATGATATCCAGAGACTTCAGGCTTCAATCTAATTAGGCGTCTGGGAGCAGTGCTGTGCTGCAGGATGAGCAGGGGTTGTGCACAGATCCAGGGTGCAACAGCCAGCACATTTCAGGCACATCCCGACCTCCCACCCTGCGTGGGTATGATGCTGTGGGGTACCATCAAGGTGGCCAGCAGAATTAGTGATGGGGGTGGTCTTGGTGGGAGGGGGGATGGGATAAGTGTGCTACCTACCCTTAAAAAAAAAAAAAAATCAGCGTACAGGGGAACAAAAATCACCTTGTAACAAGGTTCCAGCACCAGGAAGCTTGTATTTCTTCTGGTGACACGTCAAGGCCCATGACATCATGCCTCGGTGTCGTGGCCCCACATCATTTCATCATGAGGTAATCAGGTCAGCCCCAGAGTAAGGTCTCTTTAAATCAAGCAGCAAGAGTCAGGAGCTGTTTCTGATCGAATGACAGCTGTGGGGAGAAGGTGCCATTCACAGCCTCCACACGGGTCTGTCACACAGCTGCAGATCTCAGGAGGGAAGGGGAGGAAAAAAAACCCCAACATAACACCCAGGTGTTTGTAGCTTGTCCTTGCTTGGAGGCAGCCAGATGCTTTAGTATTTTAGAAAAAGAATAGGAGGTGGGGGAAGGGAAAGAAATACCCTCTGCTTTTCACAGGGAGACAGAGAGAAACAAGAGAGTCCATTAATGTTAATAAATTATCCTGCAAACATGCTGGGCAGGCACGGCCAGCTCCTTAACTCAGTAGCTGGCAGCTCTAGGCAGAGATGCCAGTTTATACGTGCCTGACACACACAGACTGCAATATCATGCCAGACTACGTGGTGCTCTCCCCTGCTGCACCAAATGCTTCTTAAGGGTCCACTACCAACAACACTGTGATTTAAGACCGGGGTGAATATGTGACCTGCAAGGCTAGTTACAGCACTAAAATAAATTGCCAGAAGAGGGTATGGAACCATCATCATCGGCAATTTTTAACGGAGGGTTTGACATCCTGCCTGCAACCAGAGGGATGGAGCAAATAACCTTGTAAAGTCCTCTCCAATGTAGTTTTTATGATTTCATAGCTTAGGGAAGCAGTGTTGAGAGCTCTGAGCCCCATTCCATATGTTTGCTGCTGCCTGACTACGAAAGAAAAAAAAGACTTAAATATCATAACATCCTTTATATTTCTTTGATTTCTCTTAATCTTGGTCTACTAAAGGGCCTTCAAATCTAATTTTAGCGGCCTTTTCACAGCTCTCAATACATGGTAGACCAAGGAAGAGATTCTACCTTCCGTCCTGGGACAGGCTCAGGATGCTCTCAGCTATACAGACCTGCAGAAGTAGCTCAGCACCAACCTGCAGTCTGGGGACTGTCCCCTTCCAAACCCATCAGAAACCAGACCTAAATCCCAGAAAGGGCTCCTGCTGCCTCACACAGTTTGATGGACATGAGTGTCTAGGTAGCAACCTGAACTTCTAAATTAAAAATAGTTTTCACTTGTGATCAGAACACAGCTCCAGGCTTCAAAGCCAGGAGGTGAACTGTAAACCAGTCCATGTGTTATTTTTTAATCATCTCAGAACTTTTAAGTTGATGTCCTGAGTTCTTCAGGGTGGATGTATGAGATTTGAAACTCCAAGCTTGGCAAAATTGAAATGGTGCCAGGTCTGAGCCCGCTAGTGGAGGTGCAAAGTATATTCCCAGGAGGATGCCATGCACCCTCACCTCAGGTCTAAATCATTTTGCTGGCGGGGGCTTACTCTGTCACTGGGTGCAGTCAGAGCCTCACAGGTCTGAGTCGGCAGTGCATCACCATTTACCCAAATGAGGATAATGACATGACACGCAAAATCAATTTTCATATGGTCTCTAAGCTGAGATTTGCTTCCAGAGGTTAAAGACACAGGGCAATACCCTTCAACGAAGCTAAACAATTTATAGCAGCTGAGGATCTATCCTTCAGAGCTTAACTGCTAAGAGCAGGGAGAAATTAATTTCTGGATCCAGTGCGTGTTCAGCCAGGCTTAAAGTAAATGGGGATTATTATTCTTTTCAGGTGAAAAGCAGATTATATAAATAAATATACGTTGTAGGTTTAAAAAGAAAGACTCCAGGGAGACAGCTGGATTCAGAAAGAAATTAGTCAGAAAGCAACTTCTGAAAGCATTGAATATTCTTTGCCATTTCCTAATCGATTCTTCACTCAGAAAGCAAGAAAACAGCCGACACTTTTAATAGCTGCTTTTGGAAGTGCAGTCTGCCCAGCAGCATGATTTGTGGGGCTTGCTTGAGTTCCTGGCAGTCACTGCAGATGAATCAGTGGTTTCTTTTTTAACATCTTCTGTGATAATACTCTGGCAGCAAGGAGGAGCGTTGCTTTCCTGCAGTTCAGCTTTGCAGGAATCTGTCCTCTTTGGTAAAGCAGATATTAAGATTCAAAATCCGAGAAGGCCCTAATGTAGAGAGTGTCTTCTAAAAATAGTCATACCACGGATCGATTCCCCCCCTTTGCTGACAAGTTTACACTTTTTTTTCCCTCTTTTTTTTTTTCCTTTTCTGTTCAGCTGAGAACAGTGCCACACTCTCAAGCACTTGGCCAAGCGAATAACACCCTTTTCTCTACTTCAGATCCCCGCAGTTTTAACTCCCTGCTCTCCTTTCTTGGACAGATGCAGGGAGCCTGCACAAACACAGGCTGATTCTGGGGTAGGACAGGACCTGGGAATCAGACTGGCTGCCTCCCCTTCAGCCTCATCAGGATATTTTCATTCCAAAGCTTTGTGTCTTCCCCACCTAAAATGAGTCTTGCTATGAAAAGACTGGGTCTTGCTATGAAAAATAGTGTATAACCCCAGGACAATAGATAGATAGATAGATAGATAGATAGATAGATAGATAGATAGATAGATAGATAGATAGATAGATAGATAAAATACTGTTGTGGGATTGCTGCTCACCAACAAGCTTTCTATTGAGCGGCCTTCCTGGCACAATCTCCTCATCAATTAATAGCTGCACATTTTGGACCATTAAGGCAAATCACAGTGCAGCACCCGAACTGTTGTCCTGGGACAACTTCCTTGTGAATCCTCCCACTAATCTCTCAGGAAGGGGTTCAGATCAATCCAAACATTCAAGCTTCAATGACTCCTCAATGACTAATGAAATCTGACAAGGAAAAAGAAGATGGATAGGGGAAAGCAAACAAAACCAAACCCTCTCCAGCGCGCAGGGGAGTTTTTCGAGGTCTCTGCATTAGGAGACAAAAGCCTCTCACACGCTCAGCTCAGCTTGACGCTATTGACAGACGAACCTTTGCAGCAGATTTCTCTCAGTGTGAAATCCTGTCCCTGAAGTGTGCTTTATCCCCTCTAAACAGCAAACAACCAGACGAGTTAACACAGGAGTTCAGTTAGTTCTTGAAAACACATCCATCGGCTACGGGCTTTACCTTTACACCTCCACACAAACACCAGCCAAGTCCTGCACAAATAAATCATCTTGAGAACAGAATGAAGCAAAAAAAAAAAAGAAACAACCCAACCCAAACCAACCACACACAAAACAGCAAAACACTAAACACAGCCTTTCTTTTCACCTTTTCCAGCACTCAGCCAGGCACGGTAAACAGATGCTTCCCTAGGACTAAGGAGGGTGGAACTAATGCTTCACAAACAAGTGAAGTATATATCCAAACCTGAAGTTTCTCAGGTTAAGGGTAAAAGGGTTGACAATATAATAGTACACATCCCCAGCATTGCTCACACATAAGCAGAACTGACCAAGCATGTGCATGAAAGCAGCTGCTAATTTGCTTTTCTTTTTAAAGTGCTTCAGCATTTGACACTTTCTGCCTGGTTTGCTACAACAAGGAATCGATAATATTTTCTGTCTTTATAGCTTTTTTTTTTTTACTACTAAAGAATAGTAGGAAGGACCTGTTCCAGATCATCATTTGGCCAAGTGTGTTTAGAGATTCAAGGGATGGGCAAGGGTCTTCTGATCCTTTCTTCAAACACTGAATCTGACCCACTTGGGAGGTCTCTTAAATATTAAGATGGTTCTTCCTAGCTTTCACTGTAGAGATGCCATGGCAGGTGGTACCTCCCTGGCCTGCATCAGTCCATCACTAGCCAAAGGCTCACACAGTATGCCTTCCCATACATTATCCTTACCTCTAAACCTGAAAAGAGAAACTGTGGCATTGATGGCCAAAATATTGATACTTATTCTGCCCGGTCCTTTAGTCATTCGCTGCTTTACAGTTGGCAATGAAAGCCTTTTGCATGCTGAACCCAGCTGAGTTATGCTGACAGCTGAACCTTTGATTAGCCCCAAATACAAGAGAAATTTTGGTTTTTCTGCAGGGTCATTCTGGCTTTTTTTTACACTTCACCTGAGATCTGGGACCCTGACACTTTTTAGGGTTCCTGAGAGCAAAGACATCTTAGCTTAATTTAGCCTTTGGCTTGAGATCAGCTGCACTGGCTCATGCTGACCAACATGTTTGCACAGTGCAAATGCACACAGGCAAGGGGGAGAGGAACATTAGCCACACTCAGATCTCCTTGAAATGTGATCTTGCTGCCCTCTTCGCTGTATTGCTAGTCTATTAGCTCTCAATTCTGTTATTTTTATCACTTGAAGGACAACGAGTGAAAAATAGAAAGGGACCTTATTAGGCATGCAGCACTGCAACTTAGGATGCAATTCAAGCCCCTTGTTCACAGCCCTGGCAAACATGATTTGCATGGGATACCAAAGACAGCAACAGAAGGGTAAGAACACTTCTTCCTTCTCCTGGATGGCTTACATGGAAGCAGAACCACAGGGATCATGGCAGTCCAGAGATTCACTCTCTTCACAGACACCCTGCACTCAGATGCTCACACACCCTCCAACAGCCCTCACTCCACCCCTTGCATTTGGGAGGCTTTGGAAGATGCAGTTGCCTAACCCTTTCACAGAACTTTGTGCAGTATCTGCTTACAATCCCAAAGGAACCTAAGTCAGAGCACAGTTCACAGGAAAGGAGGCTCAGAGGTGGAAAGTGAACAGGCAGAAACATGACCTGCATCTCAAGCAACAAGCTCACCCTCCGCTCCCCTGCCAGGAAAAGCCACACTAAGTCAATAGTTAACGATCTCTTGAGGTCCCTTCCAACCCCTACAATTCTGTGAATAACTCTCACTCAGCTGAGACCGCTGTCAGAACACAGAATAAACTGATCCTTCCTTAAGCCATGTCTTTTTCTTGCACTTCCCAGCAGCAAAATAACTTGTGTGTGTTAATGATGCACCTCTTGAACTCGAACATCCTCCTTTTGCAGCAGTAGCTGGTGTTTCAGCTGACACCAGGAAGGTTTCCTACAGGCAGGACTCCCTCTGCAAAGCAAGCGCCAGCTGCGGGTGTGAGGAACTGTGGCAGTTTTCCTCTGCCTTTCAGTATATCAGAATATGTAAAGGTTAAGTCCCAGTCCTGATCCTGGGAACCACTCCTGCTTCTAGTCTGGGCATCTAGTCTCTACCAGAAAAAAACAGGTCCTGATACACCAGTTCAAGGATTTCCCCCTTAACCAATGTAGATGTTAAAGACTAGAAATACAGAGTTTAAACAGAACCAAGAATGGCTGTTCCTTGTTTGTCTGCTCTGGAATTCTTCAATGCCTTATTAGCAGCTGATTGACAAAGAAGAGGAGAAATAAAAGGAATAACAAATCCATAGCCTGACTAGCAGGAAGAAGGCAAGAATGCAACAATTTTACAAGACTGATAAATTGAAACGAACACAAACTCCACAGCCGTGACCTTTTAAAGCGTCACTTGTACTGAGAGCACTGGAATGGAACAGTGCTTTTGATTTGTGCTGTGATCAGAAACACTGAGAAAATCCAGTCTGAACTTTGTCATCAGCTGAAGCTGATCAGCTATTGCCAGTTAATTTAGAAAAGCCCAGGATGTTTTTGTGCTGCAAGGTAAGAGTGAACATCTGCCCTCCTTCCTCCTTCACCTTGCTTGCACACTGGATCCACAAGACATCTTTAGGGGCTATATCAGGTGGATGTGACTTTTCCAGCCACTCGCTCCCCAGCCCAAAGCTGATGTCCCCAATTCAGACATATCTCTCAGTTTGGAGGCTTCTCCACCAGAAAAGAAGCACTGCTGCTTTCTCTTATGATCATCTGATTGACTGTCCTAAAACAAGGAGACCCACAGGTCCAGGTAACACCCTGCCAACCAATGAAGCTTCCCTCTGCTTGACACCACGGGTCATTTATAACGTTTGGAAAAGATCTTATCCTGCACAAAGTCTGTTTTAGATGAGATCACTTCCCTCCCAAGATAATAGTCTTCAAAGGCAGGCTGGGCTTGAATAAACATGGGTGTATCTGCTTACCCAACCTATATAGTTAGATTATATCCACAATGTAAAGTCAGCCTCTCACAGTTCTGCCGTCTGCACAGCGATGTATGGAGTTTTATCAAGGATGACAACATCAATATAGACATGTGCTAAAAGCGGTATGAGGGAGGTAACATGAGCCACAGAGTCCTAGAAGACCCTTCTTGAGCCATACATTGCTAAACAGGAAAACATCATGTTTTACAAGGATTCAGCAAGCAAGCAAACAGTCAAAGAAAGCATCGCTACAAGGTACAAATTCTGGCCCAGGAAATCTTCTACTCCAATACAATTCCTAGCTGCTAACCAGAAATAAACATTTAACCTATTAGTTTATTCTAACATACTGTGATGGGTTTCAACAAAAAATTGTTTGTGATACCCCCTCGAATGAGCTCAGAAGCTGGATAAGACAGAAGGGAAAGCTGGTATTTCACAAAATCACAGAACGTTAGGGGTTGGAAGGGACCTTGGAAGATCGTCTGGTCCACAGCCCCTGCCAGAGGAGGATCACCTAGACTAAATAGCACAGGAATACATCCAGGTGGGGTTTGAATGTCTCTAGAGAAGGAGACTTCACAACTTTTCTGGGCAGTCTGTCCCAGTGCTCTGTCACCCTCACAGTGAAAAAGTTCCTCCTTACATTCACACGGAACTTCCCCTGCTCCAGCTTGCAACCACAGAAACAATCAATATTCCTTGGAAAAACACAATGAGTGTAACTGCAACCGGATTTTACCAGCCCATAAACTACAACTTCTTTATACAATTCTTGATACATTTGGGAAAGCTTTTCTGGGCTGAACCACAGGTCCATACTTCTTGAAGTTAAAGCACGATTCTTTCCAATAATGATGAAACAGAAAACCAAAAAGCACTTCGCTGTGTCGATTAAGTAACACGATTGCTTTCTATTAATACAATATAAGAGAGAGGGGAGTAGGGGAGAAGTTCTGGCAAAAGAGAAGGGCTATTAAGATAATAGACAAAGCTGGTAAAAGGAACACAGGAGACATAACTGGCCACACACTGGAAGGTACAAATCAGATTGCAAAATTTCTCGTCACTAGAGCACATGGCTCTGCAAGGGACATTTCATTGGACCATGTAGGACCTTTTGGCCCTCAGTTCCCAAGTATCATGCTAAAGCGCGGTGGCCCTGGAGAGGATCAAATTACAACTCTGCCATGGATGAGCTCGGCTCCACGGGCATAGCTATCAGCTAGATAGGGTAGAGAGAGCTTTTGCAAAGAGCCCGTTGCATTGGTGATTATTTGAGCAAGAGCATGGAAAAAAATTCCTTGCCCTCTTTCCCTACAGACAGCTCTCAGGCAGCACGAATCTTCCCTGTCTCATCTACGTTAAGACGTTGCCAGGATAGCGAGTGATGAATTGATTTCTCAGAGGACATCTCACACTTATCAGTTTGGAAGACTAAGATTAATTCAAACCCAAATTAAAGCAAAGGGACTGGCAATGCCTGGAGACCCCTGGAAATGTATCTTTCAGAATTCTTTTCCAGCTTTTTAAATGGACTTGATGAAGCTGTGGGTCATTTTAAAATATTTGAAAAATTGTGGGGGGCTGGGGTTTTTTGGGGGGCTGGTTTCTTTTTCTTCCTTTTTAATTTGCCAGACAGTTATAACACAGCTTTTTCCCTGTGCTCTTTCAGATTGCCTAGAAAAAAATGGAATAAAATTGCATTATTACAGCCTGCTGTGGCTTCAAGACCCCATCCTCCAAACCCTTGCCATTGCGTCCAGATGACTTTGCCCACAGCACTACAAGTAATCCCTTTCAAAATTAAAAAGGCAGGTGTGATACAAGTTTCCCCCCCTTTTTTTGTGCTCCTGAAGTATGTATAAAGAAAAATTCCTGAGCACAAGGAGATAATCCATGAATAATTCATCAGACCCATGTTCTCTTCCAGATGTAGAGACCCATGTGCAGATTCCGGGGCCTTTGAGGCTCCTGGGGGGCTTGGATACGATTGAGAGACAACCTTCTCTTATGCTAAATCTTATTTCAGCTCTTAGACCTGTGCTAGCAGCTTCCTCTGGCTGCAAGAAACTCCCTGATGAATTCTCCCATCTCCTTTCTCTCTGTTCTTTCATTTGCTTTGTCCGAGGCGTTTACACAAAACCATCCCCTACTTCACAACTCTTACAGAAAGGAATAAAGCACAGAGAAATGTTTTACAGAAACACATCTCTCACAGGCACGTGTTGCCTCAGGTTTAACCATGTGGACACACATCTCATTGCACAGGGGGGTATTATCAGATTCTGCTTTGCATCAGACAGGTCAAAGAAGTCCAGAGTCCTTTCCTGGACAATTTATTTTTTCATTCTACAGGAACATGTTGGTTTGCATTAAAGGAATGGCAGAACAACACCCAGAAAGTATTCCTTCAATTGTTAAGTTCCCTAATATGTGAAAGAATATTAATCAAGGCACAAAAGAGAATCATATGCTTCCCCATCACAAATGTCATTAGAATTACTTTCCAGCTTTAGAAAGTTCTTTCCAAGTTGTATCTGGAGTGGTAGTTACTAAATTAGGCTGAAAGTCTTCCATCTATTCTATTTTCTCCCCAGAACACACATTATTTTAAATTTATCTCAGAATTATTTTTTTTTAATCTCTTTTTAATATTGATAGGGAAAAGAAAAGGCAGGGTGGGTTTTTTGTATATTCGATTTGGTTTTCATCCAAGGGTATTCAGATGTAGGTCCTTTTTCACAGCATTCAAACACAGCAGTTTGAGGGGTCTGTTTTTTCAATGACAAATATAATTTCTCTATCCAAAAAAGAGTTACAAGCTTTTCAACCAGCTCAAGGAAGAAAGCCTGTGTTGAAATCCATCAGTCCAGTCACTGCTTGCTCCCAGCACTGCCAAGGGGGTCACCTAAAGATTTCCCTTGGCCACAGAGCTCACACAACCAAGAAAGAAAGCTTCACAATGGCAATTAGAGTGCCCCAAAAAGGACATCATATGGTGAGAAAAACACAGCACTCAGATGAAACCCTTCTCCAAACTGCAGTCTTGCAACTTAAGAGTCAGCCAGTAAGAGACTGGTAGCAAGAATTGCTATCGACTTCCAGATAGACCAGGATCAGTAATATTTGCTTCCAGCTTTTTCTGTGCTTCTACTGTATTGACTGAAAAAATTATGTTGCCCTGGGTCACAACTTTATGCAAACGTGTGTACTAGGGGGAGCACCTTACTACTTATTCTCCCTTAAGTTTTATTCATGTTTTTCAGGAATTTGTGTTAAAAAAACCCCTCATGCAGCCATCCAAGAAAGCAATAGGGTGGCAGAGACAGAAAACAGAACAACTGGTCATGCACAAGTACCATCAACTGCAGAAAGAAAAATTTGGAACAGATACCCCCGAAAATATTTCTCTTCATACTCATTTATAGTCTTTGTTGGTATGAAGAAAGTCAGCACGCACGCAGAGAGTCAGCTGTATGCACGGATGCACGCCTTTCCCACTGACTAGATCTTGCTAGTAATGGTGCTCATCAAATTCTCAGAAGGTTTTACCACTCTCCTCACTCCGTGCTGAGGGCTTGTGAGGCCATCAGCTTTCATACATGAGGGAAAAAAAAATAAATCTGAATTCAGCACAAGGGAATTCACAACTGAGTTCATTTGGGAGCATGCCAGCTCAGGGAAGGAAGATAGATCTTCTTTTAAGATGTGTTTATTTGCAATCCTCACACCAACAAGCACAGGTTTGATTATTAATGCACATATCATAAACAGGGCTCTGTACATGCCTGTTTGGGAAGAAGCTGAGTGGAAAGGAAATGACAAAGCATTTTCTAAATTCCCTGCTATACCTATAAAATAACTATTCCAACTGTGAACTAATCCTTTGGCTACTCCTGGCTACCACAGATAAAAATTGTGGGTATAAGCATACTATCAGGATGCATTTAAGTGGTCATTTCTATAAGATATTAACACCAACAGATTTGCTTCTACTCATGCTTGAGTCAAGCTAATTGCATCTACATGACCAGGGCACCTCCACCGATGGGAGCCACCCTTGGTCCTCTTCCTGGCCGTCCACGTTGCCTCGGGCGAGGGCAGCTGCTAGCACTTGGCACCTGGTTATTACTGTTTATTAGTGGAAATATTTCATGATGTATGAGTCAGCCCTAATGAGCACATGAATACATTTAGGCATACTACACCACCACAGCTTGATCAAGAGTATATTGCTACTTAGTGAGACAGGGTATCCTTCACTTGCGAGGTGATTTGAGGCCGATGGCAGGGGGTGACCCTTCAGAACAATAGCTGGAGGTGGTTCACAGCCAGGCTAACACGTAACTAATTTAGCAGACTGCAGTTTTACACAGTACAGGGAGAACTGCTTTTTGAGAAAATCAGCAGGACGTCAACAGGTACTCAGAGTCTGACCTCCTTGTGCACTTCTGAAACCCTCAGGAGAGCCCCCAGCTGCAGTTTAAGGCACCTAGTTACTGAAGGCACTCCTGGGTGACTGTGAGAAACAGGCATAGACACATATTCCTTTCCTCCCTGGAGTGGAGATGAAACAAACACTTCCGATTCAGCTGAATCGGAAAAGAACACCATCCATCAAAAAACCTTTTCCAAAGGTCCATTTTAACCCCCCCTGCACCTTCTAAGATATAAAGACTTTTTCTAATTCACTACTATATTTTGATAATCAAATTATCAAACTTTTGATGTGCAATTTAAATCAAGATAATTAGAACACAGGAAGGCAGGAAGGAGAGGGAAAAATCACAGCAGCTACTACATCAACAGGAATGATAGACCAGAGGAAGAACCTGAGATATCCATCTATACTTCACCATAAAACTAGTGATACGTCATTTCACAACTACTTCTAAGAGCTAAAAACATTAAGCATTGATTCTGGTTAGGTCTGAGATTTAATTAATTGGTTTCTCTCCTTAAGATCTCCCATGTAAAATAGCAGTTTACAAGGCTGTGCTATGCAAAAAGCAACAGTTGGTAAGACCAGAGTACTCTGGGCACTACAGGAGAATCCAGTACACACAGCCTGTTTGGGAACTTTCCACAGTTTGATATTTAATTATGTGCAAAACAAACTTGCATTTTATTTGATTTTTAGCAGTGTTACGTCTGTGCTCTCAGGGAAGAGCCAAACAACCCAAATAAACAGTTCTGAGAGTTTTCTGATGAGCCATTGACACGGAAAGCAAAACACCCAGAAGGCTTGTTCAGCGGTTGGGATGTTACTTCCAATCTCAGGACTTCTCTGAACTCCCCATCATGTTGTAGACTTCCTGGGGGCCCTTGCTCATCTCCCATCAATACTGACTCCATCTAATAGAGTACCTCAGTCCCAAGGAGCACTTCCCTATCCTCTTTACTCTCCTTTACTGCTTCATTCTTCACTTTAAGGTCCAGAAATTTATGGGTGGTGACTAAAATATCTTCCTGCATGCGTGTCAGGGCAGGTGCGTAATTCAAGCTAAAAATAGAAACCTTGTGCCCTCCAGTTTCAAAAGACTTGGGCCAAGCCTCAGGTGCTGTATATCCCCAGAGCTTCATGGACTTCTGCACCACAGAAGCTGTCTGGACCAATCTTCTACTCACCACAGCTACACCAAATTACCAAGCAACCCATGGCACTAGGCAAATAATGGTACAATTAGCAATGATTTAGTCCACGGGATTTTGCACATGCAGGTTTAATGAGACACTGTGCTGGAGCAACAGGGTCTGTTTTGAATCCCTTTCATCTTCAGCTATTGCACAAAGCCAAAGCCCATCTCAACAGCAGCATTTACATGGGCTTGCCCTTCGGAGGAGTGTGGAGAAGTAAAGCAGGTGAGGAAACCTAACAGAAGTTTCCACACATTGGCTCAAGTGCTCAGATGCTTCGCCTCCTGGTTGCAGTTTTCCCAAGACTGTTGTTCTCATTATAAACAGTTGACTCAGAAACATTGCAAAAGATTTCGAATAAAGCATTCCCGCCCCATCCCCTGCTGCTCTCTTCCCAATACACAGAGATGCTTAAAACAAACCAGATGTGCTGCAGAAGACTGTTTTGTGATAAAATCCTGAGAAGGCTCTTGCTCTCTGAGCTTGTCCTCGAGTACTAGAAGTGGCCAGTTCATTTCCGTAAGTTATTATGCAAAATAGGCTGACAGGCCAGGGTGCTGGGGAGATGATTTTCCTTCTCTAATGTGACTTTCACACTCTCCTGATAATATACAGCTTTAATAAAAAGCATGAAAGAAAGTTTGGCTGAGTTGGGCATGTGGTGCACCACTCAAACCCATTCCCCCCTTGGGCACTAATTTAAAACACATCCCAGGATGCTGGTAGTCATCCAGCATGCTGAGAGCCTGGTAAAAACACACACAAGTTCATGTGCTGGAAGGTCAGAAGTAGGCAGTGTTGTTTTACATAAGGATTCCCAGGTGAGCTTCTCTTCCAGCACAAAGGTAGGATGCGTTTGACTCAGTTGATAAAGACAAGGTAATACTAATTGTCTCTGTAGTAGCACTTTTAACCACTTAAACTTTTAGATAAGCACTTTTCCTGATGCAATTTATAAACTGACGGAATTCCAAGTGGTCTGAGATGTCCCAGGCACAGCACAGAGTCAGACAGCCTGAACCTCAAGGTGTTACCAGGCAATACCAGATTCAAACAACACTGCCAGTATACCCCGAGCTCTCCTGGGGCTTGACCAGCCTTCAGCAGAAGCTAAAACAGCCCTTTCAAAAGCCCTGAGAAGCACAAATAGCACATTACAACTGTAGTACGTTACAACTATACTATTACAACAAATAGTACATTACAACTGTAACTACTCCCATCTGCCCAAGTGCATAAGAACAAGCTGGGTAAGAGAGGGAAGGAGGTGGTGGAAAAGGGGAGGGAAAGGGGAGAAGGGAGGAACATAAGTACATACAATATCTGTTTGTAATTGCTCAAATTATCTGAGCTGCCCTTTGCTGAAAGCTACCAGTCCCTCTAGTCCTCCCCTCCATCACTCCATTATCCAACCTTAATATTGCTAAATTCTTTGTGCATGTGTCTGTATAAAGACCTTCAGGACAAAGCACAGACCAGGCACGCTCTTTACAAGGTTTCTCATCCCCCCCAGCACCCCCACCTCTGCAACCAGCCATGCAGAAGGCTCCTATTTGTCAGTGTGATTCAAATCCTTCATCAAAATTCAGCCAAATGGCGTTTGCAAATTGCCATCCCTCCTTTGGGTCATTATTATGTAAGGAAATAAATTGGAAAGAGAGAATGAAAAGACCCAGGTGACTGGTCACACAATGGGAAGACCGCAGTGATCTCAGTGCTGCCATGTGCTTCACGTTCATCCTCAGTGCTTCAAGGAACCATCTTCTCCCCCTTCATAAAACCCCACATCTCTAAGAGAGGAAAGGCTTATGAGCTTCCCCATAGAGAGAAAAAGAAGGAAATTGTTTCATAAGAGGGAGGTTGATTTTCACTCTAGCTCCTGCAGCATAGGGAATTAGCAATTTCTATGATATCACATCATGCAGAGGTTTTGCTGAAGCAACTGTACTGAGGAAGGGCAACTGCCTCAAACTTCATTTTTGATTTTTTTGGGGTTTGTTTTTTTCCAGTGTTGTAGTTCTGGCCTCTTGAGCAGCACCACATTGCACCCAGCATTACATATAGGTAGAAAACATGGTCCTTGTCCCCAGCCCAAGATGAGAGATGAGTGGGGGAGTTAGAGAGGGGAATATTGCAACCACACTGCCCATCTGGGCACAGCAGCGAGGATGTTTTCTGGTTCTCAGGTAATAAAAGGCATGTCTATTTTAATACATAATCTCTTTAATGAATCACAGTGGGTAAAGTCACAGATGCTCAAGCTGAGGGGTACAGAGGGTTAAGATCACAAAGCAATCTCACGCTGTTTCTAGTGACAGCATTTGTCTTTGCTTCACATCACACTGGGTTGAGCAGTGAAACATGCAACTAAAATAATTTCCAAGAAATTACTTTTTTTTTTCTCCTTCCCTCAAATTAAAAGACTTATTTACTTTTGAATTAGAGTCAGGGGGAGAGTGGGAAGGAACCAAGTTCAGCTAGAGTTCACTTCTGCCCCAAAACACCACATTTGTTCTCCTGAGTCCCTTCTGAAAGGGCATCTTGACATTTGCAAGGGAAAGTATTTAGGTATGTGAATGCCATTGCTCACTCTCACAAACCTGAGGTCCCCCACTTGCAGGGGTGGCAGTAGGTGCTGTACCAAGCGCAGAATAGAGAAGAAACAGCATTTAGCCCAGGAGCTGTGGCAGAGGCTGGAGGGAACAGATGAGATCCAGACAAAGAGACAGAGGAGAAGAAATAAGAGCAGGAGACCAGTGAGCACAGACACCACAGGCTGGCGTGGCAGTTCACCAGCAGCTGCCCAGCTCAAAGAATCAACCCTGACAAAATGAAAATCATTACATTATCTTTGGTATTTGAAAGAGCCAGGGAGCTAAATAAGGATGAAAAATTCACAAGGCGGGAGAAGGGAAGAACAATGAGCCAAGTGATGAGAATTGTTCTATGTGTTTTGGGCTCTCTCATGGCACGGAGGGCACCAGAGACCCAGCAGGTCAAGTGATCTGTGTTTTTCACCTTGGGGTTTTCTTCATTAAGACGGGAGAAAATGGGCTGACAGCAAAACTACCTTATCTCTCTGTCTTCACCTCCCTCCTTTTTCTCCCCCCTGTCCTGAGGCTATCTGGGGACATTCCATAAATATCCAAAAATATACAGGAACTTTTTTTTTTTTTAAAAAAAAAAAAGGTCCTGAGGATCCAATATCATTCATCAAAGAGACAGCCCATGCTCGTTCTGATGACAATGGTGCTAATCTTATCCCCTGGCTGCTGCCCAGAAGTGACATAATGCTTAGAAATGTGTGTTTGTTTTAGAGGCTATTTACCGCGGGAGGGGAGGGGGGGGGGAGAGAGATGGGAAGCCAGGAAACTAAGCTGGATCTGTGGGCACCACAGACCGGATCCTCAGCCTATCGCAGCCCATTTGCACAGCTCTCTGTCACTTTTAACGTCCATCAACAAAGACAGAGCTGAGCAAAAGGATCTTCATGCAAAGGAGGGGTTTTTTGAGCCCTCTTTGATGCCAGACACATGGGAGCTGATGACATCTGCTTGAGCAAGGGACAACTACACAAACATGGAGCAAAGCATCCTCTGGCCGCCACTCCCTCTCCAATACCTGGACTGAGGTCTCCCTGTCTAGCAGCACAAGGAGATCACATCTTTTATTCATATTTGATTTCAAGACTGACTTTGCTTCTTCAGCATGAGTTTTGGAGGGGCTTAAAGTCAGCGGGACACACTCCAACCATTGCAACGGAAAAATAAGTGGTTAACAGGAGAGACATTGATCTGCATGAACTTCAGTCTAAATTAAGAACACTCCCATCAGAAATCCCAAATGCAGACACACTGTACTCATGCAAAGCAAAGCCAGATTCCTAATTGGAAAATTACTTCAGCATCTTACCAGGTTAATCTATGCCACTATAAAGCCTTCCTGCCAAACACAGGCCCCTCATCCAGATCTGCATTGGAGATGGTGTTAGTCAAACCAGTTGTTAAAGTCACAGCCAGCTCCCAAAACACCCCTCAGAGGCTAATTTGAAAGCACTCACACCCCTTCTGGCTCTGACACCAGGCTTTCTGAGATGCTCATCTCAGCAGCTGGGAAGAGGCTGGGGCCCTGCTGGCCTGTGACCCTACCTCAGGGATGGAGGATGTGGGGGACACCCTACCTACCCATCCCACCCCCACTAATGCAATCACAGCACAGCCTGTCCTGGGAGAATGAGGAAACTCAGTCCTCTACAAATGGATCTGAATTTTGCATATGTACAGACACAGACACAGTGGTCTGTACGTTCAGGGGCCATCGAACAGGAAACGAGGTTTGTGCTATTTATCCTGAAATAGATACACAGGGACTAAGGAACCAAGGGAAACCATTTAACATCATGGTTCTAAAAACACATTTCATGCATATTTTACTAATCCACAGGTTCCTAATGAGTGCCATGTGAGAACAGAGGACACCATTTTGAAACTTAACAATGTAATAAATTAATCACCATTATGCAATGATTTAAGCACCAATATGTTTGCAACCAATAAATATTCATAAAGCGATAACCTGATTAGATCTAAAGTAAGCAGGCATTTAAAAAACCTGAGTGGTGGCATTAATGGTAATACTGCCTTTTCCCTGCAGCAAAGCCTCCTGCCTAAAAGCAGCTTTGATGGCTGAAGCACAGGACCAGAGGACAAAAACACAGCACTGTTTTCACTGATACCACCCTAAATCTCTCTCAACTATTTCATTTAGCAGTTCACTGTCTTGATGTGAGCAAAAGGAGACCCTGTACAGAGTGACTCCAAAAGATGTTGGCTCTCAAGGCAAATACACTCACTACCTCCCCTCCCTGATTCTTACACCCCTTTGCTAGTCAGAGGGACACATTCCTGTAACAAGGTATATCTAGGTTGCAAACCCTAACAGTAGGAGGGCCCGAGATTTAAATATGATAAAGGTAAGGAAGCAGTTTCAGCTGCCAAGGTACACCTACAGCTGTACTCTCTGCAAACAGACTATGAAGAATGGTCTCTCTGCCCTAGGAATCTCATAGCTAACTAGACCAAAAAAACCACCCCAAAACTGAAGGAAAAGGAAAGGTAAGGAAAGCAGGACTTAACAGCACCAAAAAGAGGACCCATCCCCTGACCACGATTCACCAGCCTCCTCCTGCTCACCATTTCCATCACTACATGATGCATCAGGACAGAGGGAAGGAATGCTTCTCCCCCTAAGAGAGTAAACCCCAGCTCATTGCCCCTCTGTGAGTAGAATACAGGAATTAGCAGGGTTTTTTCTTCAGGAGGAGTGTTTTCCACTATGAATATAATTGGAAAAGTAGAATGAAAAGATGGAAGTGAGTGAGCCAACTTGTTCAGTTACAACTTTGGCAAGATTAATAGCTAGCCTCATTGTCCTAGGCTCCACAAAGAGAAATAGGCTGGATAAACTCTGACTTATTGCCTTATCCTCCCATTGCCTTTCAGAACAGTTTTGCCTGGCTTTGTCCAAATAGACTGATATGACATATAAAAATTACTTTTTTTTTCCTCCCCCTTAGAATGCCTTGTGTAAGACTCTTCAAATCTGGCTTACAAGTAGGGCAGAGGAAAAAAAAATATAATCCATCCTTCAGTGACTAGAAGTCAAACCCTGAATCCAGCCTGTTCTGGGTACAGAGGCTGTAGAAGGTTACAGAAGGCCAGTGTAACATACAAAAATCTCCCTAGAACACTAATCTGTGCCTAGCAATTTGATGAGATAAAAATTTGATAACACATTGGTGGGTTGTGATTGCCCAGGGAAAAACATCTCCTTCATAATAATCTTATTATAGGCTAGTAGAGCTATTTTTGTGCCTATTCTTTCTGCGGAGCAATTTATTTTTATGGCTAGTAAAAGGAAATAAATTTCTCAGAAATGGCTCCTCGGTGAATTGGGGTCTGTGTAGCTCATTTTACGTTTATAGATAAGCAAAAGGTCAATTGAATGTTATGTCTTTTATTGCACGGCCTGCTAAGTCTTCACATACCAGGAAGAAATAGTACAACTGCTTTGCTGTCCCCCTTCTTGTTTGAGGGGAACCTTCTGTTTTGTGAGGTCAGAGCAAGACACGGAAGATCAGTCACTTGTCACAGGGCATTTGTCTTGCTTGTGAGATTTAATAGACTGCACAAGATCAGATAGAGCAGATATTGCTATTGTGAAGAACACCTGGTAAGAAACACGCTGGGACCTTCTAGCATTTCCATCAGGGTGTGACCAAGAAACCGGGAGGTGACACAGCCAGGAGAGGCAACCAAAACTGGCCACAGGGATATTCCATACCATGTAATGTCATGCTCCCTATATAGCTGGGAGGCATCATGACTCTGGAACTGAGTGTCAGCTCCGGACAGTGGGCTATGCATCATTAGTTTGTATATTCTTTTATCGTGATTACTATTATTCTCTTCCTTTTTTGTCCTATAAACCTGCCTATCTCAACCCACAAGTTTCACCTTTCTCTTTTTGATTCTCCCTCCTCAGTGGGATGCGGGAAAGAGGCGAGCAAAGAGCTGGTCTGGTTGCTTCAGCTGCCTGCTGGGTTAAAGCACAACAGCAGCATATCCCCTTTTGTCTATGTTAGATATAAAGCTTGGATCCTTATAGCAGTTTTACCTGCTGAAAGTCCCCCTAGATGAATTACATCTCACTCTTTTCCCACTTTGCCTTTTCTTGTGCCACACTCAGCATCCCAGGGGCTGTGATCTCAACTGACCTTTAAGAGAACGGATTAATGTGAAAACAGTTAATGCAGTGAGTGGGGCTGCAAAGCCTCACAGCATGTTATTGCACTTGCTGGGGAAAAAAATAAGAGACCTAAAAAACCCATTTTCAGGAAAAAACAGTTCCTGTGAACACCTAGCAGCATGACTGTGACATTTTGAGTGCGTTCACAGGCATAATGTTACATGGAGGGCAGTGAGGGCCAGAGCCTGGCATTTCTAAGCTGCATTGTGTTTTCTTTATGGAATAAAGACATTTAAAAAAAACCCAAAACATGCTGAAAAGATCCAAACAGTTGCTCATTACACATGCACAGCTCTTACTCTGTTTTCATCCTACCTTCCTTTTAGGAATCCTTGCTATGAGACCTTTCCTCTCTTTAGTGTTGCCTCATCCTCTTTATGCACCACACCTCTATGTCTATAGGAACAGGGAATAGCCTACTAGTGCTCACTGAATCCTCTGATCCAGTGTTTGTCCAAGCCCTGTTGGAGAAACAGCACTGACAAAAAGGTCTTGGATATTTTTCAGAGTTAGTAAACCAACGGGCACAAGTTTTCTTTATGATCTTGTTGCAGTACTGAAAGAACAAGCCCTAGATAGCTCTTTCAGAAGTTCTGGCAGTTTGATAAACACAATATTCTCTTGCTAGCAAAGCTGTTTGAGGAAGCAGAGTCTTGTGTTTCCACCTTCACTCTGATAGATTTAACCTGCCTGCTCACAGGTCTATAGAGACAGAGAGAAAGCAAATGAACTGTGACTGAGCCCCCATTTCTGAACAAATCACACCCTAACCTCGTGTTAGAGGTAGTTAAATGTCACTACTGGGTATTTAAAGCTAATCAGAGAAAGCATTACTCAAATAGCTTTTTAGTCTCAATTCTACCCTAGAACATCTATTTCATTTGTGTGTCTATTGCCCGCATGGCTCAGCATCTGCACCCTGCACCCTTCCTACTCTCCTTTCCCATTTCATGTTTGATATCCGAATCATATGCCAGTTACACCGTTAAAATGAGCTCTTAGAAATAACCTTTTCCTCATCCACTGAAGCAGTTACAATCCCCTGACATAACTCATCTAATCACCACCTCAATGAGCAGGGCTTAATCTAAATGCATGTACCAAGCACCTGCCACATGTACTCTTCATTTATCTTACACAACTTTACATTAAAACCTAGCATAGACCTTTGATACATTATAGATGACTATATCAGGCTGTACAAGGCGTAAATTAGGACCAGCCACTCAAAGGACGTTACAATTATCTCTTCACCAATACATAGCTTTAATTAAGCTACTGCCACCTTGAGGGATTAACAATCAGATCCTTACCCATATATGGCAAGAACATGAAATGCAAAGTCCTGATTATTTTGACACCCTCAGCGCACTTAAGCTGTAAAAATTAAAATGCTTTGGAAGGACGAGCTCATTGCAGCTGAAAGATTGTATTACCTGCCAGTGCAACCAACTGAGTGTTCACTGCAGTCAAGAAATGTCCCCAGATAAGCCTGAATTTTTTAGCAGGGAGAGAGAGGACAGAGTTCATTGTTGACTTGGCTAAGTTAGCTCTATTTCACACAAGAGGCAACTGGAAGTTCAGACTTCCCACCCACCACCACCACCCTCCTTTGTCTCTCTGCTGTAAAGATAGTCCGCAAGTGACAGACTTTAGCTCATCTAATCTCTTCAGATTTTTTCAATACATCCTATTCTGCAGGGGGGACCTCACTGCAGCCTTCCAGTACCTGAAGGGAACATACAAACAGGGGGGGGGATCAATGTTTTAAAAGGGTAGATAATGGCAGGGCAAGGGGGAATGGACTAAAGCTAAAGGAGGGAAGGGTTAGATATTAGGGGGAAGTTCTTTACAGAGAGAGTACTGAGGTACTGGAATGGGCTGCCCAGAGAGGGAGTGGATGCCCCATCCCTGGGGGTGTTCAAGGCCAGGTTGGATGGGGCCCTGGGCAACCTTGTCTAGATCATACCTGGAAGTTGGTGGCCCTGCTGTGGCAGGGGTTTGGAGCTCTGTGATCCTTGGGGTCCCTTCCAACTCAGACCATTCTATGATTCTGCTCTTAACTTCCCAAGAAGCATTCATTTTCTTATGGAACCAAAATGGTTGAGGTCTAACAGGCTTTTTTTTCCAGCTCTCACCACCAAGGGCAGATGCCTGGCTGCAGCTTCTGTATCTGCACTAAAGCTGCAGATTGCACTGCAATTTTCCAATTTGGTCCTTAGAATAATGACCATGACTCACAGTAACAGGCTTCTACAATGCACATAAGGAATCCAGAACTCCAGCTAAAGAACAAGCCCACAAAATCCTCTGAAGCTTTTGTGTCGATGTTCAATGTTTGTGTCGATGTTCAATGTCTTCTCACTTGATTCCTTGTCACTGGTGCCATTGCAGCACCAATGGGCAGAACACAAAAGGAGTCCAGGATTGTTTTATGATTGCACTTTGGCCTGTTGAAGTTTTATACACCACCTTGAGGCAAATATCTGGGTTCTCTTTCCAACTGCAGAGCCCTGTTCCCTCCAGGGTTATTGCAAGTGAGCACTCATGACTGCCCATCAGCCACATCAGGTTGGAGAGACCATGCTGTTCTGAGAAGGGGTTCGAAAACAGCTTCTAAAATGGAACTGCTAGGAGTTGTAGTAGTAGTTCTCAGCCTCAGAGAAGGCACCTCATGGCACTGTCCAACAGTGTTGTTTGGTACAGGCTCAGCACCCTGCAGGCAGATGAACTCCTGCATTTCAGGCTGGATGTAAGCACACTCACGCCCCAGCTCTACCCGAGTCCTATGTGCTTTTCCCCATTCACGACACAGTCAGTGAAGCTTTTTCTTTAATGACAGGTTTAACTTCATGAAACCACAGCCATAGAACGTAATAAGAAATACAATGCAAGCTCTGCAGCAAATCCATTTATTAATTATATGGACTTACTGTGCATGGAAATCCATAAAAGTTTAACGGACTAGGGGAAACCCACAATGAAAATAAAGCCATCTCAAGTGATATCAGCCAGACACTACTGAAAGATAAAGCCAGTTTGTATTCTTCAGCACTCAAAACAGGACACATCAAACAGCAGCAACAAGCTGGTTCCTCTCAGATATGGCTTTAAGCATCCCTACCAGGTCTTTCTGGTGCAGGGAGGAGGCAGACATACTCTGCTCATGACTTGATTTCCCTTCCTTTTAGAGGTTGCCCACTGTCCTTAATGAGGTCATAACAACTTGCTCTTTAGTTACATGTATAATGTCCTTCCTCTGGAGAGGAACAACATTTAAGCTTAACCACAAATCCAGCTGACTAGCTTTTGAAGGTATGTGACCTGAGCTCCCATAGCCTCCTCTTAAGATCCTATCCAAAAACTTATAAGACAATTTTGCTAATAAAGGCTCCTTATAAAAGGGGATATTTCATGTGCCTGCACATTTAGAACATTTACTTAGAAGTGTGCTAAAAGCAGTTCAGTTCAGTGATCCCAGTACAAGTGATCTGGGTCTCCGGATATTTGGAATATATACCTTAGGCAAGAGGCATGTTTTTTGATGATAGGAGACAGCCAGGACTAACTCAGAAGAGCGTATAAAGCAGACAAAAAACCCCCACAAAAGCAAAACCAAGAAGAAACCCAAGACATTCTTAGCTGTGAATTTCCATGGCCAGCACAGACACATAAATACTACTGCACTGATGATCAGCTGGTCTCTATGGCACTGCTGGGAATTAAACATAACTCTAGCAATGCTAATGATGTTCTGTTAATTTACAGTAGCACCGCACGATATAAAACCTTCTCTCTCACATCAGTGACTACATGTACCTCTCATCACTATGAAAACTGAGTATGGACTCCTCCCAAAGTAAATGGAGCAGAAAAAACATGGGCTTCAAAAGGGTCAACTCTGCAGTTTCCAATATACACATAAATTCATAAAGGCAGCAAAGTGGATTATTGTTTAATTTTTCATTTATAATAAATGCAATAAAAGACTCTTTCTTGCCTTACATAGTATTTTTAATACAATAAAAGACAGAACATTAGAAAGGAGGGGAACTGAAGACAAAGCCATGTTATTTTCACAAAAGCAGCTATTACACAGATTGCCAAAGTTAAAGTCAGCAAATATTATACATAATCAAGCTGAATACACTTCCACCTTCTCTAAGTAGACATCTGGACACACATCACACGACATTAGCATCGCCAGATGTGTAGAATTCTCTAAATTTAGTTCAGGATTGGTGTTTTTTGTTGTTTGGGGTGGGATTGGGTTTTTTTATTTGGCTTTGTTAAAGCTCATTTGCTTTGCTTAAGAAATAGACAAGAAGGTTTTGAAAGGTTTCTGAACTGAGCAGTTGTCAAATGCCCAGCATAAATCAAACCTGACAAGGCAACATGAAATGCTGATTTTACTCCTCCCCTGGCACCAACTTCCACTCAGATCAATATAAACTTCCAAACATTTAGGGTAAAAGTAAGTAAAATTGTTCCAGTACCATAAACATTCCTTTCATTGTTTTTTTCCCCCCTTTCTTTTCCCCCAGATGCCATTTGGATGGGGCTCTGCAAGCCCTCCTCCATTTGACACTCTGCTTCCCCAAGCAGGCTGTCAGCATTTGATTAATGGTTCAGATCATGCACACCACATTTGCCAAGAGACATGAAATACTCTGCTCAGCTTTGACTTCGCAAGGCACATTCCCTCTCTGATAAGCTGCTTGCAATCCCACAGTATATTTTCATGCCTCGCTTTCCTCGAGACCTGTGAAATTTCTCCCAAGCAGTCAAGCCTCAAGCTGAGGTTTTTCATGGCAGGTGGCCCAACTTTGTTATTGTTTAAACGGCGCGATGATGTGAATGGAACCACATTGGTCACGTATTGTACATGAGTGTTATGTACATGAAAAAAGATAATGTTCCCATGGTGTTGGAGCCCCTCTGGAGATTGTATATGGAAACTGAATGTGTGTATGTGTAGAATTGTCTTTGTGGACAGAAAAACGTATAGTTATTGTAGACAATACATCTGGGCAGATACGTATTTTTACTGCTGCTCTGACTCCAGGGGTTTTCATCTAAGACTTTTCCTTTAGGCAGCAGTCTAGTGAACAAGATTAATCAGAATGAGAAAACTACAGTTCAGGTGGCATGTGAAAAAGAGCTGTGCAAGTCTGCTGAACTGAACCTAAGCAGTAACTCAGTCCAGGTTTCCACAAGATACCATCCCTGCGCAGTCAGATGCAAAGCAGAAGGTGTGGGAACGCTTATTTTTAGGATGCTGCAAGGATTTTCACCGGCAGATACCTGTACTTATCTAAAGCATCTTCTGTTCCAGAAGGTCAGACAACTTAGCAAATAAATCCACCTGGAATAAGCTTTAAAATCCATCTGGAATAAGCCAGACTGTTTCTATCCAAGCTCCAAAGCTTGATACCACAGGAATTTAACTCCACAATTAAAGTTCCAAAAGTTGACTGCATTAAAATCATTTTTGCTAGGGCCTTCACAGGGTTGATATTTATATGGTAGACATGAAGGGAAAGCCAGTAATTCACTAGATAACCACTTTACAGCTGCAGAGAAGAAGATTGAAGCATAGAGAAAAAAAAAAGTCATTGATTTTTCCTTTTCTTCCTCATCGTTATCCCCTCATAGCTTTAACAGAAACAAGAACATATAAAGCCTAGTCTGTGCTACAAAGCCAGAACCAGTGTGAGCATTTAAAAACAGCAGTCACAAACATTTAGTACTAATAAACCCGAGAAAAGCGCCATCCTCATGCTGCTCAAACACCTAGATAAATTTTGTCCCATGTTTGATAGAGACCATTTTAAGTCCCTCCTGTTCTTTCATTAATTCTTATGTTTTCTAGAAGCCATTAAGTACAGATGTGAGCAGGACCTAATGTCTCCAAGATGGAAAAGCCAAGGTGCAGCCACTGAAAACACGTATGTGCTTTTCTTATTTACTTCTTTATGAACAATGGAAGCCCAGAAGGTCAAGAACTGCACTAGAAGTATATGAGAATACAACCACAGCTTTGAAAGCTATTCTGTTGGAAAGCAAGAATGGCTATTTGCTATTTTTCAAAACAAAACAGCTAAAGAACATTAATTTATCAAGAAGCAGGTTTAATGTATATGAGAGCACACATTTCTACACAAATCTTTAAGATAAAGTGGGGAACTCATTGCCACAGGATATTTTAGAAAGCAAAGCAGCAAGGATTGCAGCTTTTGACACTTCACTGTGAAATAAATTAAACATTATTTATTTTCTGAATCTCCTTAGTTTTCATCAGTCCTTTAGTAGCCAGAGCCAATTCAGCCATCTCAGAAAACAATGACAGGAATGCTACGAGTTTCCAGCTCTCCCCTGCAGTCTTTTCCACCCTCCAGTTCCAGAAACTCACCTAGACTAAATGTTTACAGGATAGAAGAATTGTCAGACACTTATCCTTTACCATCTGGCGGTAATTTGCACCCACCCCCCTCAAAATAATCTCTTTTTAGGCATTCAAACATAAAGTTCAAAGGAAAACCTAAGAATAAACAACATATTTCACCTGGTATTGAAACCCCATGAGAATCTGAGTATTACCTGATTTCATCTTGAAACCATAAATCTCCACAGGTTTACACCAGGGTTCATGGCTTTGCTGGGACAAACTGAGACTTTTCACAGATTTTTCACACCAGCTTCACATCATCCTCATGAAGAGCACTGATGAGTTTTTCAGAAGGAGAAAACAGACCTGAAAAATCCTAGCTTTTGAGGACACTTAGAGTTTAAATCCCAGCTGATGTTTGAACTGCTTTTATCCACCTTCCTGTCTATAACTGGCTAAGACAAATCAGTACGAGCTCAAGAGCACGGCATGGTAGAAGTCTGGATGAAGGCTTCTATCTTGGGAAGCAGATTCAAACCCTGTGCAACTCTTTGTGGGAATACCAGTATTGCATTAGCTAACAAATGTCAAAGAACTAAAGCTCATTATTTGAAGATTAAAGATTTCAAATAATAAACTCTCACAAGACAGTCCAAACCCTAAAACCCCAGCCTTTCTGCACATACCTTTGTATTGTTCATTAGTATCTATGTTTGTGAAATCCAAATTAGAAATGCTAAAGCTCATGGCGAAGGAGTCCTCCTTGCTTTGCTAGATAGCCAGTGCTATGGGCATAAGAACCTTCTCAGACACTTCTTCCTGAAGATCTATGTAGAGAATTAAAATCCCAAGTTTATATTCTGGTTTTTAATCAAGTTGCCACTTTGTAATCCACCTCTCGCTGCCAGCTCTTAGAGTCTACACATACTTTGATTTACTATCATAAAATGGCACTATGAGAACAGATTCTTAAAGGTTTATTAATATTCAAATCATTTGACATTTGTGCAGAAGCATTGTCCTAAGCTAATAGAACATGACCAAGCTTAACCTTGTGATTTTATGCTTTTAGCAAGTGAACAAGTTTAATGCTTTTAAACCCTTATCAAGTGCTTTTCAGTCCCAGCCTTTAAAGCATCACCTCCATCAAATGTTGCTGCAAATGTCCCCCAAGTGACCTTGAAAGGAATCAGAATATGCAGAGAGCCCATTTTGAGGAGCACAACAACTTGCTTTGTAGACATCAAAACCAAAGAGGATTATCTGGGGTTCCCTGGGGAGGGCGATGCCTCAGTCACCTCTTACTAACCAATTTCTTCCGTAACACAATGAAGCACAGATTTACCACTAAACTAAATGCTCTGTCCTACATACTTTGAAGGAGAAAGAGCAGTCAGCTGTATCATAGGTATCCGATGAAGAATCTGAAGGTAGGTTTTTTTTGCAGGAAACAGGAGCCTCAGGGGATTAGAAGGAAAATTTAAGTATTTCCCATGTTCCCAACCTGCTTATTGAGCAGATCAGTATCAACAAAACCTGTTCTCCAAGCTCTGGCTTGGAAATTAGTTGTATAAACCTAGTTTCTAAGGCTTGAATAATTAGGTCTATAAGCTCAATTGGCACCTACTCATTGATACGTTCAGCAAAAGCAACAGGAGATGAATTACTTTGGAACAGTGGCAGAACTGTCGCTCTGGCTGCCTCCTGCTCAGGCCTCAGCTTACTGTAGAAGGATAAAATAAAGAACAACTTTTTTTCTAAGCAGTTATCAGTCTGTACTTTCTGCTGCAGCAAAATGATCAAGAACCCAAAATTTAGGCAGTTCTGGTCCTGGTAGACGATAAAGAAAAAAAAAAGAAAAAAAGGACTATGTGATGAGTTCTGCTCTCATTAGTGCTGTACTCCAGAGCTCCCTACTGTGGATGAAACCACATCACAGCCAAAAATGGCATACAAAGACCATGACAAGAGCACTTTCTATTTTCTTGCAGAGGTAAGAACCTTTAGGACAAACACAGACATTTCAGAACTATACTTATCTTTTCAATGTGTTTTAGGGTATAGCAGTAACTCTGCTTGTTATTCTTTAGACATAGAATAACACATCATACATTTTTCCTCCTGTTTAAATACCAATAAATTGAGGGATGCATAATTGTGGAGTTTCTTCACAGACTTAAGGCCAGAAGGAACAGTTGCAGCCACACAATTCTTTCGTGGATCAGAGGTCAGCAAACTGCACACAGTCATTTCTCTATTGGAGTCACAGCTACTGTTCTGTAAAGTCAGTGTATTTTACAAGGAGGAGGTAAAGTCCACGATGGATCTGGCTGAGTGGTCAGTTACCTACAGTGCTAAGGACATCAGCGTTTGACTTGGGGCAGCAATACCTTCCAACCACTGGATCTCATTGCACGCTTTACTTAGCACATCTAGATTAATAGAGCTGTCTGCTATCTATTAGAGGATCAAATCACCTCTTAACCTCCTCTTCAATAAACTTAATAGATGGAAGGAAAGGGACATTTAGTCTCCTCAAAGAGTGTGAAAGAATACCAGTCCCTCCACATCCCCACAACAGGGATTATGCAGGAAATGTGATCAGTGGCAGGCATTGTAGCAGTCCCCAGGGGCAGTGTATTCATCCCAGGGCAGTTGGGAAATTGAGAAAAATACGGATTTAAATGTAAAAATCTAAGGTCAGTTAACAAAGATTCTGTCCTTTCTTAGATATTCAGCCTTAGCTGCCTCTTGATATAATATTGCCCTTGATATTTCCCCATGTCTGAAAGGCTCTTCCAGAAAAGGCAGAAACAATAGGCAATTATTCCACACACATTATAATAGAGATGCGCTGCTCATGATCCAAAAAGCCTGGAGCAACAGCATCCCTTTAGACTCAAAGGGGACCAATCTCCTCTCACTTGCTTGCTAAAATTGAAAACAGTTGGCTGGACTATAAACCACCTGCAGCTCAGCTGTGCATGAATCTAGGGGCTGTTACTGTATTTTTGGGAAAATATGTGCACAAAGCCTCAGACTACCTAATAAGAAATCACCTTTCAAAGCAAAGAAAACAAAGAACTATAATGTTACGATTTAGGAGAGCCTACATGTTTCATGGCTGCTTTGAATACTGGTGGATCCAAGAGAATAGCCTGGTTTCCACGTATTTGCTCAGTTATCTTCTATTATTGGCACAAGTAAGACCAATTGCCAACTTCAGAACTAACCTCACTATTTACTTATAAGATTTCACCACCATTGTGTAAACACAGCTGAGAACCAATTATCAGAATTAATAATCAAGTTCCCAGTATATGAATATGTATACAGTTTTCATTGCTTTAGTATTCTGGTCTTGTATTCCCTGAGTCCCAGAATATTTCTGCCAATAAACATGTTCATTCAAGTACTTGCAGAAAGCCAGCATGCAAGGGGCATGAGAACTGGGGAAGCAAATTAATTTAGAAAGAGGAGCAAGAGGAAAGAAAACCAGCTTGCTTGCCGAGTACTCATCTCACCCTTTATTCTTCCTTCCACTTCTCCCAAAGTATTTATCATGTCCCTTGACTTCCTTGTTACAACAGCATCTCAAAAGCAGTAGCATCAGCAACCTTACCAGCTTAGGGGGGCTGAGAAAAACAGAAGGTAGAAAGAGCTCTAGCACTGTATGATTTGTTTCAAGATAGGATTGTTTCTGAGGATTAACGAGCATGTCCTGCTTAAAGATGAGACTCATCATGATTGTTACCTTTAATAACCCTGCTTCCTCAAAAGAGCCCTCAGCGTTGAGGATGAGGCTGTGAGATGGCAGCTTGAATTATTCATGAGGGCTGGTGGAAAACAATCATCCGCTCTGGCATTAATGGTCTGAAAAGAGTTGCTTTTGACAAAACCATTTAACACCAGCAGTAAAAATAAATAAATTAATGAGGGGGTGGGGAGGAAGATCATAATAATGATGTACTGATATAACACGCTCTGGGAAATATTGGCTTCTTAGTTTGCAGATCACGGACACTTCCATCAAGCCTCTCTCACCAGGAAGGAAAACTAAAGAAGGAATTTTCTTTCTGAAATGGTGAAATGCTGGGAGGTGACTTTGGTTTGGAGTTGGACAAACAGCAGATCTTGCTGAGGAAAACATGTAGAGGCCAAAGAAAGATATCTAGGTAACAACACCTCTGTTGTGAGCAGAGGAAGACACACACAAGTTCTGGAGTTGTTTTCTCAGGTCTTCCTTATACAGCAGCAGAAAAATGATTCAGAGGAGGTATGCCAAGAGATTTTCTGGCTCCACCTCCCTCAGTGGATTCCCATGGCTGTTTTTGACACACACAAGTGACCCTTGTTCTCACTCACCTAAAATAAGGATAGTTAAGTTTTCATACCTCATCAGGGACTTGAGAAGTTAAAGTCTGGGTAGGAGTTTGAGATTTTTAAGTCAAGATTTTCTTATTGTGCACTTCGCTAGACAAGGCAGTTGGATTCTATCTGTCAGATCCAATTCATAACAATGTACAGGAGACCAGCCTTGGAAAGCATGGTGTTTTCCACTGTTTTCTTCTATCCAGCATGTTCCAACCCATCTGGGAAGTGTGGTTTTTTAGAGAGGTGGGGGGGTGTGTGTGAAATGGTACTTTGCAATGTTATTGCAGCCTTTGAATTTCTCAGCTTTTGTCAGGAAATAATGTCAGATTTAATTTTCATGTTAATCTGCACAAAACATTATTCAATTGGGAGGTAAGACTCCAACAAAACAAAGAAAATAAATATTAAACATTTGCTTGGCTAAAAAAAAGCCTCCACTTAACATGCTGCTCATGTCACATTTCACTTATTTCCAATATTTCTTTCGTAAAAAAAAATAATTAAAGACAAGTCAAAAATCTTTGTGATTTTTTTTTTAGTGATCACTGGCATTTGATCAGATATTCACCAGTAAAACTTTACCTGGGTTCAGGAACCAGAGGCCAGAGTCTTTTGGAGGCACCCTGTTCATCCCTTACCCCAGAGAGGGGCTGATCACAGTTGCCACTGACAGGGCATTATCTGTCCTGCTGCTCTTAGAGACCTCCAATGCCAAGGGCTCTAACATCACCTCAGCTTAACTCCTCTCATGTTCTCCAGACTTCTGATCAATCTTCTTGCTTTTTTCTTAAGTCATCTGATGCAAAACCAAAAACGTGGAGTGTCAGAAATGCCACAGAAGTCCTTGGTGTCAATAAATTATAGCAATTATATCGGGTCGTTTGTACCACAGCCCAAACTACAAGTATGAAGCCCTCTGGATCCTACTCCAACAGATCTGGATCAAGTAAAGCTTTCCAGCTTGAAGTTAATTTAACAAGCTATTTTTCATCACCATCCAGGCAGGGCAATTGAACACATGCTTAGTTTCAATCACACACCTAAAACTTACTGCTTATAGTGCGACTGAAGTGTTTATTGTGTTTTGATGAACCAAGCTGTTATGCACAGATCTAGCCATGAGCATATGAGCCGCCAGGATTATTCATGTTCTAAAGTCATACACCTGTTAAGTGCTTTCTTGGACTCAGGGCATAATTAGCACGAAATGTAGCTATATTTATTTAATTACAATCAGGACTAATGAGTAGAATTATTTTTAAAATAGCAGGATATTTCCAGAGGCCAACTGTAAAACTAACTCATACTCCAAGATCTAATTCTGCATCCTCTTTGTATCCAAAAAGAGACAAAGCAACTGCTGTTTCTCTCAGTCCCATAGAAATCATACTTGAATCAAATTATCTTTTGTATTTATCAGCTAAATAATTCTGTCAACTGTCCAACAACTGCAGAAGCCCCAGGAGCTTTTGTAAACTAGCTGATGAATGATTGGTTAAATAAATCTGCTACAATTATTCTGGTAATGAGAAACAAAAACGACAGTATGTCTTCTCCAACACAAGCTAAATCCTATTTGCTGCTTTTTTTTTGTAATGGGAGATATTGTTTTTCTTTAATAGTGAGGATTTATTTGTGTGGGTAATTACAGACCTCAAAATAGCTAAAGAATCTTTTTTTTTATTCCCTGCTCTGAGATAGGATCTTAAAAAGCTTGAAAACACTCATAGTGCCTGGTTTTATCATAACCTAACATTTCACTTAATGAAACTCAAGAATGACTCAAGCATCCCTGAATTTATAGACTCTTTGTGAGTTAAGAAACAGACATGAGCTCAGACTTTGACCATAATGAATAGGAGAAAGAGCATGAACAAACAGCTATTTATATGAGTGTAGTGTCTCCACAAAAAGCTACAAGGTCTTTGGGTCAAACTCTCAGCTGATATAAATGCCTCTTGCATTTGTTTTAGAAATATGTTTTAATGAAGACACAGCAAGGTGTCAAAACAGAACCATCAAACTCCTATCTTCCATAATCCATCCATAACATGTCTCAGTTATGTGTCTGAAAGAGACAGGAGAAAAAAAAAAAAAAATCAAGATGTGTTTATTCTGGAACAAGTTTCTGGTAAGGCCTAAGCTCCTGACCATGAGCAAGATAAGAACTGGTATTCTCCTGCCATTCCAGTACCATAAAAATCTGTGCTCCATCATCAGGTCAGAGAGGTTCATCTTGGGGAAAGATGTTGTTTCTCCATCCTCTAGGATGGATGGCTTGATTTAGATTTTTTAACATTTAAAACCAACGTGAAAGAAATAAACCACTTGGGCTTTTGTACAGGAGTGAGTTTTCTCTGGGAATTTTACACACAGATATCCACCCTCAGTGGAGAGGACAAGAAGTGTTGAGTTGGTTTCTGTTGGGGCTTTTTTCTGCCTTGACAGGCCCAATCCAGACACCATAGTTCTTACAGATCATTGAATCCAGAAGGTATCCAGGATTGCATAGGCACATTTAACATACCTTTGATTCAGCACTTCTACCTTGCAGCTTTCAATGCTCTGTAAATGTTTCTATGAGCCATGCTATATTTAAACAGCAGAAAATAAGATTTGTGGGCTAGATGTGCCTCATTTTACAACTGAGGTAATTTTATCAGGAGAAGAAAGCTCTCCTGCAGTTTAGAAGAATTGCACACTAAGAATGTGTAAATCAAGTATAAACAATGGTTAACTAAATACCTGTTGGAGGGATAAGGGAATTTCAGACCTGCTGTGTGAATATGCAGTCACAGAAAGTCATTTGCAAGCACAAAAGCCTATGAAGTTTGCTCAAAACAGTTGTCTGGCAACTTTGGGTAAGCAGCAACCCATAAAAACCACAATCTGACTGCAGGTAATTAATGGAGTGAGAAATCCCTATACAAATGCTACCAAGGTTTACTCTGTTCATGAGGAAGTGATGTTATTTGGTCTATACAGTGCTTAGGAAGATCTTAATTGGCAATACTGGATTCCTTGAGGAACAAATTCAAGTTTTTGTTTTTAGTCCTAGACTGTTACATTTACTTGAGATAAATGCTGTAATACCATGGACAGAGCACATATATTTTAGGAAAACAGGGGATAAAAGGTCAATCACAGTTTGAATGACCTTGTCAGTTCTTTCCATGCTCTGTTGGGACTCTGGGAATATTACTGCCACTAGTAAATTCTGAAGCAGTGTTATTCTAGCATCACCAGAAAATTGTGGCTACGTAAAAGCAAAGAATAGCTGTGACTGACTTCACTAAGACCAGGATCAAAGGGAATTTCCAAACTGCAGACACAAAAATACCAAAGCGCAGAGAGGAGCTGACAAAGTGCCCGCAGTAGAGGCATAGGTCAGATGGACTGGAGAATTCAAGCCTCTGCAATTTAACGTTACAGAGAGAGAAAGGCTCTAGCAGAAGCCCAACCTCTAAAGAGAGCACACACCAGCTACACAAGTGTGTACAATAAAACATCGAGAACTTTTTTCTTCTTCAAACAAAGGGCTTAAATTTTCATATACATAGATGCATGGGTTTGTGTATTGTTGTCAGGTTTGCTGTTGAAGTGTTTTTTTTCCTTCTTCCAAGGATGATCAAGGTCAGTCTGCAAGGTCTGGGGAACTAAATCAAATGCAAATTAAAACATGAACGCACAGAAGATGATAATATTCAATAAGGCAACTTTGGAAATGGTGTAAGTGAATTAGAGGGTTGAAGTCATAATTCATTTTCAATGGATAATGTAAAGCTATGTGGGAAGGAAATGTTTGTGCATTTGCAAAGCACAGAGTAGGCTCAGAATAAGAAACTAGGTAGATGGATTTAGCAGGTAACACAAAATGCATCCCCAAGGTGACTAAGTTTCCCTGAGAAATGAACCAATTCTTGCACCTGTGCAAGCAGGTTATGAAACCCTGGGGAATGAAATACCCTGTCGAGAAGTTAAAATTTGTTATTACATATGCAAGATCTGATTCATGAATATCTGTGCAAAGAGAATTATTTTCCTTAAAACTGCAGCTGCGTTTCAAGAATCGCATCCCAACAAAAGAGAGAACAAAATCCAGCAAGTCAGAGAGAATAACATGCTGGCACATAGTCCTTACAAGAACAGTAAAAATCAAAGCACATTCGTACCCAACAGCAAGAAACAGAGACTACCAAGGGGTAAAATGACAATAGTGCAATATGATGATCTCTAAAAACTTGACTGGTACTGAATTCCCCGCTATTCCTATGCAAAAAAACCCCACTTTGAAAACAGGTTTTAGAATATCTTGGAGCAGTAACTGTCACTGCCTAAAAAACAGGCAGAAAGTGAAGCTTGTGTACATTCGCTTCTAGTGAGACATTTTTATAATTGAAGTGAAGGCCACGGATCTGATTTCCATCAGTTTGCACTCTCAGGTCTCTCACCTGCAGTTTACACCCAGCTCCTTACCAACTCTTTATGATATCAGCTGAGTGATAGAACAGAGAAAAAAAGAGATTATTATGTTTTAAAATGCATTTTGAGACCAAAAAGGCTCTTACTGGTTCAAAAAAATAAAACAGACACAAGTTTATGCCACCAGCTGATGAAGTTCTCAGAGGTCTATGTTCAAACAGCAGCTCCCCTCAGGTAGCTGCTCACGTTGCTGCGTGGAGGATGCTCTTCACCCTTCCAGGCTGGGCTTAGCACAGAGGACAAGCTGACAAATCAGGCCGTGGCAGCCCTCACCCCAAACAAGCGCGATGCAGTTCATTCCCTGGTGGCAGCAATCCTTAAGTAGACCACAGTTACTTAGTAATTTTGGTCCTCATTAAAATAGGTGATTATGCAATCTCATGCTAATTCTTGCAGTAATTCCCTTGCACTTGGTTTTCTTATTCCTGCATAATTAGAAAAAATGTAATCCATTCCTAAAGACATATTGCTCTTAACACTTCCTTTTCTTTAATAAAGATTCTTCTAATTAAACTTCCTTGGCTAGCAGCCCAGCTCAGTGACCTTGTGTCCTTTACCTGTAGGATAATAAGCAACAGGAAGGGAGCACAAACAGCTATTAACATTATGGCTTGCACTTAAATATTTGGAGGAATGGGAGCTTTTAGAGCAGGGCTGGCCTTTGCAAACCCTCCACTGCTGCTGTCTCCAGCTCCTTAACATGTGTCATTAACAACATCGGTTCTTCTTCCCCTGCCACTCAGCCATAATTAAATTGCCCACTTCAGAGTGCATTAAACAGTACAAGTTTCCCTGATTTGCTGTTAATTTTATTTCAGAAGTGTGAGCTTTCCAATTTAACAGACTTACTCATTCTCCCAAACTCAGCTCTAAACCATTTCCATTTCTTAGACACTTAAGTGTCTAGAAGTCTCTAGAGTATTGAGGAAAATAAAGCTTCATGAACCCCAGAGTTAGGAATACCCCCACACTACCTTCCCTGCTTTAATAACCCCTTAGCTTTCTTTGTGCTATGCTAAAATAAATGATCTCCTTGCAGACTGGGGATTAAGTGGGCGGGGAGAGGGAAGACTAATCTTATAAATTTTTTTAAGTAAGAAGCAATAGCAAGATTAAAAAAACCTGAGGTATCCAGTGGCTAGCACATGCATAATTGATTGATAAACAACTGGGGAGATTATTGCCAAATGAGCTGATCAGGACCCCAGCACAGAAGCAGTTTGCCTCTAAGCCTGTGATAGAAATAAAGCACTTCTCATCTACGAATCTAGAAAGACTTTGCAGAGGATAATCAACCTTTGCATCACCCTGAAAGGTAGATCAATATCGTTTCCCTACATTGGAACTAGAAAATGGAGGTGCAGTGAGGCTCAGTAACTGCTAAACATCACGGGGCATTTTAGTTGTCTCGTCTCCTCCAACGCTAAGGCAGGAGAGGTAATGCAGCCCTCCTGGCTGAAGAAAGACACATTCCAGAGACATGCACGCTGGGAGAGTGGTTTGCCACAGCATGAATGCAGTTTTACCCTGGTGCAGCTGATGGTTTTGGTAGAACACGGGAGAGAAGGAAGCATGACCAAGGCCTCGTGTTCCTTGCCTTCTAACCTCGTTCCCCAAAGTCAGAGCAGGAAGATGCTCACAGACACCAGATCAACCCTCAACTGCCCGTTTCCACTGCTCAGAGTGTAATTAAGTCATAAACAAAAGGAGCAGTTATTGATCAGTTCAATATTTCACCAAGAGAGCAGCTGGTTTTGAGCTGGGGTATCCCAAAAGATTTGTCAGCCTCAACTGCAGTGATCAATCCCAGCTCTGCTGTGCAGAGCCCTAAAACTCCTTTAGCACACTAAGGTTCTTTGAAAGAAATAGAACCATTTGGAAAGAACAAGGAATATATATAAAAAAGGAGAAAAGCCAAATGAGTTTTCTTTTCCACTCAGAATCCACAAAACTCTTTCCCTTTGCATTATAAACTGAAGTGACCCCCAAAACTCCAGTTTCTCCCTGTGTCAAGAGAGGATTTTTCTTTTCTTTTCCTAATGCTGTGGTAACATCTTGTGTGTTAAATCAACATTCAGACGTTGAACATACACAGGCAGAGGATTCAGGAGAGAGCTTGCAAGGTTAACAGCTGACAGACTGGAATGGCATCACAGTTAATTGCTATTTGCAAAGCACTTTCTAGGTCTCTTCAGATAAAAGGTTTTTCTGTCCCCATTAAGAAACTTTGAAGGAAACTGCAACCAGTGAGTAATTGGTGTCCAGCATCTCAAAATGCTGGAGACAATCTGATCTTAAGTGCTGTCAGATGTGAAATATTTTGAGAAATAACAAGATCACCTGTGTCATGGTTTGCAGAAGGCAGTATGGGACCAAGGAATCCTGCCTGCTGATCCTTCATCAGAAAGCATCAGTATAGATAATAAAGTCAGTTTAGACTTTATCCAGGTAAAAGGTCTCCAAATGACAAGACACACACACTAATTTAACTAGCACTTGGGCTTCACCATTTACTCATCAGTAAAAAGAGCAACACCAGGGAAAAGCAAACTGTGAAGGAAGAAAGGAGAGAAAAGCACAAAAAAGCCCCCAACTCTGCAACACTGAGTTTCCTAGATCCCATTCCTTTCTCTGCTTTGTAGGCTTATTTTAATTAGTTTAGCAGAGAGGTCAGTATGGCTGATAATTAAATTAATAAAGTCATTCTAATGAGGCCAGTAAATTATTTTTAAAACGTTTAGGGCCCTAGCCATTTTAACTCAGGGAGGAATTAATGATGTAGAACCAGGTAGTACCTTGAACAGCTGCAAGAGGTAGAGTTTTCATTTTCCAGTTTTACTTTTATAGTACTCAGACATCTCCCCACGCCCGCTTCATCAGCGCAGGCAGGATACGCCACACTGGGTAAGTTCAGTAACTCCTCCTACCCTGGATACTTGTCACTTCTGGAGCAAAGGATAAACTGCTTCAAAGGAAAGCACAAGAAATAGATAATCACTTGAGAAAATATTCTAGTTAATGTTTATCAGTTAGATACTAGTTTATTGCTAGTGCAACATACTTTTAGACAGCCCTGTGAACTCCCTGTGTTCAAGGTTTCAGAACTCTGCTAAGCTTTTAAAGCCTTCCAGCAGTGAAAGTTACTTCAGCTAATTCACTACTGCCAAGGGCATGCACATGCTGAGACTGACCACCCCAAAAGACATCATAGGAGATTCCTGATGAGATCACGTCTGACATTTTGAAAGGCAAAATCAAGGCATAAAGTGTAGATGATCAAAGTTTATACCAGTTAATACTGGCAACAGAAAGATAGCTCAACTCTGCACAGCTGCTGGCACATGCTTTTCCACACTGCTACAAGAAGTTGAAGACTTTTGTGATACAAATTTCCAGAGCGATGACACCAGAGAAGACAAATATGCAAGCAAAGTCAGATGGCAGCCCTATTTAAACCATCTTTAAAAAAAATAATAAAATAATCAAAATTCTCTTTCTAACAGGGAGCAGCAGAAAGCACAAGTGGGAATTAAGAGATTTCTTCATCCATGATCTGATAAATAAAAACTGAAGTCAGCCAGAGCATTCATATGAATGCTCATAGTGAAGACAGTTTAATCCTTATCTATACAGTTATGTAAATAAATGCAAAACTTCAGGTCAAGTTCCCAAAAATTTTAGCTTAGTAGTTATTCACCTTGAAGCACAATTGATTATACTTTTCTGGAAGAAGCCCTGACAATAATTAGTGCTGTTCTTTTTCAGCTACAGAAAATACACCTTGTTTTACAAAATATTAACACAACGTAGCGCAGTCCTGAGCAGTCGGGAGGAACTGCAGCCACCATCTGTTCTGCACTTCACCATCCCCAAATGGACAGAACCTGTACCCACATCCTTGCTCCAAAGCAACCCCCAGCTCAAGATGGATGGATGTTCTTTGTTCCTGTCCCCCAAGCAGTGCACATTAAGAAGTAACATCGTCTCTGCATCCGAGCTCCTTGCCAAATCTGATGCCATTTCAGAGATGTTGCAAAGAGGATGGCTATAAACAGTGGAAGAGAAACAAACCCAGGGAGCAAAAAGCAAGAAGGACCAGAAACAAGAGGAAGAGAAGTGGTGAAACAAAACCACATCTTCCCAGGGTACAGCAAATACACAGCAAAGGGTGATACAGGAACAGGGGGAGCATTGCTCAGTCTAGACCAACGTCAATAACAAAACCCCCTGTAGCTATAAGATGTTGTTATCTGCGCTGTTTGTGCATTCCAAGGAGCAGCATCCATAGATCAAGATAATCCCCTTTCTCGCTTGTGCTTTCAATCTGTTCATTTTTTCAGTGTCAGCAAGTTCTGGATTGTTTGTAAGCCAAAAAGTGACAGCAGTTTGATCTTGGTTCCCCCAATATGCGCTTGTGATGGGACATGCAGCTCCCACACACTAATTCATTTCATCAAGGAGCAGAAAGTCTGAGACAGTCCTGTGACCTCACTTCAAGAGGTTTGAGTTGTTTTTTTTTTTTTTTAAATGCCTTTCAGGCTTGTTAACAAAACCAAAAATAAAACAGGAAAAAAGGCACAGGCTCATTTGGAAGCCAGATAGTTATGGTTTAAAGAAAAAAAGAAGAAGAAAAAAAAAAAAGCTTAAGAACATGATCCGTGCAAGTCTTTTCCTTGAATTAGAGCTTGGGAGAAAAGCTCTTTTTATTAGTGTATAAGGGAAGTTAGAATTAAAGGAACACCCAGGGACAGGACTGTGAAACTTCTGTATTCTCCCCAATATAATGAAAAGATGAGAAGTGTGACGTGTTTGCAGATTATTTATTAACAGTAGGACAGAAGCTATTTTAGGCACATGTCTTTAGACACCATTAACAGAGTAATTTACTCTCCAGAGTACCCTTTCAGGAAACAGTAGGAACTAAGTAAACCCCATATATCATTCAGAAGCAGGAACAATTCTCATTGTTTCTTTCCTAAATCTATTTCCTTTTTCAGAACTTTGCCACCATATGGTCAACAAGGAAGCAGCATAACAGGATCAGATAAGACTGAATTATATATTTTAGCAAGCTTCAGGAGCTGGGCCAAGGCATTTAAATGCACCAGGTACTGAACCCAGAGAAACAGTTTTCATCTTATCAAAAGGGAAAACGAGAAGGATTCACATCTGATCTAATGCACGATGGGCCTCAGAGACATGATAGCAGTGAAGGGACAGACCCAAGCAACCAGTTGTGCCTGACACTTGCATTTAACCAAATGATTCCTTTCTGGATAGCTCTTTTTATTCTGTTAAGAGAAGCAGGCAGCAAGCACAACATGCACACAGGACTGATAGGAGTCAAGGTTCGTTACTGTAATCCATTACTGTGCGCGTTCAAGTTTCCTACTGCTCCAACAGCTGCATCCTCTCTGCCTACACGTCTTGTGTTCGAGAAAAATCAGATCTGAGAAAGCACAAAAGTAAAATCCCCTCTTCCTCCCCCCCATTTATGCGTGGGAGTGTCTAACTGAGGCAGCACGCATGTTGTGTGTGCCGCAGATTCTGAACTGGAAATTAAACGGCCTCTCGTTCCAACAATGCCAAGAACTCAGGAGCGAGTGCAAGGCCCAGAAGTAAAACATAACATTTTTCAATAGGTCCACATTCAGTGTGACAAATAATGAGAACAAGATGCAATATGCATTGTGGCTTTCTGCTCCGAGAAAGCTCATTGGATTTTCCAAACTAGGGCCTTGGTAGGATTTCTGGTGGGCTTGCTGTCCTCCTGGGATGAATTTCACCCAGGGAAAAACAGACCCAAGTCCCTGAGTACAACGTAATAGGGAACAGTTTCTCCTACTTAGGGTTTAAGGCTCTTTTTCTACTCCTGCTTCATTTTCACACCATCCCTGTTGAGGCTAGAGCCATATGTTCCAATGTTATGGTCTAAGGACATATGGAAACATATTGTGGAGATTCACAGTCATTTTAAACCAGAACAAAAACATCAGAGAATCCTGTCCAACTGCTCCTTTGCAGCTATGTTGTAGGAGATACAAGGTGATTTCTAATTTTGTCAGAAGCTTAAGAAAAATATTACAGCTGGTACTGAGGTTCTTTGAAATGTGGAAGTGGCCCTCGCCCTTCACCACAGTGCTCCAAAAGCCACCACAAGCCTTCCTGGAGAAGGCAGGGAATCACTGGAGATGTGAGAACTCCCTAAGCACCAGTAAAGCACGTCAGTGGAGGAAGAATTAGGTGATGTCAAACTAATGACATTTGCCCAGGAGTAGTAGTAGCCCATGCCGTTAGAAATTAATCCTGAAACACTGTAAGCCACCTAATTGCTGCTAATTGGTCTTGTCCTCACTTTGCCTCTGCTAGTCTCTCAAGTTGTGTTTTCATTTCCATTTATCAGATGCTGGTCTTTGCAGCCTCTTGTACCTCCTTGGAAAGCCTGCAAAGAAAAGCATTTAGCTCTTGCCCTTAGCTCATCAGAAGCAGCTAAATTAAAAAGGCTTTCCTAGCTGTAGCATTGTTTATCTGCACAACCGATCTCTCATAAGACCAGAGGCTGCAGGGGATGCAGAGGATGACAGTGCTTTTTTCAGGTCCAAATCCAGGCCTTCCTTAACATCCCTTTCTTTCCCCCCCACCTGCCAAGGAACTGTTTGGACACCCCACTCAGCAAGAAAACACAGGCCATATGTAAAAAGGTTCCTGCACAGCTAACGTTCAACAAGCTGCTCCTGTAAGCAAACCCTCATAACTCTACAAGGTGCTACACGTCTTGAAGATGTTCTCCCAGTGTTAAGGCACTTTATATAAGCAACAAGTATTCATTTAGACAAGTGCTGTTCAGGAGCTGCACTCACTACCAGTAAACTCAGGTTAATTTACTTTTGCAGCAATATTTTTAAGAAATTCAACTTCCTTTATTTAAAGTAAAGGGGAGAAAATAAATAAAACCACAGTCCAGATGGAAACAAAGTCTGTTCCTTCTTCATTCGCCAAGCCACAGACAAGTTATAATTCACATCTCCCTCGAGTCTCATCATTACCCAAATTTGGAAAACAAGCATAAGGGTTAGGGGGCAATGGGGAGGTGGGGGGTTTAGCTTGCCAGCAAATTACATGCTAAATTTCTTTGCTTTTAATTGTGTCCGAAATAAAATGAAAAACTTCTTGTGGTCCAAGTCATGGGATTCCTTAATCAACTGAGTAAAGTTGGGCTTGTGAAACTGAAATCCCTGGGGAAATGGCTTCACTACTGAAGGAAACAAGTGACTCAGAGCCCCATCCTCAGGCTCAAAACATCTTAAGCTGTTCCACTGTAAGCAGCGATTGCCTGTAAGCAGGAGCTCAAACTACTGTTCTCAAAGTCTTTTTCTGCTATCTCAGCAGCACACACTGGGCCCTTCAGCACAGGCTTCCAAGCTGGCATCTCATGAAGCCATGTGTTACTTTCGGCTCTTACTAAGAGACTTACTTAATATCTTTATACATTTCTGGTAGGGAGAGACTAAAAGTAGCTTTCTAGTCTGTTCTTCGGAGTTGAGTTGCTATATAAAGTCCTTAACTGTAAGGGGTGGGGAGAAAAAAGTAGTATCAAAGGATGGGTCCTTTTAACAATTGAGCGAGCCTTCCTAACAATTAGAACTGATAAGGGTAGAATTGCATCTGATTTGCTTGATGAGTCTCATTTTTAATGCAATTAGGCAGCCAAGGTTTGACAGACTAGACTATCAGAGAGCCAAAGGGAATTTGCATATATTATAAAATAATTGGAATGGCAGGGTAAAGTAAGAACCAACCTGACCTAAGCCTTCACTCAAATAGAATTGTGTGAATAATTGATTTTCCACATTCCTGACTGAATAGAAGAGGTAAAAAAAAGAAGTTCATCAGCAAGAACAAATTTTCTTTTTCTAATCTAACAAAAAATAGAGACAATCCTAAACCAAAATGTCGACATGAAACATCACACTGAAGCGTTTTATTTAGAACCTATAAGGTAAGACATTTGTAGCCAAAGTAAACCAGCAAAACAAACATTGTTACAGGGGAAAATAAGCAATTTTGGGCTGAACAGTTTCACACATCTTTTCTTAAAAAAAAAAAAAAAAAAAAAAGCCTTAAACACTGTCATTTTTTCCTCAGCAGAAAAAGAACACCTGCTAAATGTACTGGCTTTTAGAATACAGCAGTTTCGATGACACTCTAGTTAAAGAAGTATCATCACGTGCAAGATTTCTAACCAAATCCAGAGCATTAGAAGGCAGTTGGAAATAGCAGACACTACAGCCTTTATCTCCCACATCAGGTGAGAATATCACTCAGCTATGGGCCACTCCTAGGTGTGGCACTCCCTCCTTCATACCAAAACTTTGGAAGTTCCCAGTTATTTCTGGACTGATAAATGTTGCAATCTTCAAGCGTTAATAGTATGGGGGGAAAAAGCTACATCCATTTCCTCAATGTCTTTGTGTGCAGCTTTTTGCTTTCAAAACTGCAGCTTGCTTTCTTCTGTCAGGAACACAAACCCTAAAATATCAGGAAAGAAGGGATTCTGGCAAGTTTCCTACCCTAGTCAGAGCCAACAAGCTACCAGAAGCAGGGTTTTGTCCCCTCGTTGCCTCCCCCACAAAGAAAACCTGTTTTCGGAGCTGGTTTGGAGCAGATGTCAGCCAAATGTACTGAAAGAAACCACCTGATCTTATTTGCAACACTTAAACAGACCCAAGATTTTACATTTCACCTACTTGTTATTCCAGGACATAAATAGTAGGTAAATCCAGCTTTGCCAGAATGTTTCTACCTTAACTCTTGAGTGACTTCTGGGGCTAAACTGAAGCGTACTTTATTCTACTCATGCAGTTTAACTCTTCCCAAAGGTCAGAGTGGCTCATACTATTAAATAATGCAGGCTAGACGATGCTGACTTAATAAAACTCACATGTCATTCTGTGTTGGAATTTATTTTCTTACTTGAGGGCCACTTTAGCTTGCAAATCAAAGGCGTCTTGTGTTGGTTCTTTCAAAAAGATGCTGCCATTGCCTGGGCTTCCATCAGAAACAAAGATTGATGGGACCAAGCTTCAGTTGGGTCAGTGTCTAATGGCCTCCTCTCAGTGGCCTGAATTATTCATAAGTGCTAAAGCACCTCATGTTTTTTGATTAACGTGTACAATGGAGGATATGTCATAGCTGCAATATCAAACTGCTTTTTTTCAGCCAAAGCTTCCCCTCTTCCTCCCTCTTTCCTATTCAAGGCCCAACAAACTAACTTATTTTGATGGTGGGCATGTCCTTTCTTAACATTAACTCATCCCTAGCTAAGTAGAACATCTTAACTCACTTCATGTGGGCTCCACTAATAGTTATGACTTCCCATTTTCTAGCATGTTTCACCTCAAGCTTCTTAAACAACAACTCACACCTAAACAATCAACTTGGTGAGACCACAGACCACTTGGCCACAAACAGAATACAGTTACTGCTCTTAAAAATATCCTAACCTGCTCATTCCATCCATCTGTAGATTTTTACTAGTCTGGATCTTTTCCAGAATTTCAAAAAAGTTTGTAATTCCCACATGGAAGGATGTTATTGTGCAAGATGCAAGACGCTTCATCAGTATTACAGCTTTTCTCACCTTTCAACTCTTTTCCTCTAGACTCCTTCTTTGCTTATTGCTGACAGTCAAGCTTGACTTGTATACACTGATTCCTAAACCAGTTGCAGGCAGCTATATAACCAGAAATAAGCCAAGTTCAAATATAGAAACAACTTAGAAAATTAATTCTGAAGTGGTTTAATTGCTTTCCCTATCTTCCACCACTAATTATCTTCCATAAATAATAGTGAGGTCAAATCCAGCTTTACCAATGAATATCCCCACCAAACATCACAACCGATTCACCTGCGCCTTCCGTTCTGTAATGGCACTTCTCCCTGTAATGACTAGGGCAAGAAAACAAGGACAAAAGTCCTCATACACATAGCATAGGTCCAAGGATAGCTCTGAATTTCTGGGAAGCCATACATGCTGCTTTACAATATTCAGCCCAGGAACATGTAGAGAGTGGCCTAGGTCTTCTGAGAAGTTTGCAGGAGGTGGGACACAAGGTACTTTGCAGTCAAAGCCCGCAGGTGCAAGACAGTATGGGAAAAGGAGTTCTGCTCCTACAAAGAGTCTCAATGTGGTTAGATGCAAAGTCCTTGTGGTTCTTTGAACAGCTAATATGCAAACAAGAGAAGGAGCCTTCCTCAGAGCAGAGATGTGCTGGCTGGAGCTCCTTGTTTCTCTTCCCGCCTTTGCTACAGGCTTCAACGTTGTGAGCTTGGAGGAATTATTAACTTCTGCAGAAGCAGGCTTTTGGGCTACAACACCTCCCATCCCATCTAAAGAGTCGCTCTGCAGTGGGCATGGTCAGGCTTCTTACAGCCGACACAGAAACTCTATCATAGAATCATAGAATGATCTGGGTTGGAAGGGACCCCAAGGATCACAGAGTTCCAACCCCCCTGACAAAGGCAGGGCCACCAATCTCCAGGCCTGGATCTACACAAGGTTGCCCAGGGCCCCATCCAACCCAGCCTTGAACACCTCCAGGGACGGAGCATCCACCACCTTGCTGGGCAGCCTATTCCAGCACCTCACCACTCTCTCCGTAAAATATTTCCCCCTAATAGTTCATCTAAACTTTCCCTCCTTCAGCTTTAAACCACCCCCCCTTGTCCTGACATTATCTACCCTTTTAAAAAGTTGATTCCCCTTCTGTTTCTTTGCACCCTTCAAGTACTAGAAGGCTGCAATCAGCTATCTTCTGTTCCTCACAGGTCCAACTCACTGCTACAATAACTCCAAACCTCATCTGAAACAAGAGACAGGGAAAACGGTGATGACTAAAACAAAAATCAATGTTTAATACTATTAATTATACCAGTGACAGTATGTAATTGGAAAAAGCAAATTACAGAAGATGGAGGGAGGACTTATGATCTGTTCTGGTGATCAGCACTGAATTCCTGGTTGGTGGATCAATTATGTATATAACTGCAGCACTTAAATAGATTTCTGCAGAGCTGAACCTCCTCAGCTTTACTCTGAATTACCTAAGAAAATTTAGCCAATTAAAAGTAGTATAAAATATATTATGCAACAATAACAATGAAATAGATACTTAGGGACTTTATAGTCATACCAGCATTAGTATTCTCTGAGTACTAGAGAAGACTACCTAATGAAAAAAATACCCAACACAGAAAGTTTGGATTAGGACTTTGTTCGCCAGCAAGCAGTATTGATGTGAAAAATACTATTTTGGTCACAGAATTCATCTTAGAAGTTAATAAGAGCTAACAACATATAAAGGAACTAGAGTTTTAGTGCTAGACATCCTAGTAATTACATATAAATAGATTCAAATTGTCTGTAGTTTAAAAATCAGTTCCAGGCTTTTAACTTCTGCATAAAAATTTTTTCTAGAATGGCAAAGTATCTACAGAGGACAAGTTTCACGTCTTTATCACGTGCTCAGCTCAGTTCTGAAAGTAGTAATTGCATGTTTTTGGACTATCATAAGAAAAAGAGTAAAATACTGAGCCTGGACCTAAGATCAGGGTCTTACACTACACTTCATCTCAAAGCAATCACTGAATGAACTATTCCTTCATTCAAGCCACTCCCAGGTTTCAGTTTCTCCCTAGAAAACTAGGGGAGGGAAAAAAATATTTCTACTGATTTCCTTTAGCTGGTGCTTTGATCATCTGTATTTTAGGGTAAATTTAGATGCAAAACTAGAACTCATTGTGTTGCTATCTGGAAGAGATTTTTCCCTTCCCAGCTGTATTAAAAGACAACCATCCTAAGGTAAGCCGCAATTTTCTAATCCCTGTCTCCATCTAAAGGAGGAACATTTCAGTCCCCCTTCAGACAGTATCTTCATATCATTCACAAGACTAGAAGGATGATCACCCCTCCACCAACATCCCCAGGGCCCTTAAAGGACCATTCAGAGTAAGTTTGTGGTAGAAGGCAGAGGACATGCTGGTCCTCCAGGCTTGACCCTAGACCAGAAGCAGCAGAAATCCTCAAATAGAAAGGAGTCATCTGGTAAACCAGGGGTGAGACAGAACACGAGGCCCAGAGTGTGGGGTCAGGTTAGATGTTTGATCCCTCTCACAGGGGGGACAGGGGACATAAGTGACAAAGTGGCATTAAAACAGGAAGCACTGCCCATCTTGGCTGGACCATGCAAGGCTCTGGGATGTCCTGGCAAGTGGCTCTTGAGACTGGGGCTGCCACAGAGCCTATAAACAGAAACACCAGGAACATCTGTAAGGACAGCCTTTACTTAAAAGCTGTTTAGATGGGTGCAGTGTGGCTCATTCGGCAGGAAAACACAAGCAGAGCTGGAGGTATACTTAGAAAGAAACTAGGCAACCTCTCTGAATGACAACTCAGCAAATTAAACTTTCCCTATGTGCTGAAGTATGATTTGTCTGAAGTCTATGACCATTTTGATTAGCTACAAATAAACCCCAAACATATTTTATCTCTAAGAGATATCCTTTGAGATGTCTTCAGCGGCTCACCAGTCAGGTAAGCAAGGAGAGTCCAACACAAGCCCCGGGTTAAAGAATCTCATTAGCAATTCATACTTCAGCATTTCTAAGTTTCTGTTTATCATCCCTAGAGTTCACTCTTGATGCACTAGATTAGCCCCATGAATTCATGAATAGATACAAAAGACTTATGGTCATCATTAGAATGTATTTCCCTCTACATACCCACTTTTTAAATGTCACTAATCATTCTCTCACAGGCCTGCTGCACAGAACACCTAATTTGCTTTGGAAGTTTGGGAACACAGAGTCCAAAGACAACATGTTAAGCGTATGTGTTTAAATTTTATGAAATCCAAACATTTTTAGTGTTGTTTGTATTCCATTCTATCCTTGTGACCTTTAGAGTAACAAGGAAAAAACCTGCCCTAACCAAGAAGGATGGATAATACTGATTTCCTTTATGAATTCCTTTTTTTCTACTTGCTTTCAAAAAGAGGTAGAGGAAAAAACAAAGCAAATACACTTTATAACTTGTTCTAACACAACTTCTACCAAGGCTATCTGTTTCAGTGAAGACACTTCTTTCTCTGCTGGATTTGCTTTAGTAATTTCACCTAAAATCTTTTCTACTTCGGGGTTTATATTTGACAAGTTCAAGACATCTCCAAACTTAGTACATTAAAGTGAAAAATACATATTTTTGGAACTAGAAGTGCTGAAATAAATAGACAAATGATCCTTAAGATAAAACAGCACTAAGTATGAAGAGATGCTTGGCGTGGAGGGAACATAAACAGCATGTACAACAAAGCAAGGATGCCAAATGAGGAAAAGCACAATGAAAAAATAAAAATCAAAGTATAGAAAGGTGGATTGTTGGGTCATGGAACACCCTAAGGAGAAGAGGAGCATCAAAAAACAAACAACCCATGTCAGTGTGAAGAGAATAAACCAGGGAAAAAAAAATACCTGGAAGATCAGAAGAAAAGCCTCATAGGGTGACAGGAAAGGGCCTCCCACCAGGCAAGGGTCCCTTATTATCCTGAAGACTAAAGAAAAGAATATTCGGAAATGCTGTGAATTTTCCAGAAGGATACCTTAACAGTTAAACCAGCTAAAGCTGAGTAGTAGCCGGAGAAGTAAAGGCAGTGGCAGACCAGGCTCTACACAAGGCAGAGACCCCATCGGATAGAGGGGCAGTGGGATGAGGCTGAACAAAGCTTCAAAAACTGGAATTGCATCTTCATAGATCAGGCTGTGCACTGTAAATAGGTTGTCTTGAGCCCTCCAGGGGAATGGGAAAGGCACAGATATAAGAGGGAGGCTTTTGGTTTCTCTGCAATGTCAGGGAATAAAGAAAGACTTCTCAGGAGGAAGATTTATTGTGAGCACTGGAAGACTCCATGCCTCTGTATCTCCAGCTAGAAGACAGTGAGGATGAGAGCTTTTATTTCTTATCAGGCCATTATGTATATTTTTTTTCTGACTTGCAGATAACTGCTTGCATGCTTTCAGCACATGGCCAGTGCCTCAGTGCAACAGGAAAACTGCACCACACTGTGTTATCTCTTTGCTGGGCAGAGAATTTTTTGTCATCTATTATTCACATCACAGCTTGTTGCAGCCATTCTAGAAAGACCTTAGAAGATCCCTGTCATCCCATCAGGAAAAGGAAGAGAATACGATTTCCCCATATGATCTCTTCCCAGTCAGGAAACTGGGAAGCTAAACAGTGCCTCCTCCCTGTGCACAAACCCTGGTCTGCCAGCAGATTTATTTGAGGGAGGACAGCACTTGGCCAAGTGATTCAAAGATAAACGCCAGATCAGAAACAAATCACATCATTTTTAAAGTATTAATCAATGTAGGACAAAACAAGAAGCTATTATTGTGTTCAGCAGCGTAGGAAAGGATTAGGCATGAGAAGACTCCTATAGACATGTCTCCATAAAGATGACACATAAGTAATAAAATGGCTCTGCCAGACTCCTCCTGAAGGGAACGCGGGTGCTGATGCCACTCGCCAATCAGTGCTGACAGCAGCGGGCTTTGATTGATCTGGCTACACGGTGATGTGATCACGGCTGCCCTCTCTCACCTCTCACCACTGTGTTTCTGACCCTTTCTCCCGTTGGGACATATATCACACACGACCTTTAAGGGAAAAAAAAAGCCAACACAGAGGCTGCATTTGTGTTTGGATACACTTGAAAGCTCCCCAGGAATCCCAGCCCTGTGCTGCAAGGCATAGGCACATTTAAAGAAAAAAACCCAACAAAAACACCACCACACACACTCTTTTGGCTTTCTTAGCTAGAACTTACCCTAATTAATAGCTTAAGTAATTTGCTCAAATTCACAAAGGCAACAGAGCACAGGCAGAAACTGAATCCAAGCTACTTTGAGTCCCAATTCAGTTTAAACTTTCAAAGGCAATTTCATACTTTGCTGTCCCTGAACACACCTTCCCCCTCCTCCCCACCTCCCCGTTCCCATCCTGCATTTGGAACAACTCCATTTCCACTGAAGCAAAACTCCCTTTGGCTTTGACAGAGCCTGACTTTGAACAGGCACGAGCCTCCCTTTCCCTCTGACTTCAGGAAGCTGGGGATTATTTTAGATGCTGCTTTTGTCTGATTTGGCTTGCAATTTTTCAGGAGGGAGGAAGGAGCTCCCAGATCGGGGTGGACATCTACACCTGCTTCTGCAAGGAGGAGAAAGTTCTTCACTGAAAGAGTTGTGGGGATGTGGAACAGGCTGCCCAGAGAAGAGGTTGAATCACTAACCCTGGCGGTGTTTAAAAGATGGGTAGATGAGGTACTTAGAGATATGGTTTGGTAGAGGACAGCTATGGTTGGACTTAATCTCAGAGGTCTTTTCCAAACTAGCCATTCTGTGATTCGGGCCCATAAATGTGTGTCATATTTTAATTAGACAGAAACAAGACAGTATACAGTGTGGTGTGCCGCATCATGGTATTGGGCATTTCCAATCAGTACAGCAATTTTCAGTCCTTTTAGATGTAGGATTTATTGCTCCTACTACTAGCAAAATGCTTCCCATAAAAACTACTTACATCAAAAAGAATAGCAAGCATGCAAACACAGAGAGGAGAGATGAGAACATCACAGCACCACTGCCTGTACGCACAGCTGCTCCTGGGATAGGGCTCAGAAGCCCTACAGAGATCACACTTTCAATAGGCAAGAGGGCAAGTGAACCCATTCTGGGGAAGGGAAGAAAAAGAAGAAAAAATAGAAAACAGCATAGGGAAATAACAGCTCAGGGGTTCCCACACCTGAGCTGCCACCGGCTGGGAAGCTCAGCCCTGGGCCATGCTGCTTCCCCAGGTGCAAGGTAAATATGATGCCTTAATTGCCACTGCCAAAATAACCCTCTGCTGATTTGCAAGGCATGACCAACTGGTTCAGCACAATAGCAACCAAGCTGCCGGCAGCTCCCGGGTGCTCAGCTCCCACTTTAAGGAAACAAATATTAAGCAGGATCCTGGGGAGTTTTCCTCTTTTTCTCTAGTAACTTTCTTGAAAATAGAGATTCCTTAAAGTTTCACCTGTGGGACACTGGTACCTCATCCCCCTGCAGAGTCCCCCCAAGGCACAGCCAGGACAGCAAAGGCCTCTGAGGGTCAGGCATCACCTGGCCTGAAGGAAAATAAGGTTTTGCCCGAGGTAGGTCCACAGTCAGAGCCAATTAACGTGCTGCTCAGTTGCAGAGGGGGGCAGTCCTTCAGCAGGGGTACCAAGACATAAGCCCCCATACTGGAAAGTAAAGAGTTGTACTTTAGAAGATTTCTTTAATTACAGACACACACACACACAAAAAATCCTAGTCTTCTACAAAAGCTGCTAGAGGAAAAATAGAGTAACGAGGATGCCACAAAACAAGTGGCTCCTCCCACATAGAACATTTTCACTGTATCAGCAGCAACTGACTCACTGTACAGGATTCGGTGCTATTTGAAACTACGAACATGGCATAATAGTTCACAAGCTGATTAACACAATTACTATTCATTTGATACTGATTGCTACAGCAGGGACTTCTGATTAAGCCAGTCTGCCCTGCAATTTCACTGGATTTTCTTCCGTGCTTTGAATACTACTGGGTAAATATCCCAAACTCAGCACCTCACTCACAGCTTAGTTATTTTGCTTGGTGTGCAACAGCCTCAGCAACCCAAATTAGCCTATTATAGAAAGCAGCTTCGTTCTGCTCCCCACAAACTACATTCATTAACATCCATGAGGTTAACTACATAAATCACATGTCCGGTCAGTCCATCCTTAACTGGATGTCTTCACAGTCTTCTTCCATCTGCCTCATGGCTTAGATCATACAGGTTTGGTTTAATTAACAAGGAAGAATTGCAGGTTTCAGTTAATTCTTGCTTTTCTTGCCTTTCTTCCCCTTATCCCAGAGAAAGGAAGGGGCAAAAGGAAAGCCTTCCCTTTGAGTACTACCAAGCCTCTCATGGTTTACTGATCCCCACTACACATACCTATAGAATTAAGATAGAACAAAAATAGTCAATATTTATATGCCGGTCATCACATAATAATGAGTCACTACTATTTTATATGCTCCCCTCAACACAGCTATTTCAGACCCAAGGCTTTGCAGTAAAGCCTTCTACTCCCCAAAAATTGAGTTACAATCTCTACTCGACAGCACAGAGAGCACACAGATATGAAGAAGCTTTCTGCTGAGATTCCAGACTGAAATGCAATGCGATGCTTCAAGAGGAAGAAAACCCTGGTCCTGTTTTTTGGAGGTTTTCTGTTTGTTTTTTTTTCTTGGCTTTTTGTCTTCTTTTTGTTTTTTACCTTCCCTGACCTCCAAGTTTTGAGTGCAGTGGCATCCTGCAGACACTATAGGTAGAACTGGAGCAGCTCTAGATGGGGACAGAGGACACTGTGTCCTGACAGTGCTCTGGAGCATCCCTGATGAGAAGTGCAGCATTAGCACAGGCAGGTTGTGCCGAGGGGCACATAGAGAGCATGGGGTGTCTGCTCGAGTCCTCAAGCAGATGATCTTGGTTGTATTTGATCAAAAGGCTCCACAAGACTGTTGTTGGTGCTTTAATGGCATCTACTGTGACAGTTGAGCAAAAGCAATGGTTTCATGAAGTAATTGCTCGCTGCCAGAGGAGTCGTTTTATTGCACCTACCTGCAGTTAAGTTCAGACACGTGTGACGAACACTGTGTTTTATTATTCTTACCCTCTTCCCCTATGGGATATTATTGCCTCCAAAGTTGTGCTTCAGCAGAAAGCCCAGAAAGCTTCAACTATCTGGAAATCTCTTTAAAAGTACAAAGTAAACACATTGCAAAATAACTAAGTTGAATATTGTCATCTTGACCACGTGTATATGCTGCTTTAAGCACAGTCTCATCTTCCCTGTGGCAAATCCTGTAGCAGCTAAGTATTTGTTTTATTGTGACCCTGAGAAAAACTAGGCTTAGATTTTAAAACTGGAGTTCCCTCTCTACTGCATAGAAGGGGGTAGTTGGTTTATTGGCTTTTTTATTATTACTATTCCCTGCTCTGCATTATTAACACTTCAAACCTCCCATCATCCTCCCAAATGCAGGTGTGTTTGATTCCAAGGGCTTCACAGGCCAGTTGTTTCACTTAACACTAGTTTAAAAGAACTAAATGCCCCCAAGTAGACCAGCTCCCATAGCCAGCTGAGCCTCCAGATCCATCTATACCATTTCCATTTGAAGCAAAGACCTTGCAGGATTATTTTCTCTATCAGCTTTTCCTTCCACAAGGTAAATCATGTAGCCGATCAAAGCCATTTCTGTGATCTCCCCTAACAATACATTTGAAGGCGATATCAAAGAATTGCTGCTGGTGTTACACATATTACAGTAAGCCCCTGATAGCAGATGTTAATGCATTTTATGACTGGGAATGTTGTCTCAAGATAAAAACAGGCAGTCTGCAGGAATCAGCAAAAACCCACTTAATTTCACACATGTATAGCCACTGACGTGTGTGCAATGAGATTAGGCGATGCCCTTGTCGGCAAACTTATCATAACTTTCTCCAAATAGCAAATCCCTAATTAGTTTATACTGTGGCTTTGCAGAGGGTAAGCATGGCTGGGGAAGAGCAAACAGTAGTGATTTCACAGGAACATGCTTGCTTAGCTCAGGCTTAGCCATTATAAGAAAGTAAATACTGCATAAAAAGAGCATTCGGGTGGAAAGATTCATATGTTTTGTTTCAGCGCGGTTTGCTGACCAATCTAGAAGCTTCTCAAACCCACAGCATCTTAATAAACTGGAGGTGGACTACATTTCCAAAAGTTGTGTCTTAATCTAGCTGTTATATTGTTGATGAATCTACTGAGTTTGCCACTTACTGGTCAGTTTTCAGCTCCAGTGACAAGATTTCTCAAGCAAGCCCATGTCGCTCACAGCTGGAAGTGCAACAGAGAAATAGCTGCAGCATCCTACATCTCAGGAAAGGCTATGTCAAGGGGCAAAGGAAAAGTTCAGAAAACAAAGGCTGAGCTCATTTCTGCAGAGAATAGAAGGTTGTTCAAATTAAAGGCAGGGAAAAAAAAAACAAAAACAAAACCATCTTTTGGTACCTTCCAGATGTCATAAAGCCTGGGGAGTGAACTGCAAGACCAATGGGGGCTTATGATGCATCAGAATGGTTTGATCAGATTTTCCCTGAAGAGAAGAGATAAAGGTGATGGCTCTTCTGCAAATGTGGCTGCAAGGCATGGGGGAATCTTCTGGCCATCACAGCACCTGGAGATCTGAGTAAGGCCAAGATCCTCAGTAACCACCAAGCAGATGAGATCAGGAAGATAACTACTGCAAATAACTCCTACATACCACGAGTTGCATCAAGAATAAAGTGTTTTGCTTTCGAGGGAGCAAGGAAGGAACAAAACTTCGGTTTTACATAGTCAAGAGTAGATACCACCTGGAATAATTAAGGTACATCCAAATGTGACAAATTTGTCCTTCAACATAATAAAAATCAGTTCTAATCATAGTGAAGCACATGATCGATAAAGGTCAAGTCATTTTTGTTTACTTGTTAGAGGAACATAATTAAAAGTTTCCCTCACCACCACAAGCAGTTTGTGTGGCTGGATTTGGTGGGGGTTTTTTTAAATATAGTGAAAAAGGTGCAACATACCTTTATATAGAGGTATGTGTATATATATACACACACACACATACCTTTATATCTCCTTTAGAACAAAGTACTGAGTGGGCCAAAATTGCCATTCTAATTAAGATTTTTTTTTTCAATTTAAAAAAAAATACCACTCTGCTTCACTCAAGACTGTGAGCAAAACCTTCTGCTGACTCCAGGAAGAAATTTGTCTACAGACCAGTCTGACTGGGGCTCCCGACATGCTTTTACCATTCTGGAGGCTGAACACATGGCTGCTTAGGACTCGAGAGGAGCTTACATCTACCATTCCTGTGCTCCAAATGTAAGGGATCTTTGAGAGCAACAACATGTTCCTGCTCACCCACAGAATTTAAACAAGGTCAAGGTGAGTAACGAAGTGGCATGCAGACATACAATTTTAATGGGATTGTAAGTACTGCAGTGAGAAACCAAGTTCAACTGTAAGTTACTGGGGTATTCTTCACGTATCATCTATATCCACATGTCTCAGGTAACGACTCCCTGGAGTAACTTAACTTCTTTATTATTATTACTGCGAGTTATGTTGTTCAGCACCATGGGAAATATATGTAAATCATAAACATAAATGTGCCAGTTAAAAGCTGCCAGATTGAGCTAATGAGGGTGATATAGCAATGATACAGCTACGTTTTGGGTTTTTTTTTAAAGAACTAATTAAGGCTTCCTAATTACCCCGACCAACGAGAGTATTACCTTCTTGGATAGTTATAAGTAATTATGTTAAAGCCATTTTCAGAAGAAAAGCAATATAAATTTCAGACAATCTTTGAAAATCCCAACAGTAGTTGATAAATTATGTGGAAGCAGTATCTTCCCTGGCAAGCAGCGTGGATGAAGAGAGGGGCACATAGGAAATATCAGTCCCAAGCACTCAGGGATAGCAAACTGGACATTTCAGGATATGTTGAAGGTTGCTTTTCCATTCAGCTTTCAGGAGAGAAGAAATAAAATTCAACTATTGGCAGAAAATCCCTAATGACCTTCTGTGAAAACATCTGAGGAACAAAGGAGGGTCTCCGTCTTGGGGTATTTTAAGAGTAAAAGAACACAGAAAGACTCCAACCCCCTTGAGAGGCAGCAACAAAGGTTTCATAAATACCATCACATTACATATCTAAACACCACAACCATAGCATTCAAAAATGTCACGACAGAACAGGAAATGCCACGGGGTGTTTGAATTAAAACATTGTCCAAAGGAACAGTCCTACTGAAGGGATTAAGGTCTGTGACTACCTTAAAGCAGCCAGATCCAAAATCTACAGTTGCAGGAGGTAAAGCACCACAAATTCACATCCAGGGTTAAGCACTCATGGTTAGAATCCAAAGACCTCTGTCTCCTATGAGCCACTAAAACAGCCTTTAAAGTTCTTAAGAAGGGTAAGAGATATAAAACATAGACAGAAAAATTTTAATTAACACCTCCTTTTAAAAACTTAGAATTAGGCAATATTGGTAAGAAACTGCACAATCAACCCTTCGTGGCTTCTGCCCACTCAATGCCACCACATCTCCTCTAGACCAGCTGAAGGTACCAGTGCCACCACCTGCGGCAGCACCATACAGCCCTTGTGCTCTCTGCAACACCATGCACCATGAGCATGACCAGGACAAGATTATCAAGGCACTTACCCCAGGCCACACCACAAGTTCTGCGCAGAGCTGAGCAGGGAATCCAGCACCACCATGAAATCATCCTTCTTCACTGCCATACAAACTTCTCTTCCTTCCCTAAAGCTGATCTTTCACTTCATTTCTGACCCTACTGGCCACAACCTTTGCTTTTTGTATAGCACATGCTACCAAAAGGCCTTATTGCTCCAAAAGAAATTCCTAAAAGGAGTTGTTTCTCCCTTAAAACAAAGAAAATTGCACAAAACAAAGTGTAGCAGAACTAAATACCAGCTCCTGGCCTTAACTAGAGGAATAACCTCCTCTGCTGCTCCTTGATTAGAGCTTCCTGCTGCCCTAATCCCAGCTTTCCTGAGTCACCAGGCTGATTTTCCAGGTGGTTTGTGTTGCCCTGAAGTTCAAAGCAGCAAAGGCTGATGTGTTGCTTAGTCCCATGTACCACTTTGAATGCTCAGGAGAACCTTTTCCATTTGGCTCACAGACCAGCTTTCTCTGAGCCCAACCTGAGGGGTGGCATGAGAGATTTGTCCCATCATTGTCGTAACACAAGTTGAGCTTTTCTAAAGGCAGTTAAGAACATGAAGAAAGAGCATTAGTTAACTAAGAGGTATTTCATCTGACTTAAGACTGCAGCAGACCAATTCTGGCAGGAGGTAAAGGGTTAAAATAGAGGATGGGGCTTGGGAGATGCTCCGGAATGACAGTTTACGGACATGGACACACAGAGACACCCCTTCCCTGGTCTTCAGGAGAAGCCATGGACTTTGGGGAGTCCAACAGAGCTCTCTGCTGCATCTCCCCATGGGTGGTGAAGACAGGGACCTAACCAGAAACCATCTATGATATCTACTGTACAGATCTTACACACTCCATCCCAAGACCTTGTCATTTTGGCATATTACCCCACACCTCTGTTGAAATTTGACTAAGAGCAAGGGAAGTTCCACACTACTGATGCTGCTGTGTTGCAAACACACACCCCCATCCTTCATGCCAAAACCAAGCACTGGCTGTGTCATGCCAGCTCAGTACCCAGGTGCTGGAGCAGAGATTGTCACCACAATTAATAGGATGAAAAATCCCAGGTCCTGCCATGGAAAAGACAATAAACCCACATGTACTGGTTGAATATCCACAGCCAGAAACAAGCCCTTTTATTTTCATGTGCCACAGCAGACTCCAGAAGGTCTGTTTTATAAAGGGCAATCCCAGGGTATAAAAAAAGCCGGAGTCAGCTGGCCAGAAGGAATGAAATCCAACAATATCCCCTTCTTATCATGTACCTTTATCCACAACAAACAAACGTGTCAATCTGAGAGGAGAGAAACTCAATCAGCAGCCCTGCACCAAAGAGCACAGCTTGCATGTTTTATTGTTCCAGCGGTGTTATCAGGAAAGCCTGGGTGTCCACTCAGTGCAACCATCATAATTGTTTTTATCCCCTTGAAAACAAGCTGCTTAGAAGCAGAATTAAATTGATTTGTGAACAATGTTTACCCTTCTTCTCACCACCGAGCAGACAACCAATTAAAGACATTAAAGATTAATTAACAGGGAGGCCTGTGCACTACCTGCCAGGCTAACAACTGGTGTACGTTCCTTCCTCAGCGAGAAACCTGCAGATTCACCTGAAGTTTCTCTTTTGAAAAACTAGAGTGCAGTAAAATGGTGGAAAATGGTTTAAAAAAACCAAAGAAGAATGAGAGGTTACTGACTGATGGGTTTTTTTTTTTTTTTCAGCTATTATTTGTTAGTGCCTCATTTGCAGGGAAGGGCACAGAGCACTCAGTGACTTTGGGAGCGTTTGGCCTAAAATGGAGTGGAAATGTAGTCAGAGGAGTTGGGTGTGTTTGTGTAAGTTGGAAGGAGGGAGAAAGTATATATTAGGCATTTCTCACACATGCATACCCCACACCTGCTCTTGACAGCTTGTCCCATGTTTCATATCAAATGTATAAATAACGTATATACATTTTTATGAATAAACGGAGTAACGTGAGCTCTGCCAACTCTCCGTCTCTCTGCTCAGACACAAAAGCACAGACACAGAGCCAGAGATACACGTGTCCATGGACATATAGGCACCCACTTAGCATTTAAATCCTACCCATCCTGGAGAGTTGCAAAACAAACTCGTCTTCTCCCCTGAGGTAATGAGTCTGTTAATTATATTTCTCACCCTGATTTTCCCTTTTTTTTTTTGCTGCTGAAGGATGTTAAGGACATTTTGCTTCATTTCTTGGAAAGCACCAAAGGGACTGCAAACAAAATCAGGTCATGCCTCCTACTTTTGTGCTCCAAATTTTCTATGCTGGCTTGATCCAATCTACCAGGTTTCGATGAGAATCTTCTTTCCTGCTTCCTCTCTGCTTTAACCCAGTCCACACTTGCCCAGAGCTGTTTCCCTGCACACACAAAGTAATCTCAAAACACTTCTTTCTGTTTAAGATGAGGGGGCCCGGCTTCTGGCTCGTGGTTGTATTTGCTGCAGCTGTTTGGCAGAGCCACAGCAGAGATGGTGTGGAGTGGGTAGTGGAAGTGATTGGGAAACAAGGAGGGGCACAAGAATTTTGGACAGGATATGAAAGAGCTGAGTAGCACAGCCAAACACTTGATGACTCACTGCAAGTCAGCAGCAAGTGGTCTGGAGGCTGGGATCATACAAAACCAGCTTGATCTACTCCTGCAGATGATGCTCTTATTGTACAAAAGGTCTTGCAAAGACTTATCATCACAACACCACCCATTCTATGCAGCATTGATCCTGGACCCAAATCTACATTCCTCTTTCTCTTTCTCCCACCCTTGGTCTTCTTTTGCTTCCTGCTGAGGCTTGTCTTGTCCTAGGTTATTCCCCAAATGTGACACCTCTACAACTTCATGTTTCCCTGCTCTGAGATACACCCCATCTGGTTCCCCTCTCTTCATCAACAAGGCCCTGAAGTTGCACCAAACCCCAGAGCGTACTTAGCACATGCCACATGCCCAGACAAGGAACTGGCAATAAATTGCGGTTCTGGGCTGAAAATGGCTCCAGGAGATGCTCTCGTGCCTGTTAGAGGGTTAAGACCCAGTGCATGTGCTTGTATGGAGCTTTCACAGTGGCTCAGGTTGATGAGCCAGGACAGGGATACAGAAGAAACCTCTGTTAGAGTGAAGGCAGTGATTACAGGAGGAAGCAGCAGCAGGTGACCCAGAGGCTGTTTCAATGCTGTCCAGAAACACAAAGAGAGAAAATCAGCAGCAGCCATCACTATTTAATTTTTCAATTAAAAGAGATATGCTTTCATCCAGCTGGAAGCCAGAGGGCTTGAAACAAAGAGAGTTGGGTGGCATCCCATGGCTGGTGTGTTTCAGCGTGCCTGAAGAGAAGGCCACAATGGTCCTCTTCGGCCCTAAAAATCTCTGTGCAGACTTGGAGCAGGTGTCTCCGAGTATAGAAAAAGGACTTCACACAGAGGAAGCTGATTTGGTGATCCACCTCTAAGGCATCACATCTCTGCCTCATTTCCAGCAAGACACCTTCACTGCCACAGCCACCACCACATCTACCTGCTTTGGTTCTCTGACTGGAGACACTATACTCTCCTAGCATTCCTAGGCTGGAGAGCTATAAAGAATGACAGTGATTGCTATTTATTATCATCAATGTGTTCATTTCTGAGGCCTCTTTCAGGCTTGATAAGAATCTCCTGCTGCTGAGCTGAATGGCGTGAGGGTCACCTGGGCCAGGTGAACCTTCATTGCTTTCTCTCTCCTCGAGGGAGATAGTAACAGCCAAGATTCTGGTCCAAGCTTATTAAAGTGCCCAGTTATCTCTTTCAGCATGGATAATTTAATCAGACAAGTTAAATATTTATGAGGCTGCACTTTATTGTCGACAAAAGATAAAAATGTGCTTTAAGTGTTATTCAGAATAAGAATTATAATGATGATTAAAAAAGCCATTGGTAATGACACTTGAGATTATTCTTGTTAGTTCCTAGGACTACCGTACCATCAGGGGACTGTGAGCAAGAGACTGAAACACGCTCCCTGTCTGTCCATGCAGATCTTGCTGAGAGATCCAAGGCTCAGAAGATCACCTAGGCATCCAGCCCAAAATGATATCGCTTGTACTCAGAGGCTAAAGCCAGCCCAATGGTGGAAGAATCATTTCAGTCCCTCTTATCATCCTTTAAAGGCAACAAACACAGCATGTGACCCTAAGAAAACGAGTGGTGCTCAGGCTGCAAGCACAGTGTGGTTTGCAAGTCACCAGAACTGAAGCAGCTCAAATCTGAAGGGAGAACTCAGCTGTGCTTTTGACTTACCATACACCTTGCACAACAGCCAAACCCCACCAGTTACACATACTTTTGAACAAGGCACCAGTTCTTTCTCAGCCCAGATCAGCAAGAAGGTATATATAACACAGCATTCTCTGTTACAGATGAAGCCTGCACATTTCCCAAGGAGAACAGCTTTGCTTCTGGAGGTGTGGAGTCTTCAGGGTTTCTGCCAGAAGACGCCTTGATTCAGCGAGGTGCTTACATACAAAGCTAATGCTTAGCATGTGGAGAATACTCACTGATTTAACGTTATGGTAAAATATATTGTGTATCAGAGATCAGAGCCTCTGAACTGAATACTTTGCTTGAAGCAAAATATGGGTTTAAAAAAAAAAAACAAAACAAAAATCAAGAAGTTGAAGAAAGTGAGTGTGGGGAATCCTGCTTTCCACTTCACTGGATTTTATCTTTTCCTAATATTTATGACTATTAAAGCTCAAACAATATGAGGGCACATAAACCATGCATGCAGCACCAGTAAGGCTGTGAGATGACGCACACAAAGCAATACATCCCACCAGCAACGTGTGTTCTGCCTCACGTAACTTAAACGTTTAAAAAATACATTCGCTCCCCTTCGTCATGTTCAAGTTCTATTCCATCAATAATTTATCTATGAGCACCAGCTATATAGGTAGGCAGCAAAAGATATATTTTATTTATTAAATATAAATAGGCAGCAGATCTAGATTAACGGGTGGGAAAGCTTTCATTTGGGGGAATTTTTTTATATTTGAGCTCTTATTAACGTTGCATTGAGGCCATGTGTCTTCTTAGCATATGTGTTTGGAAGCGAGACATACGAGGAAGATGGATATTAATATTGCTACCATTATTTCTACCTTCCCTACCAATACTGATGACTACTGCTAGAATAAAGTAGACAATAAAAAACCATTTGGAAATGTCTTCTTATTTCCTTTCTTTTCATTGCTTTTCACGAGAAGCAAAACCACATACTGTCTAAAAATCTTGGTCGTCTGTCAGGTAATATTCCAGCTGTTTGTTAGCTCCAAGGATGGGATTTTAGGGAGGGTGTCTGGTGTTAATTTGTTTGACAAAAGGCGTTATTAAACACTTAGCACAAAAGGTATTACACCTTTTTTTCCCCCACCGTTCTCTGTCTCTCAAAAGCAAAGCAGATACCTCATCCTGCCTGTCACACAAACTGCACCAGGTGTCCCCTGTATAATTATGCAGCGTTTCTCAGACTGAGCCTGAAGGAACTTTTAATTCTTTGGAGGTGGAAAGGAAAATTCTCTTGTCTTCGTGATCAGATGAGGAATCCACTTTCAAGAAGGGGGAAAAAATCATTTTTTAAAAGATTTAAAAGCTTTAACTCATTTTCCAATCAATCATCTTCATTAACAAGTGTCTCTAAAATGCTGCTGCTATTGAAAAATATTTCAACCTGTCAAGGGCTGTCTTTCCTTCCTCCCTCCTGCACCCAATTAAGGCTTCTCCTGCAGTTATCCCACTATCTGCAGAAGGCTGAGCCTTTATCACACATACTCTTCCCTGTGGAGAACTGCCATTTACTTGCAACTCTGAGGCACTAAACCACAACAACTCTTATTTGAGAGCCGTGAAAACCCTTTTGGAGACAGAAGCAGGGAAAATGCAGCACATCAAACCAATTCTTCTATTGTTGGAACAATGTTGTACAAAAAATTGCTCAAAAAGCCTACTTGAAATGAACAAAATTGCATGTAACTGGTTGGTCCAACTTCTAATAAATAGATGATACGTAATAAGAGAACAATTAATTAACGTATTGTGTTCAAGTGGAATGAGTCCCAAGAAGTACTTTCTTAAGTGCATGCAATATGAATCAGAGGAGCATTTTCAGTGCATATTAATTCAAAACTGTCTTCTGCTCTGTTTGCTTATTTACAGGAGCCCCACTCCGTGGTTTCTGATTCCTTGGAGGGTGTCATTATGGTTTTTAAAAAAGAGAACCAACAAAGGTTCTTTGGGTAGTGAAACTCAATGAAGTTTGTGAAAATTTGCTCCACCAGCTGTCATGTATCTCCCTCTCCCCCAGCTTTCTTGGTCAAAATGTTGAATTAATTAAGAATAATTTATTATTTCCATTTTAATATTCTCAGTAATTCTCTTGAACGTTGCAAACCACTGAAATCCCCTCCAAAGCCTCATGAGTGTTCTCTTGGGTCCAACAAATACTCCTCACACAGCCTTTCTTCTGGCTGTTCACCAAACCTTAGCCCCAGTAGGCATGTTTGGGATCACAATCTTCACAAATGAGGAAAGAGATGCTGAGGGATGAATCATGCCTTTCCTGACTATACCTGAGACCAAAAGAGAGCAAATCCAGCACTTCCATTTATCCCAACTCCTGTAGAGTGACAGCACCATCCCCAAGCCAGCAAACTTCACGTGGTCTCCTAGTACAAGCAGTGTGATTTCCCACCCCACGTGAGGCTCTCTCTGAAGCAATGCTGATGCAAAGTCACTGAAGGATCTGACTTTGTATTTCCCCTACTATCACCAAGACAACTACTTGCCTTTGGGTAGGGAAAGGAGGGCAGAAGGACAAAGCTGGAGTTGACTCTGTGACTGCTTTGTACATGTTTCAAAACTATCTGCATATGTGCAAGCAGTGAAGGAAACCTTCCTCTCCTAGCTATCATCATTCACCAGGCACAGAGCAACGAGACCAGTGCCCTTATGCATAATGGAGATGAAGCACAAATAGGAAAGAGCTGGGTTTTGTCTTCTTTGTTAACAATCTCCCTCTCCCCCTTGGAGGCAAGATGTCAGCTAGATAATTTATTAGAAAATATCACTGTAGCGTAATATGATATGTGCTGTCCCTTGGGGGTAGAAAATCAAATATTCACTTGTCACTGGAAGGGTTGATTTAATTGATACCTATAACAATTCATCCTATTGCTTTAGAACAGCTACGTAGGCTGTATTTCTCATAGCAAGAACCAGTGGGGTTTAACTGGGAGCAATCGCTATGTTGCTACGTGACAGGCCGTAAGCTCCAGCCCCCAGCCACCCTGAATGCGAGCAACGCCTGCCACTCAAACAGGGGGTGAGGCACCAGGCCCAAGTGCACCTCTCATAGCCACCGGCACCTGTTTGCCAGCCCATGGGATCCCCCCCCCCCCAAAAAAAATCAGGCAGCTGGCAAGCATCAGGCTCTGAGAAATTCCTCCTCAGCCCCATAGCCGGAGAAAACAAGGGCAACAGGCCATGCTCCTGAAACCTGAGATTTCAGCTAAACTCAAGGAAGGATTTTGTGACCAAGAGAGACCTCCCACAAGCAGGCACAATGCCATTTGCTCTACCCCAGTAGGGAATTTTGTCTTGGTGGGGAGGGGGCAGTGGGGTTTTTTTTATTTTAATGAGTTATTTATTAATTTCCCACCAACCAATATATCATTCTCTACATAGAGAAGGCAAAGACACCCTGCATAAAGCAGAGATTGCACTCTGCAGAGCTGAGCTTGCCCCACTTGGCTTGCCCCATAACTCAGCAGCACCCATCCATAGGGAGCAACAAGCACCAGAGGGGTCACAGCAATGGGATCAGCGTTCCCACTTCAGGGCTTTACTAATTGTCTTTACCCAGAGACAAGAAGGATGGAGGGAGGAAGTTGTGTTGAAAAACATTTTCCTGAGCAGGTGTCTCCAAGCCAGGGAGAGGGGACTGAACTAGAAAACATCCTTCCCATGCATAAAACAATGCTGGATTTCACTTGCATTTGCAGAGATGGAGGGACCGGCGCCTTGATTTGGGCTCTGACAAACTCAGAGGCTCCAGAGCTGGGACCCAGGTCAGATACGCTGTTTCATTAGGGCCAGGCAGTGTGTTTAGGAGAAGAGTCAGCCAAGCCAACATCTAACAACATTCTTACAATGTGTATTTCTGTTAATCAAAACTAATCTGCAAGTTTCTGTCAACGTCAGTAAGTTGTTTTGATTGTGGAAATATTTGTATTAAAAAAAAAACAACAAAAAAAACCCCCAACACAAGTGAAACCCAGAAATATTTTGGAAATGTTTTTTCAGATGGAAGTGACCTTAATTTCATAGTTTGTGCTTAAAAAAAAAAAGAACCCAAATATTTCATGTTTTATTTACAAAACCTTACATTTGTTTAAAAACACTGTAAGGAATTTTCATTTACAGGAGGGGAAAAAACCCAAACAAATCCATTTCACAGCAACCCACAATTAAATGCCTTGCCAGTTTTTCAATTTGGCCAGTGACCTTGAGAATCATAACTCTAGTTTAGGATCTGTCTGTCTCTCCTCTAAGCGACAGCTAATGAATCAGATACGCATCCTGGTGCACAATTAGGACTATATCCTTTTCATACTACAACCTTTACAGACATTTCTTATACAAACTCACATTCTCATGCTCCTGTAGGTGATAATTTTTCTGTTCCAGACCCGTTCCATAACACAACTCCAGTACACAACCCATACAGTGATCCTAAGACGGGAACCCAGCTGCATTTATTTTTTACAGTCACTTTCCAGGCTGTATCTGTACTGCTAATGAATAGTGACATCAAACACACATAAATTAGACTGTAGGCTGAAGATAATTAAATTGAGCTAGTTGGAGAGAAAAAAAAAACCCACCACCCCACTATATCAACTAAATCCCAATTTGCAAACTATTATACATCGTCTTCAAGGTCTCAGCAGAACAATGGATACGGCAGGGGGATTATAGCAAGGTTTAAATTTCGTGGGGATGATTTGATATTCTATCTGTGCTGCGAGCAAGTCGTGTTGCATCAGATCAAATCCTGATTTCATTCCATGGTGAAAAAAATCCACCCCTATTGTTGCCACTCTTTCCCTCTACTTCTTCATTATGAGGATGTAATTTATCGAAGTGCCCCTGAGAGTTTGCAGCACGGAACGGCTGTAGTGTTGTGTATTTCCAATAGCTTCTTTGTTGCAGAGCACTAGTGGTTAATAGGAAGATAATGAAAATATGGAAATTAAATTAGTTTGGTGCCAGGGCTAAAAAGAATAGCTTCTTTAACTTGCACTGCAGCATTGTTATGGGCAAAATTTAAAAAAAAAAAAAAAAAGAACAACTTGATTGTTACATTATTCTAGGGAAGATGGTAGGGTGGGGATTTCTCCATTTTCCTCAGCTTGGAAAGAAATCAAGTGTTTTTCATATCATTTACTGATGGTAGGGATTTAAATTTTGGATATCATATAAAAAAAAAAAGGTTAGTTAAACAGTATGATGGGAAAAGGCAAAATATTTATCAGTGACACTCCCACCAAGATTTATTACTGCTGTACAATAGAAATTCTAAATAAAGGCAAATCCTTTTTGGCTTTTTCAAAATAAGTTTAATTATTCCAGGGAATTCAAAGTTCATTATTGATGCAAGATGCTAAGAAAACAGAACTGAGAAGAACTTTGCAACAGCACGTGTAGTCTTATTCAGGGTTTGAGCAGCACCAAAGGAGAGCGCACATCCCAGGGGATGCCCTGGGTCATCAGCAATCCCTGCTGCCAAGGTCCGCTGCTGATGGGTGCAGTCCTAGACTCAACATTGTCCCATTCCCTGGGTCAGCACAGAGCACCCTGCCAATACATTAAAGTCAATTTCAGCAAGTCAGCTAACTCTTGAACAACTCTGCTCCACTCCCTGTCAACTTCACAACTTCACAATTCATCAGTATCTACTGCAAGTAGAAGCCAACAGAAGTCCAACCAACTCAAATTCTCCACTGAAGCCCTATGATGTACATTTTTTAATTAAACAAAATACCCTTCACACACCAAAGCATGGCTCTTGCTTGCTCAATACGATCACATAGTGGCCACTGAGTTACTTTGCACAAAGTTTTGCTCAACCTTGGCTTCAGAAGCTCTTGGAGAAGGGTGTCACACACCAGCTTGCATCCCTTATGAGTCTGGCAGGCAGCGACCAGAAAGCTAAATGAAAACCTAACCACCCAGGCAGACAAAACACTCCTGGTCTCCAAAACCGTGTTTTTCTCACTGTAGACACAAACCAGCTCTATTAAACCTGTAAAAATAATGATGATCAATAACAACGTGACTTCGTGTCTGCTCCCAACTGCTGTTAGGAGCTAGGTCCTGCCCCTTGCAGGCACCTGGGGCTGCAGACCTCTCAGCCAACAGATCCTGTGGGTATTGGCAGTGGCTGGCACTGGCTACCTGCTGACACCCTGCAGGCCATGGATGGAGTAGCATTGCCCAGTGCTGTACTTACCTAGATTTATAGGAGTCACATGCACTCATACCTTTTAAATAGTCAAACATCGTAAATAAGTCAAAGTTTGTAAAGCTGGGACAGATACTGTCCAAACAAATGTCTTGCAAATATTTCTTGCCACAGTTTCAGAAATGAGAAATGCACCATATTAAGCTTGACAGCTCTTTCTTTCAGCGCAATCTCTCTAACTTGTCTTCCAAGACTCCTCCAAGAACTGACACATAAACACAAATAATAAAGAAATCTCTAAATTATGCCATAAACCAAAAGAAATAAAAAGATTATAAACCATTATGTTTCAGAAGGAAAGCCAGTGACTTCCAGCCAAGTTTTTAACAGGGCAACAAAGAGAGCAATTTGTTTCAGAGCTTCAAAGAAGACTTGAGATCTCAAAAAGCTGGCCTTGAGGTGAGAGAAATCCCCTCTTCCCTTTACAGGCACCCAACATCTTCCTCAAACACATCTGGTACTTCCCACAGTCAAAGCAGGATGAAACAGCAGATGGATCCACAGGACTAGAGGCATAGTTCCTTCTGGTAATACAGAAAGGAGCATAAATAGCAATGTCTAGCAGAGCTGCCTGTCTTGAAAGTGGAAGGACACACACTGACCCCCAGCCAGCAGGAACCTGTCCCCACCTCCAGGCACAGTCCCAGCTGGAAGACTGGTTCATGGGATAAGAAGCTGAAAACTGAAATCAAAGCAATTTGCAATTAGTGACTTTGCTAAACTTTGCCAGGATTACAGAGCTCGTTACTTCCCAAGATAAGCCATAGGAACAGCAGGACCTCAAGTGGTAAGCATTGTTCTGTATGGAAAGGGTACAAATAGCTATGAAAATGTTGCTGCAGCCATTATTTTTTCCCTGGAGTCTTCACCCTCATTTCTGAGAATCTTCCTCAGAATAGTTTCGATATGAAGCAAGCACTGGCAGGAGCTCCTCTGTGTTTTTTCATTCTCTTCACGTAGAAGAGCTGCTTCTACAAACTTCATTTCACATCGGTGGAACAATTCTGGGGTTTGTGGACTAGAAAGAACCAGTGAAGTCTTGGCTTCACCAAAATCAATTGCAAAACACTTGTTGCTGAAATAGGTCCAGGATTTATCCCAAAAGTAAAAATAAAATAATAATAATAAAAAATATGGCAAGGAATCACAGGGCAGAAATCAAGCATGTAGGAACGTCCCGTATCAGGAGAAAATTGATGTAAGGATTATATCAACATTAACACTACTGTCACGATCATTATAATGGGAGAGTAAGATTCTGATTTACTTCAATTAAACAAAGATATGTAGCTGCTTAGCATATTCGTGACTGCAGTACAATGTGTTTCATCACTGTGGTTGCAAAATAAGCTTTATTTTTTTTCCATGAGAGATTACTCAAACCGCAATAATGTGTTTTCCCAAATTAAATAGATAACTTTACTTTATGGACTGCTGGGTAATAAAATACAAATAAACACGAAAGCCATACCTTATTAAAAAAATTAGCTTGTCATCTTTCAGACTCTTCTTTTGATTTGCAAGTTAATAAAACCCACAGCCAGTTGCCATTAGGAGGATAATTAATTAGCCATCTATTGGGGGGGTGGGGGAGAGATGAAGGGAGGCTTTCACTTGAACTATTCATAGCACACAGTAGAAACTATTCCAGCAGTAGTTATGGTGTTAGAAGCGTGCCACATGTTCTGATGTCCTTAAATAACTGTAACTGTTGGGGCATTTTTTCCCAGAAGGGCAGTTCTGATGGTGACAAAAGGTGGTCAAAGGAATGATTCAACTTCTCAGCTCTTCTGCTAAGTGTCCTGTCCTCCTCTGAAGGGACAAAGAATCACAGTGCTGCATTCAGGCAACAAGCTGTGCACACTATGATCCCTTTCCTCCAGCCCTTTTTTAAGCAGAGCTGGCACCAGCCCCACATCTCCCTCCAGCAGTGGTACAGCTTACTGAAAACCATCTGAACAACCCCCTGCCCCTTGCACACACACCCCAGGAGCATGCATGTTCAGCTGCACCAGGAATTCACCCCTGGGAATTGACTCCAAGAACAGTTGGGTGAGCACAAGAATCACAGAGATGCATCTCTGCATGAAATCAAGCAAGTATCTTCAGCACGTCCTAAGGATCAGCTGAAGAGAGGTCAGTGAGAGAACTCAGTCCCCAGCCTGGTATTAAGTTTCCTACCCAGGCAAGTCAGGAAGCTAGGAAAAAATTAATAAGGGGAGATAGCAATGTCCCTGAAAGCTGTGTGAATATTTCAAAATAAAATATTTATTCTAAAGTGAATTAAGGCAATTTTAACTCTGATGAAAGTTTCCACCCAGAAGGTTTAAATAATCCACTAATTCAGAGGTTTAATTAATTCACACCATTTTTTCTGTGTATTTTTGCAGAGACATCACCACATCCTTAAATTTGCACTGATGCTTCTTGTGAGCAAGTAGGTAATTGTGGAATAGTTCTTACAACTGAATCTACTCCCATGCTTACTAAAAAATTGAATAAAGACATAAATAACTGACTCATTATCCCACAGGGCAGTGAAAAGCTGCTAAATTAGTACCTAATTTGTGAAGTCTCACTTGGACCAGATTTATGCTGAGTTCAGAGGATGAATATGAACATTTTTCACCCTTCAGAGTTCTTCAGATACTATTATTGCTAATTTTGTGCAGTGAACATTATACAATGTGCATAGAGGACCTTGGCCCCAATGAGGTCAAGGCACGAGATGGCAGGAATGTCCAGAAAGAGGAAAAATTACAGAAAAACTGTGAGATCAAGATGATCACTATGGGATACAGTTTCCATACACCTATCCATTATCATTAGGCAATAGGGTAAAAAGAATGGACTTCAAGGAGGATAATGGCATTGCTGTGTGCGGGCTGATGGTGGGTTTCCTCCAGCAGTGAGGGGTAACCCAGGAGAAAAGAGCAGAAATGTGATTGAAATTGTAATGAGCAGGTGATGAAGGCCAGCATTAAGGACTGATTGGAGGCAGGAACTCTGATCTCGTTTGATACAGGCTGTAAGATAAGTGGGGAAGAGTCTGTGAAAGCTCAGGAAAGTGAAGAAAAGTCATTTGGTGACTAGAGGGGAAAGGATGCAAAGTACACGGGTAGTAGAGTCACGGTCATATATTCAGTTCCTGTAACGAAGCCACATGGCATCTGTCAAAGTCAGAGGAAGAATTACGTTGCTGAAGTGAAATACAAGCTAGCACCTGGACAAGAGTTTTATTTCAACCAGCAGATAGAAAAGGGCACAGCCTCAAATATTATACAGGACTAGACAAAATGTAGATGTAAGACTTGCAGAGCTACCAGAATCTAAACATTTCCTGGACAAGAGACATCTGTGATAAGCAAAACATGATGCTGCTGTTTCGACAGTAAAGGCATTTGGGACTGTAAGTTAAGAAAATTTCAACAACAATCTTGATCTGATGTCTAGACATTCACGAGTTGCTGTTAGAGGCCCATCTTTTAATTTGGCAGGAAGGAGGTCTGCAGAAGATAGTTGGATGAGCTGTCATGCAAAGATGATAGCATCATTCTGTCCACATTTTCACTTTGTGATTGCATTTTACTGCCACTGAACTGCCCATGCCCAGACAGCATCAGACAGAGATGCTCTTCTCCCCATCACATTTCCAAGCTGTCAGGGCTTCACTTTGACACATACTCCAGTGGGAATAGCATCACCATGCCTCACAGTAAAAGCACCTGCAATTGTCTGTGAAATGCCTTAAAGACAAAGTACAGAGCTCTGCAGTACTATTTGACTTCTTTCTGGAGAGTGTTATTATTTAAATCTCATTTATGGGGGAGTGTTATGTTGGTTGATTTTTTTTCTCCTGTAGTGCAATAATTTCATCCTATTTCTAAAAAGTGAATAAAAAGAGAGTACCGTCCTGAGCAAGAAGGCACTGTTTATTGCCATACACAAGTCATTTATCACAAAATTTTCTATTCACAGCCCCCCAACTAAAATTTCCTTATAAATAAGAAGCTGAAGGTCCAGATCCCAATTAACTTAGTGATTCACTTTGCTAAATTATTGTTACCTAGGGGTAGACTTTAAATACATCAACATAATCACTTGGTGCCTATGGCGTTTCCTGAAGTTGAAAGCACATTGTAAGGGTTGATGTTTGCTATCTAGCAGAGCAGGTGGCAACCCACCACACCTTTCCACAGAAGCCCTGTTTAAGCAAAACTTCTCATCTCACTAACCTGCCCTAGCAGCTTCTGATTAATGGGAAGCAGGGGAGAGAAATTATTTGTGTTCTGTCATTGATCCAAGGGATGACAGCGTCCAACCTAGAAAATATGCTGCCCTGGGGACATTTACTCTGACATTCTCCATTTTTGTCGTTAAGAGGACCTCTATTCATTTACTAAGAATACTTCTGGGTGATACCTCATCCCTAATTGTTAATGTGGCATTTACAAAATGCCACAGCCCTGTATGACGTGTGCCAGGATGACAGCTTCACAGACCGAAATCTCCTTTTCTTACCCTTGTGATTCATATAATTTGGACAGCAGAGATACTAGATGATGAGGATTTGGAAGTTTAAGCACCTGATTTGCCAGCACAATTAGGTATTTACATTTCAGAATACCCTTGATATTTGAGCCTTCAGGCAAAGATTGTTGAAGAAAGACTGGCCGTGTGAAGACAGATAACAGGACCCTAACATTTTTACTACTATTTGGCAGGATTATTATGACCCTCTGCCCATTACTTTGTACTCACATGATCATTTACTTCTGCCACCTCAGAAATCCATGCCCAGCTGCTTCTCTCAACGCTTTTTCAGCTGATGGTTGTTAGATCCAGCTCAGGAAGAAATTAATCCTTAATGATGTTCCTCCTGTTTGCAGCTGTAAGTATGTTTTGTGCAATAGCTTTCACCAGTTTCCCAGCTGCTTCCAACAATGATGTGACTGGAGATGTCCTGCCTGGAGCAGCCAGGGCCCTGTAATATGGATCTACTCCCATGAGAAATAAAAAAGGTGAAAACAATTGAGTTCATGGTCAAATTGGTCTGTCAGGAGGGAAGAACTTCCGCAACTTGACATTCCCCTTGGCATCCTCATTTTCCATAGTGCAAACCTGTACTCCTGCAAAAGTAATTGAAGGACTTTCAAGGAAGTAACGTCACAGTGTTCCCATTTCAAGTCAGTCAAATTAAGTTAAAACATAAAAAGTAAAGGAAACACACTGTGGACAGCGTCGCAAACTGGATCACTCAAACATGTTGGCTGCTCCTCCCACTATAAAGGATTCTTCAAAGACGCAGTGAAGGTTCATTAACAGACACTGTATGGGTGAAAAAAGCCAGAAGCCCAGGGTTCATCACGTTATAGCTATAGTGGGGGCAAACAGAGGTCTTCAGCTATCTGCCTCAGATACTCAATCAGCAAAAGATTTACTTAAAAATAAAATTCAAGACACTGCCATATTATCCAGCAAGGGCACTGTTCTGCTATATTGGATTATGGGGTGGCTGTCCCTGCTCACTCACCCCTCCCTCACAGCATCAGCCTTCAGCGCAACAGAAGCGTGCTCTTCCTGGCAGTAACACAGTAAGACAGACCCACATTGAAGATGACAAGAAGAAACAGAAGCATTACCTTGTGTTTTCTAGATAAAATAAAATTTCACTACCAGTGCTTTGCAAAGCCTGAACACCATTTACTCCATTCATTCTGCCCTGCAGCACAGCTAATGGATATAGATAGCTGGACTGGTGTCTGAGTAGCAAACCGTCGGCTCCCTCAAACAGGATGGATGCTCAGCATAGCAGTGCTGAAGCATTTCATTTGTCACAGACAGGAAGATAATGTTGGCAGAGACACTGGTGCTTTTTCCCCCACCTTCACCCTCCTCTACAGAAGGGGTCACAGGAATCTTTTGCTGACCCGTGATGGACTTTCATGACTGAAGACACCTGGAGTGAACTGTGGTGCTGACTTGCAGCAGGAGAAGATTTTTCTGCATTCATCAGTCATGCCAACATGCTCCTTGCTAGGCACATCAAGCCAGGTGTCACCAGCCAGCTTTATATATATCTCTCCCTATATATATACATACATCTCTTATACCAGTTCCTTTGAATGGCTTGAGTTCATAATCTTATAAAAGGATGTTTCCACTATTCCTGTTTGTCTGACTCAGCCATCCTTCCTTTTGTACAGGGGCTGCCAAAACAGAGCTGGATGAAATGTTTATCATTAATTATCCTGACTTCAAGAGAATACAATGAAAGATAGGTGAGAAGTTGGAACCAGCAGTCCCTCGAGCTGCCCAATTGAGAGAGAACCTCATGTTTAGCTATCAGAAATCTAGCCCAGGTAGGCAAAACCCCAAAGCTGTCGGATTTGTAACAGCAGATGTTGTAAGAGATAGGGAACAAAAACTAAGGACAATAGCGTTTTGGTTGGGGTTTACCTACAAATCTAAGCCTGTCATAAAACATTTAACCTGGCCAAACAACAACTCAAAAATTTTCCTTTCATAAATGCCCAAAACATAAAAGCTGTTAAGTCTAAAGCCTGAATTTCCCTATATCTTACTTCATGACTGACAGATAGTTCATCCTTACAGAAAGGATTATAAAAAGAGGGACTAAAAGAAGGAGAAAAAATTGCCAGATAAGATCTGTAAAGAGTTGCAAGTTTGTATTACATGGGTGAAGCCATTGCTGAATTCTTTTAAACCTGCTCTCTTCATCTTTGGTATTTCTGAAAGTTTGCTATTTAGCATACAAAAGGCTTTGTTTCAAAACTACTTCTTTTTATTTTTCTTATTAAAACAAATCAGGCTGTAAACAAGAAAACCCCACTAAGAGTTATACCTCCAGTTTTCAGTCAGATTTTAATTTCTGTAGTTGGTCAAATGACTAAACCACGTATGTGTTTCAGCACTGCACATTGAGCCAACAAATCGCCCACAAGTTTCCAGAAGTTCAAGCACAAGCTAATGGAGTTCTACACAGACAGAAACATATAAGTATGTATTTGTAAAGATTATGAAGAAAAGATACATACAAAGAAGAAAATAACAAAGTGTTTTTCCCACAGGAAAAGGGCACCTTGGGTGAAACTGATGAAAAACAAAATCTTCAGCCCTCAAGTTTTGCAAAAACCTTCCAGATTTTCACTGAAAAGTAAAAGCCAATTTCATTGCATGAAGGGCACTGACAAGCTTGATTTCCTTCTTTGTAAGTATCATCAAACCCAGAAATATTCATTTCCAGTTTGGCAAATGGGTGTCAGATACAGCCAGAGCTGTGCTTTCATGTAAAATTCATAATATAAATCCTCGGAGCCTTCTGATTAAGATCTGTATATATCTGCTTACTAATAAGTCAAATTACTTATCTCCCTCACACAGAAATATAAATAATTGTTGACTAAACACAACAGCTCTTAGTAATCAGACGCAAATTCACTCCTCTCAATATGAAAATTCTTTCTGACATTAAATCATTTATCAATCAGGCTCTTCCAACCTAGCATATATTGAACTCCAATCCAACCTGGAGAGTTATGCTCATGTCAGCTGTGGCATAGTACACTGGCACTAATTACACGTGCAGAAACTCTATTGTTGGGTCTGAGCTCATCTTTACTTGAGGGTTTAGGCCTATTTCCACAAGGACAAGTCAGATAGCATGGACCTGAACAAAAGCTCTGAGACTATCACAGTGAAGTAACATCCACCAAAAAGATTCACCAAGTCAGGCTTAAGGAGTAACAGGTAGGTCTTTGTAGCAGCTGAAGAGTGGTACCAAAAAGGACCAAATCCAGCAGCATTAATTGCCCCTGAAAAGTCAGGAGGTTGAGGAATTTAAAAGGGAATCTTCTTTGTGTACAACTGCTAACTGCTCTAATGAGCAAATAAATTAGTTTGTTGGACAAATTCTGACAATCCAGAACTCAAAGACTCCCAAGATTTTAGTGGGGGCTACAACCCCAGCCATTCTTAGGGCAAACATACCTACAAAGTTTAACCCCTGAAGCTGAATTTCACTTGTTTTTATGGAGTAAAATCAAAGGAGTCACATCCTAGATTACTTGCCACCTGAGTGGAGTGACTTCTGGCTAGATTTAAAAACTGGAATGGGATAATAACATTATCTAGTCTCCAAAAATGAAATAGAAACATTGTCATTGTCCCAGGATAACAGACCTCGAGAGGTAGCTACCTTGCATGTAAACACACCAGGTCATCACTTCTCTTTGAATATTCTGCTCAGCTTAATAGGAAGTACTCAGCTGTTAATTGCAAGGAAGTTCAAACAACTGAAGTACACACACATTGCCTTCACACACAAAAGTGAACTCAAGACTTTTAAGTATGCTCTCAAGTATATCCTTTGCCCTGCATGCATGTACTTAATAAACCAGAGTATTCCAGAAAAAGTTGGAGTGTTGTGCCTTACCTTCCACATGGCTCAGGTCTTCAAATTTCTTCTACTTTCAATGAGATTTTTCTCAAGCTCTCTTGATGCTTAAATAATTTGGCATTCATAGGTCCTGTTTGCAGCTCTGTGTGTTTCCCTCCTGCCATCAAGATATGAATTTGCAAACAAAATGAAAGAGGATCTGTGTTCAGAGCATCTATGTTTCAGAAGTTTGAGCAAGAACTTAGAGGATCAAGGATGTGGAGTTAATTGCTGTAAGGAATTACCAAGTCAAAAACTTAAGTGGCTCAAAAAAGATGCCAAAAGTGGCATAAACATTTTAAAAGAACAACAAAAAAAATCCTTCCCAGCAGCAGCAAATAAGGTGCCCAAATGCACCTGCATCCAGGGAGGCATCTGTGTAAGCCCTTAACTGTTTGTTAAGCTAAGATGTTTTCTACTCCATATTCTGGCTTTTGTGTACTATGCTGACATCCAAGCTCTCCCAGCATGTTATACTGGAAGTCTGAGCATCTCATTCAGAACTGTGTATCCAGAGCATTCTGGGATGGAGGAAAAGGGCAGGGATTGCTTCAGTCTTTTGAGGGATTTTTATCTTTCACTTACCTGGGCTTTTACCTTCCCATATAGTTATTGTGAATATCTGACAGGCATTTATGAAGAATTTCAAGATCTGCCGATGAACAGACACAACATTGTTGTGATTATTCTTGTTATTGTCTTGTAACTAGAGCAAATTATTCCAAGTAAGAGTTCCTAGGATCTAAACACAGATGCTAATGAATTTGAGAAAATTAGGAATATTTATTTGTTTTCTAAGCTCCACTTAATGCAATATAGAGTTTAAAGAGAGAAGGACAAAGGGGAACCAGTAACTAACAGATCAGTTAAATCTTCCTTAAAGTAGACAAGATATAAGGTAAACTGGATATTCCATGGTCTCAAAACATTCAGGGGAATTGGGAGATGATTAAGAGATTTACAGCCCAGACATAAATCCTGCCTGATACATATTTTGTTTCATCATTGGAAAATTCCACAGGGAAAGCACACACAAAGGAATGGGAACACCCTAGTTTGCTGCCGAAAGCTGATGTGAAATAGTTCAGACGTATTAACAGATACAAGTTTACATCAAGACAACATCTCCCAATGTGTGATCTCACTGGTTATAAAAGTATATTACAACAGCAAGAGGGAGAAAGAACAGTGAAGGAGGATGATTGCAGGTTCTCTCACAAAGATGCTCAGAAATACTAGTAAGACTCACCTTACTCGCCAACTACCCTTGCTTGCTCAAGCACATTTTCTCAGTATACTAGGAAAACATACAACCAGAAGGGAATTGAATCAAGAGAAATTCGATTAGATCTAGAGCAGAGAGAGATAAATGGCCTGTAAGGCAGTGTCCAGCCACAGGACAGTCTATAACACACAGCAAGAAAGGTATTTTGCAGCGTAAAAGAGGTAAGTGGACCACATTGAGATAGCTGGAGATAGGATCATGAAACCATCAGCAACTGTGTGCAGCTGCAGGATTAGGTAACCATCAGCAGTTGCACATAGCTGCAGGGAGAGGCTCTTTGTTAAATTACCTGTGGTACCCATTATCTTTGGGATTAATTTGGCTGGAGGCCCAGAGAATTTAGAAGATGTCATCTCTGCTTTCATCAGCTACGTGAAGAGGTCCTGCTTATTTTCCAGTAGCTTGTACATAAGACAACTCGTTGCTATTCCATGGACTAGTTCTTCTCAAGAATCAAATCTAACGCATTTCTGGAAAGGATAAAAGAAATTGAAAAAGCATAGATAATGCCAGTAAAACTCCATGCCACCCCAAAATTCGCTTTCCAGGTGCCCATTCCTTGCTGGTAGTCTGCAGGCCTGATGGAAATTCCTGTGAGTACCGGGAGACAGAGAGTACTTCAAGAGACAAAGAGGTTAGATTTTAAAAAGGGCTTTACTCACATAGAAACTGGTATTTATCTTGCTATTTCTCCTTGAAAATGTTATCTGCAACCATTATTAAATGGTTCAGGGACCAAGGGTGAAATCTGTATTGTGAGCTCAGAGCACGAACAAGTTGTGCTTCCAACTTTTATTGTTTGCCACAAGCTGAACTAAAACCAATTCATGACAGAAGCAGCACTGCTATATTAACAAGCTAATACAGGTCTATTAGCATGCATGTAACCTCATTACAGCCTGCATCAATCTCACCCCAATCATCTGTTGCATATTTTACATGTCAGAGCACTGTGGATTCTTCTCTACAGAGCCAGCAATGGGGCAGGCTTACAAGACTATTGTAGATTTACAAAGAAGTAGCCCTAAAAGCTTGAGGGACTACTTCACACCCAAAACTCCGTGTGGATCAGGAACTCCCTCCCTCAACTCCAATTTTAACCTAACCTCATAAACCAACTCCCCTGTTCTAGTCAAGACAGGATAACCATAACACCTGGTGCCACACATTGTGTCTCCAGGTCACTCCACACCATTTCGGATTTTTTAGCACTATTAACACATTTACTGTTGCTGTGTTTTGGTTTTGTTTTCTATCTGGAACCTGATGACTTAAGCACCAGCTTAGTTACTGCCTGAAAGGACCATCTGAGCTTGCAGTTCCCAAAGCCAGTTCCCCATTTGTGGGTCACTCAGCCAAGTCTCAGCGATAAGAAGCCCAAGTCCCTGCGTGGTTGGGTTATTCTGTCCTTTTCTGCTCCACCCTCAAAGCACTTCTCAGATAAGAAGCAAAGCTTATCCAGGAGATCTTTCCATGAGGTTTCTCCACCCAGTTCTTTCTTCCAGCTAGGGTATACTTGCAGTTGGCTGCCAAATTCAGCAAGATGCAACGTGTCAAAAAGCACCGTTTATTTTCTAGGGAAATAACTGCAACCTGTCTTCTCACTTCTACCCTGAAGGGTGCAGACATGCCAAGCACACACTCATGATTCTCAGCAGCTTTCCAATTGCGCTGAGCTCTGTTGAAGGAGCCCACAAGCAGTTTCTGGGAATGGATGTAGGGAAGAACTAGGGTCAACTTGCAATATCTGCAGGCCCCTGAAAAATTGATTTTTTTGTACTGATCTCTTTAGGAAATAACTATCTAGCATTCACCCAGAGCTACCTCAAAAGACAGATGGCCCACCTGAAGAGCCACAGAACATTTACTCCATGAACATTTATACCATAAAGCATTGACTGTTTATTGTAGAGGTTAATGAAGCTGCGAAGAGAACATGGTCTTGCTGAGATTATTGCTTCTGGGCAACACAGAGCACCAGCCATTCTTAATCCAAATGAATGGCATGATAGATAGACCAATTAAAAATGTTTCCAAACAAGCTTTGAGACACAGGGCAGCTGCAACGTGACTATTTTTTTCCTATCCCTTCTATTCTACAAACATCATTTAATTGCAGCATCTAGCAGGCTCTGAATCCAGCACTCTAAAAAAGATTTGCAGGGCATTGCTCTTGAGATATTTCATGTGAAGATCCTTAAGGCAAACCAGCCCAGTCACATCGCCCAGGCTCACGCAGACCCCAAACAATCCCCGTCAGAGGAATTTTGCTGCATTTTTATTTATTTCTTGCCTCAGTAGTTAAAGGTTATTTCTGAATGCTGTCTGGAATAAAAACACAGCTATTCAGAAAACTGCTGCTATCCAGTCCCCTTGGTAGGTCAATGTTTTCTTAAGCCATCACAAAAGCTTTTTATCCTGCAGAGAGAGTTCACACACACGCAGGGCAGTGCACAGATACACACATATCGCTTGGTTAACTCTCCCATAAACTTTTTCTCTGCTTTGGTGTAATATCATACAAGAGTGCATCACAAAGTTTCTCTGAGAATTTTTTTCCCCTCAACTATCTAATTTGCTTTAGCCTGTCTAGATGCAGATGCAGAGAGAAGAATGCAAGAAGGGGAGAGAACCAGATGTGATCTCTTCTCGTAACAATCTGGGGGGGTGTGTGTATCAAATAACAACAACAATAACATCATCAGATAAAACCAAAAATATACACAAGTTTCTGCAGTTTGCTGATATGCCTTCCCCCCAAATATTCAGTAATCATCTATATCACAGTTACTTATCCTCACCCAGAGCATTTATGGAACTCAACAGAATAGACATCTCTACTAAATGTACCTAAAAAAGCTGTATCTGAGGCTACATAATTTCTATCATCCCAAAATTACAGGCTAGACTCATCTATTATTATTCTACTTACTACTGGTGGATCATTAAGGATGCATCTTAGATTTAAAAGCACAACAAAATGCTATCACTGTGACAAACAAAGCTCTTCCCCTTCTACATCTTGGCTACTCTTAATTTTCTGTCTACTGGAAAGCATGGGGTGCCCCAGATCTTACTGAAGGAGGAAAAGTTGAATGGAGTTCAGTATTCCTTCTTTCAAACAGAAGTTAAGCCTTGATGAACCTCAACAAACATAAACAGAGCAGAAGCACAAAAAAGATGAGCAGACCAACTTCATAATGAGGTTCTGATCCTATATTACCAGATCTGAAAATCTTCAGGGAGGACTTGAGCCCAGTGGGAACAGACTTCAAGGAAAGAGAAGGCTGTGCCTCAGAACTTGCCTCAAGCCTCCTTCAGGGTCTTTGAATCCAACAGAGCAAACCACGAGACTTCTCCACTGACACAGTTCAGGATGTCACGGAGTCTCTCAGTGGAATATGCTCCTATTCATGTCAGCTCCCCTGTTTTGCTACTACTAAATTTATCTTTGCTGCTGTCAGTCTTTAAGATGTCAGTTTGCTCAGAACAGGATTGCCACAAACTTCAGAGTTACCATTTTCTTAAAAGATACTTTATTCAGCAATACTTGCCTTTAGCTTTTCTTCAGAGGTGGCCTGGAATGACTACCTTCCTCCATGGCCTGGGAGACACTGTTAGGTGAGAGAAGACATTAGGTTCAGACATTCAGGCCTGCTTTTGGCTACTTTATGAGGATATTTTTCAATCTCGTTTCTAGGTGAATTCTGAGGACATATAAAAATTAACCTGCTAGCCTGATGCCAACTCTGGCCAGTGAATGGGTCAACTGGTACCTGGTATATGTGACAGATAATAAATAGAAGATGTAGAAGAAGAATCTTCAGTGAATAATTTCTGTCATACTTGGGTCTGGCCTTGTGTAAAAATGCAGGCCATAAAATTTGACCTAGAGGTTCCTTCAGCATCCAAAACCTTTCAGCTGAACTTCAGTAACACTCAGTTTAGAGTGAGAATGACAGAAAAAGCCAGACTATCCCTTTTTGTGTGTACTGGCACCAATCTGGAAAAGAATAAAAAGAAATCCTGTCTCTCCTGCCCATCCCATCAAACCAAGCATATGTTTGCTGTTCCACAGTACAGCAGACCAACCAAGGAAGGTCACCCTTAGGATGCTGGACCCTTCGAGTTCTCCTTAGCTCATGAATTAACCAGTCTGGGCTGAACATAGTCATTGCTCTATACTGTATATAACCCAAACTCCCTAATCTCACATTCAATTAATAGAATAACCAAGCTCATTATCTGAGGAAGATCCAGAGACAATAGCAGATTGGTACATGGTGTTATCTCAAAAGCTGGAGTATTCTTTCAATTAGAAAACTGCATCAATATATAAAGAAGTGCATTGGTCTCACATGGAGATTTCTCAAGTAATTTTTTTTTTAAAAAGCCAACCAAAAAAACAACCACATTTCTGGACAGCGTGTTTCTTTAGAGGCAGATTTTTCCAAGAATATCTCTTCCCTCCCTTCTTCCTGGCTGTTCTCCTTAGATTTTCTAGTTTTCTTTGCCCAAAGGTGTTGGCTCCTTTTCTCCATCTTGGCCCTGGATGGGTTTTAAGATTATTCCAAGTTGGTTTTACACAGCCTCCTGGATCATGTTAGGAAAAGGTGCTATAGAAACATGTTAAAATAATGTTGTTTTTAACTAGAGTTCAAATCTGATGAAAGGCACTGGGTTGACTGAAATATCCAATTTGTTGCCATTAGGAACACATTTCAGGGTGGCTAGTCAAAAGCACATAGACAATATTTATTGACATTCTCATGCTAGTTATCTGTCATTAGCTTTCTTTTTTTAATATACTCAATGTTCCAAACCATTTGTACCTTTCATTTCCTTCCTGCTCAACCAGTCATCTACTCTGAATCTTGTATGGGCATGGAGGAGTGCAGAGGCAACAGTCAAGTAGGAGAGGTCTGGCAAAACAGACAGGTTATACCCAAGCTGCCAAAGCGTTCATAGCTGCACCGGGGTTGGAAGCGGTCTGGAGGCAAGGACCCCAGGATCCCAAGCACAGGAGCACCTCTACATATAGGCTTTAGCTAAAATCCTTCTGTGATTTCTTACTGGAGAAGGAGCTTAATCCATGCAGAAGGTAAAATATAGGATGAACTTCTGCCCTGCTGTGTCATACTCAAGGTCCAACTTCCCCCTCACTGGTCTCACATGGTTAAGCCATAGTCACATCTTACCAAAACAGCCCCACACTTAGAACAGGAAGCAATCCACACGTAAAGAGTGCAAATGCAAGCAAGTGTAGTGCCCCTCCCCAAAGCAATACCACAATGTCAGCAAGAGGCTCCCAAACCATCCTTAGGCCCTCCTAAAGGCAAACCTATTCCCTGCTGCGCTCCATCGCAGGTTGGGGCTACCTCATTGCTCAGAGGCAGGATATCCAGTCACTCCTGCAGCAGAAGCTGCAGAAATCCCCTTCACACCCAGTGTTTTATTGACAGCGTGTTGGCTCCTGACTCTCCCACCCTCCACCCCCAGATTATATAAAGCTGAAATTTCCTCCCTGATTTTTTATTCAGCACGCTTGACGAAAGGCATTGTGCCTTTCTTGCTAATTGTTTGCTGGTTTCTGGGAAAAGACTGCGCTTTCCACACCACTGGGACAGAACTATAGAGCCTTTGGTCAGTCACTTCTCAACGGGGGGCTCACAGATTTCATTACAGAAGCTGGCACTGTGCTGAGAGCTCTGCATTTCTCCACGTGACAGCTCCAACTTGTTAAAAAGACCACTGTCGCCGTTGCAATTCAGACACAGTTTTTGCTCTCAGAATAGAAAAAAAAAATCTGCTTCAACACAACAAACTACTGATTGTTTTGAAAGCTGGAGTTGAAAGAGATAGCACTGCTAGCCCCTGGACAGAACTAAGAGACTGGGTAGGCTCTGAATTTCACGCACCACATACTGGAAAAATAAATAGACATTCTTAAAATAGAACTAATCCTTTTTTGAGGGAAACAGTTTACAAAGATACCACCCCAGAAGGTAACGTTCAAGCCACATGCTGAAATATTGACTTCTTGATGCTTCCTGGTGTCTTTTCTCACTCCTGGTCCAAGCTCCACCAGACTGCAGCACCATCAGAAGAGATACCAATCTCTCCCTTTAGCGAGAAGCTCATAGTTCTAAAATTGAGCCTGCATAATGCAGCAGTATAAAGGTTTCAAATCTATATGGAGAACATCCAGAAATAGCACTTAAAACTGTAATTTAAGGAAAAAAATACAAAAAATATATCTAGCTCCAGTAAACTCAGCAAAGCCAGTGTTGCTTACAGAGAATTCCTTTGCATTGTTTCATGACTTTTAGAAAGTCCATAAAAATTTAATAATGCAAATTTTTCAATTCCCCTCCAAATAGAAACTTCTTGGGTCAACTGTAACTGAGGTGGGTTTTTTTTTTTTTTCCCCAGAAGGGCTCAAGTTATTTTGTATCATCGATTCCTGTGCACATCTGCCCCAAACACTGTTAAGTCTGAGGTGAAGATCTGAACTCCACAGCTTCACCAAGCTCCTCTCACTGTCCATGAAACATGCAAGCTCACACTGTCCACTCAAGCCTCGGCCAGTTAAGGGCCTTTTGGGTTCCAAGGCAGCTATATTGCCAGAATCTCACACAGTACTTAGCAAGAAAATGTATTCCACATAATCCGTGCATCTGACAAACAAGCAAAGGGTCATGGCTCTGAGAAACGGGTTCCCAGTGAATTCTCTTCTCACACACAACCTTGTTCTCCCTGAACGAACAGCTGTGAGCCAGCTGAAACATAAGAATCTCTCTCCTCCAGACTATGCTCGCTATTCAGGGTTTAAGACAATTACACAGTTATTTTGTGTAAGAAAAGTCAGTCAAGGGGGAGAGACAAATGGTTTTATTTCTCACCCAGCTACATAACAGATTACTAGCAGCACTAACTCATCTGTCTTTCCACTATTTTACTTTCATTATAGGTTGGAAATGGGAAGTCATTTTTCACAAGACGGATCTTTAACTAGTTAGAAATTAAACTCCTCAAACCGGTGCATCCTGCGAAATGGAACATCCATTATCTGGGGCCCATGGCTTTGGCTGCACCTTATTTATCATCGTAGTGGGTCCTTCTCCAAACCTAACCTTACTCACCAAGTTCCCAAGCTAGAGCCAAGACGCAAAGACAAGCAAATGGCATGTGATATTGAAACAGAAATGTCCAAACCCAAAACCTAATTATAAACAAAGGCAGTAGCATATCAAGACCTAGCAGTTGTGCTGGAGAGAAGCAGGACTGTCTCTCTCAGCAGCCTCATCTTCTCCAGCTGAGCGGGTAAGTCTTCCTTTCATTGTCCCCAGCCTCTCCTCAGTACATCCTCTGCTTAATTGCTGCTGCCAAGCTCCTGCTGAAGTAGTAAAAAATATGTAAGCATCCTGTGTGTCTGTTCCCAAGCAGAACAAGGGAATCACCACTTCAACATCCAGCCTCCTGCTCCAGCATGATGTTACATTTCAGTCCCACGCCCTCAGACAACCTGAGGAGGTCTTAGTCTAAGATCACAGCTTAGCCACTCTTCCCCGATTCTCCTCCTGATCTTGCTTGGAATGGACAGGACACTTAGATTTTTACTCCCAGTACAGAACATAATGCTTTGGCTTAGGAAGTTTGGGTTTGGTTTTGTGGTGGGTTTGGGAGAGGGGTTTGCTTTTGGGGGGGGTTTGGATTTTGTTTTTTTTTACTTCTTGTCAGAGCATGCAACTGACCTCTGCTTCATCCTCTCCATCTTAAAAGCATGAGGCAGCTGCAACGGGTATTTCAATATGACCTCATGTGTAATACATGCTAACATAATATTATGCAGATCTCTATGCTCTGCTCCTGGTTGAAATAGAAAATTAGAGTCTCAGGAAAAACAAGTACATTTGTTATAAGGTATGCTGCCATGTAAGGATCTTGCCACCATGCCTCTAGGTAAGCTGCTCTAATAGCAAACTTCCACCATTAGAAAAAAACTGCAATAATTTAAAAAAAAAAAAAAAAAAAAAAAACCCAAACCAAAACAAAAAACCCCCACAAAAAAACAAGAAAAGCCCTGTCCATCAAATACTTCTGCTAAACATTAATGTTTTGAGGTTGTCTCCCTTGTGAGGCTATAAATCACCCATTTCCTATGTTCTCAAACAGATGCCTATAGATTATTGATTCGTTTCAAAAAGTTATGTTATTGATAATCTCAAATTTCTCACTGTGAAATGAGCTTTTAAGACTCATTCTTGTCAGTTGCCTTTCCAGTTTTACCCCTACAATTTTCTTCAAAAAGAAGATATCTCTCTCTTCCAAGCTCAGCTAATATCCTGAAAGTGTCAGTGGTCCAGGGCTGCTTCACTCCCTGTTAGCAGGTGCTACACTAACGGCTGTTTACTATTTATGAGATCAAAGCTCCAAACTAATTGCTTTGAAACACTATCATCGTGATCACCAAGAGCCCTTGGAAGTAATTACATGTGTTTTATGACCAAATGCAAGAGAAAAAAATAATTAAAAGGTCAAACCTTTTGCAACAAGAGTTCTGATTTTTTTCATAGCCAAAAGGATATCTAAGAGATGCAAGCTGAATTATTATGACCTTTCTTTCTCCCAACTTTTTAATTAGTAGAATTGCATGACTACACCTTACAACACCTTCATCCCGAAAACACGGTGATTGACTTTGAATTTACTGAACGTGATAGCTGTGTTTATGACATAAGGTGCAGTGCTGTAGGCTTCTGAACTATACTTGCATTCATCCAAGCATTGCACATCAGAGCACTTTATAAACATGTTAAGACTCACAGTACACCAGCAAGCACCCACAGATGTTAGAGGTTGAAAACCTACTCTGCTGCAATTGTTTCAATTGCTCTTCCTCTATTTTCCGTCAGCAAAAACTGGAAGTAAGAGAACAATGAAGACTCAGGAGCAGAGTACAGGACTGTGAGAAGGGAAAAAAAAAAAAAAAAAAAAGAGAGAAACCATCATCATCAAAATTATAAACCCCAGAATATTTACTTCCAGGAAAATTCTCTTAGAATACCAGGGAGAATTGTTTTCACAGCCCAAAGGCTAACTTCCAAGATCAAATCTCATCTCAAATAAATTCACTGGTTTATACAAAGGTTCATAGCTTACACACCTGCACACACCACAACAGCTTCCCTTTCAAAAGGTACCTCAAATATGAGTCAAACATATTAGTCAGTAAAACAAGAGGCAGGTCTTGGCCATGCTCTACCGTGATAAACCCTTTCACATGTTAGGGCGGTTCAGTTTTAGTTGTGCCCAGTAGAGAGACATAAATGCCTCAAGCAGAATTGAATACAAATAAGTTTCCTCAACATTTCTTTCTTTTCTTCCACTGTCACCTCTTGGCCATTAAAATCAGGCCATACACAAAGCCACATGAATTGAACCCAGAGGTGGAGAAGGAAGAATTTTTTTTCAACTTAGGGCAGTTGCTTACTCTCTTCTGTCATCTGTTCATGTGCAGCAAAGACTGATCCCATGCATTGTTATAGTGAGACAGATTTCTCAGAGGTTCTGCTGCTGTTGGGCAGTTGTTGAGTATCACTAGTTCTGTGCTACCAGTGAGCAAGGAAAAGGCACTTGGATTGTAAGCTGACATTCCAGCCAAAAGCCATCCCTTGCTGCACCTGTGTAGTTGTGATGCTTGTATTAAGCCCACATAGATGCTGTCAATGACAAAACACAACAGTCCTGGAGGGTTCTGGTTCAGGACAAGCCTCTGAGGAGGTGCTGAGCTCCCTCCATGCCCCAGGAGTCAGACAAGCGGATCACTGCAGGCTGCATACTTGTATCACAAAGACTACTTCAGGTAGTTTCTGAAGAAAAGCTTCTGTTTGAAATCCACATCATTCAGTTCTCCCTTTTAATTCTTAAGCACCTTCCTATGGCATGCTGTTCTGCTGCTGGGTCTCCATACAATCCATCTGAGCTCCAAGGCACTTTTGTTTAAAAAAACCCACCCAAACAAACACTTAACAACATAACAATATAGTGAGCAAGGGCAGGGGGGTGTTGGGAGATAATGTTGTGGCTGCAGCCAGTCTCAGTTTATAGGACTGGCATCAGCTGGGACCAAGCACCCAGCTCTATCAGAGCCCCCAGTGCAACACACCGCAGGTCACTATGGGGTGTTGCACGTGTCTTGGCAGTAAAATGAATTACTACTCTTCAGGCAATACTATTGAGTCCATTGAGAGACTAAACTCATAAACCATTCAGAACTCTACCTGGGGACATCTTCCTAGACAGACAGTTTTGCTGGACAGACTGAATTTACCAAAAAAAAAAAAAAATAAAAGAAATAAAAAGACAATTCTCCTAACATCACTAGTGCTCCAGCTAGCTTGCTTTGAGCTAGTTCACATTTCTGCCAACACGTGGGTATTGCCTTGGCTGTTGTGACTTGTAAAATTAATGCATAAGACCAGGACCTCAAGGTTTTATTAGAATTGCTTTTGTAAGGTCAAATCAATCTGAGAGATTCACGTGCATTGCCACCAGTTAAGAACTGCTGGGGGTGTCTGGGGCACTTGGCTCTCCTCTTCTAGCTAACATAACAGAAACCCAGTATCTGATGTTCCTAAAGGAACTGAGTCATGGTTTCAAAAATCCCATCCAAGGTTTATTGCACACACCTGCACTAAACACTCAGAGGTGTGTTCTGCATATATACCTTTGCCATCTTCTCAGCATCTTACTCAACATACACTTCCCGAAAATATCTGGCTGGCACAAGCACACGCATTTGGAAGCCAGACCCTGATGCACATGGCATCAGGCCAGGGAAGACAATTTACACCGGCTGAGAGTCTGACCTATATTTACCTGCTTAACTCAGGGCACCCTATAACTCTCTGTGCTCATTTGCAAAAGCCTGATCTGTTGACTACATCACTGTGCTCAAACCTGCTAGGAAAACTCATTTTTAGTTCATTCCCACTGAGGGTACAATCAAGTCTTTGCCTCTACTGTGCATAAGGGGGAAAGAGGGGATGTATTTTTTTGTATTTTTTTTTTTTAAGAGGTGTGATGTGATTTTTATTGTATGACTATTCACCTGCTTTCTGTGACCTCCTAAGCATACTTAAGAGGGGAATTTGACACTGGGACCAAACATGAGGCTAGGGGAGAAGTCAGCTAACAAAAACCACATGTGCTGAAGCATTTTGCTTTGCCTTGCTAATATCGAAGAGATTTGTTTTGCTCAGTAAAGCACTTGCATTTCAGCTCAGTCCTGCAGAGGAAAGCTAATCCTCAAGTTATGGCAATACAGCCAGTTGATATGGGGAAGGAAGGAGGGGGCCAGAGAACCACGGGAAAGAGAAAGGAAGGATTCAGCATTTCAGCCTGACCTGACTCCAGGTTCACACGAGAAGAGGTGAAGCTGCAGCTGTCATGCTGAAGGGAAATGCAGTCATTTATAAACCCAGGGAAATCTCTTGGGAAAGAGAAGCAACAAAAACTAAAAGAAAAAAGGGCACATTCCTCAAGATGGGAGTTAAGGGCAGGTTTTTCCCACCACAAGAGAGAGCCAATACAGCCAGGCCAAACTCTGGCACTATTCTCATGGCAGCTCTGCCCAGATTTCCTTCCTGCCTCAGCAGGGGCAGATGCCATCAGGCTTTTCCACATATTCCTTCTAGGAGAAGACCTCCTCTGGTGTGAGAAGTCCCACCATCAAAGCACATCCCTCTGCAATATCTCTAACTTCCAAAAGATCTCACGGGAACAGCCCAAAGTGACTGAACGCTGAGGAAAAAACACCAAAATACATCTTGTGTTTCCTTCCCTCCTCCTGTTCTGCACATCACTTTCACTAGGGGGTTGACTCATCTCTCTGCTTTTGGTGAGCATGCAAAAATTTCTGTCTGTGTAGCTCAATGGGGAATAGTCACTGTGGATGTATACGATTTGATATTGGGATTGCTTCAGATATTTCAACACATCGTAGAGGTGAGGGAGAGAAGCAACACCGAGTACTCAGGAGGTTATCAACCACAGCAAACAGCAAATCATTCAGACAAGCATTTGATCAACACAGAGATGGAAAATTGTATAGCAAACTGGTCTGTGACCTATAGGGCAGAAGAACTCAAATTGCAAGAAGGGCTCGTGGGGAAGGGGAAGGACGCCAGGGTGATCACAGACCAAAAATAAAAACTACAGCTGCCAGCTAGTTTGTTCACATTGAATAACTGAAGTGGGCTTTCTGGTTGTCTCTAAACCTCACTTTATGAGGAAAAATAAAATTGGGATAAAAAAAAAAATACAGTTTATTACTGCAGCTACTCAGGTTTATTGTTTCTGTGACCTGCCAGTGAAAGAGATGTGATGGGAAAGCTCCTCCTTGTGCTAAGTGCCATGGCAGGGAGTGCTTAGCCTGGCAGGGGAGCCCAGGGTTTCACCAAAGAGCAAATTATATCCTGCTAATTGAAGCAGCATCATTTTAGAATCTCCCCATGAGCCTGTCAGGTTTGTGCATGGGCAACAGAAAAGATCTTAATGGACCTTGGAGGCTGAAGCAAATAGGAAGGCCAGGCAAGAGCAGAAAAAATGGGACACAGAGGAAGGATATCAAATCCTTTTGGGTTAATAATGCACCTTCCTGGGATGCAAGGCAGAAGTCTAGGACTCCGGGCTGTGTTAGTTAATTACCGTACAAGAGCAGCTCAGCAAGCCTCCCTTCACACACAAGGCTTTCACAGAAAGAAAAAAAATAATCCAACACACAACCCCACCCCCTGAATGCAATTAATACATTTGCTGCAGCTTCCCATCACGTTCCCTCACCACCACTCAGCCCCAGTTGTCAGCATCTGTCTGAAATGAGCCGCTCTGTGAAGCCAGCGGCTCGGCTTGCAGGGAGAGGCGAGGGATAAGATTTCAGGGAAGGCTGAAGCCCACTGTTAAGGGATTCGTCCCAGATAAATTGCCTGTCAGCTACAGCTGAAGCACAGTGTTGGCTGCCCTTCTCTTGATGAGTAATACCGGGACTTTGAGTGCAGAGGTACCTGACTTCCATGGAAACCAAAGTTTGGTTCTCATGTGATGTGCAAGATCCAGCACACGTTATTTGTGAGAGGTGGTACCTGTGATGAAAAGGAAAGGGGGATTCAAAGGAGTAACGCAGCTTTTGCTTCTTTATAATGTCTACTTTGCAATAGCACGGGCTGAAATGCAACAGCAATACCTGAGTTAATTAGTGTTGGTAAAAGTCACAACAAAATCAAGTATGTGCAGAGGCAATTCCTGTCTCAGAGTGCTAAGGATCAGAGTAGACAAAACAGAAAAAGATTTTCATTTGTATCACCTCAGTAGAGGATCCCAGGCCCAGAGAAGCTGAATGACTTGTCCAAGATGAAGCAGGGAGTTGGAGGTAGATCTAGCATACAAATCCAGATGTTATTTGAGCCTGTTCAGTCTTCTGACCACGCTTCCTCTCTCATGGTAATTCATAAATAGGCTTGGGTGCATACCTCATAGTACCGTTTATTACACACATACATCTTCTAGCATATGCAAGCAAGTTCCTTGTGGGATTTGATTTCTGCATTTAATTGGCAGGCTTGTTTGTGGAGCTAACAGGTGTGTTGAAGTGAACAGAGAGCACATTCTCACTTCACACACGTGCTGCAAGTCATGTTATGAGAGACCTAAGCCAAGGAGCAAACAAACCCATCCAGCACCATCCGGATCCCGGAGAGCCCAGTGACAAGCACCATGCCTTCCCAGCCAACAGCCCTCCATGCCCTCAGGCTGCCCACGCATGCACTCAGGGAGGGCTTGAGTCATTTACATCATCTTTTCCCTACCTCTCACACCTTTTCTGCTCCGTGCTTAATCCTAGTGAATAAGCAAAAGAGCTCTCATACTGGATTCACTCTGATTGAAGGAAAGAGAAATGTACCAGGAGGAAGAAGAATTTGGAGCAAAGCTGTGACTGACATGACATATCTTTGCCACTGTCCACATGTTGTTCATGGGTCCCTGTTCCTTTCTGGACATTTGTACAATGGGGACAAAGAGCATCTGATGCTGCCAGTCTGTGCAGACTCACTTATTAACCCAGAAGATGCAGGTTTATGACAGGGACTGGAAGGAAAAGCATCTGCGCCGTTTAATTGCTTCTTCCAACTCATCTTGACACTGTTACCCAGTACAAAATCTCTGGAGAAAGGTGGCTGACTCAAAACTCCTTTAAAGGAAGAGCTGTGCTAAACCAGCTGAAAAATTCCCTTGTCCTCGCCTTTCCAAAGTGATTTTTCTTTTTAAAATTCATTGCTTTAAAAAAAAAAAAAGGAGAATGGCTGAAATGGAAAGAAATTATCTCTGTTGGTTCAAAATATTTTCCATGAAAAATTCTGGGCCAAAGAAAAGGTGACATCTCCAAAATATTAATATGACTGAAACCTTCTCTAACCAGGCCCAGATGGGAGTGGTGCCTACAGGAGTGTTTAAAATTAGCCTGGGTAACGGGACTGCTGCTACTGTTGTTGGGAACTGTCCTACAGCCAAATTTATTTTACTCTCAGCATGTTTTTCCTGATGTTCAGCCAAAGTCTGCCCCTTTATTTCATTGTTAAGCATGCCTGTATCTCTTTGTAGCACTCAATACCTCCCCTCCTGGCTTGGGTTTTTTTCCTGTCAATAGCCTATAGTTTATTATAGCTCTTCTAACAAATGTAATTACAGCAGTGGGCGAGAAGGGTTGGGATAGGAAGATAAAGCTTATCACATGTATTTTAAGCCTCACCTCTCACTCCCACTGAGATTTACTTTCCCATCTGAGCCGTAAAGATCCCAGGTCTGACACAGCAGTTTTCAAGAAGCAAACCAGCATCTCATGAAATCTGGGACTACATCGTGCTCCATGGGATGAGATGAGACACTCTAAGAGGATTTTACTTCGTGCAGGGCTCGAGCCCTTCCTTTTTCCCTTGAAAACAAGCTGCAGATAACTGAGTCGTCTCCTATTTCCAGTATGTATGCCAGCATACTCTGAGTAGTTCCAGTTCCTCTGCTGTGATAAACCTAGCTAAGATTAGTCCCTCTGCACACACAATGCACAGAGCAACTGGATTGTTAAAAGCAAAGAAAAGATAAAGACCAGTTTCGGAAGGTCCCCTAGTGCTATTCAGGATTCTTTTCCACATTGTGGTGCTCAATTCTTAACACTCATTCTTCTCTTTGCTGAGCCATCCAGCTGCCCTTCAGGAAGACACAACCATGAAAAAGAAATCATGCTGCAAAAAGTATATGGTAAATGCACACAGAAAGCTTTTCACTATGATCCCAGGCTAGTCACATCTTCCCAAGATGCTATCATCTGTAACTGCATTATGGCTGTCCAAACCATAATGCTGGTCCTAGCTGGATTACAAACCCCTCAAGGCTTGAATAAACATCATCTAAGTTCGTGCAGATGCCAGGAGGCTTCTCACATTCAGCAAACTGTCCCCCTTGGGCAGAAGCCTAACCACACGCTTTATCCACCATGGCAGCCCCCAGTGTTGTTCCCTTTCAGGGTGGGCACGATTGCCCATCCCCAGTGTTCATTTCACATCCGTGGATACTTTATCCCAGGGCAGGACTGGCAGAACTCAGCCCACCAGGCCCGTCTTTTTACAAGGGGGCCCTAAGACAAGGATAACATAAGCTGGATCCCGGTCTTTTTGCAAGCCCAACAATTGCCAGTCTCCCAGGCGTTCAAGCCCTCATTCAAGAAAAGCATTTCTCAACCTTTTAATTTTTTTTTTCCTGACTCAATTAGAAAGCTGCACTCATTTTTTCCCTGCCTTTAGCAACTCACTCTGGTTTCTCCTTCCAAGGTGAGTTGCAGCACAAGCTGGCAAGCCCTGTTAACAGGAACAAAAGCATACTCTGTGATCTGAGAGGGGGTTGGACTTGTGATTTACTCTGAACATCGCTAGAGAGAAGCTCTGTTCAGGTGAGTTATGTTAGACAGAGATTCTAGTAGGATAGCTGATATTTAATGTGCTAAAAGGCACAGTGTGGCACCAACTAACTGGTCAAATAACCCCCAAGCCACCAGGCACCAAGGAGAGGTTTGTCACAGAGGTGGAAATCTCCTTTCTGAGTTTCGGGAACAGCTGCATGAATAGAGTTCCTCAAATGCCTCCATCAGCACACAGAAGCAGTTATTTGCTTTCTGGCTTTCCGAGAGGAATGCAGTTGGTTTTGGCTCCCCTGAGCTGTCTGCTTGGGTGAGGAACCTGATGAGGAGCAAAACCCAGCCAGTCTGGAGCAGCAGTGCCCCAAACACCAGGTGGGCCAGCCCCAGAGTTGCCTTCTGGTGGGGCAGGCTACTTGCTCTATGGAAATCACTCCTGCCAGGCTGCCCCAAAGTTGCCTTCCAAGGTCTATATACACAGAAAAACTTGAGGAAGGGTACTTAGCTGTTCTGGATGCCTTTACTTTCTCTGTGAAGCCCTCAGGGTGTTGGTAGCCCAAGGATTTCTTCAGCAAATGGGACCCTTTTATGGGAAAGTCTAGACTTCCTAATGACCTTGGAAAAGCAGCCAAGTCCTCCTCCACCCAGCCAACACTGCCTCTAGGCTGCTGTCTCTGTCCCACTGCCTGGGGAGCCCTCCTCCTCCCACCACTTCCACATTCTGCAGCTGCCTTTGGTCTTCACAGCAGCAAGCCACTTGCTTCATAGACCTTTCCTCCCCTGACAGTCCTTACCTGTGTGGCTAGCATAACCCTTCCACACCTTCATCACCAAATTTGCACCCTTGGAGGTACCCTGCTTCTCTCTGATGGTCAAATGTGTTTATTTTCTTGGGGGGGAAGGAGGGAAAGTGTAACATACATTTCCTGACTCATTTCTACAACCACCTCTTAACATTTCCTCTCCATCAGTATTAGCTAAGCAGTCAGCCCAGCTTCCACTACTGCTTTCCTCTTCACAGAGGGCTCAGCCAGGAACTCCCACCACTACGTCTATACACCCAGGTAGGTTTTTATTGCCATTTCAGCTCCTTGGCAGTGCATGAGATTCATTTCCCAGTGCCAGCAGAAAAGCAAAGCACAACTATAATGCAAATAAACCCTTTGCAATCGCCCCATCACTACCCGTGCCCTGTCCTTCCCTATCCAGGTGCTTATAACACAAACCACACAGAACACAAAAGGTATTGTGGATGGTCCCTCTGCAAATGTACAACATGACAGCATCCTCACATACACCCCCTCTCCACTGAGTGGTTGTGACACCTATATTTAAGGAAGCAGGAAGCCCTCCTGGCTCCCCACCACACCTCCTGGCTGCAAAGCTGCTAACCCCCATGCACAGATCCTCTCTCTCTATCCATCTCTACATGTGCTGAATGGCTCAGTTCAGGAATCCAACGCTTGACTGTGACAATATTTAATCAGAGGGGCACAACTTCCTTTGGTTCCTCTGGTGCTGACACACAGCTCTCTTGCATTATGCTCCCTAACAAAGGCCACACGATGCCCAAAATGGTGTCTGAACACAACACAGTGCCCTCTTTTCATGATGGGCTAACACACACACACATGAAAATACTCTGAGTATTTCTGTATTTCTTGCTCACAGATGAACTTGGCCATCATGCTAAGGAAATTAAAGCAAATAGAGCCAGTCTGTCAACTGGAACACTCTGCCTGCTGCCTGTGCTGGCTGTTACTTTACATGAGTCTTAAATTAAATGTCAAATAGTGTTTGGCACAAGAGCTTTGCGGCTGCCCTTAGAGAAAATCTGACACCTTCACTGTTTCCCACTGCTCTCTACTGCTTGGCTAGGGGTGGGGGACGTAGAGACTGTCTCATCACTCCTTTTTTTCCTCCTTTCGTTTTTTCCACAAAGAATACTTGAAAACAGATACATTTCTTGTGTTTACTCAAAGGGGCTGCAAGGGATGCAAGTGCTTAGTAGCATCAGGCAAAGTTTGGGGCAGTTTGTTGGTTTTGGCTTCCCAGCATTTCCACACACCTTAAGCTGACATGACAGGCATCCAGTAATGCTCCCTCATCTCTGCCCACTCCAGTTGCAGTCCTTTTGACTTTGGGCTTTAGCATCTTTTAGCAAAACAAAAGCATAACAGTATTATTGCATCAGGTTATCCTGCTGCCCTGCAGTGCCAATCCACCTGTGCTATGCCAGTGAGATGCCCCTGCCACAACTGCACTGTCACTTGGCTGATCCTTTCTGCTGCATGCCCAGAATAAACCATGACAAACCACACACAACATATTGAAGCCTTTCCCATGAACTGGTGCTCCCTACTAACGCTAGGTCAGGAACAGGGCTGTCACTCACATTACCATGAACTGGGCTTCAAGACAACAGTCAGGTTATTACAGCTAAACAGCTACGACAACTGAGCCATGGTAACTCTCCATGAGCACAATGGAGCCAAAGGGAAATGGAAATGGGATTGCACTCACCTGAGCCCACCCAGTCCACCTACACCATTGCCAGTCTTCATACAGCAGTGAACCTGTCCCTCGCTGTCCTTAGCTCTTGCTGTTCTCCAGGCTGAGACACCAAACCAAGCAGACGTATCTACCTGCAAACATCCAGTATTCCCTCTCTGCCATCAAGGATCGTTGAGGAACAGAAAGCATTTAACAGGACTAACCACAAGCACCTACTGCCCACATAAGCAAGAAGACTGGCAGCTGCCCAGCACCAGGCATGCAGGACTGAGGCTTACCTGTACCCCACCTGGGCATCATGTAACATGCTGAGAGGCAACTGCTTCCTTGCTGTACAAGGAGAGTTTTGCAGCTGCAGCATCACCTTTTCACATGCCTTCAGTGACAGCAGAGCCAGAGAGCCCTGGGAGAGCTTGGTGTTCCTTCTACCCCTCACCCTTTGCACACCCAAGTCCTCTCTTAGCTATACTTTTTTAAAGCATTTGAGCCAGATGAGAGAGGAAAGTGTGAGCAGAAATCATCTACCTGGCCCCAGGGATTACAATTTGTGGAAACAGAGGCCCTGCTGTGAAAGGCCAAAAGCAAAACTGGGTGATTGTTATGTATCCAGACACTAGAACACTCCACTGAACTGATCTTGCTGCCCCACATTTGTCCCTTACACCAGATGGATTTCTCTTCCAGGTCTACAAGTTACCAGTCAGAGACAAACAGCACGGAAATAGCCAACTGCTAACTGCCACAGCAATATATACATATATATATGTTATATATTATCACAGAATATATATATAATGACAGAATAGTTAGGGTTGAAATACATATTTTTTAACCCAGCTGATGACCAAGTATACTGTTCTTCACACATACCTTGACCCCAGCTTGGGTTCACACCAGTATCTTCTCCACCCCAACACTTTACTCCCTGCTAAAGGCTCCTGGCAGCGTCACTGAGGGCTTCAGTTCCACTGCTGCTCTCTGGGAAGTTCACACTGAGCTTGGAGTGCTGCTGCAAGGGCTGTGAGAAGATGAGTCTTTCCCATGGACTTGTTACTATCCCATGCCTGCACCCAGCTGGAGCCCAGAGCTGCAGAGAGGAAAAACAGGAACCCATATATTTGTTGTTTTAACCCTTCACCTCCCAGAAAAATAGAAGAGTAATTGCTTGTGGTTTGAGGTGAAATCTGGGCAAAGGCTAAAGGGATGTGAAAGGGGGTCAGTGAGTGGAAAATATGAGGAAGCAAAGACTGGGTATTTTCTGGGATATTCCAATAAAACTGTACTACTTAGTCAAGTCATGTATTAATTCCACTTGCTGAAAGAACTCATAGCATTCTGCACAGTGACAGTGTTGAGAGCTGTCCTGAATTTATCCCTGCCCCTGTGGAAGCAGGAAATGTTGTTACAGATGGAAAGGGCATGGGGGTCAGGCCAGTGCAAAGCTAGTGATGTTCAGAGACTCAGGGGATGTGTGAAACCAAAGGTACCAGCAAGGAAAGGCACAGGCCATGGCACTGCAGATTGCCGCGGCTGAGGCTGTGGATTGCAGCAGCCCCAGCACACTGTGAAGAGGGGGAGTCTGAGTGCACAAGCCAAGCTGAGATGCAGCTGTGTCATCAGTGACCGCTCACATCTAAGCACCTTCCCTGGTAGGCTTATAGTAAGTCTTCTGCTCTGAATTGTGAAGTCAATGCATAAAAGTTAAGTGACAATCTAAAGGTTACACAGCAAGTTCTCAGAGCTGGCAAGGGAGCAGAGGCTCAGTGTCACCTACCTGTGTTCATCAGGCAGTAATTCCCCTCCAGGAACATCTGCTCAGCAGTCTTCTGCTGTAACAGAGATAGAACAAGCATCATGTACCACAGTGATGGCTGGCTGTCAGCAGCATAGAAAATGTTTTCTTCCCTCCCTCCATCCCAAGGAGCATGTCGTGCTCTGATGTGATCTGCTGATGGGTCACACAGAGCTGGAAAGTCTCTCAGTACTTTCTGTACAGAAGGGAAGCCTTGTGGGATAAGAGATGCTCAGTCTCTCTCTCATACTTACCTCTCCCCCTGTATTTTTCAGCACATAATTACAACACAGAATCCCAGACTGGTTTGGACTGGAAGAGACCTCAAAGATCATCTAGTCCCATTCCCTGACACAGGACTATGCCACCCTCCACTAGCCCAGATTGCCCAAAGCCCCATCCAGCCTGGCACTGAGCACTGCCAGGGATCCTAGCGCATTCACAGCTTCTCTAGGCACCCTGTGCCAGGGCCTCACCGCTCTCACAGCAAAGAATTTCTTCTTAATCTCTAATGCAAATCTCCCCTCCTTCATTTTAAAGCCATTCTCTCTTGTCCTATCACTCCACGCCCCTCTAAACAGTTCCTCTCCATATTCCTTGTAGACCCCTTTAGGTACTGGAAGGTCTCCCCAGACCCTTTTCTTCTCCACACCACATGATCCTAACTCCCTCAGCCTGTCTTCACAGGAGAGGTTTTCCAGCTCTTTGGTCTGATTGCCCCAAGCCACCAGCAGGATCTTGACCTTACTGAACTTAATGAGGTTCACACAAGCCCACTTCTCGAGCCTGTCAAGGTCCCTCTGGATGGCATCCCTCACCTCCAGTGTATTGACTGCTCTACAGAGCTTGGTCCAGGGTTGTGAACTTGCTGTGTGTTCTCCTCACTTTCCTAAGGACTTTGAAATGATCCATTCTGAGTGGTGACATTCTGAATGAACTCCTGTACTGCTGCAGTATACTCTAATTAGTTTCCTACATGCCCCTCAGGCATCCCAAGGCTGAAAAGACCTCCAAAAATGACCCAAAACTAATGAAGAAGAACTTCCATATGCTTGATTGCAAACTACTGTGCAACTGAAGTGAGTCTCAAGTGCAGCAGGAATGGAATGAAGCATGCCATGAGTTGTAACCACAATATTTGGCACTAATCTGCACAGCTGATGCACGCCCTTCACCAACTGACCAAACTGCTGGAGTTCCAGCAGGGATGAGGCAGTGGCCACCTAAACAACTCCACTTTGGGAAACAGTAGTCTTGCAAAAAACACAGAGGAGCAGAGCTGTGTGCAACACATGGGGTGGTCTATGTAACCTACCTCTCCCCATCTCCCTAAACGCAGCCTCCTCTTAGTTGAAAAGCTCATATTGACATTTTACTCAACCAATAACAGTCACTGACACAATTTTGTGTCAATAAAAGCCGTTACCATCAGAAATTAAATACAGGGAACAGGAGAGAGTGCTCTACCAGCATCCCCTGCAAGCTCCACCACTCCAGCAGCAGGGATGCTCTGAAGGAGGCAGAAATTTTCATAACACTTTTCCACAATAGCAGCAAGTGTTGTTGCACAGAAGGTCACCAATGGAATGCAAGTGTGAGTAGGGGAAAGTTTGAGAAGAAAAAACACGTTTCTCCCGCCACCAACACTGTATCTGATAGAAAAGAAAAACAGGAAGAAGGATGCCAGCTGTTTGGATAGCTGTTCTCAGTCGAATGTTTCTTCCAAGGTAAATATACTCTCCTAAAGGAACAAGATTATAATAGGGTCCATGAAAATTTGCCTCTCAAAGCACTAGAGAACCCGAAATACTGTATCCTTTAGCCAGGAAAGAATAGCAGACAGAAAACGCTTGAGAGCTACAATATACTAAGACCTGTCAGGAGAAGAAACATCCCACAAGAGCCAGGGAAGAGTCATTGCGAGAAGAGCCAACAACAATTATTGAGGTGATGTCTCAGTCTAAGTCACAAAGCTGGAGAAAAGCTTGGAGAAATTCACACTTTGCAAGAGAGAACTCACCCCAATCGTGTTCCAGTGTGCTCCACGGGACAGTTGGCAGCCCATGGCTGGACCAGACTGGCATAGTTCCACTACTGTTTAGACAGCCTTGCCCATTGGCACCAGCCAAGGGCCCAGTTACAGGGACCAAAGGCATTTATTGCTGTGCAAGGTCAGCCCGTTTACCACTGCAACCACAGACAAGCTCAAAATCCAAATTTTCTCCTAGTACCTACAGGCAAGCAAAGGATTTAACTGGAAAATCCTAATCCCCTTTAATAAGATGTCCTTTTCGGTCTGTACTTTACTGGCTTTAACAAGCCCGCCTGCAAGGGTTGATTGATTTACTTGCCTGGTCTCTTCGACTCAAATATAATTATAATTAAGTTGTTAGTTAAAGAAACTTGCCTTGCTTGCCATCGCTGGGACCTCAGCTCATTATTATTAGACATGCACCTCCCCCGTCATTTTGCATCTAGAAATTAATGAGAGATTGGCAAGGCCATTTCTCCTCTCCTTGCCCCCCTCCCCCCCAGCCTCCATCCCTGCGATGGTTACTTTGGCAGGAGAGGGGCATGAGCAAATGGAAAGGCAGGACAGAGGACGGGTTTCTGTGCAAAAGCAAAGCGCCTGACTCACAAAACCACTTGGACCAGAGCAAGCACAGCCAGGGCAGCCTTCCAGATCCACACGCTGCCCACTTTCATGGCACTCAGGGGCAGAGAGCTGAGTGCACGGTGATGATGCGCAGAGTCTGGGCAGATTAGCAGGGCTGGAGGAGGGAGGACCAGAGTCATGCTTTTATTTACTTAATCAGTAAAATAACTGTTTCCCTCGACCCTTGTCTTTAGAATAATGGGGCATTATGTTAGTGCAATAAAGGGACTGCACTCACATGACTGCATCACTTCACCACGCAGCCTGGGATGAAAGAATCAGCTCAAGAAGAGCCAACAATTGCTGAGGTGATGTCTGCGAGGCACAGGCCCGGAGAAGACATTGGACAGAGATCATCTGTATTTTGTAAGCTACAGGAATGGCCAAAGGATGGCAAATTTACCTCTGCTTATGCTTCACTGCGCTCCAGGAATGAGGTCCCAGACCTCCTACCTGTTGGTGTCTCAAACCCAGTCCCACTTTGAACCATAGCTGTGTTACCCAGGGAGCTGCAAAACCCCTCTGTCTCCCCACTGGCACTGTGCTTCCTCACAGAACCAACAGGTAACCACTGCTGAGCCTGGAGAAACCAGATGCCATCAATATATGTGACATCTGGACTATAAACTCCTTTGGGCATACACTGTGGTTTTGCTAGTTGGTTTGAGCTATCCCTGCCATACTACAATCTTAATCTGCAATTAGCCCTCTTAGACAAGCAATTAATACAATTTTATCATCACAATAACAACCACCTTATCTGTACAGATTTAAGCCTGTGTTAAACAGCTTTTAATACTGCTATTTGGAGTTTGGGGTTTTTTTCCCTTCATCCCTTGGAGATGGGGTTGGAATACCTGATCCAAATTATCTTCCTGTCACTTCCACCAGCCTGGAATATGCTCAGCAGTGGTCAGTAATGGATGCTCCCTGCCTGCAAGCAATTCAGACACCTCGTTGCTTCTAGCTGCATCAGAGAAGCGGCCCCTGCACACATACCTCTTTTGGACCATCTGGTTAACTCTTCAGTAGGGATTTACTACCACCAAAACCAACCAAAACCCATGGCTCTCTGTGAAAGATACACACACATTAAGGCTACAGCCTGTTTGGGTTTTTTTAAAGAGACATTTGCTGATCTTCCAACCTGACCAGACAGAAGCCAGCTCCAAAAGAGAAGTTGTCCTCCCTGCAAGAGAGTGAATTCTGCTAAAGTTAACTGTGACCATGGGGCATTTGGCCAGGTCAGCTCACAGCAGGTCAGTTTGGAGCATGGGTTGAGCAAGCACTTTTTGGGAGGAACTGGCTGGTAAACCTCCTGAGCACACTTTGAAGGTAGATTAAGGCAAGCTGCAAAAGGGCTCGCACAGTTCACCCTATGAGAGGCTCTTGGGGCGGGAGGACATATCGCACAAAGCGTGTGCTAACTTACCATGCAGGGGACAGACCAAACTGCTTTCCAAAGTACCTGAAGGAACCAGATCTGAGGGATTGCCTGCAGAGGTGAGAGACTCAGGATGGTGAGCCAAGACCAAAGTACCTGCTCTGTCCTGCCTGGCATCTTTTTGGTTCGGACATCCTCTGTAAGAAGTGGTCAAAATCTTAATCCTCACCTCGTCTACAATCTAGCTATGGGACTGGATAACTATTTATCTGACCCTAACTAAGGTAATATTTTAATGAGACACTCTCAGCCATGATTAAGTCTGCAGACAAGTTTATGCACCCTTCATGAAGAGACGGAAATGATGAGAATGAGTCATGACAGGTGATGGAGTGATTCAGCCATCCATCCACCCGCTTTCCATGAACTGTATCACTTCTGACTGCAATAAATTGCCCATAGAAAAATAATGGGCTGTTAAACTCCAGGACATCTCTCAGAGACTCATATTTCTAGGATGATATTTTTCAATAAGCAGGTTAGAAATATTTGAAAATTGGAAAAAGTAGCACAATCTTGCACACTTAAACCCAGTGCAAGGACCAGTACTCTAATTGAATTAATTAGATTTTAGTTTTACAGACTAACAAATCAGTCCAGCATAGAGAAGGCAATGAAATAGAGACCCACAGGAATGTGTTGCCAATGAACGTGGACAGGCTAAGTTCATAATCAGCCTTAACTATCACATGTGTTAATGGCTGGAAAAGCTATAATTATGAGTTCATTTCTGTGCTTTATGGGATGTCATAGTCATTAACATGTAAATACAAGTACGGGAATCAAGTCTGGAAGTGAAAATGTTCCTGCAGAGATGTAGTGAGGCACAACCAGGCTGACAATGTGCTAAGGACAAACAAAAGTCATCAGAAAGAAGGAAGAAAATTTTTATGGTCAATTAAGTGATGAATATTCTGGGTTTCAGAAGCTTTTATGGATGTCTCTTCTGATTCAGGGTGAAATTTTGTGAGCATACTATAAAAAAGTAGTCACAAGTAATTAAAATTATCCTGACTGGTGCTGGAGGGACTGTGAATGATGGAGTCTAGGGAAGGTACTGGCCCAACCTTTCTTGGAGTCAAAGAGGACTCATGCATTTGCAAGGGAATAGGAAAACCTCCTTGCTGTTTATGCATGGGAAAAGAAAATCCAGAAAGTAATCCCTTGAAAGCTCTGATGGGTGATGGTTCAAAGTCCTCTTATAGCTGAGGTATATTTTTCAAGCCCTTTGGAATGATGCCCTGACCAAATTGTAACCTTGCTGTAGTGCCCTGCTTTCTGACTCAGGTCCTCATCATCTTCTCCTGCCAGGAAAAGACATCAAATAGTGCTGCTGGATTTTGTGGTTTTATTTTTTTAACAGCATGCCTTACCCAAGAAAGAGCAGCAGAAAAGATCACAGTGCAACTCAATGCCTCCTTCAACCAGGTTCAGAACACTCTGCTTACCAAGTGCAAGTTTCCACTGAGGATGTGTTCAGCCAATACCTCTCAAAAACCCATAAAGTCTTTCAGCTTATCTCAGGACAGTGTTTAATCCTTTTGGTATTTCTTCAGTGAAAACTTCTTACTTCAGTGGTGACTTTCACCTCAAGTCTCACTGCTGTCCCCACTACTCACCAGTGTCACCATTAGGATTAGGTCCAATTGAGGGGCAGAGGATTTCTGTTGATTCTACTGGAAGCAAAGACATACCTTATCTGCAGCAATGCTTTATTTCCATTGTGTAGCACAGATCCTGCTGTAAAAGCCTGAACCATCCTCCCTTGTATTTTTCAAAGCATACTTAAAATCCCTTTAATCTTTACCCTGCTCAGAAATAAAGTGCATGCTGCCTTTCCCTGACTATCTGAAGAGCATCCTCACCAAGAGACTTCACATTCGTTTCCCACAGCACATGTAACTGAATTATGCTTTCAGAAAGTTGCTGTATTGATCTCTCCACTGATAAAAGAAGGCACGTTTAAAGACATTTTTTACTGCTGACATGACTGCACAATAAGCAGAATAGGATAAAAAACATGTTCTTCCTTGCTAGCAGACAAAGGGAATCCCTTGACTACTCCCACAATAGAGAAAAGCAGATACAAATGTAAAACCAATGCATTAATCATGTTTGATTAAGTAAACAGCAACTTTGCTAGTGCAGTGGCCACGTGCCATTTGTAATATAGACTCTCTGGTCTGGTTAAATGAAAACTAAATTGGGCTAAACAAGCAACTGTGCTGTCTGCTTTCAGGCAGAGGCAATGGGGGAAGTTCTGTTAAAGGTAGCAGTTTATCTTTCTGACATAGCTGAAGTTAGTTGCTATATTTGTATTTACACATAGGTGTGTATACATGATTACCATACAATCTTTAAAGTTGGAAAAGACCTCTAAGACCCCCAAGTCCAAATGGCTTATTAATGACAGAGATCTGTCATATTAACAACTGATTATATTGATGAAAACGTAGGGTTGAACTAACCAACAAAATAAGCATGCGGAGAGGAGGGGAGGATCAGATCCCATCCCTGGAAGATCTAGGACAGAACAGGATCTCGGTGCAAATTAGAGACTATGCCAACTTCTTGGGCAGCTCCCTAACTGCACTGTGTCTTTAATCAATGTGATCAGTTTAGATTCCCCCAGCACCTTGAACTGCCCAATCACAGACCCAGTTTGACTAATCAGAACAAGCAGGTACCTAAATCAAATCAGATCTAAACCCAAGGGCTTCCTCATTCATCCTTTCCTCTCTGACCACCATATGCAACTCAGAGCACCCAGCAGAGTAACAGCTTCCAGTTCACACACAATGCTATGACTCAGAGACACAAGACACCCCACCTGTCTGTCCAGCTTCCCACACTGGTGTCCGGACTTTGAGTCAGGGTTGCCACACGCAGTCTCCCTCTGCCTTCCAGCCCTGGCACAATTCCAGGGATGCTGATCCATTGAGGTGAGTGGAAAATTTCTTTTGACTTAGAGACTCCCAATCCTCAGCAGTGGAGTTGGGAAAAGAAGCCAAGTTGGAGAAATGCTGACCAGCAGAGGACTTTTTTCTTCCAAAATCAGCTGTCAGCCTTCAAAATAAGCACCCATTTCTAGCTTCTCTTGCACCACTACTCCATTTTTTCCATTCTCCACATTTAAGCTATCACTTAAAAGTCTATAATATTTTCATTCAAAGTCTAAAGTAGTCCAAATAAAGATGCTTACACTTCCCTATATAGAATAAAAAAGGACTTGTGGAAGAGAGACTTTTATTATAGCAGAAAACGAAGCTATTAATATTCTAACGACAAACTCCCTTTCCCTTGAAAGCGTTTATCTTTTTTTCTATTGTGACACTCCAGCATCATCTTCAGCAGAAAAGGTAGGATGCTACAGTTCTAATTAGGAATTAATTTGTGGCTGGTGAGCTCTGGTGTTGGTGATTATAGATATAGCAGAGAACAATGAACCAAGAACCCACACTCTAATAGATGGGCAGATGAGAAGCCTTTCTCCGGAACCCAGAGGACTTTGTGAACACACATACTGGTCTTTATTATTTCTGCTGTAGGTGAAGAGAAGCCACACTACCAAACCTGCATCATGGTTTAGCTAATAAAATATTTTGGGCTTCAAAACAGGTTGAGGGGAATATATAGATAATCCATTTTTTAAAAAATAGCCCAGTTTTGACATCACTGATAGATAATTCCAGCTTCTCTGATTTTCCACCCTAAATTACAGTTTTCTGGTAATTTTTTCCCCCCCTCTTCACATACATTCGAATTAATGATGCTTTAAGATAAACTGCAAGACTTCTATCAAGCTTTTCTTCAGCTCCCCCTCACCTCCCTGCCTGCTCCCCCCGCTCCTATTTCTACCCTGCAAGCATCACCCTGGGAAAGGCGCTCTGGTATCAGGCTGAGAGAAAGTCAATAGCTGACAGCAAGGAAATAATCTGAGCCATTGATCGTCACTTCAGGCTTCAGATTCAATACAAACCAAAGGGGAGACACACGCTCATAAACACACACACAAAAGGGAGTGAATATATTAACTCCTGGCGTGCTACAAAGAGTAGGAATTGCTAATGTGATTAACGAGCATAAGAACCACTGAAAAAGATGCATTCAGAGAATGAAGAACTTGCAGTTTAAGTGAGTTTATAAATATATTTAAAGCTTCAGAGTAAGAGAACAAAACACTCACCTATAAGGATCAGATTTTTGATTCACCAACCTCAACTCCCATGGCAATATAGAGGGTGTAAGAATGAAGTGTCTGAACACTCCCAGCTGGTCCAACTATTTCATGTCTGTCTAAGGGCAAAAGTGACAAAAAGTCATTGCTGACTGACAGTCATCTCCTGAACTGAGCTGAAGTGTCTTGCCAAACCCTTTACCAAAAACATTCAAAGGAAAAGAGCTTGGCTCTGGGAAAGGATGTTGATTGCACATTTAAGACTGCCAACAACGCCGGATCCTCAGCAACAGATTTTTCCTGAAAAGCAGCAACATCACCCAAGACCACCTGACTCTTTTTTAAAGATATTCTTCATTCTATCCTCAAACTCATATTTTACAACTGTTTCACATACTTGTATCCAATGCACTAGTGAGGCCTTTCTTTTACATAAATCTCATTTTTCTATCAGATATTCATATAGAATTTCATCAGGCCACCAGAAGCTGAACTACCACATCGAGACTATTGACTATATGAAGTATTCTTCATAATTAATTCACAGACCATCCTGAAAAGGAAGGGTCTCAAGGACATATGGTCAGGCAGTACCCACCAGCTGTGGAGATCAGGAGGGGTGGGGTTTTATTTGACAATAGTAAACCAATATTGATCAGGTAACGCTCCACTTCAATGCGCTAATATTTACTGAGCAATAATAAAATGTATAGTTATTGGAATGATAGAAAGCATATTGAAATCACATCCATCATCCTAATGTATGTTGCCCAATTACCAGATGCTAATTTTCAAACTAGTATGTAAAGGACAACATGTTCTGTCCAACCTTTAAATATTTTTAAATACAAAATGCCAGTCTAAGTATTATGAATTATATATACAAGGTGGAATGGCTTTAATGTCAGATATATTTTTTTATTGTTTGTATATAATACAACAAAATACTCCTGCCTTAAGTGGCACACAGAACCAGTAATGATTCTTCTTATCAATGATTAATCGCTTAATTTATAAAATGCACCATGAAGATACTGCTGAAGATGAATCTTCTATTAATTTCAACCATGATTACAATGTGTACGCTAATCAGTGAGGGACATATCTGAAGAAGCCCACGGTTTTAGCTAAACAGTTCTGATACACTTTAAGTCTCAAAAAAAAAGGCTCTCTTCTGACACTCCCAAATTCTTTCTGCTTCAGACTACAGTAACTGCAAAGAATGAGCATGCCTTGTTTCTGCAACAGTATATACATATGTGATCATCCACATTGTGACTGAAGTTGAGAGACAATTGCATTTCAAGTAAGTATTTTGCCTTTGAAAGGGAGGCAGTTGGAGGTGTTTGAGGAACTGCACAGCAGCAAGCAATGTGAAATCCTTCAAAGCCCTTCTCAAGTGCCAAAAAATGCAGACATGCAAAATAGCAAGTCAAGGGAGATTCTCCCATGTCCTCAGCATCAAGTTGAAGCCCTCTCAGGTCCTTCCCCAGCAAGGAAACCTTCAGTACTCAGGATCAAGCCCTGCACTGAGCTTCATGGCCAGGCATAGATGTGCTGCTCCCTTCACTCCTCAGCCCCAGATTCCCCCCTCCAGGACACCCTCCAGTGTCTGCACGTTACTAAATAAATCCACATACAGGCTGAGTCCTTTCCTTTGGAACAGAGATTCAATTAAGTCCTACTTTCCAAAATGATCTGTGCACCCATCTGTGTGTAAATGCTTCACCTGTGCTACAAATGACACCTGAAATTGAAAAAGATCAGGAGTGATACTCTTGGCAGCGTTAATCACACTGCTTTATTGACATCAACTTGTATTATACTGATCTACACCATCTGGTCCCAAATCTAATTTGCCTTTCACTGTCTACTTGCCAGCAGTTTACTTTCAATATTTTTCTGAGCTGGTGGAATGGGAAAAGGCTGGTCTGCTTCATTTTTAATTTGTAGTCCGGCCGCCTCCTGTCAGCCTCACTTCTGAGAGTCCTGCCTAGCATAAAGTTGCTCTATTTCTGATGCAATCAAGACTTACTTCTCCCAGTTAAAGAGAAACAACATTAAAAGGAAGTAACTCTACATTTTCACAGAGCAGCCTTTCATATTATGTTTAAGAGAAAAAGATAACATCCCACAGGTCTACCATGAGGCACCATTTCCACCTTCCTCATCTTGGCAGCTGTAGGTTGTGCTTAACTTTGAGCGTGTTGGCTTCTGTGTGCGAGACAGATGTTATCTGATGCGACCCCTGACACCACTAACACTATCTGTGGGTTGAACCTTATGGAACAGCTTGAAAATCCAGGCATTGGGGAACTATTTCTGAATCACTGTCCCTTGAATCCACCTCTGAAACAGCCTCTAGCATCAGGAGTCTACGCACAGTTCCCTGCCTGTTCATTTTCCAGTGTTATTTCAAGTCTATCAGGTCCGGCATTACTGGACTCCTAAATCAATGCCTGCCAGTTTATCAGCCCAGCAGAAATTCTATCCATTTTCTGTTGACAGTTTAGAGAACAGTTCATGTGAAATATTAATATTCCTTACACGCAAAGTGCTAGGTTAGGTCCTTCTATGAATATCTAAAGACATTACAGGATAGCTTAAATGTGTTAAAAATTCCATTTCTTTACCAAACCCCCCACAAGCCTCCTATTTATGTCATAATTGCTAAAGCTAGAAGTAAATAGACCTGTTTTTCAAGGCTAACTCACCCTCCTCCTTATGAATCTCCATCTTCTTTTGGCTACAGTTACACGAGATGACAACTTTATGATCCTCAGTGCATTCCAACTCTGCTGCAGGATATTATTAGCCCCTTTGTCAGCTCAGTCTTTCCTAGAAAAATAACCTCACAGGAGTTTAAACAAACTGGATCATCTTTATTAAAATGAGCTAAAAATCACAGGATCCACCCCACAAGGGGCTCTATGGCAGGTAACTGGGGACAGCAAACTCATAGACTTCAGTAGAAGAACAAAGGTAGAAAACTGGCAGTTTTGGGGGTTTGCTTAGAGTATAGTTCATCTCCCAGATTCATGACATCTCCTTGTTCCAGCTTTCTGCTTGCATGGGATCATTTCCATCTCAGCATAGCCTACCAAGCCATTTCTGCCCCTTGCCACTCCATCCTCTGAGCAAGAGTCCATTTAAAGACATAAGGGCCAACCTCACAACCCCAGACACACTGTACAGTATGATTTCATAGACCATTCTATGATTCTATGGTTTCTCTTTGCAATATTGTTTTTACAGTAGAAACTCTTCAACTGGACATGTAAATGCTTCCCAAGGATTAAGATAAGATCAGTACTCCAGGTCAATTTGAACCACCTCTGTTCTGTTTCATTCTGCAGTGTATTGATCCTGGACACTCTTGCAGGCAGGGAGATTGAAAGCATGGCTTGTATTTTTTCCAGCACGTCAAACACACCGGGCTGTCTTCACATAGGGCATCCCATTTTACCTTTAAAAGTGGTGCACAGCAACTCAAGGCTCATTTCCTCACTCCTGGCAAGGCAATCCATCATGGGGCTGACCAAGAGGCAATTCATCTTAACTGTACGTGGAGTGCTTGAAATGGGAGAGGAAGGTGGGTAGATGGGCTGGACAAGACCTGAATGAAATCTCAGATTAAAAACAGCCTGTAAAGACACACAGGTCCAGACACACAGTATTTCCAGCAGACACTGGAGCCACAGAGTATAGCAGTGGGTAGGATAGGGCATGCCCACACTTCCCTTAGAACACATCTGTCTTCAAGACTGAGAAGGGATGTTAAACCTGGTCTGGCAACAACTGCAAGTCTCCCACCTGCTGCTGAGGTAAGGCTGTGTAGGCAAGACAAGCCATAAACCCCCTTTAAAGGCAAACCCAAGTAGGAGGTGAAATCAGGGACTGTGAAATCCTGTCTGAAGAAGATTCTCTCTCATTTACAGACTACCTAGATCAAGCATCTTGCCATGACAGCAGGACTAGATTCCTTGGTCTGTAACTCACCTGCTCTGCCAGCAATATCACCTTTTGCTTACCACCAGTTCTGTGGAGCATGAAAGACTGAATGATCATTTCCTACAGTAATAGAACCTGTTAAGGGGGATCATTGACTTTAGTTTGCCTTCAACTCAATTATTCATGCCCCAGCTAAAATAATTCCTACTCTTTGGACCATCTACTGACTGAGCATTACCCAATAAACTCTGACCTTACACAGCCCCCCAGGGAAATTATTTCTGACAACATTTTTAGAACCATCTATGTATTGTTTTCAGCATCTAAGTTAAGAGACCAAAATGAAGCCTTCCCAGGACTACATGAGATATGCTGCTGTGATATGGGGTGAAGACTTAAGTGTTGTGAAAAAAAACAGGTCAAAAATCCCATGTCAGAAATGGAAAGGAAACACTTCCAGGGAAATCCAAAACCAGTGCTGAATAGCAATGAAGTGAAACTACCCTATCAGGTTTTTTCTTGGCCCAGCTGAATTGAGTGTGCCCTGAACAAGCATATAGCAACTGTTGTGTAAAGCAAACCTAATGTTAAAATTAAGTTCTCCTGAATAATTAGCAGCCTGATTAATTATGACCTCCATTCCACAAGGTACTTAAACAGCTGAGCAATCCCATTAACCTCCCTAGGACTGCACAGAAGATCGACATTAAGTGAATGTGTGTTGGTAGACCTTGTTGCAAAGTAAGGGTTTTGCAGCTAAGAAAGTCTGTAGGTTATCTATCCATCTTCCTAAGGCTCTCAATCTTGTTAATATATGAGCATCCACATATCTCTCTGCTAGATTATTGCCTCTCCAGTCAAGTAGAATAGATGTCCCTCTGCGTCCAAGTGAGAAAGCAAGGAAGAAAAAGCGGATGAAGGAAAAACATGTGGCTGAAAAGATCCTGGCTAGAGAAGATCTATGGTCTTTATATTCCTCTCCTAGAGGCAAGATTTCACTTTCAGATTAAAAACTTCAACACCCACTTGCTGTATTTGAAGAGCAAGGTTCTCCTGTGGCTAAAATTTATAGTATGCCATGTGCTATAAAAGGTTAACACCAGTACTATTGTAATCCTTGGCCACAACCTTCATTTCCTTAATTTGCTGACACAGAATAATGCAGGGCTGTGCTGTATGAGAGAATACTAAGCAGTCCGAGTAACAAATTTTCTCTGAATGTCTAAGTTGACCTTTGAAGCTTTCAATAAAAATATAATTTAAAGAGGAGGGAAAAATTGTTAACCTGGAAATGGAATTACAGGAACAGGACCAAATTCATTCCTTTGACTTGGTATCTGCTCGTGTTTGATGTCAGCTGTATAATTATACATCACAGCTTGAGTGAAAAAAATATTTTGCTCCATGCTAAAAGCAGACCACATATAAATGGTTTATTAACTGGAAAGGAACTGACAGAGCCCAAGAGTTTGGAGGTAGGCACAATCACAGTGCTTTGTTAATGATCCGAGCATCCTCCCTCTCACACACAAGCCTGATTTCTCATTTAGGGCTGTTTTCCATTGCCCAGAGCACAAAGGGAACTTTGAGAGCCATTTTTACTTACATCTACCCTAGGATGCCATGCATTGCTAGAGAGGTGAAATGTGGCTTTTATGTACATGACAACCTGGCCTGTGGTATTTTAACAGGGATCTTCAAGAGGAGCTGCCAGCACAAATGCTAAGTGCTCCCTCCAGCCCCGCAGCTGGTCTCCACAAAAGCAGAGCAGCAGAGAATTCCAAACTAGGGATTAAATATGCCACATAAGAGGTAAGTATGGCTATTAATATTCTCCAGAGATCCCAGAGCAGGCAGTGGTCAACATGGGCATGCTTCCTCTGAATCCCTGCCAATTAGCACTGCTGCTTGAAGCACAAGGTGTGCATGAAATAAAGACAGAAAGAAAGGAAAAACAAAGAAGCCAATCTGGTGGCCCTTGCAGTAAGTGTGACTAAAGAGAGACCCCATTTTACTGTTATAACAGGAGTGGGACAAAGGAAAAGTGATGTCAATTCCTAGGCCAGGACAGGGGGAAGCTGAGACCATGCCAGTTTCTATGCAGGGAAAACAGATTTCTGCTAATTCACCAAAAAAACCTCATGAGGATGAGCCATGTAATAGCAAAAAGCATCCACTGGCCTCAACAGGGAAGAAACACCTCAAGAGTCAGTATCCCAACCCCTTCCTTTGAGCTCTTTGGTAAAGGCTGAGTATGATCTGCTTGATTTACATGACAAATTTTGCTGCTCTTCTCTTGTAAGAACAAAACTAGTAAGGGAACAAAACACGCATTGGATGTCACACAAGCACCAGTGGAAGCAACAGCTGATTCATTGATTGAAAGCAGCAGTTACTAGTTCTACTCAGTCTCTCCTGTGCAGAGAGGATCTGCATTTATAGCCAAAAAGTATCTCTCTATTAGCTGCTCAAATCCCAGTGTTTGACAAACTTCCCTCTTGGATCACTGGTTATAAGACCCAGCTCCACTCTTCTCATGTTTGGAAATATGTTCTCCCATATCCAGCCTGCTGCCAAAGTAATAGAGAAAACATATCTCTATTACTTTGAAATGTATGAGGTACTCACATCTCAAAGTGAGGTACTCACAGGCATCCTTAATGTTTGTCTTATGCAGGGGTCTGCCCTTTGCCATGTCCCCTGACACCACAAGATGCTCACAGCAAGACACAGCTACAACAGCTCAAGGTAAACCACCACCAAACTCTCACACCCTCAAGCTGGCTGCTGGGCACACACAGATCCTCAAACCCTCCCAGACCTGCAGTGACATATGGCAAGATAGTTTTCAAAAGCACTGTCATAGTGCTTAAGTGCGTCACAGCTTGCTGTAGCAAGTCTGGCTTTTTATGGTCCAATGGTAGTTAATTTTCTAAAGGTCAAATTTTACGTGTTTATTTTGACTGGTGCCCTGCCCAATACAAAGACACAGCTATATTAATAATTTACAAATTAAATGCTCAGCTCGTTCTAGGAAACCATGCAGAGTTTTGCTCTAATTCATCCAGGGAGTGACATTTCATCCTGGAGAAGGCCAGGGCAGCGTCCCAGCGCAGAACATCTGGTTGGCTCACACAATGGAGCACAGCACCTGTGAACACGCTCAGTGTTTGCTTTGTAACTATTTGTCCCCCATCCGTGTAAAAATATGTTTTTAGGCCGTTAAAATTCATTCCTTGCCAGGGGAGTCTGGTGTGATAACGCAGCTTGTTTGTCTTGGAAAGTGCTCGTTTCTGGGCCACGCATGGCTAAGCCAAAATTTCTGGAAGGTGAAAGGGGGAAGAAGAGGTTTGCTTCCCTCTTTTTCCTCTCCATTTTTTTTCCCCTAGTCTTTGCAGCTTTTTAGACATTCTGCTGAGCACCTAGTGGGATCAGACTGAGCCAAACACAGCACAGTTAAGAACAAACAGAGATGGATTGCAGCAAGGTCTGTGGTTTAAAATCTATCATCCAGGGGCTAAGGAAGCACAAACAAACTAATAAAAGCAGAAAATTATGAAAAGCTGGCCTGAACGCCAAGCAAAATTTCTTAATTTAGGGCTCTCCTAATGGCTGAAACCGCCACCAAGTTGGCTCTGGGGGACAATCCCTCCTTCTGCCAGATTCTTCATTTGGAAGGGAGAAACTCCAGGATCCCAGCCAGCCTAAGGTGTTAGTGGGGGAAGGAGCTTTCAGAAGGAAGAAGGCTGGGGGAATGAAAAAGTCTTATAAAAAGTCCTGCCAGAAGGGAGGTGCAGGATTATAGCTGAAAGTTTTGAGATATATTGGGTAGGCTTTAGTCTGTTGGACAAATTCTCCACGTATAGGCTGCAAAAATACAACAGGACTGACCACTGAAAAAATCCACTCAGTAGCCTGGAAGGAGCTTCCAGAGGCCCAGACCTGGCTTAAAACATGCTGGCACTAACATGTCACAGGCTGAAGAGCAGGGGACACACAAAGTGGAGAGAAAGGGATGGTGAGGGGGATGGATGTGCCAGCTGCTGTTACGGTTACACCACTAGCAGCTCCTGGCCACATCCCTTCACGGTCACAACAGCCAAAGGCTGGTTTCAACCATCTATTCCTTTTCCTTGCTTTTATTTTCTGAGTTGTAAGAAGCAATTTAAAAAAAAAAAAAGAAATAAGTCCCACCTCCCTTTTTTTTTTTTTAAGATATGACATTGATTTAATCTGAGAGCAGAGAAGACAATAGCATGTTGAGTACTCTAGTGTCCAACAGCATCTTCCCAATGTGTCAAACAAAGCCATTCCTCCTCCTACTCTGATAGTTTGTACCACTGAACACCTGAGACAACAGTGGAACAATTAAGTTTTGTTAAAAAGATAAAGGGGAACAAAATCCAACACAAGATTTTTCCTTCTGGCTCAGTCACTCACTTGCTGTATGGCCTTCAGCAAGTCAGCTCACCCCTTTGTATCACAAGTCAACCCAGCTGAAAATCTGGTTGAGAAATGGGAATCCCATTGAAAAAGAGATGAACATGTGAGTTTAGATTCTTCTTAACAAGCAGATTGTCATGTACGTTAAATAGGACAACAGTTTCATGGTACACAGAAGGTAAGCCTGGCCTTCACTCAAGAGTCCACCTTAAAAGACAGAGCTACTGAACAAGAGCTTATGTTCAAGATGTCCCTGCAATAACATGGATGCACAACCCCTCATACATATGCAATAAACCTGAACACCCCTCTAGTAAGGCCATACAACATCTATGTCTCCCTGGAGGAACATGAATGGCTGGAGACCAGAACCTGCACAGGCGACAGGAAAGATCTTTTGCTAAACCACAGCATGTAGTAAGAAAGCTTTGGGAGCAGCACATCATTTCCCTTCTTAAAGCCTATTATAAAGTCATTCTCCCTATCAGCAGTGAGGTTTATTCTGCTGGATACTGGACATGAAGAATGTTTCTTTCCATAGCTCTCCAGTTCCTTGCAACCTCCCTCCAACCTGGTCATACAGCCTATATTTTTACATATTTATCAGGAGGTAAAGAACAAATCCCAGCACTTATGATTAAGAAAATCTAACAGAAACTGACCACCCAGGGCACACTAAGTTCTGACATGATTGCATTAAAAGTGAATTCAGGGACTCCGTTACCTTCAGGAGAAATCAAGTTCACACAGATTAGATTTAATTCAGATTTTTACCTTCTGGATTCTCTCACTTGCTCTGTTGATGTCTTTAACAAGAGCTAAGGATTATTATTGCCATTTTCAGTCCACATAGATAATTTAGAAGCCTGTGGATTGTATCAATCAGGTGAAAAAATAAATACATGAGTAATCAAACCATACTAGTCTGCCAAAGCTAATCACTCTTCTGGGATTGCATCTGGCTTTCTCCTTTTCTGGATTTCGTGTGGTCTTACTTACCTCACACCCCCAACACAGAAGCTGCAGCCACATATGAATGACAAAAAGTTTCCCCACATATATATATATATATATGTACATCTGCCAGCACGGAGGGGTGGCTATTAGTCCCTGCACCCAACTGTAACTTCGCAAAGCATCCATCCCATGGTTTCAGTTCATGGCATGGATTGTCTCTGCTTTGTGGTGGGGGCACAAGCTCTTCTATGTGGATGGAAGGCGAAACAGATTTCCAAGTGAATGCTTGCTTGGGTTGCCAAATGTCATTTGAAATTAGATTCATACTGCAATTTGCAAAGGCTCCACATCTCACTGGCCTGTCTTAAGCACTCTTCTAAATAATTGTAGATAAAACAGGGCACAGTCAGAGCAAAGTGTCAAATGAGTTGTGACATCCATTTTCAATTAAAAATAGCAGTAATTGAAATGTACTTAGCTCCACTGAAACAGTCTGGGTTGGCAGCCTTCAGGAGAGATTCAGCGTGGGCAATGAAAGAGCCCAGTCATTTAATTCCTACCTCCTTCCTAGCGTGCTTCAAACCCACCCTAACAAACCACATTGTTAAAAACAACGAGAGGATCCGTTTAACATGGTCCTTGGACATCCCACAGAGCCTGCCGGCCAGAGTGGCCATTAAAGAGGGCAAGGCCAGACAAATTGCCCTTTAGCCTTCTTTGTAACCTCTCTCTTTGTCTTGCCCCTGCTATCTTCCATTCTTCCCATCCCCTCATCCTCAAGAGGCAGGAGGAGCTGACTTTTCAATTTCCAGCTCCTTCCTGAGCCTATCTGCTGTTTGGCAAGCACAGCCATTAAAGCGTAGCACTCTTTTGTCTTACTCAAGTGAGCATGTGTTGGAGGTCTTATATGAAAGGTAACTACATGTGTGCATAATACAGTCATTTTTCATAGCAAGAAAGACATCATAATTGAATAACATAAATCAGATATCATTAATTATATGGACAGATTCCCAAAACTACTGGCTGAAAGAAAGATGAAGGGGAAGAAACAGTTATCCCAATAACAGAAAGGAGTTAATGATGTATATTTCCTCCTCATAACGTTTTTCAAATTAGAAAGTTGTACAGAACTGGTTTTGACCTGTAACTGAACCATCCTCAACTTCCCAGGGACAGAAAACCTAGTTAAGGATTTCTCACTGCTTCTTCCTTAAATTGTAAGAAAGCCAAGGAGCTCTGCTCACCCCAGGCCTTTACATATTGCAATACAAATAAAATTGACTTTTCCTGATGCACAGCACCCGCAATCCAGGCAAACTGGAAGAGATGTTAAAATACCTTGTCTAAAACATGGTCTGAGGATGTAATGAGGAACGTAAATTTGAGAGCATCCACTCTCACTGGTACCATTTTAGTGAACTGACAGTATTTTAACTGTTGAGTCATGCCATGAAGCATGCCACACAAGGGAAAACATTGCTAGCTAAGCAGATAAAGAAAGACAGACTAACATACAGTTCCAAACGCTGTGATAAATATTTAGATGAGTGGCTATAGTGTTACAGCATAATAAAAACATATCTCAGGCTAACTTGAATGCACATACACCTCTGCACTGCTGTACCACTACCTACAGATCTTTAAGCTGATATACTCTTCTATAGGTGTTTTTTATGATGTGCCTAGGTGTGGGTTTTGGCAAAGAGTCAACATGTGAAGCTCAGAAAGCTGCAGAATTCCCCCGACCTGTGTTATTTCCACTTGTGATTTTAGTTTTCAGTCTCCCAGCCAGAATAAGATCAGCCAAACATTTAAATGTAAACTCCTCAAGATGCCTCATCTCTGTTATTTTCCAGTGAGGTGTGGAAAATAATAAACTCCTGTTTCTCCCGGAGCCAGACAGAGAGAGAAATGTTTTAAATCCTAGGCCTCAGGCAAAGCCACCAGACCAGGCTGGAATTAGTAACACTATCCAGGGGCAAGGAGACAAGGTGGGGCAAGAAGATCAGAACCCTCACCAGGCACTTCAATTCACCTAGTCTAAGGTCAAAATGCAACTGAGACACTCAGAGGTGGGCAAAAGCCTGCAACAGCAACTGAGACAACTTCCTTCAGCCAGAAAAGTTACAACATACACATCCCTGCCCTTCTCATCCCTACCAGAGGCTCTCGGTCTGTACCCTCCAGCTCTTAACTTGGATCTGGAAAATTCTGTGATGACACACAGAGCCACTGAGATATATAATTCCTCCACCACTTTTTCTTCATGGTTAGAGATAGACTTGCACATAAATTGGTCAGAAATCACTACACAGACATAAGGACAGGAACAGGTCCATTCAAATCCAGTTATGTGATGTGCAAGCTGATAGTGTTAACTCCTCCTGTGTTCCTCACAGGACATTTATCACTAACAGTGGAATAAGGAATAATAATGAATTCCTCTGGCTGCAGAAACATTGGAGTGGCACAGATGGAAAAAATATCGTCTTTCCCCCCCAGGCTTGTAACACCTGCAAACATACCAAATTTAAAAACAATTATAATATTAGGTCCTAAAAGACATTTTTCTGATTCCAGCTGCACAAAGAATGAAGTACTGAACAGGAAATCCACAGTTCTCCATTTTCCAGTGGCACAGGAAAAAGATAAAATAGACCAAGCAGTGAAATACTACCCAAGCCTGTCATCTGACCAGTTGGGAATGCTGATATTTGCAGTGATCCTTCAGGTCTGAGCTCTCACCCTCTCGTATCACATTCCCCCTAAACTCTCTGCCTTGTTCCCTTCAGCTCAAAGGGCAGTTGCTAATCTATTTATGCAGGGCTGACAATGAAGGACACCAGATCACGCTCAGAGAGAAAACAGCAAAGGGCTTTTCAGCTCAAAGACCCAATATGGCGTGTTGGATGCTGTTGGAAGGCATCTGCAGCGCTGGCTGTATTTACAGAGCTGCTGAGTGTTGATGGCTGGCTTCCTCCTGAACATGAGCCAAGCATCATGGGCGTCTGCTATTAATGAGTGAGCAGAGGATCCTAATGGGGCTCTTGTCAGGCTGAACAGTACACACAGCTTATTCTTCCAGCAGCCTCAGAGGGTGGTTACTGGATGCTGAAAAGGCCCTACGGAGCCCAGGGCGCACACAGAAAAGGGGGAAGCACGACTGCATGAGGCTCTATTCCCTGTGCACTGCCACTTCAGGCAGGGCCCTAAACCTTCCCATGCCTCCATCTATTTGTAAAGTCAGGATGGTTTTACACATTTTAGAGAGGTGCAAGGAAGCCACTAGTGGTGGCAACTTTTATGAGCTCTTTTGACAGAAGGTCCAGAGTAAAAAAAACCTCACCCTCAGTAACTGCCTGGAAGCTCCTACATAGCATGGCCATACACAATACACTCAATCCTGCATTTCAGTGCTTCAGTATAAAGGAATTAAGCTAAGCTCTAAGTAGAACAGAAAAGAAGTGCAGGACTCATTTTGCCCACAAAACTGTACTGCAGCAGGCACCTGTGGAGCCCAGAGGAATATTCACAGTTGGGAACACAAAATGTAATTTCTATTTAAGTCAGCCAGCCGGTCCCTCTGGTTGCAGGAGTTACTGTCATGGGGCTGGTGTCACTGACACCAAACCAACACCCCACATCCCCATAGATATTTCCAAGCTTACTCATATCCCTGCAGCACACCACACAGAAGGGAAGCAAGTGACCCTTTCAGGCCTTCTGAGGATGACAGAACAATTGTTAGCCAGTTGTAAAAACACTGGACTGATTTTGAGGGTATTTTTCCACCCCTTACTCTTGTGTAACTCTCAGTAGTCCAAGCACAAGCATACTGCAGCAGAAGAGGGACATTGCATGCAAGCCAGCTGCTCTGTAGCTAACCTCCAAACTGCATACCCACATTAGTTCGCATAAAGAGTTGCATTCCAAAAGCCTTAAGAAACTAGATTGTTAACATTTCAAGTTCCTCTAAAAAATTAAGAAAATAAGCAAGTTAAAAAAGTTGTGGTGAACTTTGATTGGTTTTTCAGGTGTGAAGAAAACATAGCACAAGAGAAAGAAACCCCTCAGTGATGAATAAACCTGCTACAGAAGAAAGCAAAAGGAAGCTTACTACAGTGATGAAAACGTTCCTGCAACTCCAGGAAAAAGCTTCAAATCTCTTAAGAGGAAGTTCTCTCCCCACATTTCTCAAGACCACTCGGGTAGTTCCGGTTAAACATTGTTTTAATACTTCCAAGTCCAGCTTCAGCCAGAATTTAACAAAACTGGCAGTATGAGGCATTAACAAATACAAAGGGGAAAAGCATTTATATGGTAACTGAGGTTTTTAGCGACCTCCAGAACAAAAGGCCCCATTTCTTCCCCCTGAAAGAACTAAAATTGCTCATTAGTGGTGAAGATTAAGCAACAACTAAAGAACACCTAGATTATTGTTAAAATGTGTATCCCAGCTAGGGGTAAATGTGGAGTATTCTGGAGTTATTGTGCTAAGTATGGGAACAGATTAGGGAAATTCATTGACTCTAAGGCCAGCAAAATCAGCCTATTACCTAGAACGCTAAATGTCATCATTAGTCATTAGAGTTTCTAGCCACACCTCTAAACTGCTTTCAGGTACAGACTTTTGCCTCAGCACCTCTTCAAAGCTCACTTTGGGTCAGAGTCTTTAAATGTTTCACAAAACGTATGGGAAATAATTGACTAGTTAAAAAGATGAACCCACCTCCGCTTAAACTGACATCGTAGCCAGGACTGAAGAATGGGGAAGAGACACTTTATGCTCTCTTTTTATTTGAATCCATTCAGCCATCCCCAATGACAAAGAGGGTTCAGGGAGAGAGAGGAAAAAAAAGTCAGCCTCTATGAAAGATGTTTGAGTACCCAGATTACATCTAAAGCCAGTCTCACTCTCACTTCCCATCCGTGCATTACTGAAACATCCCTGGCTTTACGAGGTATCGACATTTCAGCTCGTTAGTATTATTTACCACTGCAAAGTCAGCAAGGGCTTTAACACTAGCTCAAACCACAGAATATAAATAAGCAACTAGCAGACCATCCTAAGGGCTGGGTGGAACCCTTTCCTCATCAGCCCCAGCACCTCTCCCTATCCACTGCGGCGGTAACAGGGAAAAAGGGTGCTTGGGATGGATTGCAGAATTTAGATTTATGCAACAAGTCCAGTCCTGCTAATCTCTGCCCCACAGTAAGCCTCAAACAGGAGCACCAGGAACCAGAGATTCCTCTTTCTTACATGAGAGAATCAACACTTTTTAACGCTTTTTCTTTTAATTGAGTCAAGCTTCACTTGTCTTGGCCATTTTTCTCCCATTGCATCTGTTTTATAAACAACCTTGTGACTAACCAGAGCCAGTCAAGCAATTACACTTCAAACAACTCTTGAAATCCACCTCCCCGGTAACCCAATAGCTCCCACTACTGACCTTCTGGAAAGAAAATTGATGCACTCCTACTTACCTGGGGAAGTACATAACAGAGGAGGCAATGGGTCATTTCAGCCCACCACTTACCATTCTGCATTTTGTTTGTGGAGCTAATTTTCTACCTTGTAATTAATACCAACAGGTACAGTGACTTTATTAATACTGCTTTTCTTCACCCAAGCAGAAAATATGTATAAAGTACACAGAAATTTAGCATTACCAGTCCCCCTATATTAGCCCATGGGTTGTATCACCATCTGGGCCCAAGCTCTAGTTAAAGTGCTGCTGATGTCTCACCAAAAGGTTTTAACCGGTTTCTGTCATGACATTAAGACAGAGGCACTTGTCTTAATTCTGATTTTGTTTAACCTCAGAAACCAGTCCTTTTTTCCATTTTTTCCTCTGAGTTTTGCACTTAATCCTTTTGATCTTCATAAGGGTCTGTGAGCCAGCATTATAACTAGCAAGCTGCTTGTGGAGTATACTAGCCCCAAAAATTGTCATGGACCACTCTCCAGTGATAAAACCTACCCTGCGTTTGCACTGTGAATATAAAAAGAATAGAATGTCTGATACAGGGCAAACAGCATCTATAATTCACTATCTAAAGCAAATCATCTCAGAAAAATGTTCATTGCATGTCATATCTATTCTGTAAGCAGACCAGTAGCTAATAGATTGGGTTTTTTCCAGCAGCCAAAGGGGACATCAAATTTTTCTATTTTAACTTAAAAAAATCAGTAGTATTCCATCGATGCTGGAGCTGTTCTACCATGAGACATACCAATTCTCAGCAAACATGTCAACAAATGCAACGCAGCAGCTGCTAACATAATTTTATCTGTTATCTTTGCCTTCAAGAAATCTCAGTCTGTCTTTGTTTACCCATCTGCTTAAAAAAAGACCAAACCGTAATTAACACCTGCCATAAGAGCATCCAAAATGTTGCTCTTTTTCTATATTCCTGAATGACGACCTGCCTGGAATTTGAAGGACAAGCTTCATTTTTACACTGCTGTTCCACAATTAACCATACCCCCTTCTCTCTGGCCTAAACATAGCAGATGTGAAATACTATGAAAAGTATTCATGAAGGTGGTCAACAGAAATAAAACCACTGAACATGGATCCTACACAGACTTCAGCTCCAACAAGGGTGCTCCTGCAGCACCTAAACCAGGGTTACAATTTCAGCCAGTGCAAGAAACAGCTTGGGTCTTGACACAAATTCCTGTGTGTCAGAGAGGATAAATAGAGAGAGCAGTCCCAGAACGACTCTATCAGCAGGTTGCAGCTGTGAGAAGGAAGATTTCATCTAGTTTGTTCCCCACTGTACTTTCCTCAGCTGTGCATATTTATTTGGACTCAGCTCAGAGATAAGGAGTCAAGTTTAAATGTGTGTTTGTTGTATGTAACCACAATGCAGCAGGCCAAGCTATTCCCCTGAGGTTCAGGCCAACAATTGGTTCCTAGCATATCATATTCCCATCTATATCCTCCAGATATTTTATTGGCTGGTTATTCCATATTATGCATTACAGGAAATGGAAGGGATTAAGGAATGCAATGCTAATGGAAGGTACATGGCACAGTTTCATGTCATGGCATCCATTGGGAAGGCTCTAGGAACAGCCCAGGTTCTTTGATGGAGCTGAGTTTATTTTCACTGTGGTACACAGACTTGGAAAACGGCACCTGTGAAACAGGATGAAGAGACAGGGGTTAATTGCTGAGCAAGACATTCCGTTTTCTGATTTTTCAATTTATTTATTTAGGAGGTGGGAATTGGAAGTCTCAAGGACAAGTCCCTCATGCAGAAAGGCACACTTCTTTCCAGGGGAGGACAGCATCATCGAAATGCTCCTGTTTTCACAAAAGGGCCCAGAAAAAGCTATTTCACTACTTTCTGCCTTGACTCAGATTGGAAGAGTTGACATACACACACACACACATGAATGAGAGGAGAAACGTTGATGAATAATGTTTACCTATCCCTTTCAGATTCCACAGAAAAGGTGTTCCAGACTTGTAAAATCCCTAAAGCCCCAACCACACAAACAGGACAAGCATATGAAGAAGCACCTTCTTAGAGCACGCTGTCACCAGCCATTCCTAAAGAATCATAAGAAAACCACACAAAAATGGAGTCTAAGTTCAGCTTCAGAGAGAAGCCCTTCTGCCCAGCTTCCACAACTACTGAATACAAGCTTCTCTTGAATTCAGTTCCCTGCAAAAAAGCCCTAATTTCAATAAACTGCAGTGACTTCTGTAGAGGTTCACAGCTTTCTATAGGAGGAAATGGATTCAGAAAGGTTGCTCAGATTCCATTGGCAGCTTTCATACAATTGGAGATGTTGAGAAGCTGATTGTCCCTTTGTTTCTCTTCTTTTTTTCCTCTTTGTAGACTCAGAGAAGCATAATCCTGAATTGATAGCTTCTCCAAATGCTCAGGCTATGATTTATCAGTCCAGGAGGCTGCAGTGGAGAAGTAATTGCATTAGCACTGCCACTGATAAATAGTGCTTTCTTCAGACTTACGAGCCGCTGAGGGCTAATTACTCCTCAGATTCCAGATTCCGTTTGGCTTTAATCACAGGGTGAATCATCTCCTTCCAAACATGGCAGATATTAATGGCAGCACATTTATCCTAATTAATCTTCCATGGGGAAGGCCTTTTCTTTTAATTAAAGACATGAAAACGTGCAAAAATGACAAAAGAGTATGTGGCCAAGTAAGGACAAGAATCAAAGCACCTCAGAGGATGGTAAGGATTGTTTTCACAAGGAGATAACGTAATGAGCCATATTCCTCCTTGGCATCTGGATTTCGACCTTATTAAGCTGCCACATTGAAACAAATTCATCTTCAACACTTCAGCTGAGGGAAAGTGGTGTTGATGAAGGAATAGAGGACCCACTTTAGCATCTTTGGCTTTGTGGCTCAGCCATTTACTCAAGCCCCCTCAGAGAGCTACAGCTCAATAATGATTATATGCAAAAGCCAGAAAATCAACAGGTTATTTGGCTGCAGAAACCTCCTGCTGCCATCTGTCAAAACATAAGACAAAAAGCAAACACTGAAGCTCAAGATATGCTAGAATCAAAATTTCCATCAACTCTAAGCAAAAAAAGTCACATTTTGCTAAATATTCACAAGTTCCTAAGAGATATTCTTCAACCTATCAAACAAGTTAATAGGATCTATTACATCAGCTCTTAACAAGCTTGCTACTGGGAACATTGTTTACAAATACAGGCTCAGATGTTGGTCACTGCTGTGAATTAGATGCTGAGAATATGAGCTTCTTTCAAAGGCAGGCTTCACACAGGTTTTCTGTGGGCAACACACCAAACACATTCTGTGAAATACATGTTTCTGTGAATAATCAAAGATCCTGCCTTGGTTATAGTGTTTTTCAGCATCAAGAATTCCTTTAAATTAGAAGCAAATCTAAGTGAATCTATGCTTATAGATTCTTTGAGCAGACATAACTTTTTCTATCCTATGTCTCAGAGCCTGGGGAGACGAGGAGGAAAAAAAAGTGAAGTCAAGAATAGCAAGAACTCCTCATCAGTCAGCCTTGTTACATTATTTGGAGTCAGTTGTCAGATTGTTTACCACCCTGCACGGTCGGTTGATAAACATTCAGCTAGGGTCTGAACAGTGGTGTTACAAAGAGGCAATTATTCTCACAATATGAGCAGATAAGATGGTGGGATAACATTTTATACTTTGAGATTTCTCAAAGTATATTTAGCTCAGAAGCAATTTTGTTCTCAGCATCTCCAGTAATTGCAAAGAAGAGACCCTTACACAGGGCCACCCCAGGGATTTTACCTACATTTGTACTTCGCAGCTTCATTAAGCAAAAGGCCATTTGGTCTGCACACACACATACTGCTGTTTCGGCTTATGAGGAGCAGGGAAACCCTGTTTGAAGATGCTCTGAAAAGGGACCAAGATGCAAACTAGTTCTTGCCCTGACCTAGCATATTTTAAACATCACAGATTTAGTCTAACCTGATAGTTACGTGGTGTTTCCAAGCACTGAGGAAATGTACCTACTGGTACATTAAGTGAGACTGCAGTCAATACTTCTAAAGTGCCTGTTTATGCTGCAGCAGAGAGCTGATAAACAGCCTTGCTTCTAGTTTCTCTTAATTTAGAATTCATTACGTCTCTCTTTCCATGAAAGATAAACCAATAGCTGCCCTTGACAGCTGTTTTCTTTGGGGTCATTCTCTCTATCCACCCATCTACTCTTTCTTCAGGGGGTTTTGCTCACTGTAATGCTAGCTCTATCAATTTCATTCAATTCTTCCAACACAATCTACAGGGACTGAGGAGGACAGCAAAGCCAAATGCATTTAACCATTTGGGTACCAGGCATCAGTGTGAATTATGATAGTTAACAGAACTCCAGGCAGCAGCAAGAGCTCTGTCACAATAAGGAGTATGAGTAAGTGGGAGGATTATGCCAAAAGGTGAGACACTCAGCAGGATGCCAGCTGGATTGACTCAAGATGCTTTATTTTGCTTCAGCTTGTATTGCAGATGGCTGCAAACTCTGCCAGGGTCTCAGCTGGAGATTCAGTTGTGTTAGTGTGCCAGGTATACACACAGGGCACATCCACCCTTTTTAGAGCTATTATTACTTTCCAGGACCCCAATTTATTCTGACAAAAGGACAGATATAACTGCTTGAAGAGCATCAGAATCCCCTATTAGATCAGTGGTTCATGCAGCCCAATGTAATTTCTCCAACAGCAGCCACAGGAGATGCTATCTACAGAATATGAAGCCTGAATGATCCCTTCCTCAGCATATTCTACCAGCACAGCTATAGCACAAGGGATGTTGAAAAGAATATACCTGAGTACTCCCTTTAGTATCCATTCAGAGCCTAGTGATTTGTGAAGGTATCTTTTCCTTTTCAAGCCTGCTCATGTCATTTTAAGAGCTCCTATTGTTGATCTCTGCATGAAGAAAGCCTCTCAGGTGGGAAGCTTATGAAGGAAGGTAAAGATGAGTCTGGAGAACAAAGAGGGCAATGGAAGTTGAGCAGCATAAACTATACCATCCTCATGAGTAACTCATGAGTACAGTAAACAATTTCCCAGTGCCCAATGTCTGGAAAACCAGCCTGACACTGTATAGAGGGTTCCCAGGGGCTTCACCGAGGGTTTAGCATCTTCATTCCTATGATGGTACCACACGGCTACAACGTTTAGACTATAAACACCTCAGAGAGGATGCAAAGACAGTAACTTTCATATTGCCCCTGTGAAAAATGCAGTAATGTGCTTGATAGAATTTTTTATGATACAGTAAGGACATAGTGACTCCTATTTTTAGGAGGTGCCTGTACTATCCATAGGTTTCTCAAATTATTCGTTCCTCTGCCACCTCTTTGGTATCACAAAAAAGTGGGATACAGAAAAAAACTAAATTATTTTTTCCATTCACAACTGAGTTTTCTGCTCATACACTGCAATCAGCATTTGCTCACCGAAGCTGTAAGACCTTCTATCTGAAAAACCCACAGTTAACAAGAGGTAATCTGTGATAAATTAGTGCAGAATGGAAAGAAAAATATTGACAAACCTTAGATGGCTAAAGTCCCAAAATGCTGATAGCAGCAATAGAATTTAATTAGGTTTTTAAAGTAATCAGGAAACAGAGTAAGCATCAAAAGGCTTCCAACTACATCAGGTCTTGAGAGGGGTGTGTTAGGTTTTACAATTTGTCATTGTTCAAGCTGAAAAGATTTCAATAAAACCACTACAGGCTTTTAAAATTATTTCATATGGTGCATCCCAGAACTCCCTCCTGCCATTCCTGGAACAGTTTATTCCCACATTTACTGAGTCAGGTTGATTTAGACTGACTGATACTGCCTCTGTTCCCAGCTCAGGTGATTTCAAAGTTTACAGGGACACGGTAAACTCCAAAAATCCAGTCCATGACTTGTACCAACAGTCCCATGAGCAGTCTTCAACCTCAAGGATTTATGGCTAAAGACTACTGGGGAGCAACCTCTGAACTACTCCTGGTAAAGTCTGTGGCAGCACTCTGTTCTGGCCCTGGGTTGGCCCTGTTCTACAAAGAGGGGCACAGGGCAGAACATCAATGTATCTGGTTTAGGCCTGATAGCCATAAATTGTGGCCAGATCAGATGTTAGTGGGGAGCAGGAAACAATCCTTTCTAGCCTGCCACTGTCTGCGCATCAGTAGATCCACCTCTTATGTTACCAAACATTAAATTTTAGTCAGAAGGTACCTATTCCACTCCATACCACCACAAAAAAAGTGAAAGAAATGCCACCAAATATCAGAATTTGGAATGATATGCCAAGCACAACTCTGCAGAGCAAAAGCCCACTGTCAGTAAGTGATGCATTGGGAAAATAAACTATTAAGTGAGCCAAACCTGTCCACTTCTTCAACGAAAAGCAGGCAGTTGCCATTCCTGTAGTAGATGGGAAAGACATCTGCTTTTATACAGCACTGGAAGGAGACCATGTTTCCTGGCAGCAAAGCCTTCCCCTTTCCTCAGCTGTAATAAAAAGCCACCTCTCCCTCTCTCCTTACCAATGTCTCATTAAAGGTTCAAATGATCCCCAAGCAAAGAAATGTAATTAGGGTCTAGCTTCTGGGAATTGCTATCAGTTTGCTCACACTGGCTGGTAAATGGCTGAACATCTCCATCCGCCTGCCAGGCCACGATAGAGTTTCCAGCGTCTTTTGCCACCGTGCAGCATGGTGGCTCCCAGAGCTCAGGAGAAATCCTGTCTGTGAGCCCTCAGCACAGCCCAGCTTCTAGTCTTCTCCTGATGATACAGACTGCCAGACAGCATTGTTAATTAGAAAAGCAGCCCTGACACAAGAAAGTCGAGATTAACCCATTGAGTCACCCTGTCCCATTTCCCCACAGAGGAACAATCTCGTTCAGAACCTCTTTGCACCAGAATTCCCAATGCAATCATTCATGTGAAAGGAAGAGAAAGGAAAACAGTGGGTTCATGTTGCTGCAACATATTAGACCTCAATAAAACCCTGCACTGCATATGGCAAACCACTGCAGTACCATCAGGAAAGAGTCGGCTTTTAAAGGAAAGAGGAGGTGCACCATAGCAGGAGATCCAGGAGAATCCTTCAGACCTTGATCATCCAGATGGACTGAACCTAGAAAGCAGGAAATCTTTCACAGCCAGGCTCTGTGTGACCTCAGTCATATTCTTTTCCCTTCCAGACCTCTCTTCCCACCCAAAGATTCAGGAATGGCTGCAGCAACTCAGATATTCAGCCAAAGATCCCAGTGTAGCTGCAGAAACACCAAATAATAAAGGCCCAAATAATTTTAAAGAAACCCTCTATTTCTAAAAGCTCCTGTGTTTGTCTTGAGATCTAACCAGTCTACAGTGGCTGCCTTTTGGCATATTTATATGCTTTTTCTTCCCATTGAAAAAGCAAGTCTTCAACTGTGCCTAATACAGCACCATCATCAGTAGCTGGGAATCCTGGTATCCTCCAGCTCTGACATTTTGCTCTCATGTCATGGATTTCATCCTCAGAATTTCCTTTGTCTTCAAGGCCTTCTGTCAGCCTTATTCCTCATGTCACTCCCCTAGCCCTTTATGTTATTGTGCAATCAACTGCAAGCACCACAGTATGATGATGCATAAAGGCTTTTTTTTTTTTCTAAAGGGTGGTCTGACTTTCCCTGAAATCCACAACGAGCAATCGCTAGAAATGATGACTGCCCTTAGGTTCAAAATACAGTTCAGTAAGATATTCAGTACTGGCTTTACTATATAGATCAGAACCTTGGCATTCATATCACACCTTAATCTGAAGTGAGACCAAAAACTCAGGGCAGAGAACTGACCCAGTTCATGCCTTCCCCTTGAAATGCCCACAACTAGGACTTTCCTTTACCCTAGTACCCCTCATTTTCTTATTGTAGGCCATCACACCTATGTTCTCATCCATTTCCTCTGAGTACAATTAAGCTTTAATAAAAACTCCACTGTAAGAAACAAACAAAAAATGACACTATCTGTTCTCTCACTTGCTCTCTGCCCAGGCAGACAGCAAACCACCATGCTCACACCAGCAAAGATGTTTGCAGCTCTTTTGAACTAGATCTTTAATTTCAGATGCATCCAGGTTCAAAGAAACATCAGTTTTCTGTCTGCATTTTATCTCTCAGGCTCAACCAAGAACTACAGGTGAAGATGAGTAGATCCTTGCTCTCTCTTTTGCAGGTATTCTTTAGGGCATCAAAGTTTCATTTGAACTGTTACCTTAGAGTCAAGAAATATATTGCTTATGGATCTCCAGGGAAAATGACACAAGTGAAAGTTATTAAGTGCACAGCCTCAATATTTGTCCATCCCTTCCCAGAGAGGCACAAGACAAGGCTACTTGCTGCCTGGACAATAACTGGTCAATCATTTTAAAGCCTAAGGGGGAGCAAAAGCACTAACTGCAGTATTAAAGCAAAGCATCGTTAACAGCACTGTGTGTTCATGGGAGCAACATAATGAAAAGGGAATATTTATAGCCAATATCAGTTTATGCAGTGAGCACATCTGCCCCTGCCTCAAAGCCCAGTCCTAAGGTTTATTACACCTTAAAAATGGTCAGACCTAGACTTAAAAAAAGCTGAGGACCTTTATCAAACAGCAGCTAACCAAAGCATGTCAGCATCACATCCTAAACTGCCAGATCCAACTGTTCCACTGGCTGTGTGAGATGATGCAGTGGGGATTTCTGCCCAATCCAGGCAGACAAAAAAAAAACCAAACTAGAATATATTAAGTATAGCAGCTTTAAACACATACCCCACCCCTTCCTATACTCCCCCAAAAATGAAACTCCACTCATAACCCCCCACATAACTAACACTCTACCTGCCAAATTCCCAGCTCAGCAGCAGCATGACCTCGCTCAGGGGAATTGTGCTAAGACACAGTTAGAAAGCAAGTTACCAGCAACACCATGCAACAGTGTTCCCAGGTTCAAGGGGCTGCACAGTCTGGTCAGCATCAGGAATGCCATCTGATGCAGATACTTGCTGGAGTTTTGTGAGAGGTGGAAGCACATTGATGGCAAACCTGAAACTAAAAAGAAACAGAGCTTTGGAAGGAGAAGGATGGGGAGCTGGTTGGAAGCTTTATGTATTTGGGCGTATCACCCCCGAGTTGGTAGCTGGCAAGCTGTCAGCAAAATACAGCAGCACACAGTAGATTATTTCCAACCAGCTTATTTTTGCAGCCAGAAGAGGCCAGGCTTGACAATTAACAGCATTCGTGTTCAGAACAGATACCAGCAAATTAACTCTGATTTCCCCCCCCCTCCCGCCTCCTCCCCATGCAGTGCATCTGAAGGTCTGTGGATGCAAGCAGAGAATAAAGTGGATGCTGAAGGGAAAAAACACACAAAGTCTCATTTATAATGCAGTCAGAAGAACTGTAGGATATCAAGGATAAAATATTATTGCAAGCTAACAACAGCAGGGAAGTGGCATGAGCCATAGCAGTGCTGCTGGTAACTTCTAAATAAATGCCTTATTATCAGAACAGGGAAGTCAGCTTTTTTATTAGTGGATTTTTGGGTAGTCAACCTTTCATTTTCTGTTTAAATTCCTTTTTTCTTTTTAAGACTCCTTTTCCATATTACTGCACAGCCAGATTAAGTTAGAGTTCTTCTAGCTGACCTGTAGCTATGCATTTAGTCTCATAGAAAAAAACCCTCCTTTAACTTGGGGGTGGAATGAAGGCAGCCAGTATAGGGGAACAGGACAGAGGAATTTGTTCTCCACCACTGGGGCTCACAGAAGAGTTTCACAGGCTTTAAAGCCAGACATAACCACAGCTGTGCAACATGACAACTGCAGGCTTTGTTTCACTGAGCTCAGCCTGAGAAGCTCACATTAATTAGTTCAACAGTACAGCTTCCCAGCTCAGTCTACCTGTCTCAAACACCCCACCACCCAGACACCCAAGTGTTTAAGGCCTCCAGGTGGATGGTGCTAGAAACACTGCACACCAACACCCATAGGAGGGAGGCAAGTCTTAAATCAGGAAGAAAATAAATGAGATTTTGGTCCAGAGAACCTTTCAATGGAGGTTTGCAAACAAGGCACTGTCCTCTGACTTAACTTACAGCCAATAGACTGCCAGACTTTCATCTCCCCAGCAAGGACTTGAGAACGCTGCCAATGAAGTCTCTTTACAGCAGGCTGCAAGCTTAGGTAAACTGTGGATCCTTATTACCACCAACATCCATTCCTGGCACGTAGCGCTTCTCAGCGCTGCCTTTGGGGGAAAAAAAATTATGCACGATGAATCTTCTTGTGACCTTTAGTGTAAACTTCCCCCAGCAAGAAGAATGCCTGAGCGCTCCTGGCCGAGGCAGGCACGCTCAGCCAGCACGGGAAGGAGCTCTAGACTCTGCCCTTTAGGCTCGCGTCGTTTATCAAGATCCCAGGCTGTCAGGCTCCTGCCTGACGTGCACTGGCCCAGGGAAGTGGTGGCAGTTTACCTGAGTAAAATAATAGCATGCAGCTGGGTAGAAGGAAAAAGATCTACACAGCAAAATTATCCTAATGAAAAATTGGAGATACTTGCTGAAGAGAGGCTCTCTGAAGACCAGAGAGACCATTATCCTAACCCAGGGGAAGCACAGCCTGGAGAGCGGTTTGGGTGCAGTAAAGAGCAAGAGCACAGAGAGAATGCCTAAGCCTATGTTTAATGCATTAAGAAATGTCAACCCATTAACACTTCATATCCCCATTTCAGTCGTGTTCTGGCTCTCCCAAAGAGCCCAAATTCCACAAACTGTAAGGAAGGGGGTGGGGAGGAACCATCACTAAAAGACACACCTAGGTAAAAATGTCTTTCTGCTTCTTGTTATATTTGTACAGAAAACCAACGACTACTTTTCATATTAACTCAGGGAGTGAAGGCAATAATCCCTCCCACAAACTGTATCACCTGGAGCATCTCAGACCACCACCTCACAAAAGCTGCAAACTCAGGGGGGATTAATGCTCTTCCTTTTTTCATTTACATTTACAATACTTTCCAACACGAATCCAGAACTCCCTGGCTTATACCTTGTACTCAAAAGGTTAAATCATTTCCTTTATTAAGACATTTGGGGTGTGAAAAAAAATAAATGGATGCAATAAAAGTAAATCAGCTCTTACTTTGCTGGTTAATGCATGTAACCTTGCCTATTGCCTCGTTCAAATCCCATCTTCACAAAACCTTTGGAGGTCAGAGAGACAAACTCAAAATAAAAAGGACAGTGGAGAGAGAGCGGAAGAGGAGAGGAAAGGAAGGAAAGATGAGTTTGCAAATGAGATCTGAAAACAGATGGGGAACGACTGAGGCACAGAGATTCATTGTTCTTGCAGAAATAGCTCTGAACAGATTATTAAAAGCAGCCCATCTTATACTGTCACACTGATCCACAGGAGTCTTTCCTAGAAAAATCTACCAGCTTTCTCCCCCATTCCCAGCTCATAGCTTTCTGCAATCAATTCCACAAGTAACCACATCCTTTCCCATGAGATAGTGTCTTCCCTTTTGCCTCTGCCTTGTTCTGGACATGGCTGTGAGGGTGCACTCAACCTGCCACATGCACTGTTAGGATGTAAAGAGGTGGCAAGGAAAAAAGTCTCAGGGCCAGGATGCTGACTGGCAATCTAACAAGGTAAGCACATAGTGAAGCTTCTCAGATGCAGTGCTGGATTATAACATGAGCATCAAGTTCTTAGCATAATTGAGCACAATGGATTTGACTCCTAAAGCATACTAACACACGATACACATCTGCTTGTCTGTAAGCATGACAGCCATTTGACTGCTGAATCTTTCCTTGGCTGCATGAAGGTCAACATGCTTATATACTTTACACACACATATTGTCCATCTTTGCTAAAAATCAAACCCAGCTTCTCTTTAAGTGGAAGCAGGACTTTGATGGCTTTCAAGGAAAAAAAGTAAAAATAATCAGACTTCCTTGCTTAGGTTTGGGGGAACTCTGCAGATCAGACTTGGAATATGTAGTAAACAGCAAGACTATGCAGACATTTCAGAGAAAGACATTCACCTTGGTTCATGAATTCATTCCCAAGATAGCAGCTTTGCTCAGATTCTTGATCAACTGCTCCATCAACCTGATTCTGTCAGCCAGAATCTTGACACTCCTAAAAAAAGAATAAATTACAGTCTAGGCAAGGAATTTTCTCGTTATGCCTTCTGACATCCTGAGAGTGGAACACAAGCTGTGCTTACAAGTTGCTGAACTTATGACTCCCTGTGCCCTACACTGTGCTTAGCCACTGGAGCAGTTATACTTGGTGGAACAAGGCCACATACAAACATCACAATTTATTAATGGGGGATTTTAAAATGACTTTCACTTGCTATAGGCATAATGCCCAGGCTTACTTCATTTCAGCCTCTCCAATGGGGGCCTACCTTTCTGAAAAGATTTAAAGCCTTTCAGATAAGATTTTCCTTTAACACAAAGAGGCAGAGCAAAGGAGACGTTCCCCCCTTTCCTCCCCCAGCCACACTGATTATGATGTATGGCAGGGGGCGAAAAGCAATTTCTAGGTGTATCAAGCAGGCTTTTGCTTAGGTCCTCACTTGAAGAAAGCTGCATTGCCTGCCCACTGGCAATTCATTTGCAGGTTCCAATTGAAGCAGCAGATTGCCAGTTACCCAGGCATTTCACATGCCTTCCATGGTCACCTATCTCAAAAACACAAAGTCCTTTTTGGATGGTCCAGAATATACTGAAGCAGTAACCAGCAACTCGTAACAGCTTTGGGGCATCTTTCCTTGCCCAATCTCAACATTGCCCTTGGTATATGCTTAGTATTGCTTCATAAACGATTTCAGGAATGCTCTATGGGTTTGAGTTTTAAAGCTCTCAGAAGAATTTTATCTTTTCAACTGGATAGCAAGTTCTACCAAAAGAGGTTTGGCATCATGGAGGGTGCCCTGCGACAGCCCTGGCACATAACTGTGTACTACTCACTCAGAGAAACAGAGGCACCATGTGTGGAAGACTGCTTTGGACTTTGCTCCTTAAAATAAAGGGCTTAAACCTTGTCAAGGTATTTGGCTACTGTCAAGAGCAGCCTGTGGGATCACAAAGGAATTGCCTCAGAGGCAGAAATACCATCCATTTTTGTAGCCTCTGCCCAAGCCACTGAGCCCTCCTCCCTTCACTGCATGTGTGACAGAAGGGATAAACAGAGGGATAAACAGATAAACTGACATGTCCAGACTAACCCCTCTGATATCCAAGCCTAGGCTAGGACTCCTTCAAGGACTACAGACACCCCAAGAGACATCTCTAGTGACAACATATTAAAAATGAAATTTCATTACCAGAATCTCATTCAACTCTGTTATTTCTAGAGCTGCATTAGTCCAGGCCAGGTTCCACTTTGGCAACCAAGCTGTGGAGCCTGATGATCACCAACCATCTGAATGACAGCCTTGTACATAGTGCCAGTGAAGAAAGAGCTGCAATGGGTAGTTTCTCTGGCTTGAAAATACATCCTAACATTGGTTGTTCATGGCACCTTTAGCTGCAGGTGCACTCCTGAACGTTGTGAACATCCCTGTCTCATGCCATCCACAACTTTCACAGCATTACTGCTGTCTGACCCTGATCCAACTTCACCTGGCCTTTTCCCAAAGCATATAGCACAGACCCCCAGCTTTCAAAGCATCAGCCTCCACTTGAACAGCATTCCTCACCCAACCTCTTGGCTTAGTATCACCCTATGTTCCTCCACTTCTAGACCTCTCCCTCATCAAGACCTTTCTCAAGCAGGTAAGAAACAAATAAGCCTTAATTTGTGACATCTCCCCAAAGCTTCCCATTTCCAGAGATAGGTCTGTGAGCAAATGGAAAGGTTTTTGTAGATGTCTACAAAACTGCTGCTGCTGACAGAGAGAAGAAAGACTCTACAGAGAGACCACAAGTTACCTGATGTAGGAGTAGAAGAGATGCAGAAGGCAACTCAAAAGCTCAGTGGCTGTTCTGGGAAGGGAACCTCAACAACAGGCTAACAGCTCACAGCCATCTCCTTGCCCTGTGAAATCCACGCGCCATCCCAGCAGAGCTATGCACTATAATCACATCTCATTACCATACAAGGAGGTCCTCTGAGGCATCAGCTTTTTCATCAAGACTATCCTTAACACATAACAGGCAGAAAGAATAACATCTCCATTCAAAACAGCCAGTATTTGCCACACTTGGCTACAGAAAGTCAGACCCTCTATTACACGGGGGGAAAAAACCCAAAACAAACTCTACTGATAAGCAGCTATTAACTCTTCCACTGATGTCTCAGCAATCTCTGCTTATGTCCCAATTCTGCAAGGTCTGTGGATTCACCAGAAGACCAAAATCAGCCGCTCTCCATGGGGTTATCCAGACCCTGACTTCGTGCCCTGCAAGGGCTGAGACAACATTCACATCATGACCAATGAGGGAAAGGAAAGAAGAGGCAGAAGGATGGAATAAGGCCAAGAACAGAAGAGCTGGAAGTCACTGCAATCTTCTATTAATCACACTGAAAGGCAGCATGCCTCTTCCCCAAAAGAGCTGATAAAACACTGAAGTTGTTGCTTTCAAATGCTTTTGTCACAACTGAAACTTCAGTACAAGTATCTGAACATAAAATTTTATGCCTCTTGCTACAAAGATAGGGAAAAAAGATACACTAAGCCTGAATACATCAGTAAAGAGGAGATCCAGATTAATTTTGAGTGCTTTCTTTTTTTTGGGAGGGACATTTCCTCAGTGAATATGATAGGCTTCATATGAATGATCCCTCCACCCAAACACTGCCTGAACCAATATGTTTTCACGACCAACAGCTTGATAAATTTACCTGGGGATTTGAGGTTTTCAGGTTAAGTGCAGTCCTTAAGAACAAAATTTTCCTTCCCATGAGAAATTAGCTCTTCTGGAAATGATTGATTCCTTACTAAAGCCTTTCAATGCTGCTAATGCCAGCAACAGATTATATCCCATCTCATGAACAGTCATAAAAATACCTGGAAAAAATCACCTTCAAGTTGTGTCTGTCTGCCAGAAATCCTCCTATCTGGCACCACTCAGCTGAGATCATCTTTTTCCTCAAGGGTTACTCTGGTTTGTATGGTTGCACAGGTACAGAACATTTGCATATGGATACAGAGCAGGTTTTCCCCTTGGCTTTTTTGATCTTGCTTTATTATTGATCCTGATAAGTCAGAAAAAAGTAGTCTCACATTGCTCCAGATGCAGCAAACTATGCAAAAATCCTACAAGGTTTAGCAAATTCCTTGGCTTTTTGTGTGTGCCCCCCACCCCAGTAAGAAGCCCCTTCCTTAATGATTCTTATTTCTCACATCTTCACGTACCACCAGACTCATTCCTGACTATTTCACAGGGCTGCTGCCTTTGCCTCCTCTTCCTGACCACTGACTCTCCGCTCTCACATACCCTCCCACTGCCTGTCAACCAAGTCAAACCAGCAATGATTCTTCTGCCACAAGCACACAACATTCTGAAGAAACTCTTCCAAGTCAGGGACTAAGTCAGAACTTGAAGTAATGCACACCTACTAGGACCAACACAGTCCTTCACATACTTTCAGCCAAGCCAGGCAATTGCTGCTCCAGTTGCTGAGGACCCTTCCTAACAGACGTGCTATCAGGTGAACCCTCTGCAGCTCTGTTTTCATCCAACCTGAAAGATCCCCTTTTGTACCTTTTTTCCCCCACCAGTATAACATCTTAAATGCCTCTCTAAGTTCTGGAAATGCAGAGGCAAGGATGCAAGGTAGCCATTGCTTTGGCATCATTTTACTTATTCTTGGCAAACAACCATCTGTCTTGCAAGAAAACAAGCAGAGGAACGCCTGTATCTCATGGTGGCCAAACAAAAAAGCCACCACAGTTAAAAAAAAAAATCATTAAAGCAATCTTCAGCTTTGCTGTGGGCAAAGCCTTTCATACAGCTTGTAGACACCAGTATCCCAGGGATCTTATTTTATGTCATTAACTACTCCAAACACATGCATGGACAACACATGTTGAACAAAATAGTCCATATGGCATCCCTTATACTCAAAGGGAGAGAGGGCTTTGCAGACACGTGCTTCAAGGAGGTAAACTGGATGCTGGGCAGGTCCATTGCTGACCTCTGATGGTCACAGCCAGACTTACATGGCCAGGGACAGCCTCCAGGACAAAGCGGAAGGATCCCCACCCCTGTTTGTCACCCCTGCAGATAAAAACAAGCAAATCCTGAGCTGTTGATCTCAGTTTGTTAATGTCTCAGTTTGCCTAGTCATGAGTGATGACTTTGGGGTGAAAAAAAACTTGGGAAAAAAACCTCTGCTTTAACCCAACTGTCTCTTCTTTCAAGAGACCAGTTTGAACAAATTCTTGGATCACAGGGGCAGAAAGAAATTGCAGGTCAGTGACACAACCATCCTTGAAAATGGAATTGAGGGTCCCATGCTGTCCCTAGACTTCAGCTGACCACTGCCAATATGCTCACAACACCCCAGTGCCCAACCACAGCACATAGGAGGGGACCTTACTGTCTGGTCTGTCTGCTCAGCTACATCAAGTTCAACAGTAACTGTACTGAAGCTACTGAAGCCTCCTGTACCAGCAACATCAGCTGGTTCAGGAACTCCAGTCCAGATACAAACACTCAAACTAGGATCCACCATGACCAGTAACTAGTCATGGCCATAATCAATGTTTCCTCACTGCAGAGCAACACACCAGAAGTCTTCACACAGGAAATATGTTGCAAGGGGTGGGCACTGGAGGAAGGGTGAGGCACTTCAACTGCTCCCCCCCAACCCTGTCGCCCCATCCCCAAAAGTCACAGGAGCTAAAATAACATTTCTTTCAGCAAATGTCAGAAGAAGGAACTCTCATGACTCATCAGCTGTTGTTTTAGCCTGCAAGGGACTATAAATTACACTAATTAGAACATGGTATTTTTCTTGCAGTTATACAAAACACTGTCTCTTCCTGTGACATCTAAGAGCAAAGTCATCAAGCAGGAGCATGCTCCATACATGTTTTAACTAGAATCCACAATTCACTTGCATGAAAATCCTCGGAGCAGCAAATTGGTGAGAGCTGGCAGAGCACATCAAGAAAGCTGTGCTGAATTATGAGAGGAGGGAGAGTGAATTAGTGGCCAATCAAAGCTGTCCAACCAGAAAGAGCCATTCCTTGCTGTCAGGGACTACAGCACCAGCATCATTTTCACTCTGTGCGGAAAGAAGGTAATTTAGGGGGTCTTCAGTCACTCACACCATCGAGTCCATGTGGATAAGAAGTTTAATGTTTGTGACTGTTTTTTGGGAGCAGTGTATTTGCGTTTAGCCACATGCACAGTCTTAGACAAGCCAAACTGAAAAGCCTGGCTATAAGCTGTCACTTCAGTTTTCAAGCCTGAATTATCCCAGCAAAGTAAAAGCAGAGATTTATTCAGAGCCCAACATCCTAAATCTGGCAATTACAACAGGCTCCTGCAGAGCCATTGCCCCGACTCACCTTCCAGCAAGACTCCTTCAGGGACAGACAAAGAGGGGCTTTTCTGTTGTGCTCCTGCAGTGGTGCATTATGGTGCCTATACATCCCCCAAAGTAGGGATGCACACAATCACTGTGTGCCACACTGATGAGGAGGGAGCTGCCCTAAAACACAGCTGCTTCTTGTGCTGCCATATCCATCACAACAGAGTTTGTGGGCTTTGGCTGATTTCCCCTTTCCAAGAAGGGAGAGAGTTGCCTCACCTGTGATGGCTGATAGGACTCAGGTGCCCACTGGTGCTACAGCTGAGCCCAGGGCTACAGAGAAGGCTGGAGGTGGATCTGAAGCAAGGAGAGACACCACTAGCCTTGGCCAACAACTTATCAGCTAGACCTAGTCACACTTTTCCCGCCCCTCAGAAACACTTATTACCCCCACCCCAAAAGCTGTGCTTTTCTCCCAGAGAGACAATGTCCTTTCTCAAAACAAGACTCTGGTGTTTCACAACATTCTAAAGAGCTTATTAAGTTCAGCAATAGTTATTTTATTGATTTGAATAAAAATCTCTTGTGCCACACTCTAGAAGTGATAGAATTTTGTATTCCCACCGGGTTTCTCAACAATGTGACAATTTCAGGGGGAGAAAAGAAAACAACAAGAAAAGCAAACAAACAAACAAAAAACCCTAGAAAACTCAATTTTTAAAAAACTTTATAAAATAAAGGAATACCATTTTGATTGCAAAGCCACCACACAACCCAGACCCCAAAGGCAGGACTCTGTGTCCATCCAGACCCTCCTGCCATCCTGCCACCCGCTCGCGCTTTGCGCAGAGCCTGCAGCCCAGAGGATGGAGAGGAGCAGTGAGGGGCTGAGCCCTCCGATTAACGCCGCGCTACGAAATAAGAGCTTTCGGCACCAGCAACCCCGAAGGAGCTCTTCCCCAGCTGTTTGGGGCAGGGGCCCGCAGGGGTCCCCCTTACTGCTCCGCCGAGCCAAGCACAGCTGGAGAGCGAGCGCTTCGGGGCAGCTGTTACAACAGCCTCCCACCCCGGGTGGGGGGCACAGAGATGGACCCAGCTGCCTGCAGATGCCTCCCCTGGGGCAGGCCCCACAAGCGCTGGCTCCCTGCCCCACCGCCCGCAGGGATGCGCCGAGCACCTCACCTGCACCACCACCAACTCCTCCTCCTCCGGGGAGGAACAGCCACATTCCCTTCACCCTTTCTGCTGAAGTTAGCGCAGCAGTATCTGGCGGACATCTGGCCACTTGGATTTCCAGACAATGACTCATACACACATCCTGGGACAGCAGAACCTGCAGCACTGAGAAGGGATATTACCAAAGGTCCCACTTTCTCTGGATTGTGCAAACTTTAATTGGCACCTGAGCGTCTTTTAGAGCAGGCAAGCAGGGGGCTACTTTAGATACTGCATTCATCCCCCAAAAAGCAGCCCCTCTGGCAAGGCAGCAGCACACCAGCAAGGGGAACCAGAAGGGTCCGCAGGGGGATGTGAATCTGCAGCTCCACAGTCCGGGGCATTACCAAGGGAGCAACAACATAAGCGAGAAAATCAATTCCTTAGACAGACAGAAGGATTCAGAAAGTTTGTTTCTGCTGTTTGTCCAAGTACAACACAAGCAAATCTGAGCAAGAGAAGTCACCAGCACCCCGGCCCAGGTTAGCAGAGAGCAGGTTCTTGCCCTTCACACACTTCACTAACACAACGCAGCTGTCCACAGACTATCAAAGTTTGGAAGTGCCCTAATCCAGACTAACACTTCTCAACCAGAGGATTGCGAGAGGCGAATAGGACACTGCTAGGTGCTGGAAATATCATTCCTTAAAGTACAGAAAATGTTGCTATTCCACTGCCAACCAAGATCTACATCATCTTTTTGAAGCATGTACAAAATTCAATAGGCCCAGTGCTTTCTCACTGGGGCTTTTTAACTCTTAATTTGACAGCAAACAATCAAAAAAGAGAGGAAAAACGTTTATCTTTTGTTAAAGTGCCGTCAATCCCAGGAGATTGATACATTGCTTTGGAAGGTCTCTATGCACCAGCCACACCATCACAGGACAGAGCAGCTGAAGGCACAGCCAGGTAAAACTACCTAAAACTCGTTGCATATTTGTCCTGTCTACAGAGCTGCTGCTCCTCAGGCTTAAAGGTTTTCAGTATTCACCTCTCTGCTCCCTGAGGCCTTGCCCCAAAAGCCCACACACCCCCTTAGTACCTCCTAATCCCACCCTGCTCTGACAAAGGAGCACAGGTCTCCTTTGCACGAGGCTTGCTCAGTAAAGCTGACAGCATATGGCATCCCACAATCAGCCTTATGATCTCATCTTGTCTGACTGCTATTTTTACAGCTTGTTATTAATAAGCATAAACCAGGAATTTGAGGTGCTGTTGTGTTGGATATTCACATGTTTACATCCCAGATGGTGCTTTATCAGGATTACAGATTGCCAGGCAGAGAAGCACACGGAGTGGAATTACACACAGCTACACACAGGCTCTGCACCATATTTCCAGCTACAAGTAGAACATAGGTGAGACACAAAACCAGGTTTGTCCTTAAGCAAAAGAGTAGCAAAACCATAACACTAGTCCTACCTTGGTGAAGAGAGGAAGGCTGAACCACAATTCACAGCTCCCACCAGACTCAACAAATCAAAAAATCCTCTCCTAGCTGCCTGGGTGAGTATATGTACTCTCTGAGCAGGGATGTCAGCTCAACAGCTGAGCTCCATAACTTTCATTATTTCCACTTCCACCTTCCTACCCTCTTAGCAGAAAGGAGATAAATTTAGACACCTGTGAGTGGGCTCAGCTTTCACTTGTTCTCATCCTCACCAGCTCTACCTAAAGTCCGCACTATCTTCAGGTCCTCTCCATCAGTAAACCCAAGAGCAGGTCTGATCCACTGCCACAGACTGAAAAGGCACATGCTGTAAAGAATGTGAAGATGTCTGGGACTTGTAGCACAGATGCCCAACAGTGGCATGAACCAGGCTGTTGTCTAGAAGGGTTCACTCTAAGAGAGCATCA